>NC_054877.1:43314150-43964150 GCF_018320785.1 Cheilinus undulatus
CTGTCGTAGTTCCATACTCCCACAGTGAAAAACTCCGTGACAAAAACCTCGCTCCTGGTGAACAATGCATTTTATGCTTCAGGATCAGATTTCAGCTCCAGCATGCTTCTTTGATGTTCATTTCAGTATAAAAGCCTCTTCTCTTTATTGTAGTTTGACTTTTTTAATGTTGTGATGTCTGTTGATCCATTTCTTTAGTTCACAAAGTTTAAACTGGAGCTGAAGGAGGCAGGAATAGACTAGTGTAAAGACTCATTCAGATATTTTTGGTCATGTCTAGCATCTTGATAGAAAAATCTGATTTATGTTTAAATGTTGGCATTAAGTTTAAATCTGAAGGATTACAGTGACTATAAAAAGGATCCACACCCCTGGATGTTTTACCCTTTTACTGATTTTAAAAATCAATCATGATCAGTAGAATTTGGCCTTTTGATTAAAAAACAGGACAAAGAGCTCTCTCAGACCAAAGCGAGATTCAATCTCTATGAAGTAATGTCAATTAAATAAAATTATGTGATATAAATTAAGTGACTGCATAAATCTTCACCCCCTTTAAAGTGACTGACCAAATCCAAAAGAGGTCCAGTCAACTGGTTCTAGTACACACGTGGACCAAATCGTTGGTACCCTTCTGTTAGGGAAAGAAAAACCCACAATGTTCACTGATATAACTTGAAACTGACAAAAGTGATAATAAAGATTTACTGAAATCAGACATTGCTTGAATTGTGTATCACACTGAACATGGAGCAAAGAAAGCTAAGGAGACAGTTGTCCCAGGAGATCAGAAAGACAATGTTAGACAAGCATGTTAAAGGTAGAGGCTATAAGACCATCTCCAAGCCGCTAGATGTTCCTGTGACTACAGCTGACCATGTTATTCAGAAGTTTAAGGTCCACAGGACTGTAGCCAACCTCCCAGGAAATGGCTGCAAGAGGAAAATTGATGACAAACTGAAGAGAGGAGGCTCAGTTATGTTGTGGGTCTGCTTTGCTGCATCTGGCACAGGGTGTCCGGAATCTGTGCAGGGTACAATGAAATCTTAAAACTATCGAGGCATTCTGGAGCCAGATGTGCTGCCAGTGTCAGAAAGCTTGGTCTCAGTCACAGGTCATGGGTCCTCCAACAGGATAATGACCCAGAACACAACTGATCCAGTTGAACAACAATTCAACAGCGATGTCTCATTTTTCATGAGTTAATTTCTGTCAATTTATATTTATTATAACTTTTGTCAGTTTCAAGTTATTTCATGGACCATTGTGGGTTTTTCTTTTTTTAACAGAAGGGTAACAATAATTTTGACTCCACCTGTAGTCTCATAATGAGTGAAATGAGGATCACCTGAGTGCTTTGAATGTGTCTCAAGTCATTGCAGTATAAAGACACCTGTGTCTGGAAGGTCCAGCCACTGGTTCATCAGCAATTCTGGATACCATTACACCATAAAGACAAAAGAACACTCCAAGCAACTCAGAGAAAAGGTGATTGAAAAGTATAAGTCAGGGGATGGATACAAAACAAAAATCTGAGGCACTGAATATCCCCCAGAGTTCAGTTAAATATTTCATTTAAAAATAGAATGATCATGGCAAATGTGTAAATCTGTCTAGATCAGACCGTCCTTACAAACTGAGTGACTGTGCAAGAAGGAGACTAGTGAGAGAGACCACCAAGGGACCTCTGACTACTCTGAAGGAGTTCCAGGCTTTATCAGCTGAGATGGGAGAGACTCTGCAGACAACGGCTGCCCTGGTTCTTCACCAGTCAAAGCTTTATGGGAGAGTGGCAAAGAGAAGAAAACTCAGATTAAATCGGGACTAGAGTTCACCAAAAGGCATGTGGAGACTCGAAACATAGTAAAGTCCTGTAGGAATATCTTATTCAGACTTTAAAAGAACTACGGCGTGGGAGACGATTTATTCCCAGCAAGACCTGAAGCATACAACAAAAGCTGAACAGAAATGGTTTAAAGACAACAAGGTGAAATTTCTGGAGTGGCTGGGTCAAAGTCCAGACCTCAGTCCAACTGAGAATGTGTCGCTGGACTTGAAAAGGGCTGTTTCCCATGGAGTCCTGGTCTTGGAGATCTGCATTCCCAACACTCCACCATCTTCACTCAGCAAGTTCAGAGCCCCCACAAGGACATCTACAGTCTCTGTGAGGATCACAGCATCATCAGCAAAGTCCAGATCAGTGATCTGGACATTACCAAATGAGGCTCCACAGCTCACCACCCCTGTTACCATTTTCCTGTCCACACAGGTACAGAAAAGCATAGGGGATAATATGCAAGCCTGCCACACCCCAGAATCAACTGGAAAGAAATCAGAGATGTAGCCACCACACTTCACAGCACTCTCTATACCAGACTACAGGGGAAACATCAGCCTGACAAGCACAAGAGGGATACCAGAGCTCCAGAATAGAGCCCTGCGCGAGATTGCTTTCTTTATCCCACTCCTGCTGAATTTCTGACCATTACAAACAACCAATTAATCTAAATGATTAAATAAAGAATCAGCTGCAGAAAAGCATGTACAATCGCCCATTGACAGAGAGCATCTTTCTCCTTCACTCTCTCTCTGAGCGACAGCTGTCAGTCAATCTGCCGCATTTTAGCACCAAGGACAGCTCATTTAGCCACTCAGCATAAACAATACTAAACTTTAACAACACAAAAACCTGCTTTTTCTGTTGAAATAATTAATTATGAAACTTTCCTTGGCATGTCATTAAGTATTCAGCAGATATTAATCTGCTCTTCAATCAGAGATTGTCTGCAGAAACAAAACTTGTCAGACTTTCCTCGTTTTCTTTTTCTATTGTAAAGACCTTGTTTGAGCTTTTTTCTACATCATTTCTTGACTCCGTCATCCTGTCACTAGGCTACATCCTGATCCTGCAGTTTTTTTTTTAGCCGCCCGTTCCCGTCCGCAGCAAAGTTCAAACCGCCCGCTCCTGCAAGATTTGCGTAGGGTCCCGTGGAACCAGGTGGGACCCAATGCAGTCCTCTACTCCAGAATCCTCCAGAGGGCATCTCTACTCACCGACAAAACACAGACAAAGGAGGGTTCCCACTTGACAACCCTGGCAAGTGCTGGTTTCTTGCAACCCATTGATCTGTGGTTGAATTGAATAGTAAAGGATGAAGGATTTCTTGTCTGAGCACTGATCCTCTTTGTAGGACACAAGAGTCTAGTGTTTCTTCAGAATTGACTCAAACACCTACTGGGTGTCAACATAGGCTGTAAACAACTCTCTACTGAATTTCCAAAGGCACTCGGTGAGCACCCTGCCAGGATGAGGTCTACCGTAGACCTGTTAGGTGTAAGCTCAACTGTTTAGGCTGCTAGAGGACCACTGATCCTGTTTAGCAGTGTCACTGCAAAGACCTTGCCAATGAGAGAAGTGTACTTCCCCTGGAGTTGTTACACTTTTGTACATCACCCTTTCCCTTCCAGATTGAAACAAAAATGTAACTCTTCCAGATGGTAGGGATGATGCTTGTTCTCCATATGTAGCAGATGAGAGCATCTAACCACAGGAGGGAGGTTTCACCAACCACCGTGAGCGTCTCAGCCAGGATCCACCTGGTGCTCTCCCAGCCTACAGCTTGTTCACTGCCTGTCGAGTCTCCTCCACAGTTGGTGGATGACAGCTTACAGGTGGGTCCACAACCGCTGCATCTGTGGCATCCATTTGGAGCTCACGACTGGAAAGATCTTTCTGATACAACTCCTCAAGGTAGTCAGACCATCAGTCCTTGATATCTTTCCCCACCTTTCCTGCAGAGCAACGTGGAGAGGATGGAGCTGCCTTGAATCTCTGTACGGCTTGTAAGTTGGGCAGGCATTACTTGTGCCTAGTTGGCCCTCTACTTTCTCAAACAGGTCCTGAACCCTGGCCTTCACATCTCTCAAGACTGCCCTTGCAGCCTCATGCCTCATTCTCCTGCAGAGTTCAGTTTTGCCATCAAGTCTTGCCCTGTGACTCGCCTCAATGATATCAATGGTTTCTTCAGAAATTAGACCCCTCCTCGAGAATCTCGAGGGGCATCTGGTGTTTCAAGAGTGGCCTCGAGCCCAGAAGCATAAATCTGTGCAGTGTCTGGATCCTCAAGACATCCAATCTGATTCAACTAGTCAACCATCATGAGGCACCTTAGCTGCAATTTCAAGGTTGCGACCAGAAGCAGATGTCATAGTACATGGTCAATCTCATTCTGCTACTACTACTCAAACAGGTCTACACATCATTTAATCCCAGCTTAGACCTCAGGCCTTTTCCTCTGTTTTATTCATGAAATGTTGCAATGTGCAGTTTCAAGGTCAATGTGCTATAAAGAAATCTGGTAAAGTACTCAGATAACTTTTTTGTAATGAGTAACATAATGTGAAGTAAATTTAGAGTAAATTTATTTATTGATGGAATAGCCCCTTGAGATGGATCATCTCTTTTTCAAGGGGCCCCAAATCCTAAAGCATCTGCTCTGTTTGTCCTTCTTTCTCTCCTGTATGCATGTTGGCACGTAGCTGTGTGCCAGTAGAGGGTAAGCACAGCTGTGCCAGTACACACATGTTGCTAGTTTATTGAGCTAGTGCTGGTAGAGAGGACAGAGTAACACTGTAGAATTATCACCATTATGTTGGATTTTTGGATGAAACGGGTAAGATCAGTATCCTGGTGGAACGTCAGTATAGAAACTCATGTTTTGTTTTCAGTGAATCAGCTGTAGATACAGCCGTTCCACTTATGATCAGTGTTTGTGTGATTCTGTATGTCTCTGCTCAGGTTGTTGTCAGATTGTGAGCATGTTAAAGAGCTATAAAGGTTTTCATATCTGCTAGTGGTGTTATCAGGCTGCAGAGTTACAGAATAAGGGCCGTAAACTAGGCAGTACAATCACAGCAGAGTCTACACCACTGATACTCATTGCATGGCTCTTGAGCCACATGTGGCTCTTTTGTAATGATTTTTGGCTCTTTTGTGTCTTATTTGAAATATTATTGCCCAGAAAACCTTAAAAATGAAAACTTTGACCTCAGAAATGATCCACTGCAAGTCACATTAATCAGTTTGTTTCCCACACTTTTGCAGTAGGTTTTAATGGTCAGGCTTAATTGCCAACCTTTATTTTTTAATCTGTATATTTCCATTGCCTTTGTTGTAATTGATGCTCCTGTTTTTACATTTTTGTCATTTTTAATAAATTTCTGCAGTTTTTAGCCCATTGTTACCACTTCTTTTAGCCACTTTTTGCCAATTTTTATGCTTTTTGACCACCTGTAACACAATATTTTGTGACTTTGCACCCATTTTTGCCACTTTTCACTTGTTCTTTGCATGCCTATTTTGCCCTTTTTTTCAACCAGTTTTTGCCAATTATTTTTATTGACACTTTAAACCAATTTTGCCACTTTTCACCATTTAGACTGTGGCTCTTGCAAAGGCATTTTTCAACAGTTTGGCTGTTTGGTTGAGTAACACTAGTCTACACATTCAATTTCATTATGTTGTTTGTACAGCTGACATGTGGAACGAGTTGTTAAAATGTTTTAATATTTAGTAATGCAAAAGTAAAATAATATGTTATTTTAAAAGACGGTAATGCAGGAACATAACAAATTACTTTCCTCAGTTTCTAACACATTAATCTAAAGAGTTAGTTTCAGAGGTAACACTACCCAACACTGGCAATGTGGTTATTTCATGAATGTGACTGCCATACTTTGTTTATGAATAAAGTTGAATGTGGAAAAGAAAAAGTCTAAATATACAGCGTCTCAGATGAACGGTCTGTGAGAGTGGTCATCAGAGATGAACAGTCTGCAGCCAGACTTCTCTCCTTTCTCCTGCTCAGTGTGACTCACAACCACTGCACAGAAACACTCTCATCATGTTTCTCCTTTGAATCCACTCACTGAACAAAATGAACATTACAGAAAAACTGAGAAGAATAATAAACCCTGACACCAGTGAAAATAAATCTCTCAGTTGATTTTGTTTGTGAAGGAGGTGAAACAGACGACTCATCGCTGTGGTTTCCTGCTCTCTCTGTTCATCTGCTGGTTTTTGTTCAGCCTGCTGGGATCATTTCTCACTGTGGGTGACTCGTTTATAACAGGCGCAGTAGTAGGAGGCTGAATGAGAGAGTTTAACCCTCTGGATCTGCAGGTCAACACTGTTTTGTTTCCTCACAGCTGTGAAATCATTTTTCTGAGGATGATTATAAGAACTTTTACTTATGGCACCATCCCCTCTATCAATCTGCAGAATCACTCTGGTTGTTTTTGTGCCTGTTTTCTGGAGCCAGAGCACACGATTGTCATAACACTCGCTGAAGCCTTCACAGCTGATGGAGACTTCTTCTCCAACGTTCCTGGTCAGTGATAAAGGGGGCTGTTGGAGCTTTGCTGCCGTGGTAACCAGAGCTGTGGACACACAGACAGATGGAGGTTAGACACAGACTTTTAAACAGCTCAGTGAGGTAACTTTATAAAGCTGTCATTTTATCAGATAAACTAATTTCAACTGGCAATGATGCAGCGGCTTATTTTAATGTGAAGTTTGCCGGCTCCTGATTGGCTGAAAACACCGACCTGAGCACACACAGCACAGAGCCACAGCTGACAGGAGAATCATTCTGTGTTTCCTCTGGTGAAGCTGACGAGAAGTGAGGACGAACCAGGACAATCAGACGGAGCTCTTAAACTCCCATCAACCACTGCTGCACGCTGATGACGCCTCTGATGGATCGGATGATTGACAGCTCTGCAGCACATAAACAGGTGTGAATGTGAGAACAGACTGAGCTCATCACTACAACAGAAAGAACCACAAACTCTGATGATTAGAACGAGGGCTGCCAAAAGATTCAAATGTTTGATTCAAACTCAGGGTTTCTGTTGTTAGTGGCATTTACTCAAATCCTTTATGGTGCAAACTAAAATGTTTCTATTCCAACATGACTGTATGGAGTCCTGACTGGTTGTGACTGTAATATCTACAGAGTGTCTCACTTTACACACATGTTCACTAAAGCATCTTTTACACATGCAATCAAAGGTCAAAGGTCATGGGGCTTGTGTTCATCCCTTGCTTGTGAATGCAGTATCTCAAACGTGCATTTTCTTTGGACGTTGCCCATGTTTACCTCCACACATGGATAAACTCTTCTGTAGGTCAGAGGTCAAGGTCACTGGGTGTTAGGTCAATCTCTTGCAGTGTCAGCCCTCTTTAACATCTTCAAGAACTCTGTGATTTTCCTCTAACTGCCCTGATTGAAGACAGACCAATATTGTCGTATACGATGAGAAGAGACAAGTTAAATAACTTTTGAATCATAAATAGTTGCCTCTTACTTTTCTCCCCTCTTGCAGCCTGCTGGTTTAACATTTCAGTGACACCATCCATGCCTTTGTAGCTCTGAAGCTTGAAAGACTTACCTGGGACTTTATAGATGAAATCCACAACAGCAACTCTGATACTGAACGTCTTTTTATACATTTTTAAACCATTTATAATTGTTAGTGTCTAATGCTATCCATCATATCAGGAGACGGCCTGAAAAGCTCATAATGGAGAGAAAGAGAGACAGAGAGCCTGTGATGTGTCCCTCTGTGTCTCTGCAGACAGGAACAGCTTTGACTAATGGCACAAATAGAGCCAATACAAAGAAGAACAAGACTGTCTATAAATTCTTTATCATTTTTGTTTTCTGTGTGACACTCAAAACTCTTTCAGCTTTAATTTCCGTTAAGCTTTTTCTTTTGTCTTTGACTCTATCAGTGGTTTTCAACTGGTTGCATCACTGGAACCACTATCAACTCCTGAAGAAGAATTGCAACCCAAATGTTGGAAATTTTTTTGGGTCAATCAGATTTAATAAAAAATAGTAGAGCTTGGGCTTTAGACAGTCGAAAGGGGTTAACAAAACAATGAAACAGGACAAAACATGCATGTTATAGAGTCTCATAGACGATTTGGCACGAGTTTTCTGCACAGCATGCATCCGTGACCCACTGAAAACAGCTTCATGACCCACTCTTGCGTCCAGACCCACCAGCTGAGAACCGCTGGTGTATATAACAGGACCATGTTGTGTTCAGTGTAGATGACAACCTTCCCTCTGCTGCCCTCAAGTGTCTGCACAGCTAACTGCTCCAAACACGTCTTTTCCTCTCCCTGGCCCTCATTGAGGGCTGCATGGTGCTCAAGTGGTTAGTGCTGCTGCCTCACAGCAGGAATGTTCCAGTCCTGGTTGGACAGGGTCTTTCTCTACAGAGTTTGCATCATCTCCCTGTGCATGCATGACTTCTCTCTGAGTACTCCAGGTTGGGTTAACTCATGACGCTAAATTGCCCATAGGTGTGAGAGTGCCTGGTTGTTTATCTCTACATGAAAGCCCTGTGATTGACTGGTGACAGTCCATGTTGTACCCCACCTCTCATCCAATGACAGCTAGGATTAACTCCAGCCCTCTCTGAGCCCAAATGGGATAAGTGATGTAGATGGATGGCCCTCATTATCAGTCAGTGCAGATTCAGCCTCACAAATCATCTTCCACAGCCTCCACATGTGATGTATAAAACAAACATATTTGTCTGATTCTGTCTTTAAACTGATCAGGTGTGGAGTGCAGCTGAAATAATGATCATTCTGTATATAAAATCATGTCTTCAGCAGGCCTGTTAATGTTGTGCTTGGTTATTAGGACTTATTAAACTCTCAGCATCACGTGTGGTCTGCAGCAGCTCTGTGGTTTCCTCTCTCTGACTCCTCCTCACCGTTACCTGAGGTTTTTCTCCTTCATCACACAGTGACAGTTACAGCCTTTGAATCAACAGGAAGTTGAGTTTGTTCTGACTTCTTTCTCAGGTTTGATCTTCAGTTTTAAACCTCTTAGAGAAACTGTTTAATGATGAGCTCTGAGCTGAGACAAACACCTTCAGTCTGCTCTGATACTTTGAAATTCATCTTTATTTCAGCCAGATATTGGAGTCATGTAAATGATCATAAAAACTCATTCAAAACAATAATAAAGTAAACCTATTCACACTATCAGCTTATCCAATATGAAATGAATGGTACATGTTTGAAAAGGAGTAAGATGACATTTACACAGATTTTATCATTACCCTCATTAACTTTATAACAGACTTTTATTTTGAAAGGATGACACTTAAACATGTATTTAAAAAAAAACATTAAAATATATATTTATTGTTGCTTTTCTTCCTTTTTTCAAATAAAATTCAAATTAGAAAGCAGCTATGTTACTTTATAATATTACATTTTTAAAATAATTTCTTTAATCATTTTATTTTGCTGTTTCTGATTCTGTATAGAAATATTTACACATGGTTTCAATAAAAGCAGAAAAACAGTACATTTGACATCACAGCTGAAACCAAAGCAAACATGATCTATAAAATAAAATAAAATAATAGAAACACAGGCTATTATTGTGAACATTCAGTGTTCATCTCCTCTGATGAAGCTGCTGTGTAACATTTTCATTTTTACAGTTTTAAACAAGAGAATCATCGGCGTACAACTTTACATCAACACTGTTGAAGAGGAACAACCTGCTGGAAAATACACACAATGAACTTATCACTTTATTTAATTTCTCATCTTTTATGACCTATTTGATACTGCTTTTTTATATTTGTAATTTATTTTAAGTATCTTCCTGTACACTTTTTCAATAAGTGTTAAAATGTTCATTTTGTGTTTGTTACTCTAAAGTTGAGCATCACAGCGAGGAGTTAATCACTGGTTTCCTGTTAGCTGTACCAAGTTTTGTGAACCTTGTTGTAAAATGTTTCCACTAAATGTTGTCAGACTACTTCTAATTAGATAAAGTCATCATTGACAATAAGTATTAGTAGTCAATGAGATGAACTGAAGAGATGATGATGGTTACAGTCACCCAGCCTGTCTGCAGTCTGTGGACGGTCTCTTGTTCCTGAGGACGGTCATCAGGAAGAGTCCACAGCAGTAGACCAGACTCTTCACTATCAGCAGCGTGTAGAGCAGCAGGAGCAGCCTCAGCTTGTACACAGACACAGACGGAGACACAGACGGAGACGGACACACAGATGCAGACACAGATGGAGACGGGGATGGAGGAAGTGATGGAGATGGAGGAGCTGGTGAAAGTGATGGTGAAGGTGACGGTGGAGAGGATGTTGGAGGAGATGTTGGAGGAGATGTTGGAAGAGATGTTGGAGGAGATGTTGGCAGTGATGTTGAAGTTTGGAGAAAAGCTGTAACAGAAAGAGTAAAAACACATCAGTCATCAGTTTGTTTCTCTCTTTGACAGAATCATTAAATGAAGCAGAGTAAAGGCTCATTTATGCTCTATGTTGGTACTGATATGGACAAAGCCTTCAGTCAGTACTCTACATCAATCAAAGATCTATCTCCATCCATACAGGGAGCATAAATGAGCCTTCAGAACTGCCCAGAGTCTCCCAGCCTTCATCACCTGTTGGAGCCAGAGCCTCCACTGTTCCACTCTTGTGCTGCACGGAGCAGCTGTATTCATATGAGTCGCTCTCTCTCTGATCCACCGCTAAGATGGAGGCCGTACATCCAGACTCTCTGAGCTTCAGCTGCCGTCCATCAGAGGAGGGCAGGTTCTCTGAACGTCCGCTGTTCTTTGGTCGTCTCCTCCAGGTGAATCTGACCTGAGGAGGAAACATGGCCGAGGACACGCACAGCAGGGAGCGCTTCTCCTCAGGCGGGGATCTGGATGCTGCAGGGTAGACCCTCACCACGGGCTTAACCAACTGATTAGCTTTAGAATAAAACAACATAAAAAAATAGTTTAAATCATTTCTTTAGATTACTTAGGTGAAGTCTTTATAAGAATACATTAGTTATTTTATTGCTATAGAAACATTTTTGCTGTACTGAAGGTTCCCCCCTTTTGGTCTCCTCTCTTACTAAAGTCCTTCTCCTCTGATTGGTCAGTTTGGCCAGGCTGCCAGCTCTTTGAAGAGTCCTAGTCGAGCTAAACTTCCTCCATTTGAGAATTAAGGAGGCCGCTGTGCTTGCAGGAGCAGGATAGGCAGATGTCTCTCTAATATTTTGTAGTGTTTGATTATTCTTTTAATACCAAAAGCGTGATCACATGAGGATGTTGGAGGGACTGTGTTTACACGTAGCCATTGGGTGAAAATAAACACATCAGTCCCGAATTGATTTGCTCTCTCTGTCAAAGAGTGTAAAGAACACTGTAGAGACTAATGACAGACTGGAAGGAAGTAGCTTTAACACCATTCAGAGTGACTCCTCTCAGCTATACCTGACCAGTGACTGATTTTCAGACATGTTAGTTTGAATGATAATAATTTATTTTAGGTGAAACTGCAACAACATCATTAGCACCAGTGTATGATCGGTACGTTTTTTTTTTGTTTCCAGTCTCTGAGTCACACGTAATCCTCTCATGAGCCCACACACGTGTGTTTTCCTGCATGTCTTCACATGAACGAGTTCTGAAAATTGTATTTCTATCTTTTTATTCCTGTCTCTCTCTGTCATTGTGGTGTTGGTGATCTAAGTGCAAAGCCGCTGATGTCCCACTTGGCCTGTAGCAAAACTCCCGCCATGGCGCTGTCTCATGTAAAATATGACACAGATATGTACACACTGTTATGATAAGTTCAGGATTTTACTCAATGACATATCTGAATGAGTCTTTTCAAAATAAAAGCCATCAAACTTTGGTACCAAGTTTTTCTGTTTTATTTTGGAAAATCATGGCAGAGGTCCAGACCTCGGTGACCTCAGAGCTGGCTACGGCCTTGGGTAGACTCCAATTCAAAAACTCTGAAGTGTTTTTGCAACGGCTTTGAACACTTGTGTGTATTCTCAGAGTAGATTAATGAGAGAATTTTTTGACAGTAGCATCAGGATGAAACAACAACATTTTAAAAAGTGAAAACATTCTGAATGTACTGTATGTAATCATGTCAGCTAAGTAAACGCTACATATGATCAATCAACATTTATCTATATTCATTATACCAATAAATAATATAATCAATTACTTTGTAATTAATTGAAAAAATAGTATTGATAACATTTTTACCAGTAAGGACACATTTTTATCATTTGGAATAAATCTAACAAAATTGTATACTATGAGGTTTATTTAACAATATTATATTTGATTACCAGAGCTATAAACAGCAAAACTACAAGATATGTCATATTTTTTTGTCATTGTTTTGTCAATGTTTATAAATGTCAGATCTGACAGTATGAGTCTAGTCCTCAAAGCATTTTTCTTATCCATGTTTTTTGGGGCTGAATAAGATTTATCTTTAAACAGTCTTTTAACAGAGTATGACTGCTGCTCCATTAAAAAATAATAAAAACTTAATTTATCTAGCAAAGCATAAAGTGCATTTGAATATGGCACATCAAACTGTTACTATTATTTGTCAAGAACCGAAATTACATGTTAAAGTTTTATTTAAATATTGATATTTTTACCTGCTTGTATATTTGAAACACACTGCCCCAAATAAAAACACATAAAAACAATCATTGTGATGCCATTTCTACAGTTTTAAGATGTTTTATGTTTAGCAACAATTTATTATTTGAATTAAATCACCCAAAAATGAATTAATTTCAAAATTATTATTGAGTAAGTTGATTTGTAAACTAGACTGGTATTAACTGATTATCAGAGAGGAACAAAAACTGGCTGGCTGTAACTTTTCTGCGACAGATTTATTTTTATTTATTTTAAACTCTGTGGAGAATATAACTTTATTTGTATCCTGAGTCTTAAACATCTTTTTAGAGGACATGAATCTTTCCTTTGTCTCTACAGCTGCACGTCTGGAACAATCTCCTCTTATCAAAAGAAAAAAACCATTTACTGTGTTCAACAGAGAAAGAAAAAGCTTCTAGAGTCACATTTTAGACAATTGAAGGAAATAAAAGTTCATTCTTACCAGAAACAAACAGTCTGGTTCCTGAGCCAAAGATCAGGTAGTAGTAGTAGTTTCCCCATCCTCCCACAGTGAAAAACTCCGTGACAAAAACCTCGCTCCTGGTGAACAATGCATTTTATGCTTCAGGATCAGATTTCAGCTCCAGCATGCTTCTTTGATGTTCATTTCAGTTTAAAAGCCTCTTCTCTTTCGATTGGATTGGATTGGAAAAATATGTGATGTAAATTAAGTGACTGTATAAATCTTCACCCCCTTTAAAATGATTGACCAAATCCACCAGAGGTCCAGTCAACTGGGTTTAGTACACATGTGGACGCTAGATGTTCCTGTGACTACAGCTGACCATGTTATTCAGAAGTTTAAGGTCCACAGGACTGTAGCCAACCTTCCAGGAAATGGCTGCAAGAGGAAAATTGATGACAAACTGAAGAGACGGATGCTCAGTTATGTTCTGGGGCTGCTTTGCTGCATCTGGCACAGGATGTCTTGAATCTGTGCAGATAAATGTGCTGCCCAGGGTCAGAAAGCTTGGTCACAGGTCATGGGTCCTCTAACAGGATAATGAGCCAAAACACAGAGCTAAAAACAGCCAAGAATGGCTAAGAAGAAAACACTGGAATGTTCTGAAGTGGTCTTCTGAGCCCTGATCTAAATCCTATTGAACATCTGTGGAAAGAGCTGAAACATGCAGTCTGGAGGAGGCACCCTTCAAACCTGAGACAGCTGGAGCAGTTTGCTCATGAGGACTGGACCAAAATACCTGGGACAGGTGCAGAAAGTTGCAGAGATTGCTTGATTGCAGTGATTGCCTCAAAAGGTTGTGCAACAAAATATTAAGTTAATGGTACCATCATTTTTGTCCGGGCCAGTTTCATTTGTTTCTTTTTTTAAATGATCCCGTTGGACAACAATTCAGAAGCAATGTCTGATTTTCATTTGTTAATTTTCAGTTTATTTATATTTATTATCACTTTTGTCAGTTTCAAGTTATTTCAGTGACCATTGTGGGTTTTTCTTTCTTTAACAAAAGGGTACCCACAATTTTGTCCAATTTCGATTGTAGTATAAAGACACCTGTGTCTGGAAGGTCCAGTACTGGTTAATCAGTAATTCTGGATACCATTACACCATGAAGACAAAAGAACACTCCAAGCAACTCAGAGAAAAGGTGATAGAAAAGTATAAGTCAGGGGATTGATAAAAAACAAATTCTGAGGCACTGAACATCCCCCAGAGTTCAGTTAAATACATCATAAAAATGGAATGATTATGGCCCATGTGTAAATCTGCCTAGATCAGATCATCCTCACAAACTGAGTGAGCGTGCAAGAAGGAGACTAGTGAGAGAGACCACCAAGACACCTCTGACTACTCTGAAGGAGTTCCAAGCTTCAGCAGCTGAGATGGGAGAGACTCTGCAGACAACAACTGTTGCCCAGGTTCTTCACCAGTAAAAGCTTAATGGGGGAGTGGCAAAGAGAAAAACACTGTTCAAGAAAACTCAGATTAAATCTGGACTAGAGTTCTCCAGATGGCATGTAGGAGACTCCATGGTCAAGAGGAAGAAAGTTCTTTGGTCTGATGAGACCAAATGGGGCTTTTTGGCAATTAGTCAAGACACTTTGTTTAATGGACACCAAACACTGCACATCACCATCCCCAAACCATCCCCATGGTGAAGCACGTTGGTGGCAGCATCATGCTGTGGGGATGTGTCTTGACCCTGTGCTGGTGTTGGAGCAGTGGACCCATGATCCTGTTTAGCAGTATCACTGCAAAGACCTTGCCCGGCACTGAGAGGAAAGTAATACCCCTGGAGTTGTTACACTTTTGTACATCACCCTTTCCCTTCCAGATTGAAACAACAATGTAACTCTTCCAGATACTAGGGATGCTGCCTGTTCTCCATATGGAGTAAATGAGAGCATCTAACCACAAGAGCGAGGTTTTACCACCCGATGTGAGCATCTCAGCCTAGATCCTACATAAACCTGGTGCTTTCCCAGCCTTCAGCTTGTTCTCCATCTGTCAGGCCTACTTGACAGTTGGTGGATCATGGCGAACAGGTGGGTCCACACTCACTATGCCTGCGGCATCCATTTGGAGCTCACGACTGGAAAGATCTGCCCAATACAACTCCTCAAGTCGCCAGACCATCAGTCCTTGATATCTTTCCCCACCTTTTCTGCAGAGCAATGCTTAGAGGACAGAGCTGCTTTAAGGCTTCATATGGCCCTGTGAGCTGGTCAGGCATTACTTGTGCCTGAGTGGCCCTCTACTGTCTCAAACAGGTCCCGGACTCTGGCCTCTGCATCTCTCAAGACTGCCCTTGCAGCCTCATGCCTCATTCTCCTGCAGAGTTCAGTTTTGCCATCACGTCTTGCCCTGTGACTCGCCTCAATGATATCAATAGTTTCCTTACAAATGAAACCCCTCCTCCTCCTCTGCAACAACCTTGGGATGCATTCACTGGCAGCAGTCAGGGTACTGGACTTGAAGTCCACCCAGAGAGACTCAGGATCTTGAGGGACATCTGGTGTTCCAAGAGTGGCCTTGAGCCCAGACGCATAAATCTGTGCAGTGTCTGGTTCCTCAAGACATCCAATCTGATTCAACTAGAGTCAGCCTTCCTGAGGCACCTTAGCCGCAATTTCAGGGTTGCAACCAAAAGCAGATGGTCACTACTAAAGAACTGTGCACTCCTGACAACCCTGCAGTCAGTGAGATGCCTCCAGCGTCCACCTACAAGTGCATGGTCAATCTCATTCTTCGTGACACCATCTCTGAAACCATGATCCAGTAATCCTCAAGCTCAGACTGCTTGTAAAGTCAAGGCGCATTGAGGAGTTTTCATCTGGTTGTCCAGAACCATGTGGACCAGCACATACCTGATAGCCCTCCCTGTCTGTGTCAGTGGTAGCATTGAAGTCTCCAAGAATGATCAAGGTATCACCTCTGGGAACCAGTCCAGTACAACATTGAGTCTAGTATAGAACGCTTCCATTGCAGTTTACGCTCCCCTGTTGGAGCAAAGTCTGCGACTAGCAAGATTAGCAAGATCAAGCACAATAAATTTGTCAGTCTCATGTGCAGTAAAGACTCATTGACAGACCTTACCTCCAATATCGAGGGGGGCCAGCTGACTCCCAACCACCAGCACCACCCTCCTCAGTGTGGGGGCTCTGATAAGAATGTCTCTGTGGTGTGGGTTCACAGGAAGTAAAGGTGAGAGTGAGGACACCAAAAGTTAAAAACCTGACCAGCAAATCCTCATTACAAATGTTTAATAAGGCTGAATTAACAGTCAGCTTACAGCAGGGGTGTCAAAGTTCGGGCCACTTCTGGCAGGTACCATACGTCCGTGACCCCGTTCACAACCTGTGCACGGATGTCAGAGGAATCCAGAGAGAACAGACATGCAGAAGAACAACTGTTGGGCCTCACATGTGTTCAAAAGTCAAGTTTTCACTCAGCAGGAGAGGGTTTGTAGCTTTATGAGCAGTATGAAAGCGCAGCAGTCTGGAATAAATCTCTGCAGGATCCTCATCTCTCTCTGTCCCTCCCTCCTTTCTCTCACTGATCTCCTCTCTGCAGGGCCGGTTCTAGCCATTTTGGTGCCCTAGGCAAACTTACAATTTGGTAACGCTCTTCATAGTGCTGCAGACCAGTATGAGCGTCTCCACTGCACTGATGCATCTCATGACGCACAGGAAGGGACTGGCACATCCACTGAAAAAAGTACAACAATGCTGTTGTTGGATCGATGTGATTTTTCATTTTCGAAAAGCTGGAAATTATTGATTTGTTCATTAAATCTAAATTTTCTAAATTATTTTAATTGTTGAACCTATATTTTTTATTTCATACAGTTAAAACTGGCAGCTGGACAAAGCTGGACACCAAATTAAATTCTGTCATTGGATCAATGTATTTTTATTGCATTAAGCCTGCTGTGCACATTCATAAAAACATCCCATAGGTCCGGAGTGGATTCAATAAACACTTGATGCAACAGCAGCCGTTTCTTTCTGAGTGGCTCTCCCTCTACACTCCAGCACAGGCATCCAGCGAACCAACTTCGACTGAGAAGAAAGTGCCAAGTTGATAATGGTAAAGAAAAACATAAGCTTTGTGTGCAGTTGAATTAATCCAAATATAATTTATCCTTAGCCTTCATGGCTCCCTCTAAAGAGGTTGTACTTATTGCTGAGGTTTTACTGCAGAAATTACAAATATGTGACCGAAGCCAGATAAAGTTCCTGCAAGTCGGCATTCCGGTGGTTGAGAAAGATGGATACTAAGTTGTTTTCTTCAAAATGATCATTTTCCTTTTTTTTCATTTTATGCAAGTCCGACATTTAAACTACTCATTCGATGAAAAAAGTAACACAAATGTGATATTCAAAAGCGTTAATTTTGTGTTTTGAAATGCCCTGTTTTCGTAGTTTCTGTGGGGAGATTGAGGGGAGGGGAAAGCAAAACTGCTGGGTGATAATTGGCCACTCAGCCTGCTATTGTCCCCAGTTTCGCCCATTGAGATGGACAATAACAAACACCACATGGCTCAAACGCCACCCCCCGTCGGCACGTAACCACAGCTGTTTCTAGTTATCGCCTTTATCAACAAGCCTCAAGTTACACCCTGCAGCGAAGAAAAGTAGAAGAGACGATGAAGAAGCAGCAAGAATTATCAACAGGCTTGGGAAAACTTCAGGATCACTCGACAGTGAAAGTTTGATGAAGGCGGATTTCCAATGGGAATATTTTGATGAGCGTCACCAGTCAATTCAGAAGCTTGGTTTGGGTGGACTTTTTGTAAATGTGGCCCTATTGTTCACGCCTATCACCTGGTCTGCCTGAAGGTAGGAAAAGTCCTGAAACTTTGAGCCTGGTTTTCTCTGAACAAACAGGAACTAGAAGTTAACATTGAAATGAGCATATCTTTGTGAAATATCCTCAGATTAAGCTGTATGATGCACCAGTAGAAAGCTTGAAATCTACACTTTCATAATGTGTAAAAAACTCAAGAATGACCTCAGACAACTTGCAGGACTTTTTACCAGCTTTGGTCACATATGTCAGCCCAAGTTCAGAGACTGTTAGCTTCTCGTTTTCTGAGATGTTCTTGTTCTTACATGGTTGTAATTTCACTGCAGTATTTTAAAGGGGACAGATCAAAAATCACTTTTTCAGGCTTTTCTAACAAAAATGTGTGTCCCTGGCCTGTCCACAATCCCCTCAGATACCAGAAAAATCCATTCCCTTTCACCCTCTTTTTCTCCACCTTTCAGAAAATGTGTGCTGAAAAAAGCTGTTCTCAGATTTTTCCCTCATGATGTCATGTGGGGAGTTAGCCCCACCCCCAGGTTTGGTTGGCCCTTTTCATGAAGTGTTTAACTTGTGGACAGGAACATTAAGGGGCAAACAGTAAAAACGAACTCTCTGTAGGAGCTGACTGAAGTATGCTGCGTTTTTGGGCACTTGCACCCGATGATCAGGAAAATAATTCCACCTACAGCTTAAAAACAAAGGATGTGTACATAAAGTCTGTAAATATGACCCTGACATTACTCTTATTAATATAACCTGGGTTAAACAAGCTGCCAGCTGTTATAGCTGACGAGGATGTGAGAGTTTTCTTTCATGCTTCATTCAGTGAGAAAACTTTGACTAGAACAGTGAAAAAACAGTATTTGTCAAGGGCAGTGATTAAGTAAACGCAGTATTATAATTTCTTAAACTGAACACAGAGTCTGTCGTTCTGAAGTTTACGTGGATGGTCAGACTTTAGGAGGAATTGGACACGTATGTTGCAGGGGCAGGTGGGAGGGAGGGATGACACACACCGCACAAGCAGGTGTGAGGAAATCAGGAGGAATGGGCAGGTAGGGTGTTAGCTGTCTGATGCAGGACTCTATCTCTACATCCTGTCTGTTAAGCGCTGAGTGAATGAGGAAAAAGAAAACATTTTTTTCTCTAAACGTCTTGCTGGGCTCCTAGTGTGTGTATGCTGGGGGCGCGCATGGAGAGAGAGACAGAGAGCGGCGAGGCTGGACTGTTTCACAAACAAGGGGCGCAGAGGATACAGGAGTGCTGGAGTTGATGATCTCTTACATTGGTGGACCTCTTCAAAATGTTCAGTGCTCATGAAGGCGCCCCCCTCATCATGGCACCCTTGGCAACCGCCTATATCACCTATGCCCAGAACCGGCTCTGCCTCTCTGGACTCTGTCAGCTGATCCCAGGCAAGCTGAAATAAGGATCAGATCAGATTTTGTGAACCAGTTGCCATTTTGAACACATAAACAGCCATGCTAAATGTATATTTATAATGAATATTCTAGTCTAAATTTAGCATCAGTGGGTCCTAAAAACATGAAAAATCTGAAAAAAATGCCATGTGATACAAGGACAGCATTTTAATGTCTGACCTGTTGTTACGGCCACAGCCGCATTCCCCCCTTGTGTAACTAATTTTATTTGTGGAGTGTTTGTGTGTGTGTGTGAGTGTGGTGCTGCTGATTGTGCTCCTCCAGGCTGATTCCTGTCACCTGTGCTGCTGCTACAAGGAGAAACTGATCAGAGAGCAGCTGCAGTTAAACCAATCAGCCAATGAGTGGACAGCACCAATCAGCCCAACCCTATCTAAAGCCTGGACTGCCAGCAGTTGAGGCGCAGCTTCACCTTAGTTTTGAGCTCGCCACTGTGCCTCTTTGTGTTAGATTGGTTTAGTGTTTTGAACTTGGAGGCACTTGTTCAGATGTACTGGGCCAGGTTGTAGTTTAGTTAGGCACACACTCACATGTAGGTTTTGTTAAGTTTGTTTAGTCACACTAGGTTTAGGGGTGCTGTTCTTTGTTTAGATTTGGTTAGTTAGTGTAGTTTAGTTAGGAGTTATTTTCAGTTTGTTTCACCCAATAGTTAATTAGTTTTAAAACACGAGTTAGATTCTGTTTTATTTGGTTGTTAGTTGAGCAGCACTCAGTGGTCCTTTCATTTTGCCTCACTTTGTTAAACCCAATTTAACTTTTGTAATAAATAACTTTAATTTACCAACTACATCTGATTTTTATGTTACTTCCTTTTACCCACTATGAGCTGGTCGTAACCCCTGTTTAGATTACTTGCAAGTAAATCCTGTCGAAAGTAGCTAATATATACCCTTTTTCCGTGTGTGTGTGTACACATACACACATGTTGCTAAAAAAATTAGCCTGGCCCACAGAACCTCTTATCGGGGCAAATCTGGTCCCAGAGCCTGAATGAGTTTGACATAGCTATGTTAGCTTTAGCTATGTATGCTAAAGCTATGCTGTAGTAACATTAATTACATAGCTAATGTAGGTATTTTAGTTTTAGCTGAAGCAACTGAAGCTAAAGCGAGCCACTGTTTGTGTAACTACTATCAAACAGGTTTATACATCATTTAATCCCAGCTTAGACCTCAGGCCTTTTTCTTTTAGTTTTGTTCATTGCATGCCTATTTTGCCCCTTATTCACCCAGTTTTTTCCACTTTCTTGCCACACTTTTTTTTCTAAACCATTTTTGCCACCTTGTTCTTATTTTTATTGACACTTTAAACCCATTTTTGCCATTTTTCACCATTTAGATTGTCGCTCCTGCAAAGGCATTTTTCAACAGTTTGGCTCTTTGGTTGAGTAACACTGGTCTACACATTCAAAGGCAGGTGTGTGTGTTATGTTGTTTGTACAACTGACATGTGGAACGCGTTGTAGAAGTATTTCAATATTTAGTAATGCAAAAGTACAATAACGTGTTATTTTAAAAAACGGTAATGCAGGAACATAACAAATTACTTTCCTCTGTATTAAACGCATTAATGTAAAAAGTTAGTTTCAGAAGTAACACTACCCAACACTGGCAATGTGGTTATTTCATGAATGTGTCTGCCATACTTTGTTTATGAATAAAGTTTAAATTGAAAAAGGTCTAAATATACGGCGTCTCAGATGAACGGTCTGTGAGAGTGGTCATCAGAGATGAACAGTCTGCAGCCAGACTTCTCTCCTTTCTCCTGCTCAGTGTGACTCACAACCACTGCACAGAAACACTCTCATCATGTTTCTCCTTTAAATCCACTCACTGAACAAAATGAACATTACAGAAAAACTGAAAACAATAATAAACCCTGACACCAGTGAAAATAAATCTCTCAGTTGATTTTGTTTGTGAAGGAGGTGAAACAGACGACTCATCGCCGTGGTTTCCTGCTCTCTCTGTTCATCTGCTGGTTTTTGTTCAGCCTGCTGGGATCATTTCTCACTGTGGGAGACTCGTTTATAACAGGCGCAGTAGTAGGTGGCTGAATGAGAGAGTTTAACACTCCTGATCTGCAGGTCAACGCGGATTTGTCTGGTCACAGATGTGAAATCATTTTTCTGAGGATGATTATAATAATCTTTATTTATTTTACCATTCCCCTTATCAATCCACAGAATCACTCTGGTTGTTTTTGTGTCTGATTTCTGGAGCCAGAACACACCATTGTTATAACACTGGCTGAAGTCTTCACAGCTGATGGAGACTTCTTCTCCAACGTTCCTGGTCAGTGATAAACGGGGCTGTTGGAGCTTTGCTGCCGTGGTAACCAGAGCTGTAGACACACAGACAGATGGAGGTTAGACACAGACTTTTAAACAGCTCAGTGAGGTAACTTTATAAAGCTGTAATATTATCAGATAAACTAATTTCAATTTGTAATGCTGCAGCGGCTTATTTTAATGTCAGGTTTGCTGGCTCCTGATTGGCTGAAAACACCGACCTGAGCACACACAGCACAGAGCCACAGCTGACAGGAGAATCATTCTGTGTTTCCTCTGGTGAAGCTGACGAGAAGTGAGGACGAACCAGGACGATCAGACGGAGCTCTTAAACTCCCATCAGCCACTGCTGCACGCTGATGAGGCCTCTGAGGATGATTGACAGCTCTGCAGCACATAAACAGGTGTGAATGTGAGAACAGACTGAGCTCATCACTACAACAGAAAGAACCACAAACTCTGATGATTAGAACGAGGGCTGCCAAAAGATTCAAATGTTTGATTCAAACTCAGGGTTTCTGTTGTTAGTGGCATTTACTCAAATCCTTTATGGTGCAAACTAAAATGTTTCTATTCCAACATGACTGTATGGAGTCCTGACTGGTTGCGACTGTAATATCTACAGAGTGTCTCACTTGACACACATGTTCACTAAAGCATCTTTTACATATGCAGTCAAAGGTCAAAGGTCATGGGGCTTGTGTTCATCCCTTGCTTGTGAATGCAGTATCTCAAACGTGCATTTTCTTTGGACGTTGCCCACGTTTACCTCCACACATGGATGAACTCTTCTGTAGGTCAGAGGTCAAGGTCATTGGGTGTTCGGTCAATCTCTTGCAGTGTTGGCCCTCTTTAACATCTTCAAGAACTCTGTGATTTTCCTCTAACTGCCCTGATTGAAGACAGACCAATATTGTTGTATACGATGAGAAGAGACAAGTTAAATAATTTTTGAACCATAAATCGTTGCCACTTTTCTCCCCTCTTGCAGCCTGCTGGTTGAACGTTTCAGTGACACCATCCATGCCTTTGTAGCTCTTATGGAGGCTTTTCTAGCCAGCCTGGAGCTTGAAAGACTTACCTGGGACTTTATAGATGAAATCCACAACAGTAACTCTGATACTGAACATCTTTTTATACATTTTTAAACCATTTATAATCGTTAGTGTCTAATGCTATCCATCATATCAGGAGACGGCCTGAAAAGCTCATAATGGAGAGAAAGAGAGACAGAGAGCCTGTGATGTGTCCCTCTGTGTCTCTGCAGACAGGAACAGCTTTGACTAATGGCACAAATAGAGCCAATACAAAGAAGAACAAGACTGTTTATAAATTCTTTATCATTAAGCTTTTTCTTTTGTCTGTACAGTCCCAGAACTTTTTTTTAAATACATGGTCATTACTGCAGCACACATATTCTTAAAGCCCAGCTGTCCTGAAAACAAGGATGTTTAGAGCTTGACTGTGCATCACAGGGTTGATGTGTTTAAGCTTTTAAAGACAAAAAGTCCAGGAGAGACAGAATGGTTATAAATCAGCTCAGGGCTTGAAGGATTCAGAAAGAACTGATTAGATTTTGAATGTCAAAGCTTGTGTACATCCCTCACTTGTGAATGCAATATCTCCTGAATGTTTTGAGTTATTTAGTTCAAACTTTGCACAAATGTTCACTATCAGTCAGGAGTGAACAGATTAGATTCTAATGGTCAAAGGTAAAAATTCTCCAGGCCTCATGGTCAGCCCTTAGTTATAACATTTCTACCACAGAAATCACCACAGACGTCTCGACCCACTACTGAGGTTACACTGTGAATGGAAACTTCACAGCAATGTACAAACACCAGGCAGTAGTTCTCATTTAATCTGATTAACAGTATAATTCAAATATTCTTAAGATGTTTGCTGCAGTTCCTCCTCATATTAAAGACTCTATCAGTGGTTTTCAACTGGTTGAGTCACTGGAACCACTATCAACTCCTGAAGAAGAATTGCAACCAAAATGTTGGAAATTTTTTTGGTTCAATCAGATTTAATAAAAAATAGTAGAGCTTGGGCTTTAGACAGTACAAAGGGGTTAACAAAACAATGAAACAGGACAAAACATGCATGTTATAGAGTCTCATAGACGATTTGGCACGAGTTTTCTGCACAGGCATGCATCCGTGACCCACTGAAAACAGCTTCATGACCCACTCTTGCGTCCAGACCCACCAGTTGAGAACCACTGGTGTATATAACAGGACCATGTTGTGTTCAGTGTAGATGACAACCTTCCCTCTGCTGCCCTCAAGTGTCTGCACAGCTAACTGCTCCAAACACATCTTTTCCTCTCCCTGGCCCCCATTGAGGGCTGCATGGTGCTCAAGTGGTTAGTGCTGCTGCCTCACAGCAGGAATGTTCCAGTCCTGGTTGGACAGGGTCTTTCTCTACAGAGTTTGCATCTTCTCCCTGTGCATGCATGACTTCTCTCTGAGTACTCCAGGTTGGGTTAACTCATGACTCTAAATTGCCCATAGGTGTGAGAGTGCCTGGTTGTTTATCTCTACATGAAAGCCCTGTGATTGACTGGTGACAGTCCATGTTGTACCCCACCTCTCATCCAATGACAGCTAGGATTAACTCCAGCCCTCTGTGTCCTCAGTGCAGCTGAAATAATGATCATTCTGTATATAAAATCATGTCTTCAGCAGGCCTGTTAATGTTGTGCTTGGTTATTAGGACTTATTAAACTCTCAGCATCACGTGTGGTCTGCAGCAGCTCTGTGGTTTCCTCTCTCTGACTCCTCCTCACCGTTACCTGAGGTTTTTCTCCTTCATCACACAGTGACAGTTACAGCCTTTGAATCAACAGGAAGTTGAGTTTGTTCTGACTTCTTTCTCAGGTTTGATCTTCAGTTTTAAACCTCTTAGAGAAACTGTTTCATGATGAGCTCTGAGCTGAGACAAACACCTTCAGTCTGCTCTGATACTTTGAAATTCATCTTTATTTCAGTCAGATATTGGAGTCATGAAAATGATCATAAAAACTCATTCAAAACAATAATAAAGTAAACCTATTCACACTATCAGCTTATCCAATATGAAATGAATGGTACATGTTTGAAAAGGAGTAAGATGACATTTACACAGATTTATCATTACCCTCATTAACTTTATAACAGACTTTTATTTTGAAAGGATGACACTTAAACATGCATTTAAAAAAAACATTAAAATATGTTATATCATTGCTTTTTCTTCATTTTTAAAAACAAAATTCAAATTAGAAATTTAATTCTAAAGTGCGGCTATGTTACTTCATAATATTACAATTTTTAAAATAATTTCTTTAATCATTTTATTTTGCTGTTTCTGATTCTGTATAGAAATATTTACACATGGTTTCAATAAAAGCAGAAAAACTGTACATTTGACATCACACCTGAAACCAAAGCAAACATGATCTATAAAATAAAATAAAATAATAGAAACACAGGCTATTATTGTGAACATTCAGTGTTCATCCTCTGATGAAGCTGCTGTGTAACATTTTTATTTTTACAGTTTTAAACAAGAGAATCATCGGCGTACAACTTTACATCAACACTGTTGAAGAGGAACAACCTGCTGGAAAATACACACAATGAACTTATCAATTTATTGATTTTTCTCACCTTTTATGACCTATTTGATACTGCTTTTTTATATTTGTAATTTATTTTAAGTATCTTCCTGTACACTTTTTCAATAAGTGTTAAAATGTTCATTTTGTGTTTGTTGCTCTAAAGTTGAGCATCACAGCGAGGAGTTAATCACTGGTTTCCTGTTAGCTGTACCAAGTGTTGTGAACCTTGTTGTAAAATGTTTCCACCAAATGTCGTCAGACTACTTTTATTTAGATAATGTCATCATTGACAATAAGTATTAGTAGTCAATGAGATGAACTGATGAGATGATGATGGTTACAGTCACCCAGCCTGTCTGCAGTCTGTGGACAGTCTCTTGTTCCTGAGGACGGTCATCAGGAAGAGTCCACAGCAGTAGACCAGACTCTTCACTATCAGCAGCGTGTAGAGCAGCAGGAGCAGCCTCAGCTTGTACACAGACACAGACGGAGACGGGGATGGAGGAAGTGATGGAGATGGAGGAGCTGGTGAAAGTGATGGTGAAGGTGACGGTGGAGAGGATGTTGGAGGAGATGTTGGAGGAGATGTTGGCAGTGATGTTGAAGGTTCTAGAAACGTTGGAAATTCTGTAACAGAAAAGTAAAGACACGTCAGTTATCAGTTTGTTTCTCTCTTTGACAGAATCATTAAATGAAGCAGAGTAAAGGCTCATTTATGCTCTATGTTGGTACTGATATGGACAAAGCCTTCAGTCGGTACTCTACATCAATCAAAGATCTATCTCCATCCATACAGGGAGCATATATGAGCCTTCAGAACTGCCCAGAGTCTCCCAGCCTTCATGACCTGTTGGAGCCAGAGTCTTCACTGCCCCCCCTCCCTCGTGCTGCACATAGCAGCTGTATTTATACAAGTCGCTCTCTCTCTGATCCACCGCTAAGATGGAGGCCGTACATCCAGACTCTGTAAGCTTCAGCTGCTGTCTGTCAGAGGAGGGCAGGTCTTCTGGACGTCCGCTCTTCTTTGGTCGTCTACTCCAGAAGAATCTGACCACAGGAGGAAACATGGCCGAGGACACGCACAGTAGGGAGCGCTTCTCCGGCGGGGATCTGGATGCTGCAGGGTAGATGCTCACCTCGGGCTGAACCACCTGATTATCTTTAAGACGACAAGGAGGAGTCAATCACACAAACAACCTCATTTATTAACATCAGTTACACTTTAAAAAGTCTTCTCTACAATCATAAACATGATTGACACAACAGGATATAATACAATTAGAAAATAACATATAGAGTTATTTTAGTGTATTTTTAATCATATTTTATTACACAATTCCCAAATTCCTGAAAATTCATTTGATATTATAAAATAGGATTTGATAGGTTATTTTAGATTTCATCTACGTCCTTTCATTAATCAGTGATTTCTTCACAGCACACCTTTATCATTTGAATCATAGAGAGCAGTGATCATTAACTGGTGGTTCGGGGGCCGTATCAGGACCCCAGAGTTTTAAATCTGGCCCCTAAAGGTCTATAAAATTCAGATAATGTATGGTTTTTACAGTAAAAGTTTTATCAGGAATGATTTCAGTGTTTCAAACAGGATTGTAGGAGGCTATGGTGGACTTAGGACATTTGGCTATTTTTCCTTGAGGTGTCCTGGCTTTTTAGTAAATATCATTCCAAACTTTATATGAATAATATAATAATAATATGAATGTAAAGAAATCATAGTTGTCCTAATATGAAAGGGGTGGGGGGGGGGGTGGGGGGGTACTTAATAGACCCCTAATTACATTTAAAAAAAAACAAAAAACAAAATAACAAACCTAATAACAATGATAGTAGAAAGGAACTAAAAGTAAATAAATGATGAACTAAATAATCAAAATAATATCAATTATGTATTAATGTGTGCATGTCCACATACATACATGTACCATACATATGTGTCCATACACACATATACACATAACTACACACGTATCGTACTGTAGAAAGTTTTTCTGACTTTTATTCAAACTTATTTCATTATTTTTGTGCCAAGAATGGACCAAGGGTGGGTGATGTCACATAGGTGAGCCAGAGAGTGGTCAGCAGTGGCCCACAGACCCCCAGCCATGCAGCGGCAGCGCCAAGTCAGTGTGTGGTTGACTTATCAATTCAACTGCCTCACTCCCAAAGAGCCACAGAATTTCATTTGTAATTGTTATATATTTTTTAAATTTATAATTAAATCATAAGTTAGTCAGGAGCGCAGATGATTGAGTGGTTTAAGGCGCTACCCATGTACGCGGGCGGCCCAGGTTCAAATCCGGCCTGTGGCCCTTTACTGTCTCTCCCCACTCTCTTCCCTGTTTCTGAATCTATCCACTGTCTTTCCTCTGTCAAATAAAGGCATGAAAAAGCCCAAATATAAATCTTAAAACAAAAAAAAAAACAAAAAAAATTATAAGTTAGTTAATTGTCCCCTCTGGGAAATTTATTTTCACAGATTCTGTACAGGTATGAGAACGCATTACAAGACGAACGATCACAAGACACAACAACACATAGCCAGGGCCGGTTAGCCATTTTGGTGCCCTCAGTGAACTTAAAATTTGGTGGAACTATTCAAAATGTTCAGGGCTCATGACAGCGCCCCACTCAGTGTGGCACCCTAGGCAACCGCCTATATCGCCTATATGCACAGAACCAGCCCTGCACATAGCATTCAGTTCCAGCAATGATTCCAAATAAATGAGGACAATCAGGTGTCATTCACATTCTGTTGGTTTAGTGCTGTGATAGCGGAGGGTATGAGAATGTTTTTAAGCCGTGCTCTGTTGTATCTAAATGTCCTGTATATGCGTCCAGAAGGCAGTAATGTAAAGTACTGGTGTAGTGGGTGGGTGTAATCTTGTGTTATTGCGTCTGATGGCTTTGGCATTTAACTGAGTGAGACTGGGAGTTTGGAGGCCTATAAGCTTTGTGGGAATATTGGTTGCTAACCCTTTCCTTAAAAAATCCCTTTTTTTACATCAAAAAGATTATTTTTTTACCTTGTCTTTAATGAATTTTTATTTTTATGTTGCTTGTAGAACTCTATCAACATCTTAAAAACTGCAGCAAGTCACATGACCATCTCTGAGTTTAACTCAAATCACCAGAAAACTGTGTCACAGCCCTTTATTTCCTCTATTATTGTTTACTTTTGTTCCTTAGTTCATGCTGGAGTTGAAGAAGAAAACAGTCTATTTAAATGGTATGTGATTTGAGGTTTATATTCTGGAGAGAAATGATTTGTCATTATTGCCTAGTGTTGTTGTGAAGACACACACTATCCCAGACCGACAGACAGAGCCAGACAGACCAAGACTTTTGGGGTCGAGACTGAGTCAAGACCAAGACCTTAAAAATCAATTTAATAAAACCATGACAAGGTTGGACAGTTAAAGAGCATTCTCTCTTTAATTTCAGTTTTCTTTTTAATAAATTTGACGGATCAAAACAAGGTGTCTGCAACTCTTTCAGAGCTCAACATGCAAAAATCTCAAATCTTAACAAACTTGTTCAACCAACTTCTTTAAAAAATAAATCCTTGTATGTATTTAAAAGCTACTGAAAAGTCTGGAATTATTTTAAATATCTGAAAATGAGATGTTTATCTAGATTTGTCAGGTGAATGAGGCCTAAAGTAAGTGTTCAGAGGTTTTTATGACTAGAAATAAGATGGACTGATGTCTGAGCTTTTGCAGGTGAAGCTGTTAGTTGTTTTAGCGAGTGCTTCTCCTTATTATCACATTAATGAAGTGGAAGAATAGCTGATCAGTGCTGGTCTAGACCAGGCTTGATGGAAAATCCAGAGTCAGGCCAGTCTGAGACCGAGACAAGACCAAGACATTAAAAATGTGGTCTTGAGACCCGTCTCAAGAACAAGACCGGTTTTAAGACCAAGTCCGTTCTTGAGTTCTACAACACTATTCACTTCAAATAAGAATATTACCAGAATATTTATTAAATCAATGAACAGCGCTGCTCAGCTCCCTCATGTGTAACAGAAATATGGTGGAGGTTACTGAGAACATAGAGGTACATAGACTCAAGAGATTATAAATTATATAAAGAAGTTTAAAGTTTTTGTGAATAACTTGGAATAAAGTCTAAATGAAAAGTCTAAACAGAAATGGTGATAAATTCTACATTTGCTTTATAATGAAGTAAACCACACTGGATCATTTTTGACCTGCAAGGACAACAAACATGAAGCTCAAACAAAGAAAACAAAAGGGTTAAAACATTTTTACTTGTTTTTCCTAAAATATTAATATTTGACCTTCCTGTTGATGTAAAATGTAGAATCACCACAAACATAAAGACATCTTTCACTTCTTCAAAAACATATTTTGGGTTGATTTCTCCAGTTTCAGGACAGTTTTATATCAACTTACATTTTAGAATTTATTTCTTATTTCTTAAATATAAATAACTATAATATTCATGATAAATATTGAGTATAAAGGTTTGTCACTGAATATCAGACTGGGTCAAAAACTGAACGTCTGCTATGTTGCTACAATCATATTTATATAAATCACTTTAAACCAATAAAAACTCAAAAAGTGAGATTTTAACATTAGAAGACATGAACCTCCCTGTGTCTCTGTAGCTGCACGCCTGGAAAAATATCCACTGACTAAAAAACACAAACTTCTACATTTATGGTCTTCAGCAGAGGAAAGTAAAAACATTTCATGTCATATTTTAGATATCTGAGAGAAATAAATGTTTATTCTTACCTGAAACAATCAGTTTGGTTCCTGAGCCAAAGATCAGGTAGGTGTAGGTTGTAAACCAGCCCAGCACAGTGAAAAAACTCGTAACAAAAACCTGGTCCCGGTGAACGAGGCATCTTCTGAACCACGATCAGACTTCAGCTCCAAGGTTTCAGTTTCTCTGATATTCACATGAATGTTCTTCTCTCTACTGTTGTTTTTCTCCTTTAACAGTGATGTCTGTTCTGTTGCTCCATTTCTTTAGTCCACAAAGGCTGAACTGAAGGAGAGATGGTGTGAAGTATCAGGTTGAAATTCTTGGTGCTCTTCAGATAAATTTGACCAATTCAATCAGAGTTCTGTTCACACCTTACTTCTGCTACTTTGTTCATTTGTGTGTTTTTTTTACAATCCAATGTTGTAAAGTTGAACTAACAATAAAGTTTACCCATGATTCTTTGTGGCGGTGTGCACACAAATATGGACAAAATAATAATTAAAAAAATATATATCTGTGATTTAAAATTAAAGCCATCATTTATGAGACCGTGTCTACAGTTTGTGTAACGTTCTCACCTGTTTAAACTCCAGCAGCGTGGCTGATCTCCAGCGTGAGGCGGTGAAGAGGGAAAATAAATAAACAGACGTGGGAATTTGTTTTGGAAGTGATTTATCATGTTTGAGGAAGACTTTGCCTACCAGTGGTATACAGCTCTGGCTTTCCACCACTCTCAACCTAACCAATGTCACTAGCCAATCAAACGTGAGTTGGGGCGGGACTTGGCAACGCTGGAAGTCGGGGTGTGAATTGCCAGGGGGATTTCCCCTCTTCTGGTTCTGATTCCCCCCCTCTGAAGATTGGGGCGAGGATATGTTTTATCCCTGCCTCTGCTCAGACTGAATTCCTCCTACTCTGTGGTCTAAACTCAGCATTCACTGTGATTGAAACATTGATGACACGATATTTATGCGCTCATACTGCTGTCAAATTATCGTGAAATCAGTCATCAGAAGACTGATCTTTGACTCCAGTGTAGGAAAATGATCTCTTTTTGACAGTGCAGGAGCATGGATTATAATTTGTTTATTGATCACAGAGAGAGAGCAAAAGGGAGAAAGAGAGAGGGAAGTCAGCGGTAAAAAAGCAGCTCCTTGCTGTCGGTCTGAGCTTAGATCAGTTTGGTTTTTGCTTTAAAACAACAAAGATAATCAGGGCACACATAATAATGCGTAAAACTATGACTAAAAATGTTTGTCAACAGCCTTTTATACATGAAAAAGCCTAGACTAGACTACCTAGACTAGCAAAAAATAGATATTTTATGACTAAAACTGACTAAAAGAAAGTTAAGTTTTCATCAAGTTGAGTAAAACTAGACTAAAATGTAATTTCTAAAGACTAAAGTTGTCAAACATTGAAAATCCATAATAATTCTCCACTATGGGTTAATCTGTCTAAAAACAATCTGTAGCCATTCTGCCTATCAGCTGTAGAAAGCAGGGACCCCAGGTTTGGCAGAATGCATGGAAAACACGACCATGTTTTGGTACCAGATTCAGGCAAGAGAATAAATGCTTGGACTACAAGTAAAAACTAAAATCTGAGGACTTTTAATGGACTTAAACTGAAGTGTTTTGGAGTTTTGTTGACTGAAACTAGACTAAAACTAAAAAGGGTAGAAAAGAGAAAAATGTGTCTGAAATCAAAAAACACTTCATCTAAAGACAAACACTTAGACTAAAATTAAAAATGGCAGTCACAATTAACACAGCTGTGTTTGCTCCTTCAACCATCTAAAACTTTCAAAAGACCCTCAGTTCCACTGCTGAGCTGGATGTGAAACACCTACTGTAATTTTATGTTTATTTTTATGTGTGATACAGCAGGAGACGGAGACAATTCAATTTTCCTGCCTTCCACTGGAAGCCAGCACCTCCTGTACTCCAAACTTTGGAATTTGGCCACACCAAGATGTCCTCAACAACACAGGAGCACGCTAACCCATCCCACACATTTGTCAGGATTGCACACCATACGGCTAATCTGCAGCTAGCTCCGCCAACGCAGCTCATCTGGTCACCACAGCGAGCACTTCAATGGCAGACTCAGGTTGTAGTACAACCTAATGCTTATAACTGGACATTTGGCTGCTGTTGTTGCCCTTGGATGTGATGTGGTTGCCACCTGGCGGTCTGTGGTCACTGTTTAGCCTGCATGAGTGGCCTGGCTACCACCTGGCAGGCTCAGGTGCAGCAGGCTTGCCTGCTGTCGCACTCCAGCAACACAGGGCCCAGCTGAGAGAATCCTGCTCTGAGCTGTATTTACCCTCCATCAGCCGTGGTCCTGCCCAGAGTCACTCCAGCCGTCCCGTGCCAACAGTACTCAGCTCAACAGCTGCACCTCTTCCGCAAGCTGTGGCCACCGTTTCAGTAGAGCAGCGGTCCTGCCTGGAGTCTCAAGAGCAGTTCTGCGCCCATGGCATAATGCCCAGCAGCTGGACCTCCACCCTGAGCGACAGCCACTCATCATCCACACATCAGCAGTCCCAGCAGGTCACACCAGCTGTCAGCACCTGTGGTGTAAAGCCCAGCAGCTGGACCTCCACCCCAAGTGGTGCCCCGCAATTGGTACAGTAGCGGTCCCGCCCAGAGTCTCACAGGCAGTCCCGCACCTACAGCATACAGCCCAGCAGGTGAACCTCCACCATGAGTGGCACACTATGATCGGTACAGCAGCAGTCCTGCACAGAGTTCCACCAGCCGTCTGCACTTACGACAGGCAGCCCAGCAGCTGGATCTCCATCCTGTACCGTGCCCTGCCAGTGGTACAGCAGCTACCTTAACCCAGAGTCAATCCAGCAGCCCCGTGCCACAGTACGCAGCCCAGCAGCTGGTCCTCAACCCTAAGTGACGCCCCCATCTGGTACAGCAGTGGTCCCACCCAGAGTCTCACCAGCGTTCCTGTGCCTACGAAACACAGACCAGTAGCTGGACCTCGAGCCTCGAGCCTTGGCCATGCAGCAGCCATACAGTAGTTCTCCTCTCCAGAGTGTTAACAGAGATGTCACGCCAATAGCAAAAAACCCAGCAGCTGGACCTCCACCCTGAGCAGCACCCTGCAATCTGTACAGCAGTGCTCCTGCTCAAAATCTCACAAGTGGTCCTGTGCCTATGACAGACAGCCCAGCATTCGGACCTCCACCCCGATCGGCACCCCGCCATTGGTACGACAGCAATCTCGCCCGGGGTCACTCCAGTGGTCCAATGCTATGGCACACAGCCCAGCAGCTTGCTCTCCACCCTGATTGGCACCCCACCATTGGTACAGCAGCTGTCCCGCACGGAATATCATGAGCGGTCCTGTACCTTCAACAGGCTGCCCAGCAGCTGGACCTCCACCCTGAGCCTTGGCCTGGCACAACCTGTAGAGCAGTGGATCCACCTAGAGTATTACGAGAGGTCTCGAGCCTCTGGTGTAATATCAAGCAGATAGACAGCCACCCTAAGTGGCGCCCTGCAGTCAGTCAGCAGCTGTCCTGCCCTCAGTCACTCCAGCAGTCTTGCGCTTACAATGTAATTCCCAGCAGTGGACCTCCACCCAAGGCGACAGCCACTCATCATTGGTACAGCCGTGGTCCCGCCAAGGTCTCACCAACAGTCCTGCACCTATGGCGTAATTCCAGCAGCTGGGCTTCCATCCCGAGCAGAACCACGCCGTTGGTACAGCAGCGGTCCCGCCCGGAGTCACACCAGTGGTCTTGTGCCTACAACCTCCTATATCACAGACAGGGATGTCACTGACCTATCCATCTTAAATCATCTTATCCTGCCCAAATTCTTGCATATTTTACATTTCCTATCCTGTCTAGCCAGCATTCTTGCACCTTTTGCACATCTGGCAACCACACTGTCAATGTATACAGACTTGGTCATTCAGGAAAAAATACCTAATAAGAGCTTGTAGATGTTGAAATATTTTCTATCTCTTTCAAACACTTCTCACTTAGCTGTAACTTGAGGACAGTTCTTGTTCTTGTACAAGCTAAAACATTTTTTTTTTTAATTTTAAATTGTAAATAGGCTAATTTTAACCTGACACGCCAGATGGATGTGTTTCACACATCCATCTGGGAAAGCTTCAATAGGAAACGTTTGAGAAAAGGCAGAGGATTTGAAAAAACTTGGAGTGTGATTGGATGAACGTTCTGTCTGCCACATCTCCACGGGCCAAACAGAGCAACAAAACACATGACGTAGCAGCTATCTAGCGGCACTTGCGCTGCTACCAAGGATTAACACGAAACATGGCGACTACAGACATGTTAGTACTGGCCTTTTGTCGTTTTTGAAAAGAAAAAAACTCACTGCTGATCTTTGTTCTTCTTTTCATGAAGACATGTCATCAAGTTCTGATAAAACTGGTGCTTTAGCAGCATCCACACTAATCTCTTCCTCCAGAACTGCACCAGCTTTTGCTGCTGCTTGTTTGCATAACGACACAGCCGAGTGTACTGCCCCTCGTCGCTGATTGGTCCTGTCACTGGCTAACCGGGCCCAAACAGTTCAGACGGGTGCTTAACAAGATGCATTTGCCAGTGAAAGTCAAGGAAACGGGCGTATCCATCTGCTTTGCAAGGTTAGGCTAATTTGTGTTCTTCTGCAAAGGCTTTGTATTTTTCACTCTCTTATTTTCTATTTAACTTTTGAATAAGTATTATTTTTAATTGATATTACAGCTTATTTTTTAATTTGGTTAAGATTTCACTTCTGGATTAATGTTTGATTACATTTTGTTTTGGTTAATATGAGGGGAGGCCTTAAATGTAAGAGATGTCTAGTTTTGTGGTTGTAAGCTGCCACTGGATACCTTGAATTTCCCTCAGGATTAATTATCTATTATTTAACATGCTTATGCATGCCATGGTATTATACAATATATGTTGATAGGAAACTATTGAAGCATATTACATCTTAAAGAAAAATGTGATCAGTACCACGTTATAATAATATAGGTGGAGGCTTCAAATAAGCCCTTTGGGCTTTTCGCCTCTCCCTGCACCTCATATACTTTGTCATCTTTGGCTTTTGTGTATTTCATAATTGTGCAAAATAAATAAAATAAATAAATAAAATAAATAAAATAATGGGAAAAATGTATAATTCTGACTGTAACGAAGGGGAATTTATTGAGCATTTTGGCATTATTGGACGTGGTTTGTGTCCCCCGGATGAAAAGGTAAAGATCATGTTACCAGCAGAAAAATTAATTGAGTGTCGTTTGGTCTGATAGTCTGGTGTTGTTATGTGCAATACACCACGTTCCACATTATTATGCAAATGATATTTTTCTCTTATTTTCCTAAATGTTAATGCAAATGACAATCAGAGTATTTTTCAAGTCATCAGCTGTTAGAGTATAATTCAAATGTTTTTGAACAAACTTCATAATGATAACCATTTTTTTTTTTTTTTTAAATAAAAACCTCAAAATGCACTTTTCCACATGTCCCACATAATTAAGCAGGCCACAGGTTTCAAGCAATATGGGAAAGAAAACAGATTTCTCTGCTGCCGAAAAGTGTCAAATAGTTTAATGCCCTGGACAAGGAAAGAAAGCATTCGATATTTCATGAAAAATTAATCATGATCATTGTACTGTGAAGGAATTTGTGGCTGATTCAGAGCACAGATGGGTTCCTGCAGATAAAGGCATAATGAGAAAGGTTTCTGACGGACAAATTCATCAAGTTAAGAGAGAAGATTCTAAAATGCAATTACAAAGCAGAAAACAGGTATTTGAAGCTGCTGGTGCCTCTGGAGTCCCACCAACCTCAAGGTGTAGGATCCTCCAGAGGCTTGCAGTTGTGTATAAACCTACTATTCAGCCGCCTGATTCAATGCTCACAAGCAAAAATGTTTGCAGTGGGCCCAGAAATACATGAAGACTCATTTTCAAACTGTCATGTTGACTGGTCAGTGCTGTGCAACCCTGGATGGTCCAGATGGAGGAGTAGTGGATGGTTGGTGGATGGCCACCATGTCCCAACAAGGCTGTGATGTCAGCAAGGAGGGGGCGGAGTCATGTTTTGGGCCAGATTCATGAGGAGAGAGCTGGTAGGCCCCCTTAGGGTCCCTGAAGGTGTGAAAATGACCTCGACAAAGTATAAAGAGTTTCTGACTGACCACTTTCTTCCATGGTAAAAAAAAAAAAAGAAGAACAGTGCCCTCTGTATGTACCATCTCATGTTGCAAAGAATCCCTCTGTGTCATTGGCTGCTATGGGCATAAAAGGAGAGAAACTCATGGTGTGGCCCCCATCCCCCCTGACCTCAACCCTACTGAGAACCTTTGGAGCATCCTCAAGCTAAAGATCTATGAGGGTGGGAGGCAGTTCACATCAAAACAGCAGCTCTGGGAGGATATTCTGACATCCTGCAAAGAAATTCAAGCAGAAACTCTCCAAAAACTCACAAGTTCTAAATCATCTTATCCACCTCATGTAAATCTGCCCATCTTGCATACTTTACACTTACACTTACACTTCCTGTCCTGTCTAGCCATCATTCTTGCACCTTTTGCACATCTTGCAACCACACTATCAATGTACACAGACTTGTTCATTCTAGGAAAAATACCTTTATTTTTAAAAGGATAATGGTTATTATTATGAAGTTTGTTTAAAAAATCTGACTTATGCTCTAATGACTGATGACTTGAAAAATACCCTGTCATTTGCATTAATATTTAGGAAAATAAGAGAAAAATGTCACTCGCATAATAATGTGGAATGCAGTGTATATTATCTGTGCAGTGGTGTGTGTGTATAATAATTTAAGTGTTACACAGGGATGAAACTTTCACTTACCTTTCTCTCTTGTGCTCTCTCCAGGGTGTTCAGGCAAATGCTTCCCAGGGGTCTGAACACCTATTTCAACTGAAAAAAAAACTTTATAGTAAAAAATGTAAAGATTTTTGTAAAATTGTGATAATTTTACTGTCAAAATGTGAGGACTTGATAAAAGATGTGATGGTTTTGGCATAAAAACACAGAAAGTTTATCTTAAAAAAAAACATGAACTTTTTTGTCAAAATGTGATAATTTAAAATTTATGATTTTATTGTAAGACATTAATGTTTTATAAAATGTGGAATTTTTTTAGTAAAAAGTGATTATTCTGTAAAAAAGCAAGGTTAGTTTAAGACACAATAGTTATTTGCAAAAACATGATAATTGTATTGTAAAAGCGTGATACGTTTATTTTTAAAAAGTGATCATTTTATTGTCAAAAAGTGAAACATTTTTTGTAAAAAAAACTTTTTTGTAGAAACTTCACTGCTGTATTTTAAAACTGGAAATTAATTTATTATAAAAACATGATCACTGTTTTGTGGAAAATATGACAATTTTATTTTGAACTGTTAACAAAATTGATAAATGTATCTGATAATTTTATTGTAAAAACAAAAAAAAGTTAACTGCAAAAATTTGTTTTTTTTCATAACAATGTGACAATTTACTGTAAAGACATGATAATTTTTAAAATGTGATACTTTATTGGAAAGATATCATATTTATTGTAAAAAAAAAGTTATCACAAAGTAAGTGTGTGCATGTTTATTTTCAATTATTTTTGTTTTATTCATTTGTACAGTGTTTCTGGTTCAAGTAGTTCTAGAGTAGTAAATGTTAATCTGTCAGCGCCCTCATCAGTGGGACGGGGTCAGAGTGTCAGTGTGCTGACAAGCAGAGCCGTCCTCATTATTCCACTCAGTCTAAATGTCTAAATCAGAATCCTCAAAATTTTCTGTCATTTTTCAAAAAATTCAGTCACAGACAGATTATCTTTGGTTAATGTTACCTCTGTTTGAATATTAGTGAGAGCATGTCCTCACCTAAACTACGTCCTTGGCCAGGTCACCTAGAGGTCACCGAGAGGTCGCCCACAGAGAAAATATTTCTCATGGAAAAAGCTGTTTATGCTTCATACAAATAATTTCAGGTATGATTTCAATAGTGACGTTTCTGTGTGGTTCTGGTGTGTAGAAGGCCTCAGAGTCTGCTCAGGGCTTCACTTTAGCAAACAGCGTCCCTGTATTACTGTATTATTACTGTAATCTACACCATCTATCCCATTTTATCATGGCCTCAGTGAACAGAGTTTAACATGTTGCCTCAATTATGATTTAACTATTCTAGACTTTTTATTAAATACATTTTTGGTATTTATTTTATTTCCCCATCCATTTTACCTTTTAGAAACAATAATGAACATTAATATGAGCTCAATGAAATCTCTGAGCAGAATAACTCATCATTGCTGTCACCAGGTAAATTAAATTCTTCAGTTCATTTTGTTCTTAAAGGAGGTGAAACACTCGTCGCTGTGGTTTCCTGCTCTATCTGCTCATCTGCTGGTTTTTGTTCAGTCTGCTGGGATCATTTCTCACTGTGGGTGACTCTTTTTGCACATCTACAATAGTAGATGTCTGAATGAGAGAGTTTAACACTCTGGATCTGCAGGTCAAAGCTGTTTGGTTTCAACACAGCTGAGAAATCATTTTTATGAGGATGATTAAACTTTGTTGTGGTACCAGTGCTCTTTTGAATCTGCAGAATCCACCGAAACATTTTGGTGCTGTCAAACGTGAACCAGAAAAAATAATCTCCTTCACACTGGTTGATGCCTCCACAGCTGATGGAGACTTTTTCTCCAACTCTCCTGGTCAGTGATAAACTCTGTTGAAGCTCTGCTGCCATGGTAACCAAAGCTGTAGACACACACACAGATGGAGGTTAGACAGACTTTAATACAACAAACAGCTCTGACAGGTAACTTTATGAAGCTGTCATTTAATCCTGATTGGCTGAAAACACCGACCTGAGCACACACAGCACAGAGCCACAGCTGACAGGAGAATCATTCTGTGTTTCCTCTGGTGAAGCTGACGAGAAGTGAGGACGAACCAGGACGATCAGACGGAGCTCTTAAACTCCCATCAGCCACTGCTGCACGCTGATGAGGCCTCTGAGGATGATTGACAGCTCTGCAGCACATAAACAGGTGTGAATGTGAGAACAGACTGAGCTCATCACTACAACAGAAAGAACCACAAACTCTGATGATTAGAACGAGGGCTGCCAAAAGATTCAAATGTTTGATTCAAACTCAGGATTTCTGTTGTTAGTGGGATTTGGTGAAAACACATTTTTTTTATTCCAACATGACTGTGCCTCAGTGCTCAAAGCAAGGACTATAAAGACACGGTTTGGAAGAAGTTGACTGGCATGTATGGAGTCCTGACTTCTAGTGAATACAACATCTCCTGAATGTTTTGAGGGATTTTCTTTAAATCTTGCACAAATGTTCACTATCAGTCAGGAGTGAAAGGTAAAAATTCACCAGGCCTCAGTTCTTGGTTCCAACATTTCTACCACATGAAACACCCCGGACTTCTCGACCCACTACTGCGCTTTCACTGTGAATGGAAACGTCACATCAGTGTAAACCACCATGCAGTGATTCTAGTTTAATCTGATTAATCTTGCTCTTCAACCCTTCAGTATTCCTTGGACTGCTCTTTTTTTTAAGGACAGCAGCAGTTGACATTCTCTGATCAACCTTCCCTCTGCTGCCCTCAAGTGTCTGCACAGCTAACTGCTCCAAACACATCTTTTCCTCTCCCTGGCCCTCATTGAGGGCTGCATGGTGCTCAAGTGGTTAGTGCTGCTGCCTCACAGCAGGAATGTTCCAGTCCTGGTTGGACAGGGTCTTTCTCTGCAGAGTTTGCATCTTCTCCATGTGCATGCATGACTTCTCTCTGAGTACTCCAGCTTCCTCCTACACTTCAAAAACATGATGGTTGGGTTAACTCATGACTCTAAATTGCCCATAGGTGTGAGAGTGCCTGGTTGCTGGTTGTTTATCTCTACATTAAAGCCCTGTAACTGGCTGCTGACAGTCCAGGTTGTACCCGCCTCTCATCCAATGACAGCTAGGATTAACTCCAGCCCTCTCTGAGCTTAAATGGGATAAGTGATGTAGATGGATGGCCCTCATTTATCAGTCAGTGCAGATTCAGCCTCACAAATCATCTTCCACAGCCTCCACATGTGATGTATAAAACTAACACATCTGGCTGCCCTCTAGTGGTTTTTGTCTCCAGTATACGATTGCTGGGAGGTGAAGGTGGTCATGAAGTAGTTTTTAACCTTGACCTTTGACCTACAGAGTCTGATCAGTTCATTGTTGAGTCACAGTGGACATTTGTGTAAACTTTGATGAAAATCTCTCAAAAACTTCTGTGTATAAATCTCACAGAACATTGATTAATATTTGCAGACTGGATTGATTGATATCTTTATTTTGAAGACGACAACAAAACAGCAAAAATAAAAAGTTGAGAAAGAAAATCAACAGAATTCAAAACAATAATAAAGTAAACCTATTCACACTATCAGCTTATCCAATATGAAATGAATGGTACATGTTTGAAAAGGAGTAAGATGACATTTACACAGATTTTATCACTACCCTCATTAACTTTATAACAGACTTTTATTTTGAAAGAATGGCACTTAATAATAATAATAATAATAATAATAATAATGATAATAAGTTTTATTTATAAAGAGCGTTTCATAAACCTCAAAGACACTGTACAATGCAGAAAAACAATACAGACACTTATAAATGAACATTAAAAGTAGATAAAGCCAACAAAAACAAACAAACACAAATGACAGAACATTACAATCACAGATTAACAGCCTGTCTAAAAAGGTGAGTTTTCAGCAGTGATTTAACTGTGGGTAAGTCTGTGCAGTTTTGAATATGTGTTGGGAGTGAGTTCCAGAGGGAGGGGGCAGCTATGGAGAAGGCTCTGTCCCCCCAGGTTCGGTGCTCGACTCTAGATGGCGGGGAGAGGAGGTTGGAGTTAGAACAGTGGAGGGTACGGGTAGGAATGTGATGGTGGAGGAGGTCAGTAAGGTAAGGGGGGGGCCGGTTGGTTTAGGTCTTTATAGGTGAGGACGATCTTAAATTGAATACGAAAGGGGATGGGGAGCCAGTGGAGTTCTTGAAGGACAGGGGTGATGTGGTCATGGGATCGGGTGTGGGTGAGGAGGCGTGGTGCGGAGGTCTGAATGTGCTGGAGTTTATTGAGGACTTTGGAAGATGTGCCATGTAGAATACTGTTGCAGTAGTCGAGTCAGGATGTTATAAATGCATGGATGAAAGTTTCTGCAGGGAAGGAGAGTAGTGGACGGATGCGGGCTATGTTTTTTAAGTGGAAGAAGGCGGTTGTGATGCTGTTAAAATGTGAGTTGGGGGTCAAAAATAATTCCAAGATTGCAAATCTGAGGGGAGGGGGATAAGGTGGTTGTGTCAATATGTAGAAAAGTGGAAAAGTGTGCTGTGCTCTAATGGGTTCATCAAATCCAGACTCTGAAGCCAGCATCAGTCATAGTGTGGAGGTTTATAAGCTGTTTTATTCACATTTTACAGAATGACACAACTTTTTAAAAATGGGGTTTGTAGATATGTATGAAGAAAACATGACTTCTTACTAAGATTTTTTTAAGAGAATTGTGACATGCTGCATGAGAGCCTACATCAGAGCTGATATGAGAACATGAAGAATATGACAAACATTTCCTGCTGTAGAGATTAAACTGATATTTGGTTTCATCACCTTCCTCTCTTCCTCTGATAGCAGAAGGAAAACTCTGCAGAACCCTTTAAACTTTAATCTTAACATGGAGTACAGAACGGGAAAGTTACCAGAACACATCAGGACATTTACATGTGATAAGAGGATAAAATGTGGTCAGTTCACTGTGAGAAACAGAGAACTGTTCTCTGCACTGATGAAGGAGGCATCATGGGAGGAGGTTCTCAATAATCAGGATGCTAAACCTGTGTATCTTTTATTTATAAAATTATTGGCATCCATTTTTGACAAATATTTTCCACTTTTTCAGTTTAACACAAAATAGAAGTCAAAAAAGTGTAAGCCCTGAATTACTGGAGGTCTACAAAGATCTATTGAAAAATAAGTTGTATAGAAAAAAGTATTACCAGTCCAACCCCATTAAACTTTGATGTTTACAAAAATAGAAGAACCATTTTACTAAATTACTACAAAACGCTAAAAAGAACTATTTTTCAGAAAAATTTGAACAATCTCATAATGATATAAAAACAACATGGAACCTCATAAATGAATTAGTGAATAAAAGGGAAACATTTACATCAGTTCAGTCTCAGTTTCTGATGGTTGGACAGAATTTGCTGAACCTCTGGACATCACAAATAACTTCAATGAGTATTTTGTAAAAATTGGTACAGTTTTGGCTAGGAATATAAAAAATAAAGACAAATCCCGTCTTATAAATATCACAGAGCAGTATTCTAGTATCAGTATGTTTGGCCCTCCTACCTATAGTGAAGGAGAGCAATGGTTCTCAACCTTGGGGTTGGGGCCCCCTTTGGGGTCGCGAGACACTGATAGGGGGTCTCCAGATGCCCTCAAAAACAAAGAATATATTCTAGATTACACCGTTGCCACTTTACACCAATTTTGTCAAATTTTTGCCAATTTTAACACATTTTTACCATTCAACACCCATCTTTATCAGACTTAAACTATTTTCACCACTTTTTTTCTGCCTGTTTTTGCCACTTCTAAATCATTCCTTGCCACTAAAGCTTAATGTTGCCTCTGTTAACCCCTTATTGCTACTATTAACCCATTTTTACCACTTTTATGCCTATTTTTTCCCATTTTAATGCCATTTCACTATCTAATATGCCCATTTTTTGCCAGTCTTACCAATTTCTGCCAATATCTGCCTATTTCTTCTTTCCCAGTTAACCATTTGTTGCTAGTTTTTTATCAATTTTTCATCCCTTTTCACCAAATTTCCACCCATTTTTACAAATTTAAAGCCATTTCAGCCACATTTTAACTCCTCTAACCACTATTTATGCCCATTTTTGCCACTTTACCTCATCTTTGCCATGCCATCTAAATTTTTGCCTATTCTAACCCATTTCTGCTACTTTTAAAATCCAACATCACCACCTTTTCCACCATGTCTGGCATTTTAACCCATTTTAGCTATTTTAAAACATTTTAATTCCCTTTTTAACAAAGAGGATTAACATTTTTAAGAAGGCTTTAAACTACACAAATGGTTGAAAAAGATATTGTTTCTTTGACAAGAGTGTTTTTTCAGGTTAAATATAAAACATGGATACCACAGCCTAACTTCACAATGGACCATGATTTTGTTGACCTCCATGGGCCCCCAGTCTGGGTGCCAGAAAGTTCTTCCATTTATTCCCCTTCAAGGTCAGCATTGTCTCCACGGGACTAGTCCCAATTGTACCTGGCTGTGTTCAACCACCTTCAGGTACAGTGGGGGTCTCCAGTCTCAGGCACCTTTATTTTGGGGGTCACAGGCTGAAAAGGTTGAGAACCCCTGAAGAGGAGGACATTATTATGAAAATGAAAGATTCTGCTGCAGGTCATGATGAAATAAGGCCAAGCATGTTTAAGTTGGTAGCTTCTTCTGTTGTTGAGCCCCTGACCCATGTTTTATCTGTATCATTCAGACAAGGTGTTGTGCCTTATGAGCTTAAAGTAGCTAAAGTCACGCTGCTATTCAGGTGACCCAGGCAAATTCATCAACTACTGCACTGTATCTGTTTTTCCGTGTTTTTCTAAGGTTCTAAACTACTGTATTCAAGAATTCACAAAACTTGGATGAAAATAATATACTTTATAGTCATCAGTATGGTTTTTGGAAAAAAATGTCAACAGAAATGACCCTTTTACAGCTCGTCCATAAAATCTCTTTGGATATAGACAATAAAAACATTCTTTGAACTCTCAACAGCTTTCAACACAGTTGATCATAATATCCTTATTGCTAAATTGCAGGGGAAAAAAGCTTTCATGATGTCTCGTTAAAATGGCTGGTGAGCTACTTAAAGGATAGACAACAATTTGTATCTGTTAGTGGGGAAACTCAAATAGAACCAAGCTACTGTACGGGGTCCCTCAAGGACCTATCCTTGGCCCTCTTTTATTTCTAATATACATAAATGACCTGTCTAGGGTCTGTAATAAGGCTCTAAACCTTTTATTTGCGGATGATTCTTGTCTTATTTCTTCTCATGAAAACTTTGTCTCACTGAAAAAACAATGAAGTCATTGGTATTTTGAGTAGAGTTGGTCCATTGATAAATCGCTCTTGTATTTTAACCCTTCATTATAGTTTATTTTACCCATATCTAATGTACTGTAATGCTGTGTGGGCAGACATCTGTCCCACTTATTTACAGAAGATTTTGTTAATCCAGACGAAGTTTTAAACACTGATTAAGTTTACTAAAAGATGCGACTCATCTGCTCCTCTTTTTAGAAAATACAAACTCTTATCAAATTCTAATTTGAACAAATTTCAAATCTGTGTGTTTATGTATAAATATGTACACTTGAATCAAGATCTACCCAGCACAATTCCTCCACAGAGATTCATTCATATTATACCAGGCTACTAAGGACTTTCACCTTCCTCTTTGTGAACCAATCCACATTAAAATAGAGAGGAGCGTCTCTTTGGAACAAACTATCACTCTACAGTCAGCAGCTACATTAACCTCATTCAAAAGGCAGTTAAAGAGCTCATTACTGTGATAGATTTGTGTAACAGATCTTAGATCTGATTTAATTATTTGATGTCATGTAATTGTATACTTCTTTGTTATTGTTTGTTTTTGTTTTTATTGTTTTGTTGTCTTAAGCTAACCTGCATTGCTCCCTAGATTAACTCTTGTTATATCAGGGGGAGGTATCCTGACAAGCCCTTTTGGCTTCTAACCTGCCCTGCACGATGTTTTCTTCAATCATCTTGTAAGTGTTTTTTTGTTTTATTATGTGCAAATGAATAAACTAAACTAATCAAAGTTATTAACTGGAAAGTCTGACGTTTCTTGTTTTATCTCTCTAATTCTTAGCCAAAAATCTCAACATGAGCCCCACAGGATGTTACATTTGTGAGATTTTATTGTTGGATCTTCATATTTATTGACAAGAAAAGGAATTTAATAAATTTGAAATAGTTTTATTGGAGTAAAATAAGAGATGATGTGAATTTTGTTCAATTTGTCAAACATACAAAAAAAAAGAAAACATCAGAAACTTTCTGAATGACATTGTGAAGATGTCGTACTAAAACTTCTACTGATAAAACAATGTAGAGAGTAGATAAGTACAGCTGTTTTAAAATTTATTTCTATGAATTAAATTAACAGCCTAACAAATAATGTTTAGGGAGAACTTTGGTGGGATGTTTCCTCCTTTTCTTAATCCTCAGGACACTCCTCTACCTTCTTCATGAGAATCCTGGTCCAAATTTAGACAAATGTTCAACCACTCAGATGTAGTGAATAAAAATAAGTTGCAGTTCAAGTGGAACAAAAACGACCGAACAGCAAGACAGCACAAAACAAACATGTTATTAAAAAGTGAATTATAGCAGAGGACAGGCATGCATTCAAGTCAGTTTACTCCATTTACCCATGAAAATGGAAGTTTAGGATCTTTTTTGAGGAATGACCTTGCTATCTTGGGAAACTCAGGTTTGTCATCCTGAGAAAGGGAGATAAATAATTGAGATCTTTGGGAATCAACCTAAATTTACTCCTTATTATGGGAACATGGAGTAAATCAAATATATACATGGGCTCACTCAGACATCCATAACTTCTGGCCCCCATATTTGTGACCTTCTGAAAACAGCTCAATTAGCTACTTTTTGGCTCCGCCCCCTAACTGATAACCACTACATGTGGTCTAGATTGATTGTGTTGATGTTGTTGGTGTCATTGCTCTCCTTTCTGCAACAGCACGCAGAGGTCCAAAGCTCCCCGAAGGTCTCTTTTTTGATGAAAACATACAGAAGTAAGTCTGCAAGTGGACTCAGCCTTAGAAATATGGTTGACAGGAAACGTAGAGTGTCATCATTGATGTATGTTTTTGCAGTAAAGAAAATAATACTGGGGAAGAAGAGCAGAGTATAAATCAGCAGCACCAGGACTAAGATTGCCACGATTCTCCGTTTTTCATCAGAGGGGACTGAGACAGAAGTAGAGAGAGCTCTGAGGGTCCCAACCAGGAAGAAAATGAACAGTGGGAAGGGAATGATGAGGAAGATGGAGAAGATGATGTGTGTGACAAACTCAGTAACCAAGGCAACCAAAGCTAGGTAACAGATGGGAGGCATGATCCAGACTACAACACAGACCACCACAGAGACCCTGATGGTTCGTCTGAAGCGGTACCACAGTGGGTGGGCGATGACCAAATATCTGCAAAACTGGATGGACATATTTTCTCTGAAAAGATGCACAATACTCCAGTGATATTATATTTAATACTATTTAAATAGATAGTTACCTTTCCAGTGAAATACACACCATGAAGCCAACACTAGTCATTAGACCACATCTGTAAATAGGGTCACCAATGATCTCTATCATCTCTCCCTCAGGTTTGGCATGCCCAGCGATCAGACAGCAGAACTGAATGAGGTCTGATATGAAAAGGTTGATGATGTAGACTGGAGCCACCTGACCATTCTTTACCTGAGGAAAATATAGAAACAGAAACAGAAGAAAAAAGTTACAAACATGTTCTGTAGTCCTCCATCCAGAATGGACATCAACCTCTGCACAGCTACTGCAGCAGTGTTTAGTTTTGAGTTTCTTTTAGCAACAAAGTCAAGAACATTAGGGAAAATATCACACACCAAGTCTGTATTTTAAACCCAGGGAGAGAGATTTTTAATTATTTTAGCAGTTTTGAGCCTGTGTCCATGTCCTTTTTAGCTGAAATTTTATCCCAAATGAAAACAGCTTGATGTTATTCCCACCAAATTTCTTAAAGAGGTTTTTAGCACGGTTGGTAGTGTTGTAGGTCTTGGTCTTGTCTCAGACTCAAGAGCATTTTTACTTGGTATTGTCTTGGTCTTGGACTGGCCAGACTCGGGATTTTGCATCAAGACCAGTCGAGACCAGCACTGATCTTCTATTCTTCATCTTCATCAATGTGATAATGAGATAACCTGACATGCCAGATGGATTTGTTTCACACATCCATCTGGGAAAACTTCAATAGGAAACGTTTGAGAAAAGGCAGAGGATTTGAAAAAAACTCAGAGTGTGATTGGATGAACGTTCTATCTGTCACATCTCTACGGGCCAATAAGAGCAACAAAACACGTGACATAGCCGCTATCGAGCTGTGCGTGCGCAGCTAGTGATGAATAACGCGAAACATGGCGACTCTAAACATGTTAGTACTCGACTTTTGTCATTTTTGAAAAGAAAACAACTCACTGCTGTTCTTTGTTCTTCTTTTAACGAAGAAATGTCATCAAGTTCTGATAGAACTGGCGTTTTAGCAGCATCCATGCTAATCTCTTCCTCCATAACTGCACCAGCTCTTGCTGCTGCTTGTTTACGTCACGACTCTGCTGCCCCTCGTCGCTGATTGGTCCTGTCACTCTCTAACCAGGCCCAAACAGTTCAGATGGGAGCTTTGCAAGATGGATTCACCAGTGAAAAACCAGGAAACAGGCGTATCCATCTGCTTTGCAAGGTTAATAATGAGAAGCACTTGCTAAATCAACAAAAAGCTTCAATTCATGTGTAATTTCACCCCCACTCCCTGTGATGACTGCAACATTCCTGGTGTTGTGACTGAGGCCTTGTACACACGCAGCGGAGTATTTTCTAAAATGAATATCCCCCTTCATTTGTTTTTAAAAATACTTTCATCCACACCTGATCATTTACAAAAAAAAAATTGTCCGTATGTAACCGGCAAATCTGCCGTTAAATGCTGCTCTAAGCATGCCAAACCCATAGGTGGCAGTGTTTTTCAGACATGAAACCCGTGCCAGCCAATCAGAATGAACTTCCGTCATTCTGTCTCTTCTACCAGAGATTCAAACATGGCGCCAGGATCTTTTGTTTGGACTGACAAAGAAGTAGAACTGCTTTTAAATGTAGTTGTAGAATAAAAACTTAACAAAACACAAGAAAATGTCGACTGGAAATCATGTTAAAGCAAGTATATGGACATATTGACGTTGTTTTTGGAGCAGTACCCAGAGGAGACTTCAAATGACTTTACTCACGAGAGGAGGGAGCTGACGCGAGCCATCATAACTACGAAAATGAAGGCAGTTAGAGTAAAATATCGACAGGCAGTAGACTCCGGACGCAGGAGTGGACATGGTAGAGTTGTTCTTCTTTACTTTGAATAGTGCAAACAAATTTGGGGTGGTTCCCCGGCCACAACAACCATCCCGTCTGGAATTGAAACAAATGACTTGGATGACAGCCTCTAGACTCCCTCACCTTCCACGTCCTCCTCTGCGTCTACCAGATAACCGATCTGACGCCAAGATGGAGAGCAATTTGGGATCAACAGTGAAGGAGAGGAGAGATCTGCTTCATGTAAGTAACAGAACGATTTTTTTATTAATAACTTCATAGCACAGTAATATGTGAAAAATGTTATGTAACAAGGATGTTATCATTTTAATTAATGAGGAGATGTATCAGGGAATGATCTTAGCTCGAAAATGCTAAATATTTACCTTTTGTTTCCTTTATAAAGGCTAAGCTGAAGGGACACCGGCATGATCGTACGGAAAGAAAGCTGCCAGCAGAGACCCAGTGGATGGATGCTGTTGAAGAGGACCAGCGTATAAAGAAGAAACTGATGGACTTTATGGAGACATCTGAAAAGTAAGCATCTGAGAATTTTGCTAAAATAACAGATACACTCAACAGGCTTACAACATCTATTGCTGATGGCTTTTCTTTACTAAGACAAGTAAAGCAAGCATACAACCACCATATCACATGCCATGTGAGGCAAGGGGGCACGCGTATTTACATCCACCACCACATTCAATTCCCCAAAGGTCAACACATCATTCATTCTGAAACAACTCGTCTTCTGACGGAAGAACACAACACAATGCAATCAGCACACAAGATCTATCACTCCCACGCACATCTGTTGACGACATGGGGCATTTTTCTTACACCCAAGCCCTTTTCAGTAATGATTATTAAGTCCTACGTTTTTGTCAATGCACTGTTAAAGCAGTGAAATGGCAATTCAGATGTTTACAAAAGTTCTCAAATGAGGTAGCACAAAGCACTCAGGTCAATTTTGTAATTAGGTGCCTGTTTATTTTTGTAAGACATTTTTTAAAAGGGCAAACAGATGCACATTTCAGTTTTTTTGCACTTTAACTTGAAGGCCTGTAGAAGCAGACTAAAACTGCTTTTTTTGCACGTTTTGTCCTCAAAAGTTAGAGAGACGTAAAGTTAATATGTTGTCTGTTTACAGCAGATATGTTCAAAATAAAATGTACAGAAATTGTAAGGATGTATGCACTAATTATTTGCAAAGTCAATGCAGTTCTGTAATGCTGTTGTCATCTATTGTGTCCTTCGTAGCCTCACAGTAATTGTGTTGCAAGAAAACATGCATAAATGACAAAAGGCAGGCCGTCCATATTAAAGTCCATGGCTCTTCTCAGTGCTCCAAACCTGGCCTTTAGTCTCCCAAAAGCACATTCTATTATTATCCAGGAGTTGGTTACATTTAGTAACAAACAGTAGTGATGCAGTGAGTTTCTGCAGCCACCAGAGGGCAGCAGCTTCATAAATACATTTACATTCACTCAATAGAAGTTTATATAGGCCCTAAAAAACATGAACATGACCTTCTTCTTTTTTTCTCATCAGTGTCAAAGAGAGGGTCTGATATTCACAGTATTGTAAATATACTCTAATTCACTTAATATCAGCAGCATCTTTTATTTTGTGAAAATGGTTTATATTTAAACAAAGTAGTTTACTTTTTTATTTGGGTGTACATTTTTAAAGCATGTGACTGAAGACACTGCCTGGTAGTTTTAACCAACAACGTTTAAAGGGTAAAATTAACCTTTAATGTTTGTATTTTACATATTTAATGCTTCACTTAGTTAGAGATGTATTTTAAGAATAAAATTAATGATGAAGATAGTAAATTAGACAATATTAACAATATTAACACAATGTTCCAGTGTCATTTATCAGATAACATTGTGATGAATATCTGATTGGATGATGAGTGATGGTTCTCTCTCAGATATTTCTTAACACACTTCCAACTTGAACAAATAACATGAGGAGAATCAGCATGAATCATGATGTGAAAGCTCCATCACTACTGCATTATTGATCACATTGATGCTTTCTGCTCCATTTCAGCACACTTTGGTGATCAGGATCAGAACAGTTTCATGAGTTGATATGTAGTTCATCTAAATGCCTCTTCAGCTGCTGACTCAAACACAAAGACACGCAAATGAAGAGCAGAAAACTCCAAGAATCTTGTCTCCAGGTGGCTCTCAGTCTTTGTGCTGAACAATAAAGCTTCTTGGTAACAACAGTCACATTTAAAATGTGAGAACAGTTCCTGAGTGAGAGCAGCAGCAGATATAAATCTATTCTCCGTGGTTATTAGGGTTGGTAGAAACAGTTGAGAGCAGATCAGCACTTCCTCTCCTGCTGTGTGGGTTTCTGCTCTGCAGCCTCTTCATCGTTAGCTGAGGGTTTTCACTTTAACAACACAAGCACAGTTACAACCATGGGCTCTGGTTAAAGCATCATTCCAGAAACTTCAGTTTGATATCAGGGCTCAGAAATCCATGTCTCAGCTTTGTCTGTTGTTGACTGTTTTTTGCTCATTATTATATTGTAATTGTTGTAGTGTGTAGTTTCTGTGTGATTGTTTTCCACATGAAACCACTTGATCATTAAATTTGTGACAGAGTAGAAAAGGTAAACACAGCCACCATGTTTCCAACAGTCTGACTGATAAAGTCACTGCAGGACAATTGAGTCAAATGTGTAGTTTAAAAGCATCCTGCTGTGCTGTTTGTTCATCTATATAAACAACAGTATCATCAGCATAGAGCTTTACTTTCACACTGACACCATTATTCTAAAGTTTCCAGCACTGAACCTGACTGCATGACAACACCATGTGACATATTTAGCTTTATTTTCATGCTTTCTTATCCTTGGCAGACTTCTTATACAAGTGCATATAACAGCCTTTTTTCTGCACTGAGGTTAAATATAAAAACACAGGCGCTAAACATTTCTCAGTTTATTGAAAAAGCTCCATGAAAATGAGAAAAAAAGTTTCCACACTCTGCATGATGCAATAAAAACAACCACAGGAATAAAAAATGCAATTGTGATATTATTTCTATCACACTGCTACTAATTTCCACATGACATCATTTACAATAAAGTGAGTGGAAAAACTACATTAGAAGCAATAATGTGCACTCTGAGTATATATGTATTTTATTTTATATCTAAATCTGCAGGATACATTAATACATTGAATGGGTTTTTTATCCAACTACTGCATATTTTTAATTCTCTGAGAAAAGCTTTACATTGCTGAGATTTCAGTGAGAGAGAATCTGATTTGAAGTCAGTCAGCTGTTGTGCAACAGATGGACGGTGTGTTGTTGCTTAGGGTTTCTCAGCAGACAGCTTCAGCAGACAAAGTCCACAGCAGTACACCAGACTCTTCACTATCAGCACAGAGTACAGCAGAGTCAGCAGCCTCACCCTGCACTCAGACCTGAAAGGATCATCTGAAACAGACAAGTCAAACAGAAATGTCATGATCCATCTCCTCTATGACAGTGTCTACAAACACCAAGCTGCCATTACCTTGTCCAGTCGGTGCCTCCTGTGTGCCGCCCTCATGCTGGCCGGGGCACAAGTATTCATACGGGTCGATCTGTTGGTCTTTGTGAAATGAGGCTGAGGTGGGGCCCCCCTCATGCTCCACAGAGCAGAGGTATTGATCCTGGTTGATCATGGTCTGATTGATCAGTAAGATGGAGATGGTTCGTCCTGGCTCTGTGATCTCCAGCTGCTCTTCCTCCAGAGAACCGTCGTCCTGTCTTTTCCAGGAGATCCGGACCAGAGGAGGAAACATGGCTGAGGCCACACACAGCAGAGGACTCTTCTCCTCCTGCTGGTCTCTGGATGCTGCTGACCACAGGCTCACCACGGGATTCTGCACCTCATCATCTGAAGAACACATAGAAAGACATGAAGCCAACACTGCATATGTCCTCTCTGCTGTTACTCACTACCAAAAAAGTGTGGACGTAGCACTGCTGGCATCAGAAGAATATGCATTTTAGCTAATGCTACATCAGAGGTCTATGTGAGAGACATGAAATGAAGAAGAAGGACAGGATATTCTCTGGCCTTTAAACACAAATGTCAGTGACTCTGTCCAATGAGCTGAGTCTCCTTAGGGTCACTCACAAACACAGAAAGCAGGGAATTTTGGACTCTAGGAACTGTTTCTCCAAACACAGGCAGTGATCCTAAAGCGTCCAGAAGCCTTCATACCTACCATCATCTCTAAAGAACAAACTGATTAGATTTTGAAGGCCAAAGCTTCTGACCATCTCTCACTTGTGAATGCAATATCTCCTGAATGTTTTGAGGGATTTTCTTCAAATCTTGCACAAATATTCACTATCAGTCAGGAGTGAAAGGTAAAAATTCACCAGGCCTCATGGTCAGCTCTTGGTTCCAACATTTCTACCACAGGAAACACCCCGGACTTCTCAACCCACTACTGCACTTTCACTGTGAATGGAAACTTCACATCAGTGTAAACCACCATGCAGTAATTCTAGTTTAATCTGATTAATCTTGCTTTTCAACCCTTCAGTATGCCTTGGACTGCTCGTTTTTTAAGGACAGCAGCAGTTGACACTCTCTGATCAACCTTCCCTCTGCTGCCCTCAAGTGTCTGCACAGCTAACTGCTCCAAACACATCTTTTCCTCTCCCTGGCCCTCATTGAGGGCTGCATGGTGCTCAAGTGGTTAGTGCTGCTGCCTCACAGCAGGAATGTTCCAGTCCTGGTTGGACAGGGTCTTTCTCTACAGAGTTTGCATCTTCTCCCTGTGCATGCATGACTTCTCTCTGAGTACTCCAGCTTCCTCCTACACTTCAAAAACATGATGGTTGGGTTAATTGCTAACTCCTAATTGCCTCCACATGTGATGTTTAAAACAAACATATTTGTCTGATTCTGTCTTTAAACTGATCAGGTGTGGAGTGCAGCTGAAATAATGATCATTCTGTATATAAAATCATGTCTTCAGCAGGCCTGTTAATGTTGTGCTTGGTTATTAGGACTTATTAAACTCTCAGCATCACATGTGGTCTGCAGCAGCTCTGTGGTTTCCTCTCTCTGACTCCTCCTCACCGTTACCTGAGGTTTTTCTCCTTCATCACACAGTGACAGTTACAGCCTTTGAATCAACAGGAAGTTGAGTTTGTTCTGACTTCTTTCTCAGGTTTGATCTTCACTTTTAAACCTCTTAGAGAAACTGTTTAATGATGAGCTCTGAGCTGAGACAAACACCTTCAGTCTGCTCTGATACTTTGAAATTAATCTTTATTTCAGTCAGATATTGGAGTCATTTAAATGATCATAATAATAATAATAAGAGGAGAATAATAATGATGATCCATAAATACGTTGAAAAATAAAGACACTAATGAAAATAACCCCCAGCAACCCTCTGGTGGTTTTTGTCTCCAGTATAGGATTGCTGGGAGGTGAAGGTGGTCATGAAGAAGTTGTTCACCTTGACCTTTGACCTCCAGAGTCTGATCAGTTCATTGTTGAGTCACAGTGGATATTTCTGTAAACTTTGATGAAAATCTCTCCAAAACTTCTGTGTATAAATCTCACAGAACATTGATTAATATTTGCAGACTGGATTGATTGATATCTTTATTTTGAAGACGACAACAAAACAACAAAAATAAAAAGTTGAGAAAGAAAATCAACAGAATTCAAAACAATAACAATCTTAACAATCTTTATTTTTTGAAACAAAATGTTTAAAATAATTTGTTTAATCATTTTATTTTGCTGTTTCTGATTCTGTATAGAAATATTTACACATGATTTCAATAAAAGCAGAAAAACAGTACATTTGACATCACAGCTGAAACCAAAGCAAACATGATCTATAAAATAAAATAAAATAAAATAATAGAAACACAGGCTATTATTGTGAACATTCAGTGTTCATCTCCTCTGATGAAGCTGCTGTGTAACATTTTTATTTTTACAGTTTGAAACAAGAGAATCATCGGCGTACAACTTTACATCAACACTGTTGAAGAGGAACAACCTGCTGGAAAATACACACAATGAACTTATCAATTTATTTATTTTTCTCATCTTTTATGACCTGTTTGATACTGCTTTAATATTTTATTATTTATTCAAATATCTTCTTCTCAACTTTTCTAATTAATGAGTTCAAATATTGATTTTGTGTTTGTTGCTCTAAAGTTGAGCATCACACTGAGGAGTTAATCACTGGTTTCCTGTTAGCTGTACCAAGTTTTGTGAACCTTGTTGTAAAATGTTTCCACTAAATGTTGTCAGACTACTTTTATTTAGATAATGTCATCACTGAGAGTTATCAGGAAGAGTCCACAGCAGTAGACCAGACTCTTCACTATCAGCAGCGTGTAGAGCAGCAGGAGCAGCCTCAGCTTGTACACAGACACAGACGGAGACAGAGATGAAGGAGCTGGTGAAAGTGATGGTGAAGGTGACGGTGGAGAGGATGTTGGCAGTGATGTTGAAGTTTGGGGAAAAGCTGTAACAGAAAAAGTAAAACCACGTCAGTCATCAGTTTATTTCTCTCTTTGACAAAATCATTAAATGAAACAGAGTAAAGGCTCATTTATGCTCTATGTTGGTACTGATATGGACAAAGCCTTCAGTCGGTACTCTACATCAATCAAAGATCTATCTCCATCCATACAGGGAGCATAAATGAGCCTTCAGAACTGCCCAGAGTCTCCCAGCCTTCATCACCTGTTAGATCCAGAGCCTTCACTGTTTCTCCCTCGTGCTGCACGTAGCAGCTGTATTCATACGAGTCGCTCTCTCTCTGATCCACCGCTAAGATGGAGGCCGTACATCCAGACTCTCTGAGCTGTTTCCTGTCAGAGGAGGGCAGGTCCTCTGAACGTCCGCTGTTCTTTGGTCGTCTACTCCAGGAGAATCTGACCAGAGGAGGAAACATGGCCGAGGACACGCACAGCAGGGAGCGCTTCTCCTCAGGCGGGGATCTGGATGTTGCAGAGTAGACCCTCACCACGGGCTGAACCACTGGATTTGCTTTAGAATAAAACAACATGAAAAATAGATTAAATCATTTACTTAGATTACTTACATGACATTTTTTTTAAATACATTAGTTTTTTAATTGCTTCAGAAATTTTTTTTTTCTGTACTGAAGGTTCCCTCTTTTGGTCTCCTCTCTTACTAAAGTCCTTCTCCTCTGATTGGTCAGTGCGGCCGGGCTGCCAGCTCTGCTATTAGTACAAAATCATGAATGCTGAAATTAATTAATTGATTAAATATTTTTAAATGCAGGAGGAAGTAGCTTTAACGCCATTCAGAGTGACTCCTCTCAGCTATAACTGACCAGTGACTGATTTTCAGACATGTTAGTTTGAATGATAATAATTTATTTTAGGTGATACTGTAACAACATCATTAGCACCAGTGTATGGTCAGTCCATTTTTTCTTTATCTCCAGTCTCTGAGTCACACGTAATCCTCTCATGAGCCCACACACGTGTGTTTTCCTGCATTTCTTCGCATGAATGAGTTCTTGTTCTGAAAATTGTATTTCTATCTTTTTATTCCTGTCTCTCTCTGTCATTGTGGTGTTGGTGATCTAAGTGTAAAGCCGCTGATGTCCCACTTGGCCTGTAGCAAAACTCCCGCCATGGCGCTGTCTCATGTAAAATATGACACAGATATGTACACACTGTTATGATAAGTTCAGGATTTTACTCAATGACATATCTGAATGAGTCTTTTCAAAATAAAAGCCATCAAACTTTGGTACCAAGTTTTTCTGTTTCATTTTGGAAAATCATGGCAGAGGTCCAGACCTCAGTGACCTCAGAGCTGGCTACGGCCTTGGGTAGACTCCAATTCAAAAACTCTGAAGTGTTTTTGCAACGGCTTTGAACACTTGTGTGTATTCTCAGAGTAGATTAATGAGAGGATTTTTTGACAGAAGCATCAGGATGAAACAACAACATTTTAAAAAGTGAAAACATTCTGAATGTACTGTATGTAATCATGTCAGCTAAGTAAACGCTACATATGATCAATCAACATTTATCTATATTCATTATACCAATAAATAATATAATCAATTACTTTGTAATTAATTGAAAAAATTGTATTAATAACATTTTTACCAGTAAGAACACATTTTTATCATTTGGAATAAATCTAACAAAATTGTGTACTATGAGGTTTATTTAACAATTTTATATTTATTACCAGAGCTATAAACAGCAAAACTACAAGATATTTCATATTTTTATGTCATTGTTTTGTCAACGTTTATAAATGTCAGATATGACAGTATGAGTCTAGTCCTCAAAGCATTTTTCTTATCCATGTTTTTTGGGGCTGAATAAGATTTATCTTTAAACAGTCTTTTAACAGAGTATGACTGCTGCTCCATTTAAAAATAAAAACTTCATTTATCTAGCAAAGCATAAAGTACATTTAAATATTTCACATCAAACTACTACTATTATTTGTCAAGAACTGAAATTACATGTTAAAGTTTTATTTAAATATTGATATTTTTACCTGCTTGTATATTTGAAACGCACTTCCCCAAATAAAAACACATAAAAACAATTATTGTGGTGCCATTTCTACAGTTTTAAGATGTTTTATGTTTAGCAACAATTTATTATTTGTATTAATTTCCCAAAAAATGAATTAATTTCAGAATTATTACTGAGTAAGTCGTTTTTAAACTAGACTGGTTTTAACTGATTATCTTTTCTGCTACAGATTTATTTTTATCTATTTTAAACTCTGTAGAGAATATAACTTTATTTGTATCCTGGGTCTTAAACATCTTTTTAGAGGACATGAATCTTTCCTTTGTCTCTACAGCTGCACGTCTGGAACAATCTCCTCTTATCAAAAGAAAAAAAACATTTACTGTGTTCAACAGAGAAAGAAAAAGCGTCTAGAGTCACATTTTAGACAACTGAAGGAAATAAAAGTTCATTCTTACCAGAAACAAACAGTCTGGTTCCTGAGCCAAAGATCAGGTACCATCCTCCCACAGTGAAAAACTCCGTGACAAAAACCTCGCTCCTGGTGAACAATGCATTTTATGCTTCAGGATCAGATTTCAGCTCCAGCATGCTTCTTTGATGTTCATTTCAGCATAAAAGTCTCTTCTCTTTATTGTAGTTTGACTTTTTTAATGTTGTGATGTCTGTTGATCCATTTCTTTAGTTCACAAAGTTTAAACTGGAGCTGAAGGAGGCAGGAATAGACTAGTGTAAAGACTCATTCAGATATTTTTGGTCATGTCTAGCATCTTGATAAAAAAATGTGATTTATGTTTAAATGTTGGCATTAAGTTAAAATCTGAAGGATTACAGTGACTATAAAAAGGATCCACACCCCTGGATGTTTTACCCTTTACTGATTTTAAAAATCAACCATGATCAATAAAATTTGGCCTTTTGATTAGAAAAAGGGACAAAGAGCTCTTTAATGACAAAGTTAAAACCGATTTCTACTAAGTAATGTCAATTACATAAAAATATGTGATGTAAATTAAGTGACTGCATAAATCTTCACCCCCTGTAAAATAATGGACCTAATCCAACAGAGGTCCAGTCAAGTGGGTCTAGTACACACGTGGACGTTTGATGTTTCTACAGTTGACCATGTTATTCAGAAGTTTAAGGTCCACAGGACTGTAGCCAACCTTCCAGGAAATGGCTGCAAGAGGAAAATTGATGACAAACTGAAGAGACGGAGGCTCGGTTATGTTCTGGAACTGCTTTGCTGCATCTGGCACAGGGTGTCTTGAATCTGTGCAGGGTACAATGAAACCTTAAAACTATCAGGGCATTCTGGAGATAAATGTGCTGCCCAGTGTCAGAAAGCTTGGTCACAGGTCATGGGTCCTCTAACAGGATAATGAGCAAAAACACAGAGCTAAAAACAGCCAAGAATGGCTAAGAAGAAAACACTGGAATGTTCTGAAGTGGCCCTCTGAGCCCTGATCTCAGGGCCGTTTCTCGCTTTGTAGGGGCCCTATGCAAGATGCTGTTTGGGGGCCCCTACTGCCAAACTACTATGGAGAGATTCCTAATCCATTAGATGATCCATGAACAGTCTATTAGACTTCATGAGCAAAACAGGCTACAGTCATGATAGCCTCTCACTCAATTATTTATGGTCTTATTTTCTGTGGACAGACCTAACAGTCATTTACAGGCTGGGGGTCCTCCCCCAGAAAATTTTGAAAGAAGTAGATGCAATTTACTGCATTCTGGTGCATTTGACCATGTTTTTAGATTGAAAATTATCTCCCTCTTTCATTGTTTTTCCTTGGAGCTGACATGCTCTGCAATTTCTGACAACCATACATATACTGAGGCACTGGGCATTAGAAGATTGTGAAAATACTAAACTTCCCAATAAGCCATGCAACATTCTCCTTAACTACCTGTCCCCTTTCTGTCTCCACTGCCCCTGCCTCTGACTGACTCTCAGTCTCAACCACCTATATCAGGAGATGGAGATGCATTGGGAATTCTTTCATATTGATAATTGAAATAAGCTTAATGTAGATTGATCATATGAAGATTTCTGTGATGTAGCTCAGTCATGTTATCAGCATATCACATACACAGGTAGTACAGCAGCCTAATAAATATGTAGGCTACATTAGAAATGGGCCACCTCCCTAAAACATAACTGAGCAGTTTGACAGTTCAGAAACTGTCAAACGTGTGTTCAGACATGGACTCTTTTTTTAATGGACGCTGTCAGAGACAGGAATAACGTCATGAGAGAGAAAAAAGTGAGTAAAAAGACCCTAAATATGTTTAGAACTACAAATGAACTTCCTTCTGTTAATTCTTGTTTTTATAATGTCACAGTTCCAAACCTCATCCTTTATCTGGGCTTAGGACCGGCAAAAATGACTCAAGAGATACTCTGGCAGTTACTTTAAATTGCATTTTTAATTGTTTTTTTAATTCTATTTTTCATAAGTTTAGTTTTCTTAACTTTGGTTTAAATTTGAAACTTATGGTCCATTTCAGAGCCTACATTTTTGACATTTTGAACCATTTGATTCACAATATGTTTTTTTCTTTGGTTCTAAATGAACCAAAAAGAGACAATAGAAAAACTGCCAAAGCGACGTGGAGGGTTGAACATCTCCTGCTCCACCACAGCTGAGGGGGACTGCTGTGTGAAGACTTGGCCGCCTGTAAGAGCTTTGAGACAGTGTCACATCTCCAGGCTGAGCTAGTTAAGTTACCTTTTCCCTCATGTTTCTAGTTTGTCATTTCCTGTTTTATTTTGGTCACTTACCTTGTGTCTCTTTTCCAGATCTCTCCTTCCTGCCCATCCCTACCTGTTTCCCCCGTCCTGATTACCCTCATGTGTCTCACCCGTGTTGATTGTCTGAGTGGCTGCACCTGGTGATCCCTGGCTGATTGTCTCCCTCCTCGTGTATTTAGTCCATTCACCCCCTGTCTGCTGTGCGAGATCGTCTTGTTTCCGTTGTGTACAATTCCTTTGAGCCTTATTTCTGATTGACCTTCGTGATTTATTTGACCCAGTTTCTAGTCCTAGTTCCCGAGTTAGCCTGCCGTTTTTGTACCTCTGCCTGCTTGTTTTGACCTCCTGTGTAACGGACCTATTTTCTGATTAAACGGACTAGAACTTGCTTGTATCCTGTGTCTGCTTTTGGGTCCTTTGGTCCGGCATTTCGTTACAGACAGGGAGGGGTTCAAGGCAGCCCCCGCTGCTCACTGAGAGAAGCAGCTTTCACGTCAGACCCTCCTGAAGTCTCCAATAACACCAGAAAAAGTCACTAGATTTGTCGCTAGTCGTTTTTTGAAAGAGTCACTAGAGGGGTCTGAATACTCGCTAAATATAGCGACAAAGTAAGGTGCCTGATGAGACCGACGTGCCAGCCTGCTCGGGGTGCTAGCTTGCTAACATTCATATCAGAAAAGCTGGCTGTGTTTGGCAATGGAAGAACGTGATTTAGCTGTTTGGCCACTCAAGGGAAAACTTGGGCAACTCTAACTTACTTTCCTTTTGTAAAACTCCTTAAGTCCATCTCTCGTCTGTAGAACAGTCAAAGAAAGTATCTGACTCTCAGCCTCAATCTGCCTGCATGATGCAGCTGTGTGTGTAGGAAACCAGGAAAATGCGGAGTGGATTTCTATTGATATGGGTAATCCCCCTAATGAAAAATGGAACGGATTTGATTGTGAGGCAATTGAAGAACACTGGAGTAGATCTGTCATGCTTTTGATGGCAAATGTGGAGGAGGGAGTCCAAACGACTTTTTTTTTTTTTTTTTTTTTTGAAGGTGAGGGGGACGTGACCACCCCTAAATCTATTGTGGCGACGCCCATGATATAAGGGATAAAGACATTTTAATTCTCCTGGGATGAAGCTGAACATTCAGCTTTGGGGCCCCCTAGTGGCTTGGGGGGCCCTACGCATTTGCATAGTCCGCATAGAGCAAGAGACAGCCCTGCCTGATCTAAATCCTACTGATCATCTGTGGAAAGAGCTGAAACATGCAGTCTGGAGAATGCAGCCTTCAAACCTGAGACAGCTGGAGCAGTTTGCTCATGAGGACTGGACCAAAATACCTGGGACAGGTGCAGAAATTTACAGAGATGCTTGATTGCAGTGATTGCCTCAAAAGATCGTGCAACAAAATATTAAGTTAATGGTACCATCATTTTTTTCCAGGCCAGTTTCATTTGTTTGTTTTTTTTGAATGATCCTGTTGAACAACAATTCAAAAGCAATGTCTGATTTTCATTTGTTAATTTTCAGTTTATTTATATTTATTATCACTTTTGTCAGTTTCAAGTTATTTCAGTGACCATTGTGGGTTTTTCTATCTTTAACAGAAGGGTACCCACAATTTTGTCCAATTTTGATTGTAGTATAAAGACACCTGTGTCTGGAAGGTCTAGTACTGGTTAATCAGAGAAATGGTGATTGAAAAGTATAAGTCAGGGGATGGATACAAAACAAATTCTGAGCCACTGAACATCCCCCAGAGTTCAGTTAAATACATCATTAAAAAAATGCAATGATTATGGCCCATGTGTAAATCTGCCTCGATCAGATCATCCTCACAAACTGAGTGAGCGTGCAAGAAGGAGACTAGTGAGAGAGACCACCAAGACACCTCTGACTACTCTGAAGGAGTTCCAAGCTTCAGCAGCTGAGATGGGAGAGACTCTGCAGACAACAACTGTTTCCTGGGTTCTTCACCAGTAAAAGTTTCATGGAAGAGTGGCAAAAAAAAAAAAGAAAATTCTGATTTAGTCTAGACTAGAGTTCACCATAAGGCATGTGGGAGACTCCATGTTCAAGAGGAAGAAAGTTCTTTGGTCTGATGAGACCAAATGGGGCTTTTTGGCAATTAGTCAAGACACTTTGTTTAATGGACACCAAACACTGCACATCACCATCCCCAAACCATCCCCATGGTGAAGCACGCTGGTGGCAGCATCATGCCGTGGGGATGTGTCTTGACCCTGCCGGGATGCGCTGGTGTTGGAGCAGCAGACCACTGATCCTGTTTAGCAGTATCACTGCAAAGACCTTGCCCGGCACTGAGATAAGTGTAATACCCCTGGAGTTGTTACACTTTTGTACATCACCCTTTCCCTTCCAGATTGAAACAACAATGTAACTCTTCCAGATACTAGAGATGATGCCTGTCCTCCATGCGGAGCAGATGAGAACATCGAACAACAGGAGGGAGGTTTCACCAAACACCATGAGCATCTCAGTCTGGATCCATCTTGTGCTTTCCCAGCCTTCAGCTTGCTCACCACCTGCTGAGTCTACTCCACAGTTGGTGGATCATGGCGTACAGGTGGGTCCACACTCACTGTGTCTGCGGCATCCATTTGGAGCTCACGACTGGAAAGATCTGCCCAATACAACTCTTCAAGTCGCCAAACCATCAGTCCTTGATATCTTCCCCCACCTTTACTGCAGAGCAATGCTGAGAGGATGGAGCTGCCTTGAATCTCCGTATGGCCCTGTAAGCTGGTCAGGCATTACTTGTGCCCAGGTGGCCCTCTACTGTCTCAAACAGGTCCCGAACTCTGGCCTCTGCATCTCTCAAGACTGCCCTTTCAGCCTCATGCCTCATTCTCCTGCAGAGTTCAGTTTTGCCATCAAGTCTTATCCTGTGACTCGCCTCAATGATATCAATAGTTTCCTTAGAAATGAAACCCCTCCTCCTCCTCTTCAACAACCTTGGGATGCATTCACTGGCAGCAGTCAGGGTACTGGACTTGAAGCCCATCTAGAGAGAATCAGGATCTTGAGGGACATCTGGTGTTCCAAGAGTAGCCTTGAGCCCAGACACATAAATCTGTGCAGTGTCTGGTTCCTCAAGACATCCAATCTGATTCAACTAGAGTCAGCCTTCCTGAGGCACCTTAGCCGCAATTTCAGGGTTGCAACCAAAAGCAGATGGTCACTACTAAAGAACTCTGCACTCCTGACAACCCTGCAGTCAGTGAGATGTCTCCAGCATCCACCAACAAGTGCATGGTCAATCTCATTCTTCGTGACGCCATCTCTGAAACCATGATCCAGTAATCCTCAAGCTCAGACTGCTTGTAAAGTCAGGGTGCATTGAGGAATTTTCATCTGGTTGTTCAGAACTGTGTGGACCAGCACATACTGGAAAATTTCAAATTTCCTCTTGATCCTCCTCTCTGCTCCCAGCTAAGATGCTGGGTAGCTCAGTGGGTTACCCTGCTGACTTTGGTTCAAATCCCAGTCAGGTCCTAAACTTTGGATAAAAGTGCCTGTAACATCAAGAGTGCTACATCCATTATAGTCAGACAGCTCATTAACATTTAAAGCCACAGACACAAAAGCAGCTGAGAAGGGCTAAATCAGAGGGGTTTTTGGACATGCAAAAATCCTGTACTAGTGTAAATCAGCAACAAACTTCACAGGCATGTTTTGGGGACCTCTGAGAGCAAAAATATGTGACCTTTAATACATTTCTGCTCTCCCATCGGCCAATGTAGCAAGAGTTTTCAGGAAAAATGTGTTGAGTTGACTTTCAAGACTTTGGATTCTCTACAATTTTAGTCTTTTACAGTATTTGAGACATGTCTCCCCAAGTTCAGAGACCACCTGACCCTCTGGCTAAAGTAAGCAGGTGGTTAAAAAATTAAAACGATTTACAAAGGATTGTTTTATTTATTTTTTGTTCCACGACTTAACATTGTTTTACATTTGTAAAGATGAACAGTCTCCTTCAGCTGAAAAAACGTAAAACAAGTTATAAGGGATTGTGGGCGGCACGGCAGCGCAGGGGTTAGCACTGTTACCTCACAGCAAGAAGGTCTCTGGTTCTCTGACCTCAGAAATTATCCACTGAAGCAGGTTTTTATGGTCAGACTTAACTGTCAACCTTTATTTTTATCTGTATATTTCAATTGCCTTTTTTTGTGCAATTTGTACCCCCTTTTTTTTTTTTACATTTTTTTGCAATTTTTAATCAATTTCTGCTGCTTTTAGCTCATTTTTACCACTTCTTGTAGCCACTTTTCACTCATTTTTTGATGCTTTTTGACCACCTATGACTCATTTTTTGTTTTACCACTTTTTACTTAGTTTGTTCATTGTATGCATATTTTGCCCCTTATTCACCTTTACACCCTTACTACAACTACTACTACTTATTCACCCAGTTTTTGCCATTTTCTTGCCACCTTTTATTTAGTCATTCTTGCCACCTTGTTCTCATTGTTGTTGCCATTCTAAACCTATTTTTGCCATTTTTCACCATTTAGACTGAGGCTCCTGCAAAGGCATTTTTCAACAGTTTGGCTCTTTGGTTGAGTAACACTGGTCTACACATTCAAAGGCAGACGTGTTTCATTGTGTTGTTTGTACAACTGACATGTGGAACAAGTTGTTAAAGTATTTCAATATTTAGTAATGCAAAAGTACAATAACGTCTTATTTTAAAAGACTATAATGCAGGAACATAACAAATTACTCTACTCTGTGTTAAACGCATTAATGTAAAGAGTTAGTTTCAGAATTAACGCTACCCAGTACTGGCAATGTGGTTATTTCATGAATGTGTCTGCCATACTTTGTTTATGAATAAAGTTTAAATTGAAAAAGGTCTAAATGTACGGTGTCTCAGATGAACGGTCTGTGAGAGTGGTCATCAGAGATGAACAGTCTGCAGCCAGACTTCTCTCCTTTCTCCTGCTCAGTGTGACTCACAACCACTGCACAGAAACACTCTCATCATGTTTCTCCTTTAAATCCACTCACTGAACAAAATGAACATTACAGAAAAAACTGAGAAGAATAATAAACCCTGACACCAGTGAAAATAAATCTCTCAGTTGATTTTGTTTGTGAAGGAGGTGAAACAGACGACTCATCGCTGTGGTTTCCTGCTCTCTCTGTTCATCTGCTGGTTTTTGTTCAGCCTGCTGGGATCATTTCTCACTGTGGGTGCCTGCTTTCAAACAGGCGCAGTAGTAGGTGGCTGAATGAGAGAGGTTAACACTCTGGATCTGCAGGTCAACGCTGTTTTGTTTCCCCTCAGCTGTGAAATCATTTTTCTGAGAATGATTATAATCATCTTTATTTATTTCACCACTCTCCCTATCAATCCACAGAATCACTCTGATTGTTTCTGTGTCTGATTTCTGGAGCCAGAACACATAATTATAAGAACACTGGCTGAAGTCTTCACAGCTGATGGAGACATTTTCTCCAACGTTCCTGGTCAGTGATAAACGGGGCTGTTGGAGATCTGCTGCCGTGGTAACCAGAGCTGTAGACACACAGACAGATGGAGGTTAGACACAGACTTTTAAACAGCTCAGTGAGGTAACTTTATAAAGCTGTAATATTATCAGATAAACTAATTTCAATTTGTAATGATGCAGCAGCTTATTTTAATGTCAAGTTTGCTGGCTCCTGATTGGCTGAAAACACCGACCTGAGCACACACAGCACAGAGCCACAGCTGACAGGAGAATCATTCTGTGTTTCCTCTGGTGAAGCTGACGAGAAGTGAGGACGAACCAGGACGATCAGACGGAGCTCTTAAACTCCCATCAGCCACTGCTGCACGCTGATGAGGCCTCTGAGGATGATTGACAGCTCTGCAGCACATAAACAGGTGTGAATGTGAGAACAGACTGAGCTCATCACTACAACAGAAAGAACCACAAACTCTGATGATTAGAACGAGGGCTGCCAAAAGATTCAAATGTTTGATTCAAACTCAGGATTTCTGTTGTTAGTGGCATTTACTCAAATCCTTTATGGTGCAAACTAAAATGTTTCTATTCCAACATGACTGTGCCTCAGTGCTCAAAGCAAGGACTATAAAGACATGGTTTGGAAGAAGTTGACTGGCATGTATGGAGTCCTGACTGCTTGTGAGTGTAATATCTTCTGAATGCCTCATGGGATTTGTGACATTACTACATATTCTTAAAGCCAAGTTGTCCTGAAAACAAGGATGTTTAAAGTCTGACCATGAACAACAGAGTTGATTTTTACAAGCTTTTAAAGACAAAAAATCCAGGAGAGACAAAATAGTTATAAAACAGCTTAGGACTTGAAGGGTTAAGAACAGTGCTTTAAGTGGGCCGCTATGATTATTGAAATAGCTTTAAAATGACCTAATATTCAATCATTTTAATATAAATTTACTTGTCAGCCATTATTAATAAATATTAAAAGAAAATGGGTTAAGGTGGGCAGAAATGTTGCAAAAATGTCCAGATAAAGTGGTGAAAAGGGGTTAAAGAGTAGCAGAAAAGGACAATTAAGTGGCAAAATGGGTTGTGGAGTGGCACAAAGGGACAAAATTTTGCAGAAAAGTGGTAATAAGAGATTAAAATGTAGCAAAAAAAAAAATGCTGAAAGAGGAAAAAAGGTGCAATAAGTTTAAAAAATGGGTCAGTGCCAAAAAGTAGTTCAAAAAAGTAATGAAAAGGGGTTAAAAAGTGGCAAAAATAGAGGAAAAGTGGCAGAAAATGATAAAATAGTGTCACAAAAGAGAAAACATGCAGGAAAGGTGTTTTAAAAGAGTTAAAGAATGACAGAAATTGGTTAATGAGGCAAAAAGGGGCAAAATGTATCAAAATGGGGTAAAAGTGGCAAAAATATAGCAAAAATAACCTGGCAAAGATGTGAAAATGGGTTAAAGAGTGGTAAAATGGGTGAAAAGTGGCAAAATTAGAGGAGACGGGACAAAAAGTGATTCAAGAGTGGCACAAAGGGGATAAAACATGCAGGAAAAGTGGTTTAAAAGAGTTCAAGAATGGAAAAATTGGGTTAAAGAGGCAACAAGAATCACAAAGGGGTTAAAAGTGTCATTTAATATTGGCTCTAAATCACAACTGTGTAGGGCCCCATTCACTGGGATTTTCAGGGGCCCGGCCAGTTCTGGAGTCAGGACTTTCTCCTTGTGCTGTGTTATAGATAACAGGGATAGATCTCACTGGCAATGCCTACAAATGTCTGCATTTTGAACAAAAATACTAATACAATAATATATTAATCAGACCAAAATATTGATTTAATTGTTGTTTATTTGAAAGTCTGGCCCCCAGAATCTCTGTCAAGACTAAATCCAGCCCTTGTGCAAATGAACTTGATGACCCCTGATGTATAGTATATCATTTTTTAAGTTATTTCATGTTTTTTAAAGATTTATTTTAGGGCTTGTTGCCTTTATTTGGAGAAGACAGGACAGTGGATGGTGTAGGGAATCATGAAAGTACAGCAGCAGTTGACATTCTCTGATCAACCTTCCCTCTGCTGCCCTCAAGTGTCTGCACAGCTAACTGCTCCAAACACATCTTTTCCTCTCCCTGGCCCTCATTGAGGGCTGCATGGTGCTCAAGTGGTTAGTGCTGCTGCCTCACAGCAGGAATGTTCCAGTCCTGGTTGGACAGGGTCTTTCTCTACAGAGTTTGCATCTTCTCCCTGTGCATGCATGACTTCTCTCTGAGTACTCCAGCTTCCTCCTACACTTCAAAAACATGATGGTTGGGTTAATTGCTAACTCTTAATTGCCTCCACATGTGATGTATAAAACAAACATATTTGTCTGATTCTGTCTTTAAACTGATCAGGTGTGGAGTGCAGCTGAAATAATGATCATTCTGTATATAAAATCATGTCTTCAGCAGGCCTGTTAATGTTGTGCTTGGTTATTAGGACTTATTAAACTCTCAGCATCACGTGTGGTCTGCAGCAGCTCTGTGGTTTCCTCTCTCTGACTCCTCCTCACCGTTACCTGAGGTTTTTCTCCTTCATCACACAGTGACAGTTACAGCCTTTGAATCAACAGGAAGTTGAGTTTGTTCTGACTTCTTTCTCAGGTTTGATCTTCAGTTTTAAACCTCTTAGAGAAACTGTTTAATGATGAGCTCTGAGCTGAGACAAACACCTTCAGTCTGCTCTGATACTTTGAAATTCATCTTTATTTCAGCCAGATATTGGAGTCATGAAAATGATCAGAAAAACTCATTCAAAACAATAATAAAGTAAACCTATTCACACTATCAGCTTATCCAATATGAAATGAATGGTGCATGTTTGAAAAGGAGTAAGATGACATTCACACAGATTTTATCATTACCCTCATTAACTTTATAACAGACTTTTATTTTGAAAGGATGACACTTAAACATGTATTTAAAAAAAAACATTAAAATATATATTTATTGTTGCTTTTCTTCCTATAAAATAAAATAAAATAATAGAAACACAGGCTATTATTGTGAACATTCAGTGTTCATCTCCTCTGATGAAGCTGCTGTGTAACATTTTTATTTTTACAGTTTGAAACAAGAGAATCATCGGCGTACAACTTTACATCAACACTGTTGAAGAGGAACAACCTGCTGGAAAATACACACAATGAACTTATCAATTTATTTATTTTTCTCATCTTTTATGACCTGTTTGATACTGCTTTAATATATATTTTTGTTTATTTAAATATCTTCCTGTAAACTTTTCTAATCAATGAGTTCAAATGTTCTTTTTGTGTTTGTTGCTCTAAAGTTGAGCATCACACCGAGGAGTTAATCACTGGTTTCCTGTTAGCTGTACCAAGTTTTGTGAACCTTGTTGTAAAATGTTTCCACCAAATGTTGTCAGACTACTTTTATTTAGATAATGTCATCACTGAGAGTCATCAGGAAGAGTCCACAGCAGTAGACCAGACTCTTCACTATCAGCAGCATGTAGAGCAGCAGGAGCAGCCTCAGCTTGTACACAGACACAGACGGAGACGGGGATGGAGGAGCTGGTGAAAGTGATGGTGAAGGTGACGGTGGAGAGGATGTTGGAGGAGATGTTGGCAGTGATGTTGAAGGTTCTAGAAATGTTGGAAATTCTGTAACAGAGAAAGTAAAACCACGTCAGTCATCAGTTTGTTTCTCTCTTTGACAGAATCATTAAATGAAGCAGAGTAAAGGCTCATTTATGCTCTATGTTGGTACTGATATGGACAAAGCCTTCAGTCGGTACTCTACATCAATCAAAGATCTATCTCCATCCATACAGGGAGCAGAAATGAGCCTTCAGAACTGCCCAGAGTCTCCCAGCCTCCATCACCTGTTGGAACCAGAACCTCTAGTGTTTCCCCCTCGTGCTGCACGTAGCAGCTGTATTCATACGAGTCGCTCTCTCTCTGATCCACCGCTAAGATGGAGGCCGTACATCCAGACTCTCTGAGCTTCAGCTGCCGTCTGTCAGAGGAGGGCAGGTCCTCTGGACGTCCGCTCTTCTTTAATCGTCTCCTCCAGGTGAATCTGACCAGAGGAGGAAACATGGCCGAGGACACGCACAGCAGGGAGCGCTCCCCCTCCAGTGTGATTTTGGATGCTGCAGGGTAGACCCTCACCACAGGCTGAACCACAGGATCATCTTTAAGACGACAACATGGAGCACAGAGATGAACTCTAAAACACTAACAATGTCTAAAAAAACCTACTATCAATTCATACATTGTAAGAGTTAATCACATATTTTATTATACAATTCTGAAATTCATGAAAATCTATTTGACATTATAAAATAGGATTTGATAGGTTATTTTAGAGTTCATCTATGTCCTTGCATTAATCAGTTACTTATTTTTTCACAACACACCTTTATCATTTGGACCATAGAGAGCAGTGATCATTAACTGGTGGTCCGGGGGCCATATCAGGACCCCCAGAGCTTTAAATCTGGCCCCTAAAAGTCTATCAAATTCAGATGATGTATGATTTTTACAGTAACATTTTTATCAGGAATGATAACAGTGTTTAGGAAGCTATAGTGAAAACTATGGAAATTTTGCTAATACCTTCTCTTTTTTTTTTTTAATTGGTGATGAAGTGAACATACATATATGAAAGAATAACAAGAAACCAACAAAAACAAGCAGACAAGCAAAAATTAAACAAACAGAAAAAAGAGAATAAGTACATAAAAACAAACACAGACATTATTATTATGGCATTGGTGTTGGATCATTTGTGGTGTGGTAAGGTGTCCTGGTTTTTATGGTACATATTATTAAATAAAACATTTACAAATATATAAATATAAAAATAATGAAATTATAGTTGTCCTAATATGAAGGGGGCTTAATAGACTGCAAATTTTAAAAAAAAGTAATAGTTGGAAGTAAGGAAGTAATAGTAAATTAAATGATGAACTAAATAATCATAATAATATCAATGATGTATAAATGTGTGCACGTCCACATACATACATACACATATGTATGGTATGTGATTTGATTTCTGTGTTAAGTTTACATTCTAGACAGAAATAATTTGTCATTAATAACTAGTGCTGTAGTCCAGACACACACTATCCCATACCAAGACAGACCAAGACTTTTGGGGGTTGAGATCAAGTCAAGGCCGAGACCAAGATCAAGACCATGAATATCAATTCAAAAGATCAACACAAGGTTAAACAATAAACGAGCACTCTGTATTTAATTTAAGTTTTCTTAAAATACGTTAGACAGCAAAAACAAGATGTTTTCAACTCTGTTTTTTAGCATCACGATGCAATAAACTCAAATTTGTCCAACATTTTTCATGTCAAACCTCAATCCCTGTATGTGTTCAAAGGCCACTGACAAGTCTGGAATTGTTTTCATATCTAAAAATAAGATGTTTATCTATATTTGTCAGGTGAATAAGGCCTAAAATAAATGTTAAGAGGGATTTCTGATGAGAAATAAGATGGTTTGTTAAGATCTGAGTTTTTGCAGGTGTCTGACACCCATGAATAGATTTCCAGAGAGGCATAACAATCAGTGAGCTAACGGCAGCTGTTTAAAGTCAAATTACAACACGAATCAATCAGGAACAATTAATCTGAAAATGGCATCATATGCCCAGCCTGAATGAAATCATCAGTCATCACTGAGAGGGGGGTTGGGGATGAATTTACTTATGAAATGAAGGTTTGTTGCTTTAGCATCCTTATCATCATCATGATAATCACATAGAAGAATTTAAAGTCTTGAGGGAAAATCCAGAATCCGGCCAGACCAAGATTGAGACAAGACCAAGTAAAAATGCTCTTGATTCTAAGACAAGACCAAGATATTCAAAACAATGTCTCAAGATTGATATCAAGACCAAGACTGTTCTGGAGACCTACAACAGTTTTATTAAGACTCTGTTCATCCCTTCATATTAACTCAAGAATGAATCCAATCACAGAAACAGCAGCTTTATTCTCTTTAACTCCTGGAGGAATTATGAATTATAAAACAGCTAAAATCAGAGACTTTCACTCAGCTAGAACTGAAAATCTTTGACCTGACATTCTCTCCTCTCTGCCTCAGTCTTTAAATCTTATTTATGGGTGCATAAATAAAGTTTTAAATCCACTATAGACACTGAAATGATCATTCATGAAAAGTTCAAGCTCAGTCTTCTCAATCACATGCTGAGGTTTGTCCACTTCTAGTGTTGCACTCAAGAGTCAGGCTGGACAATTAATTCCAAATTAGATTATATTGCAAATTGGCCTACTGCAATTTTTAAATCGCAGAAGGTGCAGTATTTCTTTAACCTAAAATTTATGTCAAAATACCAGTTTAAAACTGTTTTTGTTGCAGCAGAGATGTTATGCATTACATAATTATACAATCATTTAAGTGCCATTTTTAGAATGGTCTATGAAAAATCTTACTTTCCTTATTTTTCTACTTTTTTCTTATTAAATATGAGAATGACAATACAACAGATCATATCCTGTTTGCAATCTGAGCCAAAATCATCACAATCAGGTATTTTTTCTAAATGGTTCAGCCCTTGTTTAGTCTAATATTGTGTTGGTTGTAATATAGAATGATTTATTGCTTCTGTTTGTTGGAAAATACATAAGACAGGGAACTTGAGGATTAATCACATTTCAAATCACAATTTCAATATTGGGTAAGAAAAAAATCGCAATTAGATCCGAGACTAAGACTATCCTGAGACCAGAGTGCACCGGGACCAAGAGAAGACCAAGACATTTTGGAGTTGTGACCGAGTCAAGAGCGAAACCGAGACAAGACCGGGACCTTTAAAATTATTTTAATAAAACCATGATAAGGTTGAACACTTAAAGAGCATTGTCTCTTTAATTTTAGTTTTCTTTTAAATAAATTTGACAGATAAAAACAAGGTGTCTTCACAAACATAAAGACATCTTTTGCGTTGTCAAAAAAATATTTGGGGTTGATTTTTTTCAGTTTCAGGACAGTTTTATATGCAAAGTTTCATAACTTTTTGAATATGTTAAGGGCCTCAAAAGTCAATGCAAACTTTCCATTTTTTAGCAAAAAAAATTAGGTCCTCGCACCCTCAGTGCTCGGGTCCTGATAATGACGAACCCGACCAATTTCAATAGGGCACAGAGTATAAAGATTGTTGCTGAATATCAGACTGGGTCAAAAACTGAACGTCTGCTATGTTGCTACAATCATATTTATATTAATCACTTTAAACCAATAAAAACTCAATAAGTGAGATTCTAACATTAGAAGACATGAACCTCCCTGTGTCTCTGTAGCTGCACGCCTGGAAAAATATCCACTGACTAAAAAACTCAAACTTCTACATTTATGGTCTTCAGCTGAGAAAAATAAAAACATTTCATGTCATAATCTTAGATATTTGAGAGAAATAAATGTTTATTCTTACCTGAAACAATCAGTTTGGTTCCTGGGCCAAAGATCAGGTAGTAGACCCAGTAGCCACCCACACACAGTGAAAAACCTCGTAACAAAAACCTGGTCCCGGTGAACGAGGCATCTTCTGAACCACGATCAGACTTCAGCTCCTAGGTTTCAGTTTCTCTGATATTAACATGAATGTTCTTCTCTCTACTGTTGTTTTTCTCCTTTAACAGTGATGTCTGTTCTGTTGCTCCATTTTTTTAGTCCACAAAGGCTGAACTGAAGGAGAGATGGTGTGAAGTATCAGGTTGAAATTCTTGGTGCTCTTCAGATAAATTTGACCAATTCAATCAGAGTTCTGTTCACACCTTACTTCTGCTACTTTGGTCATTTGTGTTTTTTAACGATCAAATGTTGTAAAGTTGAAGTATGAACTAACAATAAAGTTTACCCATGATTCTCTGTGGCGGTCTGCAGACAAATATGGACAAAATAATGAAAAAATATTTCTTTGATCTAAAATTAAAGCCATCATTTATGAGACCGTGTCTACAGTTTGTGTAACGTTCTCACCTGTTTAAACTCCAGCAGCGTGGCTGATCTCCAGCGTGAGGCGGTGAAGAGGAAAAATAAATAAACAGACGTGGGAATTTGTTGTGGAAGTGATTTATCATGTTTGAGGAAGACTTTGTTTACCAGTGGTAAGCTCTGGCTTTCCACCACTCTCAACCTAACCAATGTCACTAGCCAATCAAACGTGAGTTGGGGCGGGTCTTGGCAATGCTGGAAGTCAGGGTGTGAATTGCTGGGGGGATTTCCCCTCTTCTGGTTCTGATTTCCCTCCTCTGAAGATGGGGGGGGGGGTACGTTTTACCCCTGCCTCTGCTCAGACTGAATTCCTCCTCCTCTCTGGTCTAAACTCAGCATTCACTGTGTGATTGACACACTGATGACACAGGACCAAAACTCAGTATTTATGCGCTCATACTGCTGTCCACTAGTGAAAGCAGGACTGACCAGGGGCAGCATAAGGATTACATCTTTGTCCAGGCCTAAACAATTGCCCCTCCTTATCTTAAATAAAATGCTGGAGATGCTTAATTTAGCCTATGATAAAGACACCCTTTTGTTTACGTACCAACTAATGAGTCATGTTCATTTATTGGTGCTAGTAAAGCACACAGTTCTTACTGCCCTATTTAAAATATGATTGCCTTCATTTTCTGCTATCCTAAAGACCCATAAATCAGTCATCAGAAGACTGATCTTTGACTCCAGTGTAGGAAAATGCTCTCTTTTTGACGATGCATGAGCATGGATTATTATTTGTTTATTGATAGCAGAGAGAGAAAGAGAGAGAGAAGTCAGTGGGAAAAGAGCAGTGCTGTCAGTCTGAGCTTCGATGAGATTGGTTTTTGCTTTTAAACAACATACAGATAATCAGGGCACACATAAGAACACATAAAACTATGACTAAAAATGTTTGTCAACAGCCTTTTTAACATGAGAAAGACTAGCCTAAGACTAGCTAAAAATTGATATTTTATGACTAAAACTGTAAAAATGTAACTTCATTGTCGTCAGACATTCAAAATCCATAATATTTCTCCACTGTGGGTAAATCTGTCCAAATACAACACATCTGTAGCTTTTCTGCCTCTCAGCTGTAGAAAGCAGGGACCCCAGGTTTGGCAGAATGCATGGAGAACACTATCATGTTTTGGTACCAGATTCAGGTCAGAGGATAAATGCTTGGACTAAAAGTTACGACTAAAATCTGAGGACTTATAATGGACTAAAACTCGACTAAAATATTTTACGAGTTTTTTTTTTCACTACAACTAGACTAAAAGTATAAAGGGTAGAAATGACTGAAATGTGATCAAAACTAAAAAGCATTTAATCTAAAGACTAAGATTGAGACCAAAATTAAAAATGGCTCTCAAAATTAACACTGCTGTGTGTGTGCTCCTGTTACAACGTGCCAACGGCACACAGCTCAACAGCTGGACCTCCTCCAAGCCGTGGCCACCTTATTGGTAGAGCAGCGGTCCTGCCTGGAATCCCAGCAGCAGTTCAACGTCCATGGCATAATACTCAGCAGCTGAACCTCCACCCCGAGTGACGCCCCGCAATCAGTCCTACCCTGAGTCACTCTAGTGATTCAGTGCCTATGACAGCTGGACCTCGACTCTGAGTGGCACTCGCCATCGGTACAGCAGTGATCCTGCCTGGAGTCATTCCTGCAGTCCTGTGATTACAACGTAATGGCCAGCAGCTGGACCTCCACCCTGAGTGATAGCCACTCATCATCATCTCAGCAGCAGTCCCATTTTGGTGTCACTAGCTGTCGGCACCTATGGTGTAATGCCCAGCAGCTGGACCTCAACCCTCTACCCCGAGTGGTGCACCTTAATTGGTACAGCAGTGGTCCTACACAGAGTTCCTCCAGAGGTCTTGCACTTTTGACAGGCAGCCCAGCAGCTGGACCTCCATCCCTACCTCCACGCCCTGCCAGTGGTACAGCAGCAACCTCAACCCAAAGTCACTCCAGCAGTCTTGTGCTATGGCACGCAGCCAAGCAGCTGGACCTCCACCCACAGTGGCGCTCCCCATTTAGTACAGCACTGGTCCCCCCCTGGAGTCTCACCAGTGGTCCTGTACCATCTCAAGCTTTGGCCATGCAGCACCTGTACAGCAGTTTTCCCGTTCCTCTCTGAGTCTTAAGAGAGGTCTCGCACCTATGGCATAAAGCCCAGCAGCTGGACCTCCACCACGATTGGCGCCCCACAAATAGTCAACATCAGTCCTGTCAGGAGTCACACCAACAGTCCTGCAGTCCAGCGTTCTTGCGCCTATGACCTCCTATATCAAAGTGAGTGATGTAACTCAATGAGCTATCCATCTTAAATCATCTTCTCCACATCATGTAAATCTGCCCATCTTGCATACTTTACACTTTCTATCCTGTCTAGCCATCATTCTTGCACCTTTTGCACATCTTGCATTCTCTGATTAAACTCCAAAATTTCCAAACAGCTTCTGTATGAAATCTTAACAGCAGTGCTTCTACTATTCTGTCTTCAAACACAAATCACCAACCTTATATTTAACCATAATGATTTTAACTTTTAGATTTATACTTATGTAGTACTCATGGTAATATGACAGAAACAGTATAACAGTATACATTCAAATATTCTTAAAATGTTAGCTGCAGTTCTGTCCTCATATTACAGTACATATAACAGTACCGCTGTGTTCAGTGTAGATGAAAACCTTCACTCTGCTGCCCTCAAGTGTCTGCACAGCTGCTTCACAGCAGGAATGTTCCAGTCCTGGTTGGACAGGTTCTTACTGTATGGAGTTTACATGTTCTCCTTCAGTCCAAAGATATGAATGTTAGCTTAATTGGTGACTTCAAATTCCCCATAGACCCTCTGTGAACCCAAATGGAACAAGTGATGTCAAAGGATGAGTGGATGGATGGATGGATGGATGCATGGCCCTCATTCATCAGTCAGTGCAGATTCAGCCTCAAAAATCATCTTACACAGATGTATGAAACACGCACATCTGGCTGATCGTGGGTTAAAAATGATCAGCCAAGCACAGGCCTGTTTAGAGACATTCAGAAGGGCAGGTGCTCAAAGTTAAAAAGGGGCACATCGACCTACAACTAAAAAGAAAAGCTAGTAGTTGATAAATCAAACGCTAAACAATAAATGGCAAACTATTTTTATGAATTTTTAATTTAAATCAAAGAGAATCAGTTAATTGGTCAGACAATCTTTGTTAAAAAAACTTGATGGGTGCTTTATTGATGCCCTTTAAATGGGCAGAATTTGACAAACTGCCCTCTTTGGTGCCCTCTTTAAAAATATTTTGACAGAAGAAGAAATAAGAAGAAAACTGTCCTGGAGCAGCTGAAGCTTTTGTTAAGAGAGCTACTTCCAGAGCAGCTGAATTTAAATGTGTGCTACTGGCAGGCAGAGTTTTATTTCTTTAGGCTGATGGTACCACAGTTTGTTTTCATTTTATGCACACTGCTGACACGCTTTTCACTTCTGTTCCTCTTGCAAGAACAGATGTAGGTCAAAGGTCAAGGCTTGTGTGCATCCCTTGCTTTTGATCATGGTATCTAAAATATGTTTTAAAAAAAAATTGCACACACTCTTCTCCTCTCCTTTTAGTTACAAACCTAGCCATCACTTCTTATTCACACGGTCAACTTGATCAATTTCTGTTTCATTTTTTTATTTCATTAGAAATAAATTATCCTCTGTTTACTTATTCAGCTTATTAAAATGTTAGCTAATCAATATGAAAATAAAGTGTAACATGGATTTAAATAAAGTGTAACATGGATTTAAATAAAGTGTAACATGGATTTTAAAAAAATCATGAATTTCTGAGCTTTCACGTCAGGTGAAGTGGTGTCCCAATTCTCTTTTGAATCGAGGGGTAGGGCTAAGGGCCAAGGGCTACATAGCCCTTAAAACAAAGATTTTTCAAGGCCACACTTTAAACCAAGGGGTACAATAAATATCCCCTCCATGCACTGTGTTCAATTGCAAAATAGCTCAACAAACTATGAAGGAGGCTCATAAATGAAAGAATGTTGTCAGCATAATGATTATAGAAAACACAACAGTTGTATTTTCTCATATATTCAATCTTTAGCCACTGAGGATTTAAGTTTATTGTATTTTTGGTATCTACACATGTAAGCAAGGGTTATTAATTGTATAAATAAGTGGAAAAGATCTACGCAGTATGAACAAGATGGTCAAAGCTTTACAGTCACCTCAGATGACGGAGCTGTTTATCGGCAATGTGTGATGATGACCTGCAGTCAAGTGGCGTCTCGTTTCTTGAAGGAAGGTTTACACCCCTACCCCTTACCACTTTGTTTCAAGGGGCAAGGAGAAGGGGTACACAAAGGGGAAGGGCTAAGGGGAAGGGTTAAGGGGTAGAAATGGGATTCACCCTTACTCTATGTGTCTCAAATTACAAAGTGTATCTCACTGCTGTCACCTGTTGTTGTCTGGCGAGTGGTTAGTGGTGATGCGTTCAGGGGCGCAGTCATGTAGCGCCCACAGAGCTCCTATCTCTTGTAATGAAGAGGAGCGAATGCACACACGCAGCTTATAACAAAGGTCTATGGAAGACTGTGGGCACAGGAGCCCAGCGCCCCAGGGAGGAAATGAGTGAACAGGAAGTAAGGGCAAACGCTTAGAATGTTCATCATACATTTAAATCTCTAAATAAATCATCTTTGTAACGTGCATGATAGAGTCTCTATATTCATATACATTTATTGATATTTAAAGCAAATGTTCCAAAAAATTATTCATTGAACTTAAGATCTGACCTCTCTCATTAGAGAATCATAGGGGGACGGTGCCCTTGCACCCCTTATAGACCAGCCACCACTGCTTTTAACCCTCTGTGAGCCAGCTCGCAGCCTTAGAGCCCCATGTGGGGGGCCCCTTGGTTGCTCCAAATTTGAGACTCAAAACTAAAGGTGGCTGGGTCTTTTCCATCAGCCTTTTCTGCTTCTAATTTTTCATAGTTTTCTGATTTGATCTTAAATATTTTATAACTACACTGTTCTGTATTTTATGCATTGATTTGATTCTTTTTACCCCTCTATGTTCTCTTCATTGATTTTTAGCTTTTAACCCCTCCCTCCATTTTCATTGTTTTCACCTCTTTTTGCTTTCATAGCTGTTTTTATGTCATTCTTATTATTATATTCCACATTTAATTGGAGATTTCAATATTTAAATATGTGTAGAAAGTCCTGAATTTTGGCACCAGGCCTGGTGAAAAATTTGATATTTTGTGGGACTCCACTAAAATTGTGGGAATTGCCTAAAGCCCCCTCCTTTGACTTTGTCCACTATCTTTGAAATTTTGTGTGCTGATGAGGCTTTGGGAGATCTACAAAAAAGCCTCTTGGGTCCCTCCCCTGTCGCTAACAAGAAATCCGCCATTTTGAAGGAATTAGCAAAATTAGTTGGGGTTTTTTTTGGCCATTGCAAGGGGTCCTTTGAAGATTATCTCCTCTGACAGCGTTCATCCAACCAAGCTGAATTTTGGTATACTAGTAGAAGAGAAATTAAAAGAGGTAGTGAACACTTACGCATTTTTTTTCATCTATACACTGAGGCAATTTACTGAACTATGATAAAACGCATCAGTGTTGGTGTTATAGCTGAAATTTGTACAAAACTGATAAAAATCTGGATTTTACGGCTTTTAATTAGCTCAAACAGACATCTGTCTTGAAAAATCTTTTCCTAAAAAGGTGGCACTAATGTGACACGAACTCTATACAAAAGGTAGAGCATTACCGCCTCTAACTGACTTTACCATTCAGAGACCACTCCCATCCTCTCCTGCCTGCACCTGCACTGTCTCAGACTAGAGGGGGAAACTCCTCCACTTTAAAAGATTGCTATGAGGCAGCAGTACTGTGGGACTCTGTCTGTCTCTCTCTGACAAGGGGACATCACTGTCACTCCTGCCTCATCTGGAAAACCCTGAACTTTCCCCCTCCCTCCTCTCACTATCAAACTGCTCACTTTCTGAGCATTTTTTGAATTACAGAGGTGGGCAGAGTTAGCTCTGAGCTGGAGGTTCACTTACACTTAGATGAACAAAAGTTATGTTTCTTTTGTACAAAACTCAAAGGGTGTGGCCCTCAAATTTGCATATTTTTCAAGAAACAGGAAGTTGTTGATAACTCAGCCATGCATAGTCCAATCTGACTCAAACTTCCTGTGTATAATGAGTGTCCGACCTTGGACACATTCACATGTTAATATTTTGCACAGATAATAGCGCCTCCTTGTGGTGACAATAAAAAACATGTTTTACGTTAGAAACTAATGTTCTTAAATGATTTAAGGTTTCACCTCAAATTAGTGTCAGGAAGGTGTTAAGGGCCGTTTAACAGTCAAAAATGAACTTATAACAAAGAAAGAAATGGACATTTTTATTTAACCTTTATTTAACCAGATTAAAACCCATTGAGGTCAAGATCTCTTTCACAAGGGTGACCTGGCCAAGAGGTCAGCAGCACACATCATGAGGAACATATTGAATGGTGGCAATATACAATAAGTTAGAATACACATACTTTGTGAGAGCAAGGTGTTACACAATAAAGTGCAGTATCTTTAGCAAAAATAACAATTCAGAAACACAGGCACTGTTCAGTGGTCTCACGCTGTTTATCCATCAGCATGGACCGAAAGGCTCCAAGTGAGATGAGCTCTGAGAGCTTCAGCTCAGTCTGTAAGGAGTTCCACGCTGTGGGGGCAGCAAAACTGAACGCTCTCTTCCCCAGTTCAGTTCTGACGCGACATAACTGAGTCTTTGGTGAGTTTAGAAGAAAAGAAAGCTGGTTGTGTGCCTATTTCTCACACACAGACTCTGTTATCTAACCATGCTTTTTTTTTTAGATGCCATAAAGTCAATATAAATAAATTCACATACATGGTTCTTTAAAAAACATGATAGGCCGTTATGTGGTTTGTCGGTTAGCATTCATCATGTCTGGTGATAGTTTCGTACGTGTTGTGTTTGGTCTCAGATAAACCCCAAAGTCCTCACAGATAGTCTTCTTCGCAGAGTCTGTGTTCAGCTTCATCATGGACGGACGTCTGCTCTTCATCATCTTCATCTGTGAGTTTGACTTTTATTGATTTATTCATTATCATTGCAGATTTTTGTTGATTACTTCACATTCACACATAAAAACATGACATTCATGTAATCTCAGGCATTGGTTTTAGGTAACAAAATTATTATTTTGTGTTTTAAGTTGATGATGAACTGTTGGTTAGATTTTAACTACATGTTTTATCCAATACTTTCAGGAATAACCAGCCTTAGAACCCTAAAGCCCGTAGCACACTGAGTGTTCATTTTGTGTAAATTTGCTGCACATTTCAACAGAAATAAAATCTTCTGCCATGTTAATCAGTTTGCACTCTGACAAATTTGTGTGAAACAGGTTTGAAATTTTGCTTTTTTTTTTTTTGCATCCGTCAAGTCGTTAAGATGATTGACTATTTAAAGCAGTAGCTTGGCAACCCCCCCTTTGGTGAATTTCTGTAAGAATAGAGTTATTATGATGATAGTCAAACTAATTCCATGTTGTATTTCTGACAGATTCCTTCTCTGAGACTCAAGCAGGTCAGTCAGTGATCTTTTATTCTCCATGTCTGACTGTGCTGAGTGATCGTGTGCTAAAGTAGTTTTACTAAAGACTTAAACAATAATGGGAGTTTATGCTTGTATATTTTTCAGCTCTTCCTCCACCTAAACTGACAGCAGATCAGACGGTCATCACTGAGGCAGACTCAGTCACTTTGAATTGCTCTACTCAACCATCTGTGTCTGTGTCTCAGTATTATTACTACGCTGTAAAAGGAGGAACTGTCAGGCAATTTCCCAATCTGCAGACACTGACAGGAAGTGAACTGCTGAAGATGGATCATCAAAAATCACCTGCTGAGGTCAACGTGACGTGTTTTTACACGGTTCAGACCGGGGGCAGAAACACTCTATCTCCACACAGTGACAGTTACAAGATCACTGTTAAAAGTAAGGGTTCATCTGATCACTGCAAAGTGGGAGTATCAGGAATTATAAGGAAAAAAATGTTTAGCAGACACTTTTAAGCCTATTCAGTTTCACCGAAAAGTTGTCTGGTAAAGGTTCGGTTGAAAATAAAATCAGTAATAAGCAGGGGTCTGACGAGATCAAAACGCCATGAGATTTCTCGTCTCGGAAAAATCAATCGCGCAAGATCAATATTGCACAGACACTTGGAGCAGCAGCTCTCCCTAAAGAAAACAATAGAAAACTGGAAGTTATAAACGATCACAAAGATGCCCTGAACACTGTAGAACTGTTGGTGAGAGAGCAAATGAGGAAACAGAGCTGATCCGGTACTCATTAAGATGACCGCTCCAACCCCCCACCCCCCTCATGTGCACTACTTGGGCCACATATGATCCACCTATGCATCATCATAATGGTGTAAATTGATGAAAAGCTGCTGGTGAAAGCCTGTGCAGTCTCCATGAGGAGAATACATACATATACATACATATATCAGAAGCTTAACATGAGTAGCGCAATGGTTCTGCATACTGCAGCGGTAAACTAAGCAAAACAAACTCTGTTTGAGCGCCATAGAGTCCATTGTTAGCTCAAAACAGCGAAGTTATAGCTCCAGTTAAACAATCCCTGTTTGCTGTCTGACAGCAGAGACACACTCACTCACCAATGCACACACATTAACACACACACTCATCTGTGCGTCGTGTCCAACACTGTTAAAGCTCATATGAGAAAAAAGACCACAAAATGATAAATAATCTATTTGTTTAAATTACAACGTGTTGTTGACTTAAAGATTTATTTTGAGTGTTTTAAATATGGATGTCCTTAAAGAGGATTAAAAATAGTTTGATTTTTCTGATGCAGCTCATTTTATTTCAGTCTGTTGTAAACAGTGCTTAAAGTACTTTTAAAATAATCTAAATGCTTTTATTATATATAATTAAATATAATATTAAAACAATTATTGTCATTGTGGCAATGAGTGCATAGTGTAGTAAATTAAAGATTTTGTAGACTGTTAAAATGAAAGGTTTGATTTGAAGAGCATTAAAATGTACAGTTTGAGTCAAAGTTAGACAAAGCATACTCTTTGGAAGCATTAATAGCCTATTCAATACTTAGTTCACACATTTTGGAGTATACCTGAATGTGTTGCAATTATGACTTTCAGTTGTGTAACGGACATATTATCCACCCATGCATTTTTTTTTCCAAAATTAAAAGAAGTGTAAAGTCTTGTCTCGTCTCGTGAGGGAAGTGGCTCGTCACACCCCTAGTAATAAGATAACTCAAACATTTATAAGGGCTGTAGGAACATGCTGTACAGAGCAAAGCAGAGAAAAGATGGAATATGTCAACCCAGCAGTGGGACATTAGAGCCCCTCTTCATCCCGTAAGACTGACAAATGAAAAGGCCCATTTTAACCTTTATTCCCTTTATTGCAGCATTTCTTCAACAGTGTAAAGGGTTAGGTAACTTCCTGTGTCTTTCCTATATTCTAACATGTGCTTTTATTCCCAGCTCTTCCTCAGCCTAAACTGACGGTGGATCCAGCAGTGATCACAGAGGCAGACTCAGTCAGACTGGACTGTCAGGCTCCATCGTCCCTGTCTGTGTCTCAGTGTTACTACTACACTTTAAAAGGAGGAACTGTGAAGACATCTCCATGTCAACAAACACTGACAGGAAGTGAACTGCTGGAGATGGATCATCAAAAATCAGCTGCAGAGGTCCAAGTGAGATGTTCTTACACAGTTTGGATCGGAGATAGAAACATTCAGTCTCCTGAGAGTGATGTTTCCTCCATCATCGTACAGAGTAAGTGATTTATGATGGTGTTCTCATGTCCTTAATCAGGATCCTGTGGTTTAACTGTCAGGTTCTTTACTTTCTAGGTGTTACAAACCAAAACAAAGAGAGCAACAGCAGTTTGACAACCCCTGTTTTAACAAAGACGCCACCTGTCAGCCCAGGTGAGTGCATGAATTTGGAGCTCCACCCACTGCATACAGTTGTGGTCAGCTACACCCAGAGTCCATTTTAATAGTTCTTTTTTGTTCTGGGTGGTTCCTTGAATGACATTAGACCTGAAAGTGGTCCATATCTTACACCTGATGACTTACTGTCCCACCTTAAAGGCATCCTGAAACTCTTGTCTGTCTTTATTTTCTTGGATCAAGTTCAGTGTTTTTTTTTTTTCTTTTTTCACATTCCTCCCAGTGGTTTAAACAATTGAGACTATTTGAGGCAGTGACTGTGGCTCCCTTTCTCTCTCACTCCCCTGGAACTTAAACTTTACTCCAAACACTTTGCTTTGCCTACACATCATGTGGATATCAACCACTGAGCTAATAAACACAGGCCAAACTTGTACTCACAGTCAGGCCTGCACACAGAACTGGCTGGGTCCCTGAAAAACCCAAAGTTCACTGATTCTGGAGCTGAAAAGTGTGCAAAGCTATTGCTGAGTTCTGATGCTGAAATTGTTTTTTTGTACCCTTGTTTCATTTGTACCCTTTTTTTATTGTTTATTTGTAAAACAGTATGTGCATGCAATGATGAGTCATCTGTGTGACTGAAAACATTTTTTCATCTTCATTAAATTATTTCAAATTGATTTCTCTCATACTCAAGGATCATCCCTGAGCCCTGCTCACACTGAGAGGTGGTGCTGACTCGCAGACAGACTATGCAGATGCATAAAGAAATGTCTTAGTCAAGGTGCCTTTAAAACTTCAAGACTTTTAAACATAAAGACTTTCTAAGACAAGAATCCTTATTTATCACATGAACATCAAACTATTATCCTATAAAACAGGATTGTTGTTGATAGTTCTATATGAATATAGTCCTGTATGGATCATTTGGCCTTTTTTCTCACTTTGTTTGAGTATGTTATGTTGAACTCTCTGGTCTTTAAAAGGAGCAGAAATATCCATGTCGTGGAAATCCAAACAAACTTTAGACTCTTTTTTAAAGTTGTGAGGCGTATTGACAACGGTATAACACTGAATTTTTCTGCTCCAGGTATTTTGGAGAAAGAGTCCATCAAGACCACAACAATGCCTTCAACAACACATACAACCACAGGTAGGACCTCGTACGATTCAATGTCTCTTTTTAAGGAGACATAAGGGCACAATACAGTACCTATAAAAGTTTTGGATGTTTTACCTTTCAGTTGCTTTATTTATCAATCATTGTCAATATAATGTGGCTTTTTTTGACAAAAAAAACTTATAATGTAAAAAAAACAAACTCTTTATTGTCAAAGTGAGAACAGAGTTTGACAAAGTGATGTCAATTAAACAAGTCAGAATTTAGCAGATGAAGCACTGAGTCTGTGTGGATAGGTCTCAGTCATGCTTGCACATCTAGACTCTGCAATTTCTTTCCATTCTTCTTTGCTAAACCGCTCAGGCTCTGTCAGGTTGAATAGGGTTAAGGCCTCAAAAGCCCTTTTCAAGTCAAGACATTCACCTTGTTGTCTTTAAACCATTTCCATGTATGCTTCGGCTCACTGTCTTGCTGGAAAATAAATCTTCTCCCAAGCTGTAGTTCTCTTGCAGACTGAATAAGATTGTCCACGAGGACTTCCTATATTTTGACGCATTTATTTTACCCTTTACCTTTACAAGCCTTCCAGGGCCTTCAGAGAAGCATCCCCACAGCATGATGATGCCACCACCGTGCTTCACAGTAGGGATGGTGTGTTTGTGGTGATATGCAGTGATTGGCGTCTTCCCTTATGGTCAGAAAGGTCCATTTTGGTCTCATCAGACCAAAGAACTTTCTTCCACTTGACCATGGAGTCTCCTACATGCCTTTTGCTGAACTCTAGTCCAGATTTAATCTGAGTTTTCTTCAACAGTTGCTTTCTCTTTGACACTCTCCCATCTCAGCTGCCGAAGCTTGGAACTCCTTCAGAGTAGTCATAGATGTCTTGGTGGCCTCTCTCACTAGTCTCCTTCTTGCACGGTCACTCAGTTTGTGAGGACAGCCTGATCTAGGCAGATTTACACACAACACGCTGGGAGTGTTCTTTTGTGCTCATAGTGCAATGGTAGCCAGGAATACTGATTAGTCAGTGACTGGACCTTCCAGACACAGGTGTCTTTATACTACAGTCACATGAGACACATTCACTGCACTCATGTGATCCCCATTTCAACCATTTGCATTATTTCAGATATTTCTAACAGATGTCAAAGCCAGAGAAATTCTGTTTTTATAGCTGTTGCAGTTCATGTCTTGTCAATGCAGCTGCCATATTAAAGTGCAACGAGACATGATATGTTTGTAATTTTTGTGGAAACATGGCAAGTCAAAGACTGCTGCATAATGAAATAGGGATGCACAGATGCATCGGTTTAACATCAGCATCAGCCGATATTGATGCCATTTACAAATATCAGCTGTTGCCAAATGACATGGCATGAACAGATATCAGTTACTTTTATGTTGTTTTCAGTAATTTTTATTCTGGCATCTTGTATATCTATCAGCTGAACTGAATTTGAAACTTTTTACAGAGCAGTGAAGTGACATGTTGTACAAACTCTGATTTGATTTCAAGGTCAAATGTGAGAGGAAACGACTTTCTAGGAGTGTTAAAAAAACAGCAACTGGTATCAGCAACCTTATCTACTAAGTTGTCATTTTAAAAAAACCATCATCAATTTTGGCCTTAATTTTCAAAATCTGTGCATCTCTACAAAAAAGTATGAACTGCTACAGGAAGTTCTGTTGCTGTGTCTCATTCAGGATTTTTGTTGCTTACTGTGGCAGTCCATGATAAGTCTCTGACTTCAGTTGTGCATTCTTTATTGTGGGAGAAAAACTGTTAAAAGTGGTCTTCCTCCATAACATGGGTATCTCTCTATTCACAAAGCATTCTGGGGTTTTTTGGCCACTTCTTGCAGGTTTTCTTCCTCATTATGTGAAGTTCATCCATGAAACCAAAATGCTGTTTTTCAAAACAAGAACAAATCAGTGGAAATGTGTGGAGCTAAGCATCACTGGTCTCTACTGGTAATAAGTGTTTTGATTGAGAGCCCCCTGGTGGTAGAATTGATGTACTTTGTGTCTAATTCATGTGAAAACTTCATGTTCAGGTCTGACAACTGGCAACCTTAGTTCTCCGACAATGACGACTCCTTTGAAACCAAAACCAGGTAAAAAAAAAAAAAAAAGAAAAAAGTTTTTATGTGTGACATCAATCCTAAAAATACTACAAGGATGTGGTTAGATTTATAATTTTATGGCTTTCATTTGTAGACACCAGCACTACCTCTGCAAATCCTGGCAATGAAATCACAGGTGAGCTACTGTTCATAGGCTGAATTCTAATCCTACAAAGCATCCATGTGGATTTACTAAAAAAATTTTTATTTTTTGATTCTCATCTAGGTCTGAGTGTTGGTCCACCTTGTCCTGAAGACATCTCCGTCCCAGTAACAACTCATCAAACTGTTTTGGGTAAGTGTGTGTGATTCCTGCTGCTCCACACCTGGAGTTAACAACTTAACTTGTAAATGAGAGAATAAATACTAAGGCTGCGAGCAGCACTGTACAGACCCCCGCACCTTCCCACATGTCAAGGTTTGGTGCACATCAGGTTCAACATTTCATCTTTCTCTGACCTCTCCTCTCTGTTGAAGCCAGAGGTAGGGTCTTGGAAATAAGTAGACTTTTAAATAGATTCAATACTGGCAATGAAACATGTTAAGATAAGGTCTATAATCAAACAAATACAGTTTGAGGCAATTTGGACCCTGTGTGTTTGAGAAACAGTATACTTCCTGTCTACTGGTGAGACATCAGAGTTTGGCAGACTATCACAGTCATGCCCTTTGAGTTGCATTCAAGAGCTGAAAAAATCTCTTTTAACAAGGACTTCTCTAGACTCACACAAACTCTGAAGTGGGTTGGATTCACTCAGTAGGAGCAAATCCTAGAAAGAGGTCTGGAAATGCCTCACTTCCTGTTGAATGGCTTATAATATATCACCACAGTGAAAAAAAAAACCACAAGATGTTATGTGCGACATCAGTTATAGAAATACTAGAAGGATGTGGTTAAATTTCTGATTTTATGCCTTTAATTTATAGACACCAGCACTGCCTCTGCAAATCCATCACCTGGCAATGAAATCACAGGTAAACTACTGTTCATAGGCTGAATTAAAATCCTACAAAGCATCCATGTGGACTTTTTAACGGTTTTTTTGATTCACATCTAGGTCTTAGTGTTGGTCCACCTGGTCCTGAAGACATCTCCGTCCCAGTAACAACTCATCAAACTGTTTTGGGTAAGTGTGTGTGATTCCTGCTGCTCCACACCTGGAGTTAACAACTTAACTTGTAAATGAGAGAATAAATACTAAGGCTGCGAGCAGCACTGTACAGACCCCCGCACCTTCCCACATGTCAGGGTTTGGTGCACATCAGGTTTGTGACACAGCCATTAAATGGTCTGCTATAGAGATGTCACCAGTGTGTGGGGCTGCTGTGCGCGTGTATGGTTTGTGTGTAAACTGAACACTGCCTCTGTTTGGCTTACCATGAAAGCTTACTCTACCTTAGCCAATCATCATCACTTACGGGGTTGTCTCGTCCCTCTCTCCTCCCTTACCAAAGAAAAAAAAAAAACAGTTTTGCAGCACCTGTGACTGAGAGCCAAGTCGGATGACAAGAGCTTGAATGAGTAGCTTTAGTTATAATGCACCCCATTTAATTGTCAGTAACAGTAACGGCGTTGTAACGATGGAAATAGCAATTAGTTAGATTACCTGTTACTGAAAAAGATAAGGTTGTTAGTAATGCCGTTTATTTTAATGCCGTTATTCCCATCATTGATTTTTAAGCATGTTGAGGCATGATCCTTGCACCCTAAGTACTCAGGCCTTAACAATAGCTTACTCTCCCAGTCCTAGTCCACACAGGTCTGTAATTTTAAAAAATGGAAGTTTTCTCTGAGGGCTTCAGTCATTCTTACACATGCATACAGAAATGTAGGTCCCTGAAATGCATCTTTCTCCTTCTAGGCTAAAGATTTTTGAAACTGTTTGCAGCATTTATGTTTGCTTAGAGACTTTTAACAGCACACTGTTTCACCTCTGTTTAATGCTGCCAGTTTTCCACATTATCACTTTGTGTCCATGATAAGCCAAACCTTTCCTAGTGCTAACAATGCTAACTGGAAATTCTCCATTCTGAATGGACTACAGAAGTCACTGCTGATTCATAAAACACTCCAAAGACAACAGACCCAGCCCCCAACGATTAGCAGAGACCAGGTTTGGGTTGGAGGGATGACTTTGAAAACATCTACTGCTGCTCCCCTTTGACAAATAAACCTGTGATTTATGCACCAATCATTTCTTCTTCAGCCACACTAACATTTGTTTTGTCTTTTATGGTTTCAAAGCCGTTCCATGGATGTTGATGTTGGTGATCTCAGTAACTGGTTGTGGGGTTTTGGGCGTCATTGTCCTTGTTTCTGCTCTCCTCTGGAACAAAAGACGAGCAGGTGAGTCGCATAAACTCAGAATCTCCTTCTTTATGTAGAATTACCTAACAATACATTAAATAAACTGTACTTTTAATGCCTATTCTCCTTTTTAATCTAAAAACTCTGCTCCCACTTTTACACCAGGATGGCTCACCTACCAGTATAAAGTTCTAGGACAGAGTAATTGTGCTTTTACTTGAGTACAATACTCTTCTCCACCTCTGTTGTCTGCACAGCAGAATGATTCTAAATCACATCCTCAAACAGCTGATGACTGCTGGGAGTCTTTTGCTCATGTTTCTGGTTGAATTATGTTGTTTTTCATGTGAGACACATTTGCACCATGGGTGAAGTTATCCACAGAGTTAGAGGTCCTTTTGGCTTCCCTACCACATAGAAATAACTTCTGCTTTTATAATATTTGAGATAACTGGGAATTTTCAGGAATTTTTATGGACATTTCAGGGACATATATATTTAGAATTTAGGGGGAAATTTGCTTTGAAATTGTCAGGCATTTTCAAAGAAATTTGGGGAATATATTCATAATACCTGAGAATCTGAATTCTCAGAAGGTGATGTTGAAAGTTTCACAGCAGTATTTTGTGTGTCTGTTTTGCATGGCTCAAATACAAACACATTTAACCATTAACACGGTTTTAACAGGAAACAGCTAGCGGCTAGGCTAGAGGCGCTAATGAAGGTGACAAACGTGATGAGGTTGTGTCTCCTTTGCACATTATGAAACTGCACATATGAACATACTGGTTTCTACATAAACATCTGCTGTGGTAAATGTTGCACACAAGAGCTCCAGCTCGAACTGAGAATAAACACACAGGTGGTTGACCACAGCGCTGAGACACAAATAACCTCATTAGCTTGAACCTCACGCTCTGTTTATTGTGAGAATAATGTTGTCAGAGGAAGGATGTTAGATAACGGCAAAGTTTTAAAACATCCAAGCAGGTTTTAGTTCAATGTTATGACCACAGAGAAAACTAAGGGAGCTTGAGCAACTGCTGTTTGTCACACTGTGTTAGTGTGTTTGAGACAATATTCACCACTAAATTATTATTATTATTATTGTTATTATTAGTAGTATTAGTAGAAGTAGTATTTTTTATTACTATTAGTAGTAGTAGTACTAGTAGTACTATTTTATTATTTTCATATTATATTATCTTATTACTTTTTATTATGATTATGATCAGTATTATTATTATCATTATTGTTATTATTATATTTTATTATTGATTTTAGAATTATTATTATTATTATTTATTTTTTTTATCAGCTCTGCAATTGACTGGCGACCGGTCCAAGGTGTACCCCACCTCTTGCTCAGTGACAACTGGGATAGGCCCCAGCCCCCCCACAACCCCCAACAGGATAAGAGGTATAAAAAATGGATAGTATATTATCGTATTATTTTCATTATTATCATTGATAATAATAAAAATTAAGTAAATAAAGCACTACCATGGTAATCTATGTGTGTTTCTCACTTGCAGGTTTTGAGGAAGTGAAAAGGCGCGACTCTGAAAAGACGAATGTAAGTCTGACTAATGTTGATAGTCTGCAGCAGTGGTGTAAACAGAAACTAAAGGTGGTCCCTCTCTTTTCCCAGAGTGCTTTGTACCACTTGTACTTCACCATCCCTGACACAGAGGCCCCCACTGCAGCATCAGCAGATGAAGACATGATGTACAGCACCATACAGCCGCACTGATAACAGTTTAATACTGAGTCAAAGAAGAGGAAAGGTGTAAACCTTGTCATACCATGGATCCACAGAAACATTTTCCTCTCCTCACCCCTCTTACTGAAATTCTCAGGGCATTTCACATCTGCTGGTGTCATGATTTAGCTTGTGACTGTGCTAACTGGTGCTCAGTGAGTGTTTCATGTTTAGTTTATATTTACGACATATCTGATAAACTAGTTTTAATTTTGTAGCCTTTTTCTGAAATTGTTCTACAATTCTGTGGTTAATCACAATTAATAATGGAAAACAGTTTATCATCCCTATTTATTTATGCATTCATGCTTTCCTTACTAGACAAGTGTCAGACTTGTTTGCTTCTATACAAACACTGGTTTATATAGACCAGTGATCATCAACTGGCAGCTCGAGGGCCATATCAAGTCCCCCCACATCTCACCATAAATTCAGAATTATGCAGAGGAAAAGAATAGGTTGATTCCTATAAGGCATTTTTTGAAATTCCCTACAGCTGTATAAAAAGTTTGATGAAAATTGCTCAGATTGGCTAAATGTTTAGAGAAATCCACCTGTCACCCATTATTGGCAAATATGATGCATGTAAACACATCTTTTGAGTTAATTCTTGATCGAAACTTTGGTTTTCGTTTGACCTCAAGCATTTCTCTGCCTGAGAATCAAATCTTAAGACATTTTCCTTGCACAGGTTTTTCTCCAATCAGGTCACACCATATTAGCAGGAAATAGCTAAAATATCTAAATCGCCCCCTTGTGGCTGGATACTGAATAAAGACTTATCTTACTTTCAGAGGCTAAAAATGGCATACATTTGAAATAAAATAAATATTTTTTAAAAATATGTTTAAAATGTCTCTTACTATAAGTTTATTTTAAAGTCTGGCCCCAAAGCATCCATCAAGGAAAGACCTGGCCCTTGTACAAACGTAATTAATGACCTCTGCCATAGAGCTTTTGCAGAATTTGTAGTGTTTTGTATAATTCAAATAAAACTGAAATAAGATGTAATCATTTCCTCTCTTGGTTTGTCTCTTATAGACTTATTTGCACTGGATTTGTTTTGCTATGGGTTATTTTTAGTTATCATGCAGGGCGTCTGTGTTTTTAGTCCCCTGCAAATCGACTATATCTGTAATTCATGAATTCAAGTCCACAGGTAATACTAATCCTGTGCAAACAGTGCTATATTTGATTTCAGATTTTACTTCTTTCTTTTAATGGAACAACTTGTGGGTGCATTACTGCCACCTTCTGGACTGGAGTGTGGGTCAGAACCACTTAAGTAGTTCTGTGGATTGTAGAAATCTGAATAGCTCCTTGAACCCCTCATCTCATCTCCAGTGTTGTCTTCTGTTCCTGTGCAGGCCTCTTCTGTCTCTACTTGGAGCAACTACCCTGATTTCCTTCATCACTCTCTCTGACATTTCTCTGTAATTTTTGACTGAATAATACTTTTTATTTTAGCTTTGCTGTGCTGCACTCTCATATTTACTTAGACATTTATCAGCCAGCTGATTTCACTCCCATCCATTCTGGCAGCACTCCCAGTAAAAAGGGCCTCCATTAATATTCTTTGATTCCAAGTATTGGAAGTATGTTGTTCATACTTACTGCACTGCTGGAGTCTGGACAAATGAAAACTCTCCTGGGTTTGATTACTTCAGATCTTACATTCTCTTTCACTACACACAGGCAGGCCTGAGAAAAATAAGACTGATGTAGATTTACCCAACAGGATTACAGATATCAACAGATTTTCTTTAAGTTTTGCATTTTAATTATAAACAAGTTATGTTTAATTTTATGTCCTACAAAATTTAGACATCACTTTGACTTTGTAAACCTCCGTGCTGTTTGTTAAAGGAGACAAGACCAAGATAGACCAAGGAGGCTGGCTGTAATGTTAGTAAATGCTGCCCTCTGGTGACCAAAGCCAGCATTAAAACTCTGAAAATCAAAGGACGGCTATTGACCCAGTGTATATCTACAGAAGTGATCTGGTTTTGCCCAACCTAAGCCCAGCCAGCAGGTCCATGTAGGCTTCAGATGGGCTTCAAGTATAGGTCTGAAGTGGGTTTGACCGCAGGTTCCATGGTGGCCCCACCTGGGATGCCAATGTTGGACTTCTATCTGAGATGGGGCCTTTAAAATTACTAAAATGGGTAAATAATGGCAAAAAGGTGTAAAAAGTGGTGAAACTGGATTTTAAAAGTAGCAGAAATGGGTTATAAGTGGCAACAATTACATAGAAATGGCAAAAAAAAAAAAAAACAATGGAAAAAATGGGTTAGAGTGGAAAAATTGGCATAAATAGCACTAAAAGGGAGTTGAAATGTGGCTAAAATGGATTTAAATTGGCAAAAATGTGTGGAAATTTGGTGAAAAAATGAATTGAATATAAAACTCAATAAAAACTGCACAAAAGTGTGAACTAAGAAAGAGAAATTAGGCAGATAATGGCAGAAACTGGTTACACTAGCAATAATTGGCATATCAGGTAGTGAAATGTGGGTAAATCAGAAAAATTGTGTGTAAAAATTGGTAAAAAGGGGTTAATAGTGGCAATAATGGGTCAACGGAGGCAACAATAGGATTAAGTGGGTAAAAAGTGGTGGAAATTGACAAAAATAGGTTTAATTTGCAAAAATGTGTTAAAATTGATGGGAAAAATGATGAAAATGGGTAAAAATTGGTGTAAGTGGCAACATTGTTTAAAATATATTCTTGTTTCTTTTGGGAATCTGGGGACCCCCTCTCAGTGTCTCGACCCCAAGGTTGAGAACCACTGCATTAGAGGTCAATTGGTGCTTTTCCTGGTTAAATACAACAATAATTAACTAGAGGATCAACTGCACCCTTTGTTGAGTATCTGACAGTGAACTACACTGACTATGAATGTGGATAATCTCTGATGTTGTTTGTCTGCTGTATCTCGTCTTTGTATAAGGAAATGTTTCTTTAAATAACCAGATATTCAAAGAAAGAAAATATAATAATAAATGTTATTTGTAAAGATATGTTAAGCTTAATACTTTTGCACCAGTATTCAGGGATGGGATTTGGTCTTTTGTTGTTGTAATAACCAACCCTGACAGAAGGGGGCGATGACATGCTGCCAATTAACATTAAAGCTGGAGCTCCATGTCTGTAATGCTCTGTAAATGAAGAAACTCTTTTAATTCATAAATATACATTTGTGTATCTGCCACATAAAATATATATCAATGAAAAGGGTTGAAGTAACATCAACATTTCTGGTTTGGCCTGGTCTTAGAAGTCTGTTTGATATAAAAGTAACTGGCATTACACTTACTGTACAACCCTAATTCCAAAAAAGTTGGGGTGCAAAATGTAAATAAAAACACAAGTCAATGATATTCAAGTCTCATAAATCCATGTTTCATTCAAAATAGAATACAAACAACATGTCAGATGTTGAATCTGAGATATTTCACAGTTTCGTGAAAAATATGACCTCATTTTAAATTTGATGGCAGCAACACATCTAAAAAAGTAGGGACAGGTCCATGTTTACCATTGTGTAGCACACCCTCTTCTTTAACAACAGTCTAAACATCTGGGAAGTGAGGAGACCAGTTGCCTGAGTGGTGTCCCACTCTGGTCTGATGTAAGATTCTATCTGCTCAACAGTCCTGGGCCTCCTCTGGATTTTTTCTTTTCAGTGCTCCGATCTGGACTGCAGGCAGGCCCAGACTCTTCCACTGTGAAGCCATGCTGTTGTGATGGATGTGGTATGTGGTTTAGCATGGTCTCGCTGAAATAGTCAAGGCCTTCCCTTCAAAAGATCATGTCTGGATGGGAGCATACATTGCTCTAAAACCTCTCTCTAATTTTCAGTATTGATAGTGTCTTTCCAGATGTGTAAAGCTGCCCACGCCATAGGCACTAATACAACCCCATACATCAGAGATTCAGGCTTCTGAACTGTGCTCCAGTAACAAGCTGGATGGTCCCTGTCCTCTTTAGTCTGCAACTGATGTTTTCAAAAAAAAAAAAAAAAATTCAAATTTAGATTAATCTGACCACAGAACAGTTTTCCTTTTTGCGCCTAACCCCATTTTAAATGAGCATGGGCCCTGAGGAGACAGCAGTGTTTGTGGATCCTCTACACTTATGGTTTCTTCTTTGCATAATAGAGCTTTAAACATGCATTTCAGTGAGGACTACTTTGTCAGGGAACACACAATGTTAGCTTTATCTGCAGTTATAAATTTGCACATATTACAGTTATTTACCTGCCTGAACTAATGCTATATGCTGGATTTGTGTATGTCATGCACAGGGGCGTAGCTAGGGATTTTGGGTCCCCAGAAAGAATATTACACAGGCCCCCTTAACTGGCTAGCCAAGCAACAAATGTTTCATCCTTTTCTACAAATGTATATGCATTTTAATGTATTTTTGAAGCATAATTTCCCCATCTATGACTATGCCATTTGGACATTTTTAAGGGAGGCGCGGGGCCCCCGAGTATTTATTTTACTCTATTTGAGTCTTAGATTTTCCTGACTTTTTTTGCTATGAAGCTGATTCTGATTCTGATGTGTAAAATGTTTGTATTTTCAGGCTGGTTATGATGAAACTTACAGTATCGTTGTATATGAATGCAACAATGGTGAGCTAAGAAAACATCAGATCTTGATTAAAATTTAAAAAACAATGCTGGGAGGTGTTGGTGTCTCACTGAGACTTAGTGAATTATGAATAACTGAGGGTTTGTTTCTGTTTTTTCTCACAGAGTAAATCTGCAGGACAACAGAGAAGCAAGCTACATCAGGATACATCCAACGTCCAAGCCCTAAAGCTCTGACTCAGCTCCTCTTACAGACTTCATGGCTTTAAAAAGTAGAGAAATTAAACTAATTGTGCTAGATTCATTTTTTTGCCATCTTGAACAGGTTTCTAATCATTTCTATTAAAGTTTGATGATTTTTGGCTCTCAGACTTTTACAATGTGTGTGTATGTGACAGAATGGTGGGACTATCTTAGTGAGATCAAAGCAAACGTCTGCAGGAGAACAGCATAGCAACAACAGGCAGGTCTAACATGATTGGTCCATCCTCTACCTGTTCCCTATTAGCTGGTCTTTAAAAAAACATCCAAGATTAAAAAACCTTTAAAGTGCACAGAGCGAGTTTCGTACGCACGAAGACAAGCAGAATCAACCTGAAGAGAGAAGAGTGGGGTGAGCACGAGTGCTGAAAATTTGGGAGATTTCACAACTGCTTGTTTTCACTTTTCATTCTCATAATTTATCTATAGTAAATGATGATAATTATTTGGGTTACAAACCTAGATGAAGCTCCCATTTTGTTTTATTTTTTTTATTTTATTAGAAATACATTATCCTCAGTTCACTTTATTCTGGTTACTTGTTAAAATGTTAGCTAATCAATATGAAAATAAAGTGTAACATGGATTTTTTTTTTTTTTAAATCATGAAATTCAAGATCCAGTCTTGCTTTTTTCACATCAACTCTACAGCCAAAATAGAAACAATATGCTACTGCCCAATACAGACCTGTAAAAGTAATCCATGCTGTAATTTTCTCCAGACTCGATAGCATCGACCTCCTGTCTGGTATTAATCAAAGTCCCTCTCCAGCGAGTTCAGACCGTTTAACGGACAACATCACATCACCCCAGTTTTAGCTCCCTTAAACTGGCTCCCTGTAAGTTTCAGAATTGATTTTAAGATTTTACTTGTCACTTTGAAAGCACATAAAGGTCTGACTCCAAGCTGCTTAACAGAACTTTTAACCCTCTTTTAGCCAGCCCGCAGCCTGAGACCCCCACATGGGGGCCTCCTAACCTGACACACCAGGAAACCTTCAATACACAGTGTTCGGGAAAGGGCAGAGGCTTCGAAAAAAACTCGGAGTGTGATTGGATGAACGTTCTGTCACATCTTTACAGGCCAATCAGAGCAACAAAGCACGTGACAAAGCTGCGACCAAAGCTGTGGTCAGCAGAGGAGGCTCTGTGAGGATACGGGCAGTTGAGTTCTGGACCAGTTGGAGTTTATGGATGGATTTCTGAGGAAGGCCGAACAGAAGGGAATTGCAGTAGTCTAACTGGGATGTAACAAGGTCATGGATAAGGGTAACTGTGCTTTGGGGAGTGAGTGAAGGGCGGAGACGGTTAATATTACTATAGGTGGAAATAGGCAGACCGAGTGGTGTTGGAGATATGGGTAGAGTAGGAGAGGGTAGTGTCTAGGATGACACCCAGACTCTTAACCTGAGGAGAAGGAGGGACTGTGGAGCTGTCAATAGATAGGGAGAAACTGTTACATTTTGAGAGCGTGGATTTAGTGCCAACCAGAAGAAATTCAGTTTTATTGCTATTTAGACTGAGAAAGTTGTGGGTGAACCAGTTCTTGATTTCAAGCAGGCAACCGGAGAGGGAGGAGGGGGGGAGTCCAATGATGGGTTTAGTTGAGAGGTAGAGCAGGAAACTGAATGTGGTGTTTACGGAATATTGAGCCAAGGGGTAGCAGGTAGATGATGAACAGGAGGGGGCTGAGAACAGAGCCCTGGGGAACACCGACAGGAGAGGGGTGGGATTTGTAACTGTGAAGTTGAACATATTGATAATAGGGGATGGGGAACTTGATGGGGCAAACTGAAACACAAGGTGCCACAGTTTTGGATATTTTATCAAATATCTATAGCCTACTTATGATTTTTTTTCTGGTACCAGTTTCAAACTACTAAGCCCAAGATTTTTCTGAGGTATGAAGACAGTTGGAACAACGGTGTGGTATGGAAATTAACACAGACACACAGACATGCTATTAATTATAGTAGTAAGATGTTAGGCTTCAATGCTAGTTGAGTTTTCATTGGCTATTCCATTGTTGGGGTTCATATGCTCGTGTTATGATGCCTTGTTTTTTTTTTTTGTGATTCTTATTGTCAAAGTCCTGTTTTTTTCTGTTTTTAAAGGGACTATACAAAAAAAGTTGTATTATTATTATTATATTATTGTTATTATTGTACGATACTTCAGATGAGTGAAAAATGCAAGGAAATAATGTATTCTATTACTAAATATTACTCTACCAGAATAAAATAACTGAAAAGTTGACATTCTTTGAAGTAATAAAACAAAAATTAAATACATTTTAGGGTGTCTTACAGAGTTGACAATATTTTTGATGGGCATAAAAAATTTAATTTCAGAAAAAACGTTGAATTAAAAATCTGTTCCTACACACAACTACTGGTTGACAGATCAACCAACACAAATATCCACTTCAAAGTACTGTAAAAAAACAAAAGTATAGAGTCAAGTTTTGACCAAGGTTTGCTCCTTTTCTCAGCAATCAGTGATATTTATCATGTATTTTTTTCTTGTACACATACAATGGAAATACATGGATAAAAAATAAAGGTTGACAGCTAAATTGGACAATTAACACCTTCTGATTAAGTGTGGGGAACAAACTGATGGATGTGACTTGGGATGGATCATTTGAGGTCAAAATTTGAGGTTTTCCAGAGGGATTTATTTTTCCACGACTTAAAAGAACCACAATTCACAGAGGAGCCTCATGTGGCTCAGAAACATCGCGCTGAGTAGCACTGCACTAAACTACACAACAAGTTAAGGGACTGTAACTTGCTTTAAAGAAGATATTTTCTATGGATATTTCTTAAGCAATGTCTCTAACTGGGTTTTTATTTTGTAACTAAACCTACTCTAAACAATCGTTAACACTTGGACAAATGACTTCACACCCAAAACACCACACATCTGACATAACATTCATGTGTTTTAGGTTTTTCTAGAGACTTTAATGGTTAAGTTAGTATAAAATTATCAACCAAAGAAACTTTATTACTATATGAAAGGAACTTTATTGTGAGGGTTTGTTGCTGATCTACCCTCGATATAACCAGACATGCCAGATGGATGGAAAACCTTCAATACTAAGTGTCTGGGAAAGGGCAGAGGATTTAAAAAAAACTCGTAGTGTGATTGGATGAACGTTTCGTCTGTCACATCTTTACGGGCCAATCAGAGCAACAGAACACGTGACAAAGCTGCGACCAAGGTGTGCGTGCGCAGTAGTAGTGGGTGATACTGCAAAATTTAATATCGATCCGAAACCAAGTAAATACAGGACCAGTATCACCGATACCGATACTGATACTGTTTACTTATAAAAGCAGCAACATACATAATTATTAAATTGATATGATTGAGGCCAATAAAAACTCAAAAAACATAAAGTATAATTTATTTTTCAGTCTTAATAAATAGAACTAATTCTTTTCCAAGTTATCTTTAACTATCTAACTAAGTATTCAGGGTAAGACATATTACAAAGCAGGATTTTAACTTATATATTTTTAGTAATATGGGACTTGATTTTATCTATTTTGTTTCCCCACTGTACCTATTGGTTAGACTGTTTAAATTAATGAATTACTCCGTGGACTATTCAATGTGTGGTTTGAGAAAATGCTGCAAACAACTTTCTAAACTTTTGGAAAAGGCAGTCAAACTATAGGAGAAAAACTAGTAAACAGTAATGAAGAGGAACAGATTTAGAAGTACACTCTCAAAGTCAATGAAAATAAATCGCACATGCATCAGTCAGCTACAGAACTTCTTTCTTTCCTGGTTTTTATGACTAACAGAACTAACTGTGGCTTTGGCTCAGTAAAAAACACCATCAGTGTCTTTAGTCTGAAAGTGAGCGGTGCAGATTAGACATGACTCTAACATCCTCTTCATGCATCAGTTTTTTATAACTTTGAGAGAAAAACTTGTTAGCTCAATCTGATTGGTCGCCAAAGTCATGTGACACGGAAAACAGTGCAGCAGCGGACTTTTGGCACAACAGACGGACGAGAGCAACTGCAAACAAACAGATGGGGTGCATGGTTAGACTTTTTTTTTTTAAAGTACTCATTTAATATTGATACTTTTAAAAAGTACTCGATACCAAATGAGTATTTTGTAAATATCGATATATCGATACTTTAGGATCAATACACCCACCACTAGTGCACAGCTACACGAACCTTGTTACATGTCAGTACACGACTTTTGTAATTTTTGAAAATAAAACAACTCACTGCTGTTCTTTGTTCTTCTTTTAATGAAGAAATGTTGTCAAGTTCTGATAAAAGTGGCGCTTTAGCAGCATCCACACTAATCTCTTCCGCCATAACTGCTGGCCTCTTGTTGCTGCTTGCTTACATCACAACTCCACTGCGCCTGAAAGTACTGCCCCTTGATGCTGATTGGTCTTGTCACTTTCCAACCGGGCCAAAACGGTTCATACGGGAGCTTTGCAAGATGGATTCACCAGTGGGAAACAAGGAAACGGACGTATCTATCTGCTTTGCAAGGTTACCCTCGATAAAGTTCATCAGAAATTCATTGTGTGTGACAGGAAGTGCATGGAGACTTGATTTTATTAGAAGCATTTTTTTTAGGTTGTCTGACATATCATTGATAGAAAAAACAGGCATGACTAATAAAAATATATTCACAGGAGGACAATGAACATCATGGCCCATAGCAGTTATTGTTGGTAATAGTCTTAAATGGGTTGATACCAGATTCACTCTGGCAGGTCAAACCCAGAGAATGGGCCGTCACCTGCTGTCATTTATTGATATCTATGAGTGTGTGTTGGATCATTGGTGGCAGCATCCATGCTATTTATTTGTGCTACTTTTTAACCCCTTTTCAACATGTTTGCTGCCCATTATGCTACTTATTTTTGCCTTTTAACACATTTTTGCACTTTTTTCTCTCTTTTTTGCCACTGTTTTCCCACTTTGAACCATTTTTTGCTTCCTTTTCCAATTTTAGCAACCTCTTTTTGCAACTTTATTGGCATTTTAATTTTACGTTTGCTGTTTTTGTCTAATTTTTGAACATTTTTTGGCTCCCAAAATTTAGATTTGCAAATATTGACAAAAACCCAGATAAAGCAGTTATTAAGTAGTTTGTACAAAGGTCTTTTGATATGAACAGCATGCAAAGGCCTGTTAAGGGTTTTATCAGTGAAACAATAAAAATCTATGTTGATTTTTGAAGGCAGTGTGTCACTTTTTCTTCTCTCTTGGGTCCTTGGGGGGAGTGCCACTTGGCTTAGGTATATTTATGGGGGGCTCCAACGAAAAATGGTTTGGAAGCACTGGTTAATTTAAATTTACCCATTCACATTGTTAAAATCACCAATAAAAACTTTTTCAGTTTTAAGAAAAGGGGGTTTGCATTTAAAAATGCTTTAGTGTACTTCAGTAGAAACACATTCATTTTTGTTGCTTTGATGAGAGTGATTATTATTTAGGTTAAAAATAAAGTATGTCTATCACAGCTTAACTTTACAGTGGACCATGATTTTGCAGACCTCCAGTTTAGCGGGGGCCCTGAAAGCTCTCTCCTCTACCCCCCTCATCCTCATGGACGGCCTTCACTCTGGTGCTGACCTGCTGTTTTCTATTCTACGAGCCAGTTCACCTCCACCACATAGACTCTGTTCTAATGCTCAGCCCCTTAGGCCTTTAGTCGCTGTCTGGTCTGGATCAGTGGGTTTTTATTTATTGGCTCTTCCATCATGTGGCTGGTACAAACTTGTTTTATTTTCTTATGGTGAGAAGAACAAGTTTGAGAGGGACTCAGACTTTGGGAATGAGTGGACTAGAACACAAGTAGGAGAGAAATCAAACCCCCAAAGAGACAAAAACTCCTCTAAAATCAGCCACTTTGACTTTTAACAACCAGAGTACAGCACGTGCAACTAAAAACTTATAAAATAACAAAGAAAGAAATGGACATAACTGAGTCTTTGGTGAGAACAGGAGAAAAGAAAGCTGGTTGTGAGCATATTTCTCACACACTAACTGTAATCTAACCATGTTTTATTTTAAATCCAGTACAGTCAATATAAATAAATTCACATACACGGTTCTTTACGTTAGCATTCGTCATTTCTGGTAACAGTTGCGTACGTGCTGAGTGGAAGAATTCGTTCTCAGAAAAACCTCAAAGTCCTCACAGACAGAGTCTTCTTCACAGAGTCTGTGTTCAGCTTCATCATGGACGGACGTCTGCTCTTCATCATCTTCATCTGTGAGTTTGACTTTTATTGATTTATTCATTATCATTGCAGAGTTTTGTTGATTACTTTACATTCACATAAAAACATGACATTTATGTAATCTCAGGTATTGTGGGGTTTTTTAGGTTCCACTATTAATATTTTTGTGTTTCAAGTTGATGATGAACTGTTGGTCAGATTTTAACTACATGTTTTATACAATACTTTAAGAATTAAAGATTCTTAGAACCTTAAAGGCCGTAGCACACTGAGTCTGTTCATTTTGTGTAGGATGATTGACTATTTAAAGCAGTAGCTTGTAACCCACCTTTAGTACATTTCTGTAAGAATAGAGTTATTATGATGATAGTCAAACTAATTCCATGTTGTATTTCTGACAGATTCCTTCTCTGAGACTCAAGCAGGTCAGTCAGTGATCTTTTATTCTCCATGTCTGACTGTGCTGAGTGATCGTGTGCTAAAGTAGTTTTACTAAAGACTTAGAGAATAATCAGAGTTTATGCTTGTATATTTTTCAGTGCTTCGTCCACCTAAACTGACAGCAGATCAGACGGCCATCACCGAGGCAGACTCAGTCACTTTGAATTGCGTTGCTCCACCATTTGTGTCTGTCTCAGTATTATTACTACACTTTAAACAGAGGAGCTCACAGGCAATTTCCAGGTCGGCAGACACTGACAGGAAGTGAACTGCTGGAGATGGATCATCAAAAATCACTTGCTGAGGTCAACGTGAGGTGTTTTTACACGGTTCAGACCAGGGGCAGAAGCACTCTATCTCCACACAGTGACAGTTACAAGATCACTGTTAAAAGTAAGTGATCACTGCAAGTATGAATATCAGTAATTAGAAGGAAAAACATGTTTAGCAGACACTTTAACATCGACTCAGTTTCACCTAAAGAGTTGTCTCGTCAAAGTTCAGTTGAAAATAAAATCAGTAATAAGGTAACTCAAACATTAATGAGGGCTGTAGGCACATGCTGTACAGAGCAGAGCAGAGGGAAGATGGGATATGTCAATCCAGCAGCGGTACATTAGAGCCTCTCCTCTTCCCATAAGACTGCTAAATGAAGAGGTTAATTTAAACCCCTTTTCCCTTTATTGCAGCATGTCTTCAGTGGTGTAAAGGGTTAGATAACTTTCTTTGTCTTTCCTATATTCTAACGTGTTTTTATTCCCAGCTCTTCCTCAGCCTAAACTGAGGGTGAATCCAGCAGTGATCACAGAGGCAGACTCAGTCAGACTGGACTGTAAGGCTCCGTCGTCCCTGTCTGTGTCTCAGTGTTACTACTACACTTTAAAAGGAGGAACTGTGAAGAATTCTCCATGTCAACAAACACTGACAGGAAGTGAACTGCTGGAGATGGATCATCAAAAATCACCTGCTGACGTCCAAGTGAGATGTTCTTACACGGTTCGGATCAGAGACAGAAACATTCAGTCTCCTCACAGTGATGTTTCCTCCATCATCATACAGAGTAAGTGATTTATGATGGTGTTCTCATGTCCTTAATCAGGATCCTTGGGTTTAACTGTCAAGTAATTTCCCTTTTTAGGTATTACAAACCAAAATAAAGAGAGCGACAGCAGTTTGACAACCCCTGTTTTAACAAAGACTACACCTGTCAGCCCAGGTGAGTGCATGGATTTGGAGCTCCATCCACTGCATGCAGCTGTAGTCAGCTCCACCCAGAGTCCATTACCATAGTCCTTTTTGTTCTGGGTGGTTCTTACTGACTGTCCCACCTTAAATCAGGGTTAAGGAACCCCTGGCTTAAATGATTGAGACTATTTGAGGCAGTGACTGTAGCTCTCTTTTTCTCTCTCTTCCCTGAAACTGAAACTTCACTCTAAACACTGGGCTTTGCCTATATATTATGTGGATACTAACCACTGAGCTAATAGATAAAGGCCAAAACTGTACTTACAGTCAGGCCTGCACACCGACAAACCCAAAGAAACATTCACTGATTCTGGAGCTGATAATGTGTTAAGCTATTGTTGGGTTTTGATGCTGAAATAGTGTGTTTGTGCCACTTTTTTTTAACCCTTTTCACAATTTTTTCCCACATTTTTTACCACTGTTATTTGCCTGTTTTTAAATTCAAATTCTTTCACTTTTTACATCAAGTTTTAGCACATTTTTGCCATATTCTGCCAACTTTTTTCCAACCCATACTGGCCACTTAAAACACATTTTTGTGTCTTTCATACCGCACAAGCTCGCACGCCACAGCTGTGCCAAGGGAGATGTCAGTCTTTGTTAGGAGGCTGTGTGAATAAATGTATGCCTTTATCTGTTATTTTCCATGGTTAATATCCACATAATGCATGGAGAAATTATGGTGTTTAAAGTGAATTCTAAATGAACTGATGAGAAAGTTTGCATAAAATCAAACTTGTTCTGAAAAAGAAAAGAGAGATGAAAGTTTCAGTCTCAGTGTGCAAACATGATTAGAACAAGCGATTGCATTTCTTTTTCAATGTGCAAAAAATTTGAACAACAAAAACAGACTCAGTATACAAAGGCCTTCAGTCAGCAGGATGTTGTGTTAATTTGTCATCATGGATCCTCGTTCATCTATTGCATTGGCTGACAAAAATCCTCAATCTGAGACTTGGAGTTTGTAACTGTGCAGTCCAACTTATTTATCTCCTCTTGCAAAGGCTTCAAATTATTATTAAACATAGCTGAGATAACCTCCTGAATGACTCTGATCATTTTTCCCCAGTGATTCAGGGTCCATGGTCCCGTATGCAGGGCATACAAATTAACGATAGTTAATATTTTCAGGGTCAAAATGAAGTAATAGGGTGTCTAGAGATCAATCATTTAATTCGATTGACTGGTTTATTAACTGCATTCTTATTGTTTTAATATCATCAGTTTATTGAAATTTACTCATGTTTAACAGGAAGCACTGCTCCAACAACAAATACAGATGGAGGTCTTTCTGTTACTCATCAAACAACATCTGGTGGGGAAACATCAGGTAGGCCTCATGTTCACTGAGTCCAAATGTAAAGATGCTCTCAGCAGATTTTAGATCAGATCTACTAACTGTTATAACTGATTGTGAGCTCTGATCATGGCCAGATTATTTCAACATCAGGAATGTAAAATACTCATGAAACATTCCTCGATAGCTGTCTCAGACAGAATTTTAACATTTCTCATATGAAAAAGGGGAACTCCATTTCCAAAAAAGCTGGGGCGCTGTGTAAAATGTAAAGAAAAACAAAAGTCAATGATTTTAAAATCTCTTAACCCCAAATTTGATTCACAATAGAACATGAACAACACATCAGATGTTAAAACTGAGACATTTTACCATTTTATTAAAATATTTTCTCATTTTTAATTTGATGGCAGAAACACATCTCTAAAAATGTGGACAGGGCTGTTTACCATTGTGTAGCAATCTCTCTTGTTTTAACGACAGTCTGTAAATGTCTGGGAGGTTAGCTGAGCTGGAGGGATGGAAGATTGCATTCGTGAGACGATCAAGTTTAAAGGCTGAGATGGCTTCATGTCATTTTTTAATCCTTGGTCTATCAGAGGTTAATTGTGTTCTTTCTTGATGCAGAGAAGTTTATCTGGATAACTGGAGCAGCTGTGACCGCGACTGTCCTCTTCTGTGGATCGGCTCATCTTTTGATTCAAAGCAGAACGGGTAAAATTTCACATCAATTATCTGTTCCAAGTTATTAATAGTATGTCCTAACAGCATGCAAAACAAGATATTCTTATATACTCTTGCAGGAATTAAAGACAAAACAGCTTCAAGGGGGACATTTGACTTCCTAATACAAATCACCACACTTCCATTTCTCCCCTTTCAAAATAAAAGCCCTAGATTTCACACTGTTCAAGGAGAAAACTGAAAGAGAACAGGAAATTAGATATTAAAGGGATGTACTGTTGACAATGAGAGTCTGATGCTGCTTTTAGAGCTGACATTGGGCCAAAGGTCACACTCTTTTGTTAAAATTTAAATGTAATCTTCCTGATATTAATAATTACTCTTTTACTTTAACTTCTAGATAAATGTGATTCATCAAGGTGAGAATGTATTTCTTAATATTATTGAACAACATTCATCTTCTCCTCTTCAAATGTTTATTTTTGTTGCTGCTCAATCATTTTAAATTCAGTTATTAATCAGAGATATCTATTGACTATATCAGCAGAACTTGACATGAAAATACAAACAATAACCAGGCTTTAATCAGATCTTACATGCAAGAAGCATGCATACCTTTGAGGCAATTTTTAGAGCCAGACTTAAAGGAAAACCAAAATGGGGAGGAGAGATGTGGAGACCCGGGATTGTTGCTGGTCTATGACAGTAGAGGGCTACCTGGGTCCGGCTAACAGGACCATAAAGAGCCTCAAGGCAGTTGCCTGATGGCCCCGTCCCGACAGAGGAGACAGATATCAAGGAACGACAGTCTGGCTACTTAGAGGAGTTGTATCAGGCAGATCTTCCAGATACAACAGGGGTTAAAAGTTGCAAAAACTGCTGGAAATAAGTGTTAAAAAGAGGCAAAATGGGATAAAAGTGGCAAATGTGGGAAATGACGAAAAGCAGTTCAAAAAGTGAACAAATGGGTTAAAAATGGGTAAAATGCAGTGGCATAGTTGGTTAAAAGTGGCAACAATGAGTGGAAAATGATAAAAAAGCAGTAAAAAAGTGAAACAAATGGGTTATAAGTGGCAACGCAGTCGAAAAATTGGCTGAAAGTGCCAAAAAAGGCTGGAAAATGATGACAAGCAATGAAAAGTGAAATAAATGGTTTAAAAGTGGCTAAAATGGATGAAAAATTATGAAAAGCAGAAAAAAGTGAAGCAAATGAGGTTCAAAGTGGCTAAAATAAAGGGCAAGATCGTTTTAAAGTGGCAACAAATGGGTGGAAAATGATGAAAAGCAGTAAAAAAGTGAAACAAATGGGTTATAAGGGGCTTAAATGCGGGGGCAAAATTGGTTCTAAGTGTCTAAAATGGATGGAAAATTATGAAAAACAGAAAAAAGTGAAACTAATGGGGTTAAAAGTAGCAAAAAAATTTATGGCTGAAGTAGTGTAATGGGGTGAAAAAGTAGCAAATATTAGATGCATTACTGGCAAAAATGACTTTAATGAGAAACAAAAGGGGTAAAAATGGGTGGAAACAAAACATGAGAAAACTGATGTTTTACAGGAGGTTGGTCACCTCACCAGCTGGCTCATCTCATCCCACTCTCCATTCAATATAAATTTAGAAGTATTTTTTGTTGTTTGCCTTTTCATGAACTTTTGTTTATTTTTAACAAACTTTTTTTCTTTAATTTAGAAAAAAGACAAACAACGTGGGCAAATCCAAAGGTATGATACTGGATCATGTGGACTGTAACTACCATGAATGTTACAGCAGACATGCTTGTTTTACATCATTTTTCACATTGGTGTAGACGTACAGTGTGTGTGCATTAAGTTCTGGTTTGGCTCTTGTTTCAGGTGACTGGGAATATACGGTAAGTCTGATAAAACAGCTTGTACTATGACATTTTTCAGCATTCAGAGATTATTTATCAGTTTCAAATGCTGCAAGTAATTCAGCTTTTCACTGCTGTAAGAAGGCTCTCTGCAGTAAAATGCCTCACCTCATATGCATATTGCACTTACCAACTATCTGCCCATATTCTTGCATATTTTATACTGTAATCCTGTCTAGTCAGCATTCTTGCACATCTTACAGCCATACTATCAATGTACACAGACATATCTAAATACCTAAAAGAGCTTGTAGACATTTAAATCTTTTCTGATTCTTATTCTGATGTGTAAAATGTTTGTATTTTCAGGCTGGTTATGATGAAACTTACAGTATCGCTGTATATGAATGCAAAAATGGTGAGCTAAAAACACATCATATCGTGATTATAACAAACACAGTGCTGAGAGGTGTTGGTATCTCACTGAGACTTAGTGAATTATGAATAACTGAGGGTTTGTTTCCTTTTTTCTCACAGAGTAAATCTGCAGGACAGCAGAGAAGCATGCTACATCAGGATACATCCAACGTCCAAGCCCTAAAGCTCTGACTCAGCTCCTCTTACAGATGCCATTTTTGCTTTAAAAAGTAGAGAAACTATTCCGCTATTTATTTTTTTCCTATCTTGAACAGATTTCTAATCATTTCTATTAAAGTTTGATGATTTTTGGCTCTCAGACTTTTACAATGTGTGTGTATGTGACAGAATGGTGGGACTATCTTAGTGAGATCAAAGCAAACGTCTCCAGCAGAACAGCATAGCAACAACAGGCAGGGCTAACATGATTGGTCCATCCTCTACCTGTTCCTTTTTGGCTGGTCCATCAAAAACGCCAAGAAAAAGAAAATACCTTTAACCCCTTAAAGCCTGTTGTATCATGTTTGATCCATACTTTTATGATGCCTCTATCTAATCAATATGATCATAAATTACAAAAAATAAACCTCTGAATACAATCTGATAAATGATTAAAATGAACTCAAGTGGATTATCAGGATCATCATAACCTGAATGAGAGAAGAGTGGGGTGAGCATGAGTGCCGGAAATTTGGGAGAGACAACTGCTTGTTTTAACTTTTATTCTCATGATTTATCTGTAGTAAATGAAGATAATTATTTGGGTTACAAACGTAGTTTATGCTCCCATTTTGCTTTATTTTTTTCATTTTATTAGAAATACATTATCCTCTGTTCACTTTATTCTGCTTACTTGTTAAAATGCTAGCTGATCAATATGAAAAAGTGTAACATGAATTAAAAAAAATCATGAAATTCAAAGATCCAGTCTTGCTTTTGTCACATCAGCTCTACTAACAAAATAGAAACAACAGGCTCCTGCCCAATACAGACCTGTAAAAGTAATCCATGCTGCCATTTCCTCCAGACTGGACTGCAGTGCCCTCCTCTGGTATCAATCAATGTCCCTCTCCAGCTAGTTCAGCAGTCAGGCTTCTTACTGGTTTTAACAGACAGCATCACATCACCCCAGTTTAAGCTTCCTTACACCACTCCCTGTAAGTTTTAGAATTGATTTTAGGATTTTACTCGTCACTTTAAAAGCACGTAAGGGTCTGACTCCAGGCTACTTAACTTTTAACCCTCTTTGAGCCAGCACAGCCTTAGACCCTCATGCAGGGCCCTCCTGGCCATTCTAAATTCAAGACTCAAAACTAAAGGTGGCTGGGCTTTTTCCATCAGCCTTTTCTGTTTATAATTTTCCATAGTTTTCTGATTTTATCTTAAATCTCTTATATCTACGCTGTTCTGCATTTCATGCATTAAACTGATTCTTCATTTTCTCTTTTCTTCATTGATTTTGAGCTTTTAACTCCTCCCTCCATTTTCATTGTTTTCACCTCTTTTTGCTTTTATATCTGTTTTTACCTGATTATTATTATTGTCATTATTATTATTGAGATGTTTCTAAAGATAAGTTTGTACTGTTGTAACTGTTGTGCTCTGATCTAATAGTCACCACTTATTTAATTTTTTTTATTTTCATCCTGGATTCTTTTTCTGGGGGTTTTTATTATTTCTGTCTTGGTTTATAATGTGTCCCCTGGGTTCTAATGACTAGAGCCCTGTGCAGGAAGTTTTTTCTTAATGAACCATATTTTAGCACAGTTTTAGACTGAAGGTTGTCTCCTCTTTGGAGTTGTGGTGGAGTGAGCACATGTGTTATACAGGGGAAGTGACATAATGGGGGATGGGGAACATGATGGGTGCAAACTGAACTGATTGGGTGCAACAATTTTGGATTTTATAGAATATCTATACATATTAATGATTTTTATGGTGATTGATTTAATGGTTATGTTAGTATAAAATTATCAACCAAAGACAGTTGTGTTTAAAGTTCATCAGAAATTTAAAGTTGTGAGACAGAAAGTGCATGGATATTGTTTTTTTCTTGGTCATCTAACATATAGATAGACAAAGCAGGCATGACTAATAAAAATATATTCACAGGAGGACAATGAACATCATGACCTATAGCAGTTATTGTTGGTAATAGTCTTAAATGGGTTGATACCAGATTCACTCTGGCAGGTCAAACCCAGAGAATGGGCCGTCACCTGCTGTCATTTATTGATATCTATGCGTGTGTGTTGGATCATTGGTGGCAGCATCCATGCTATTTATTTGTGCTACTTTTTAACCCCTTTTCAACATGTTTGCTGCCCATTATGCTACTTATTTTTGCCTTTTAACACATTTTTGCACTTTTAAACTCTTTTTTTGCCACTGTTTTCCCACTTTGAACCATTTTTTGCTTCCTTTTCCAATTTTAGCAACCTCTTTTTGCAACTTTATTGGCATTTTAATCGTACTTTCGCTGTTTTTGTCTAATTTTTGAAGAAAGCTGGTTGTGAGCATTTTTCTCACACACTGACTGTAATCTAACCATATTTTATTTTAAATCCAGTACAGTCAATATAAATAAATTCCCATACATGGTTCTTTAAAAAGCCTGATAGGCCGGCATGTGGTTTGTTGGTTACCATTCGTCATTTCTGGTAACAGTTGCGTACGTGCTGAGTGGAAGAATTCAGTCTCAGAAAAACCTCAAAGTCCTCACAGACAGAGTCTTCTTCACAGAGTCTGTGTTCAGCTTCATCATGGACGGACGTCTGCTCTTCATCATCTTCATCTGTGAGTTTGACTTTTATTGAGTTATTCATTATCATTGCAGAGTTTTGTTGATTACTTTACATTCACACATAAAAACATGACATTTATGTAATCTCAGGTATTGTGGGGTTTTTTGGGTTCCACTATTAATATTTTTGTGTTTCAAGTTGATGATGAACTGTTGGTCAGATTTTAACTACATGTTTTATACAATACTTTAAGAATTAAAGATTCTTAGAACCTTAAAGGTCGTAGCACACTGAGTCTGTTCATTTTGTGTAGGATGATTGACTATTTAAAGCAGTAGCTTGTAACCCACCTTTAGTACATTTCTGTAAGAATAGAGTTATTATGATGATAGTCAAACTAATTCCATGTTGTATCTCTGACAGATTCCTTCTCTGAGACTCAAGCAGGTCAGTCAGTGATCTTTTATTCTCCATGTCTGACTGTGCTGAGTGATCGTGTGCTAAAGTAGTTTTACTAAAGACTTAGAGAATAATCAGAGTTTATGCTTGTATATTTTTCAGTGCTTCCTCCACCTAAACTGACAGCAGATCAGACGGCCATCACCGAGGCAGACTCAGTCACTTTGAATTGCGTTGCTACACCATATGTGTCTGTGTCTCAGTATTATTACTACACTTTAAACAGAGGAGCTCACAGGCAATTTCCAGGTCGGCAGACACTGACAGGAAGTGAACTGCTGAAGATGGATCATCAAAAATCACCTGCTGAGGTCAACGTGAGGTGTTTTTACACGGTTCAGACCAGGGGCAGAAACACTCTATCTCCACACAGTGACAGTTACAAGATCACTATCAGTAAGTGATCACTGCAAGTATGAATATCAGTAATTAGAGGGAAAAACATGTTTAGCAGACACTTTAACATCGATTCAGTTTCACCTAAAAAGTTGTCTAGTAAAAGTTCAGTTGAAAATAAAATCAGTAATAAGGTAACTCAAACATTAATGAGGGCTGTGGGCACATGCTGTACAGAGCAGAGCAGAGGGAAGATGGGATATGTCAATCCAGGAGCGAGACATTAGAGCCCCTCTTCTTCCCATAAGACTGCCAAATTAAAAGGCTCATTTAAACCCCTATTCTCTTTATTGCAGCATTTCTTCAACAGTCTAAAGGGTTAGATAACTTCCTGTGTCTTTCCTGTATTCTAACGTGTGCTTTTATTCCCAGCTCTTCCTCAGCCTAAACTGAGGGTGAATCCAGCAGTGATCACAGAGGCAGACTCAGTCAGACTGGACTGTAAGGCTCCGTCGTCCCTGTCTGTGTCTCAGTGTTACTACTACACTTTAAAAGGAGGAACTGTGAAGACATCTCCATGTCAACAAACACTGACAGGAAGTGAACTGCTGGAGAGAGATCATCAAAAATCACCTGCTGAGGTCCAAGTAAGATGTTATTACACGGTCCAGACTGAGGACAGAAACACTCCATCTCCACACAGTGACATTTACAAGATCACTGTTAAAAGTAAGTGATCACTGCACTTTTTAGCCTATTCAGTTTCACCTAAAAAGTTCTCTAGTAAAAGTTCAGTTGAAAATAAAATCAGTAATAAGGTAACTCAAACATTAATGAGGGCTGTAGGCACATGCTGTACAGAGCAGAGCAGAGGGAAGATGGGATATGTCAATCCAGCAGTGGGACATTAGAGCCCCTCTTCTTCCCATAAGACTGCCAAATGAAGAAGTTAATTTAAACCCTTATTCTCTTTATTGCAACATTTCATCAACAATCTAAAGGGTTAGATAACTTCATATGTCTTTCCTGTATTCTAACATGAGTGCTTTTATTCCCAGCTCTTCCTCAGCCTAAACTGAGGGTGGATCCAGCAGAGATCACAGAGGCAGACTCAGTCAGACTGGACTGTCAGGCTCCATCGTCCCTGTCTGTGTCTCAGTGTTACTACTACACTTTAAAAGGAGGAATTGTGAAGATTTCTCCATGTCAACAAACACTGACAGGAAGTGAACTGCTGGAGATGGATCATCAGAAATCACCTGCAGAGGTCCAAGTGAGATGTTATTACACGGTTCAGATCAAAGAAAGAAACATTCAGTCTCCTCAGAGTGACATTTACAAGATCACTGTTAAAAGTAAGTGATCACTGCACTTTCTAGCCTAGTTTCAATTAAAAAGTTGTCTAGTAAAAGTTCAGTTGAAAATAAAATCAGTAATAGGTAACTCAAACATTAATGAGGGCGGTAGACACATGCTGTACAGAGCAGAGCAGAGGGAAGATGGGATATGTTGAACCAGCAGCGGGACATTAGAGCATCTCATCTTTCCCTAAGACTGCCAAATAAAAAGGCTCATTTAAGCCCCTCTTCTCTTTATTGCAGCGTTTTTTACAATGTAAAGGGTTAGATAACTTCCCTTGTGTTTCCTGTATTCTAACGTGTGCTTTTATTCCCAGCTCTTCCTCAGCCTAAACTGAGGGTGGATCCAGCAGAGATCACAGAGGCAGACTCAGTCAGACTGGACTGTAAGGCTCCGTCGTCCCTGTCTGTGTCTCAGTGTTACTACTACACTTTAAAAGGGGGAACTGTGAAGACATCTCCATGTCAACAAACACTGACAGGAAGTGAACTGCTGGAGAGAGATCATCAGAAATCAGCTGCAGAGGTCCAAGTGAGATGTCATTACACGGTTCAGATCAAAGAAAGAAACATTCAGTCTCCTGAGAGTGACACTAACAAGATCACTGTTAAAAGTAAGTGATCACTGCACTTTATAGCCTAGCTTCACCTAAAAAGTTGTCTAGTAAAAGTTCAGTTGAAAATAAAATTACCGTAAAACACCAAATAATAGCCCGGGCATTTATTTGTCTCAATCACTGAGCAGACCAGGCGTTTATTAGGGACCAGGCGGCTATTTGGGACAGGTCTTTAATTCCTTTCTCACAAAAATCTTGCTTAGCAAAAATTGGAAAAATATGGTAAATTTAATCAAACTATTTATTTACACCAGTATGAATATCACTTTTACATTTTTAAGACAAGATTACAGTACCATAGTTATACTTTTGTCTTCTTCTGTCAACTCAACACTCTCTAAACACTTTAAATACTGGTAAGGAACCAAACAAACACAAAGTTGACGACAGACAGTTTAAAGTTAATGTCATACTTAAATTTTTTCGCTGCACCGGGGCATGTCGCTTCTATCTCCCTTGAGACAAAGAGCAAGGGACGGGGGTGCCCCAGCCAATGAGGAGGCTAGTACTTGCAGCCAGTCAGGCTCAGGTCAGAGGGAGCATTTCTATTGGCCACTGTAGCTTCCGTATCTCAGCTCAGTGAGAAGTTGATTCGATGGTGGAATTACGGCGGTGTTCGATCCTGTGTTTTAATGATGAGATGAAGTGTTTTCTTGCCTGTGATTCGGCCATTGATTTCAGTGGAAAAGCAGAGCAAAATCACTCCATGAGCGCTATGCCACCGTCAGTATTCAATTCAGCAGACATTCTCATCCCCGAGGAGGTATGTACAAAGGGGAGCGGAGCTACGGAGCTCAAACAGGGAGAAGAACAGGAAGGGAGGGGGAGTTGGGAGTTGATTCTATACGGTTCTCATCTCATTTCAGTCACATATCGGAGCTTTAAATAAATTACACCCGGCATTTATTTGGAACAGGCGCTTATTTGTCAAAATGTACTGCCACACCTGGCAGTCAATTGGAACCCGCCTGTTAATTGGGACCAGCGGTTAATTGGGACCTGGCAATTATTTGGTATTTTAAGGTTGTAATAAGGTAACTCAAACATTAATAAGGGCTGTAGGCACGTGCTGTACAGAGCAAAGCAGAGGGATGATGGGATATGTTGACCCAGCAGCAGGACATTAGAGCCCCTCTTCTTCCCATAAGACTGCCATAAAGGCTCTTTTAAACCTTTGTTCTCTTTATTGCAGCATTTCTTCAATGGTATAAAGGGTTAGATAAGTTCCTTTGTCTTTCCTGTATTTTAACATGTGTGCTTTTATTCCCAGCTCTTCCTCAGCCTAAACTGAGGGTGAATCCAGCAGTGATCACAGAGGCAGACTCAGTCAGACTGGACTGTCAGGCTCCATCGTCCCAGTCTGTGTCTCAGTGTTACTACTACACTTTAAAAGGAGGAACTGCGAAGATTTCTCCATGTCAACAAACATTGACAGGAAGTGAACTGCTGGAGAGAGATCATCATCAGGAATCACCTGCAGAGGTCCAAGTGAGATGTTATTACATGGTTCGGACCGGGGACAGAAACATTTCATCTCCCAAGAGTGATGTTTCGTCCATTATCGTGCAGAGTGAGTGATTTATGATGGTGTTCTCATGTCCTTAATCAGGATCCTGTGGTTTAGCTTCATTTTCTTGGATCAGGTTCAATTTTTTGCATTTTTTTCCCATTCCTCCCAGTCGTTTGAATGGTTTACTGACTATTCAAGGCAGTGACTGTAGCTCCCTTTTTCTCTCTCTCCCCTGAAATTTAAACTTCACTTTAAACACTGTGCTTTGCCTATGGATATATTATGTGGAGATCAGCCATTGAGCTAATAAACAAGGCATGGACGAAATTTTGATTTCAGAGGTGGGGGGGACACAACTGGTTTGAGTACGGGGGGTATGGTCAATAGACCTCATTTACATAAAATTATACCTAATTTTCTAGTAAAAATAAGCACCAATTCTGAATTATTTTGACTATAGCTAAACTCAGAGGCATATAAATAGATGGGTTATCACATACTGCTATATGTGAAAATGAAATGAAATCATTTCAAATGTTTGGACCACCACCCAGCACCACCCATAATATGAACATATAAATTGCAATACATAAGTTTATCATAAAGTTAAATAATAGAATATTAAAAAAATACAAGTAATACCATTACTACTACCACTTCTTCTACTAATAATAATAATAATAGGAGGGGAGAGAGTCTGAGTTTCTGATGGATGAGGGGAAGGAGTTTGTGGTGTAATGTGTTCCTCTGAGTAACTTACGCTTTGACTTCTAAAGAAGCCTCTTATATCCAGTTTTCTTTTTTTCGACATCTTGCAACCTGGCTGCGCCTAATTACCAAACACACATACACACACATGCACGCACACACACACACACACACACAGACACACATTCAATGTTAATGTAAATGAAACCTCTGATATTAAAATCCGTCTAGCTGACGTGGCCCAGGCAGAACAAATGCCCAACATGTTAACAACTTACAGTGACAGATGAACGTGGACTCATGGCCGACTAGCTAAACACCGGTGTGCTCATGTGCTATAGTCCAGGCGCTGTTTACAACCAGATGGAGTGACAGCGGGGACGGCCAATCACACGTTAGCAAGAAACGGCAGAGCCAATCGATGAGCTTGTGGGCCAGTGGGTGGTCTAAAGGGAAACAGGCTTCAGCTTGAGCAGCCGTTTTCTGCTTGGTCCTAGTGCTCAACCTGTCTCCATTTAATACAGCGTAACATTGTTTTTGGATGGTAAAAACTGCAGGGGACCAAAACTGCCTTTTTAAAAAGTGCAGGGGACATGTCCCCCCCCCCCCCCAAATTACATCCTAGAACAAAGGGCAATGTTTTACTTACAGTCAGGCCTGCACAAAGAACTGTCCGGGTCCCTGACAAACCCAGAAAAAGTTCACTGATTCTGGAGCCGAAAAGTGTGTATAGCTATTGTTGGGTTCTGATGCTGAAATTGTTTATTTGTGCCACTTTTCTGCCCATTTTTACCATCGTTATTTACCTGTTTTTTCAAAATTAAATTCTTCTACTTTTTACATCAAGTTTTGGCACATTTTTGCCTACTTTTGCTACCCATTTTTAAATCCAATTTCCAATTTAAGCATCCATGTGGACTTCTTAAAGGTGTTTTTGATTCACATCTAGGTCTGAGTGTTGGTCCATCTAGTCCTAAAGACATCCCCGTCCCTGTTTTAGGTAAGTGTGTGCGATTCCTGCTGCTCTACACCTGGAGTTAACAACTTAACTTGTAAATGAGAGAATAAATACCAAGGCTTCAAGCAGCACTATACAGACCACCCACACCTTCCCACATGACAGGGTTTGGTGCACATCAGGTTTGTGACACAGCCATTAAATGGACTGCTATAGAGATGTCCATCTGACACAGGCATGTCACCTTTCACTGACCTCTCCTCTCATTGAAGCTAGAGGTAGGGTCTTGGAAATAGGCCTTTTGAATATATTCAACTCTGGCAGTGAAAAATGTTTAGAAAAGGTCTGTAATGAAACAAATACAGTTTGAGGCCATTTGGACCCTGTATGTTTGAGAAACAGTATACTTCCTGTCTACTGGTGAGACATCAGAGTTTGGCAGACTATCACAGTCATGCCCTTTGAGTTCCATTCAAGAACTGAAGAAATCTAGATCTAGACCTACACAAACTTTGAAGTAGGTTGGATTCACTCAGTAGGAGTCAATCCTAGAAAGAGGTTTGGAAACACCTCACTTCCTGTTGAATGGCATATAATATATTGCCACCATGACAGCTGTAGATGCAGATCTGCTTTTTTATGATGTAATGGTGATGATAAAAAGATGTTAGACACTTGTTTTGAGGGGCATTCTGGAGATCCGGTAGGATTCATTCCAGTTTTTTTGAAGGAGATTATGTTCTGTGCCATGGCAAGATATCAAACATTGCATTGCGATGACAACGCCATTTGAGCTCAAAATATTTTTTCACAAAGGTCTTGAATCAAGAAGAACCCCTTAGATATTGCAGAATTTTTCAAAATTGATATTAATCCTCTCCTTTTATAATTAAAAAAATAGCGCAAAGATTCATGGCTCTACCAGTATTTTAAGACTAGAAAAAAACTTCCTGTTTCATGGTGTACAAAAAAATGCAAGGGACCTGGATGCAGCCAAGGACCTCCACTTCAGTCGGACAAGTGCTTCAATATCTCGTCTTCTAATACTGAAAGTCCCTTGAACTGAACATCTTCTACATTGTTTTCTTATTTTGAAAACTTGCACAATCCTTTCCTACTGTCTTGAATGACGTAGCGATGTCTCTGACAACATGGCGACGACATCAATGTCCTGCCAGCCAGGCAATTTCCCATCGCATATTATGGCTGTGCACAATGATACGTGAATTTGTATCATAAGTTGATTCATTAAAATTTTACTTGTTTTTCACTGGTGAATCCATCTTGCAAAGCTCCCATCTAAACGGTTTGGGACCAGTTAGAAAGTGACATGACCAATCAGCATTGAGGGGCCGTACTTTCAGGTGTGGTGGAGTCGTGTCTTAAGCGAGCAGCAACAAGAGGCCGGTGCAATTATGGCGGAAGAGCTTAGCGTGGATGCTGCTAAAGCGCCAGTTTTATCAGAACTTGACATTTCTTCGTTAAAAGAACAAGAACAGCAGTGAGTTGTTTTCTTTTCAAAAATGACAAACCTCGTATCCTGACATGTCTACAGTCGCCATGTTTCGTGTTATTCCTGGGTAGCTGCGCATGCGCTCCTTGGTCGCGGTTATGCTATATATTTTGTTGCTCTGATTGGCCCGTAAAGATGTGACAGACAGAACCTTCATCCAATCACACTATGAGTTTTTTTCAAATCCTCTGCCCTTTCCCAAACACTCTGTATTGAAGGTTTACCAGATGGATGTGTGAAACAAATCCATCTGGCGTGTCAGGTTAATCACTGTGCTTGTTAACCTGAAAATTCGCATATTTTTCGTCTACTTGTATTGGCAGACTTATCTCTATTCATGGCGACGACACACAGAAAATAAAAACACGAAGTAGACGTTCAGTTCAAGTGACTTCCAGAATTAGAAGATGAGATATGGTGCCAATTTTCCGACTTCCGGTGAAGAGGAGGTCCTCGACTGCATCCAGGTACTCTTGAAAAAAATCGCCATGACTTTTTTTTTATGTGACTTGAGCTTAAGCTAACTTGAATTCACCGGCAGTTGTAAAAAAAACTATGACAAACATTAACCACAACTTTCCATTTGTTTCTTTTTCATAACATTTGAAGGAAGATAAAACAATTTGAGATACGGTGATTTTTACTTTTCCACAAACATGATAAATTCCTGCAAATCTGATTGATATTATGTTTGCAGCAGGCAGCTATTACATTTGAGCAAAATGTATTACCTTTGTGGGATTATTACATGTGTAATAATCTCATTGGTTTTGTTTGTTTATTTTTTCTGTTTACTTTCTTGTGTTACTCGCACATGTTCGAAATAAAGCACTCATTCATTCATTCATTCATTCATGTGCCTGCCAGGTTTGGTGAGTTTTGAGCATGTTTAGGCACAGAAAACTGAATAAATGTTTGGACAAAAATAATCCTTTGGATTACTATAGGACCCTGGCACTCTCTCAGTCTCTCTCCCAGTCCTAGTTCACACATACGTAGGTTTGTAATTTTTAAATAGAAGTTTTCTCTGTGGGCTTCAGCCATTCTTACACATGCATACAAGCTTGTAGATCAATGAAACTTAACTTTCTTTTTAACTCCTTCCAGGGTACGTATTTGTAAAAACTATCCACAGCATTTATGTCTACTTGGAGATGTTTAACAGCACACTGTTTCACCTCTGTTTAATGTCGCCAGTTTTCCACAATATCACTTTGTGTCCATGATAAGCCAAACCTTTCTTAGTGCTTACAATGCTAACTGGACTTTCTCCATTCTGAATGGACTACAGAAGTCACTGCTGATTCATAACACACTCCAAAGACAACAGACCCAGCCCCCAACGATTAGCAGAGAAAACATCTACTTCTGCTCTCCTTTGACAAATAAATCTGTGATTTATGCACCAATCATCTTTTTCTTCAGCCATACCAACATTTCTTTGTCTTTTATGATTTCAAAGCAGTGGTCTCAGTTACCGGTTGTGGGATTTTGGGCATCATCGTCCTTGTTTCTGCTCTCCTCTGGAACAAAAGACGAGCAGGTGAGTCGCATGAACTCAAAATCTGCTTCTTTATGTAGAATTACCTAACAATACATTATACAAACTGTACTTTTAATGCCTATTCTCCTTTTTAATATAAAAACTCTGCTTCCACTTCTACACCAGGATGGCTTACCTACCAGTATAAAGTACTAGGACAGAGTAACTGTGCTTTTACTTGAGTACAATACTCTTCTCCACCTCTGTTGTCTACACAGTAGAATGATTCTAAATCACATCTCCAAACAGCTGATGACTGCTGGGAGTCTTTTGCTCATGTTTCTGGTTGATAGTTCTTGTTTTTCATGTGAGACACATTTACACCATGCGTGAAGTTATCTACAGAGTTAGAGGTCCTTTTGGCTTCCCCACTACATAGTAATAACTTCTGCTTTTATAATATTTGAGAACTGGAGATTTCAGGAATTTTTTGTGGACATTTCAGGGACATATTCAAAATTTGGGGGGAAATTTGCTTTGATATTTTCAAGCATTTTCAAAGAAATTTGGGGAATGTATTTATAATTTCTGAGAATCTTAATTCTCTGAAGGTGATGTTGAAAGTTTCACAGCAGTATTTTGTGTGTCTGTTTTGCATGGCTCAAATACGAACACATTTAACCATTAACACGGTGTTAACAGGAAACAGCTAGCGGCTAGGCTAGAGGCGCTAACGAAGGTGACAAACGTGATGAGGTTGTGTCTCCTTTGCACATTATGAAACTGCACATATGAACATACTGGTTTCTACATAAACATCTGCTGTGGTAAATGTTGCACACAAGAGCTCCAGCTTGAACTGAGAATAAACACACAGGTGGTTGACCACAGCGCTGAGACACAAATAACCTCATTAGCTTGAACCTCACGCTCTGTTTATTGTGAGAATAATGTTGTCAGAGGAAGGATGTTAGATAACGGCAAAGTTTTAAACATTCAAGCAGGTTTTAGTTCAATGTTATGACCACAGAGAAAACTAAGAGAGCTTGAACTACTGCTGTTTGTCACACTGTGTTAGTGTGTTTGAGACAATATTCACCACTAAATTATTATTATTATTATTATGATTATTTTAATATTATTATTGTGTTATTAATATCATGAATATTATTATTGTTAATATCAGCTCTGCGATTATCTGGGGACCAGTCCAGGGTGGACCCTGCCTCTGTCCCAATGACAACTGGGATAGGCTCCAGCCCCCCCGCGACCCCCAACAGGATAAGAGGTATAGAAAATGGATGGATTATTATTATTATTGTTGTTGTTGTTGTTGTTTTTGTTGTTTTTATAAATATTATTAGTATTATTACCATCATTAATAATAATAATAATAATAAAGCACTACCATGGTATTCTATGTGTGTTTCCCACTTGTAGGTTTTGAGGAAGTGAAAAGGCGCGACTCTGAAAAGACGAATGTAAGTCTGACTAATGTTGATAGTCTGCAGCAGTGGTGTAAACAGAAACTAAAGGTGGTCCCTCTCTTTTCCCAGAGTGCTTTGTACCACTTGTACGCCACCATCCCTGACACAGAGGCCCCCACTGCAGCATCAGCAGATGGAAACGTGACGTACAGCACCATACAGCCGCACTGATAACAGTTTAATACTGAGTCAAAGAAGAGGAAAGGTGGCTGGTGTAAACCTTGTCATACCATGGATCCACAGAAGCTCAGGGCATTTCACATCTGCTGGTGTCATGATTTAGCTTGTGACTGTGCTAACTGGTGCTCAGTGAGTGTTTCATGTTTAGTTTTCAGTTATGACATATCTGATAAGCTAGTTTTAATTGCGTAACATTTTTTCTGAAATTGTTCTGCAATTCAGCGGTTAATCACAATTAATAATGGTAAACTGTTTAGCAGCCCTATTTATTTATGCATTCATGCTTTCCTTACTTGTTTGCTTCTATACAAACACTGGTTTACATAGACCAGTGATCATCAACTGGCAGCTCGAGGGCCATATCAAGTCCCCCCACATCTCACCATAAATTCAGAATTATGCAGAGGAAAAGAATAGGTTGATTCCTATAAGGCATTTTTTGAAATTCCCTACAGCTGTATAAAAAGTTTGATTGATGAAAATTGCTCAGATTGGCTAAATGTTAAGAGAAATCCACCTGTCATCCATTATTGGCAAATATGATGCATGTAAACACATCTTTTGAGTTAATTCTTGATCGAAACTTTGGTTTTCGTTTGACCTCAAGCATTTCTCTGCCTGAGAATAAAATCTTAAGACATTTTCCTTGCACAGGTTTTTCTCCAATCAGGTCACACCATATTAGCAGGAAATAGCTAAAATATCTAAATCGCCCCCTTGTGGCTGGATACTGAATAAAGACTTATCTTACTTTCAGAGGCTAAAAATGGCATACATTTGAAATAAAATAAATATTTTTAAAAATATGTTTAAAATGTCTCTTACTATAAGTTTATTTTAAAGTCTGGCCCCAAAGCATCCATCAAGGAAAGACCTGGCCCTTGTACAAACGTAATTAATGACCTCTGCCTTAGAGCTTTTGCAGAATTTGTAGCGTTTTGTATCATTCAAATAAAACTGAAATAAGATGTAATTATTTCGTCTCTTGGTTTGTCTCTTTTAGACTTATTTGCACTGGATTAGTTTTGCTATGGGTTATTTTAAGTTATCATGCAGGGCGTCTGTGTTTTTAGTCCCCTGCAAATCAACTATCTTTACTATTTTACTTCTTTCTTTTTATGGAACAACTGGGTGAGTGTGGGTCAGAACCACTTAAGTAGTTCTGTGGATTGTAGAAATCTGAATAGCTCCTTGAACCCCTCATCTCATCTCCAGTGTTGTCTTCTGTTCCTGTGCAGGCCTCTTCTGTCTCTACTTGGAGCAACTACCCTGATTTCCTTCATCACTCTCTCTGCCATTTCTCTGTAATTTTTGACTGAATAATACTTTTTATTTTAGTGTTGCTGTGCTGCACTTTCATATTTATTTGGACATTCATCAACCAGCTGATTTCACTCCCATCCATTCTGGCAGGACTCCCAGTAAAAAGGGCCTCCATTAATATTCTTTGATTCCAAGTATTGGAAGTATGTTGTTCATACTTACTGCACTGCGGGAGTCTGGACAAATGAAAACTCTCCTGGGTTTGATTACTTCAGATCTTACATTCTCTTTCACTACAGGCAGGCCTGGGAAAAATAAGACTGATGTAGATTTACCCAACAGGATTACAGATATCAACATATTTTCTTTAAGTTTTGCACTTCAATTACAAACAAGTTGTGTTTAATTCTATGTCCTACTAGATTTAGACATCACTTTGACTTTGTAAACCTCCGTGCTGTTTGTTGAAGGAGACAAGACCAAGATAGACCAAGGAGGCTGGCTGTAATGTTAGTAAATGCTGCCCTCTGGTGACCAAAACCAGCACTATAAGTCTTACAATCAAAGGACTGCCATTGACCCAGTGTACATCTACAGACGTGATCTGGTTTTGCCCAGTCTAAGCCCACCCAGCAGGTCCATGTAGGCTCCAGATGGGCTCCAAGTTTAGGTCCAAAGTGGGTTTTACTACAGGTTCCATGGTGGCCCCACCCGGGATGCCCATGTGGACTTCTACCTGAGATGGGGCCTTTATGGGTCTCATTTACAGGTGCATGTCAAAAAATTAAAAAGTCATGTAAAAGTTGATTATTCCTGTGATTTTCTTGTGAAACTTAAATTTCTATTTATTCTAGATTAAACCTGCTAGCAGTCATAGAATTAAAAACTCTTCTACAGACTGCTGGAGTTTCAATAAAATCTAGGATAAAACCATGTTAAATAAAATCCTTTTGTGCTTTGACACACAGTTATCCTTTGTCATAAAATCATTAGGACTGAGTCCACAGTATAAAACAGAGTCAAGCATGTGGGCTTTTGCATGTGTGGGTTCCTGGATGGCCTGGGTCAGGTTAAAAGATTCTAAAATTTATAAAAAGTCAGCAGTTAGAGTTTGTGAAGGACAACAGACATGACTGTTAAAATCCCCTGTTTTGTTACAAAATACGACAAAAACTCAGAAAACTCCTGGATAAAAACATTGTTGGGTCTGGATGGCCTATGGATGACTAAAATTAAAATGGGCTCTAAAATAAAGTTCAGGGAATGATGAAACACAGAAATGAGTTACAGTGAATTAAAACAATTCTGCAAAGAAGAGTGGGCAAAAAATCCTCCACAGTGAAAGACTCATTTCCAGTTATGGATAAGAGCAACCCCATACTTTTCCAAAAGGTTGCCCCTTTCTGGGGGAAACATTCCATAAAAATGAACAGCAGCCAATGGGAACGATTGTGTTACTGAGGATTTAAAAGCTTCAAATATGAAAACAGTATGGTTAAATGGTTATTGGGAGCCAAAGTCCAATGGCCAGTGGGATAAACATAATGTTGGACCTTTATGTCATAAACTGATATCACATACACTATATTGCCAAAAGTATTCACTCACCCATCCAAATAATTGAAATCATTTAATCATCATTAAATACCCTTCTTATCAAAGAAGATCCTCTGAGAACAGAATCCCTTTTCTTCTTTGTTTTTTCTAAAGGTTTGGTGTTTAAATGTCAATCAGATCTACTAATGTGCCTGAAACTGCTGTAGTATGCATGCCAGGCCAGTAGGTGGCAGTGTGACTGACAATGAAACACATGCATGCACACCTTTCCTTCCTCCTGGTGGTGTCAACAGACAAACATGGCTGACACACAAATGTTTGTGTGGACAGATGAAGTCGGGTTGCTTCCTAGTGACAGTCACAAAATAAATAGATATTTAAAAAATGGGAACATATAAACGTTGGCAGGAAGTGAGCAGCACAAAAAAACAGCACATTTTTGTGTGGTCTGTGCAGCACCAGGCCAAGATCAAGTCTCTGACAGACTACATGCAGAACATGAAGCAGAAGAGGAGACAGCTGGAGGAAAGCCAGGACGCTCTGACCGAGGAGCTCGCTAAGCTGCAGGCTCACGGTTCGCACATTTATATTAACCATTAAAACATCTTAGCTCAAGTAAAAACAGGTGAACTTGATGGAATTTTCCTCTTTGTTTTTCATCAGAGAAAAGACACGAGATGTCAGGAGAGGAGAAGGAGAAGGAGGACATCAGCAGACACGATGGGGACGGGGACATAAAGGTGAGGAGGAAACACGTCACTGAGAATCTCTGTTACAGAAATGTGAAATAGCTGAATGTTTTTGTGTCTGTGTGGCACAGAAAACTCTGGAAGAGCAGCTGGAGAACCACAGAGAGGCTCACCACAAACAGCTGAGCCCACTGAGAGACCAGATCGAAGATGAGCAGAGGATGCTGGACGAGCTCACAGAGTAAGTCTGACTGTTTTAAATCCAACTACATTTTTACAGACGTTAGAGACCACAGACATAAGAAGAAACACATGGCATGAGATATTTGAATCAAAGTCTGCAGTAAAATAAGTACACTAAATATTTAGACCAGTGTTATTGAAAACTGCTCAGCCAAAGAGCCAAATTGTTGAAAAATACCTTTGCAATAGCCACATTTAAAGTGGTGAAAAGTGGCAAATATGGATTAAAAGAGACATAAATGTCAAAAAGCAGAAAAAAATGATATAAAGGCTCAAAATTGGAATAAAATGGCATAAATTGGGTGAAAAGTGTCAAAAAAGCAGTTACAGATAACAAAAATGGTCAGAAAGCAGCAAGAAAAGTGCTAAAAATAGTGAAAAGCTTTTAAAAGGGCCAAAAAGCGAAAACGGAATTGGTGAAAAGGCAGAAAATAGGAATTAAATGGCAACAACTAGGAGACAAGTAGCAAAAATGGGGGAAAATTGAAATAAAAAAGGAGTTATGGATGAAAAAAATAGTCAGAAGCAGCAAAAATGTGGTAAAAATAGTATCAAGTGACTAAAACAGGCAAAAAGCAGCAAAAATGTGTAAAAATTAATGAGAAGTGACTAAAATGGTCAAAAAGCAGAAAAAAGATGGTATCAGGCAAGGCAAAGCAAGGCAAGGCAAATTTATTTGTATAGCACATTTCAGCAACAAGGCAATTCAAAGTGCTTCACACAGGTCATTAAAATACATTGACAAAGGGAAAAAGAAACACAATGAAAAAATTTTAAACAAAGCCTGTAAAAGATTATTAAAAACAGTAAATAAGACCCACACAAGATAGACACATCCCTAGTGTCATTTGTCTGAACGTTATATGTATAAAATCCAGCAGTGAACAGGTGTATCTTCAACCTTGATTTAAAAGAACTCAAACACTCAGCAGACCTGATGTTTTCTGGGAGTTTGTTCCAGATATACGGAGCATAGTAACTGAACGCTAATTCTCCATGTTTGGCTCTGACTTAAAATAGTAAAAAGTGACTAAAATGGCAAAAAGCTGAAAAAAATGTGGTTAAAAATAGTGGATGGTGACTAAAATGGGCAAAAAGATGGAGAAATATGGTAAAAATGAATGAATAGTGATTAAAATGACCAAAAGCAGCAAAAAATGGTGAAAAGGTGCAAAATTGGAATAGAATGGCAAAAAACGGGTGTAAAGTGGCAAAAATGGGAGAGAAGTGACATTAAAAAAGGAGTTACAGATGATAAAAATGGTCAGAAAGAGGCAAAAATGTAGTAAAAATGAATGAAAAGTGACTAAAATGTTCAAAAAGCTGCAAAAATGTGGTAAAGATTAGTGAGAAATGACTGAAAAGGTCAAAAAGCAGCCAAGATGTTGGTGAGAAGGTGCAAAATTGGAATTAAATGGCAAGAAATGGGTGAGAAGTGACATAAAAAAGGAGTTACAGATGACAAAAATGGCCAAAAAGCAGCAAAATGTGGTAAAATATGGTTAAAAGTGACTGAAAGGGGCAGGAAGTGGCAAAATGGGCTAAAAAAAATGTGAAAAGTGAGTTAATGGTCAGAAAGTGACAAAAATGTGGTAAAAAATTGTGAAAATTGAGTTAAATAGTCAACAAGTGGCAAAAATGTAGTAAATTATTGGTGAAAAGTGACTAAATGGGCAAAATGCTGCAAAGAGTGACAAAAATGCAAAAAGCATTATTTAATGTCAAAAATCAGCTTTAATTGGGTGAAAAGTGGCCAAAAAAATTGCTAAAAAGGGGAAACAATTGCAAATAGCAAAAAAAGCAGGATGAAAGTGGCAAAAACTACAAAACTGGCCAGAAGAAGTGGCACAAATGGGCTAAAAGGGGCAAAAATGGATTAAAAGTGTCCAAAAAAAGGAAAAAAGGGAGAAGAACTAGAATGAAAAAACTAAGAGAAAAAATAAAGGTTGACAGTTAAAGCCTCCTGTAAAAGAGTGGGAAACAAACTGATGGATGTGACTTGAACTGGATCATTCCTGAGGTGAAAGGTTTTTTCAGGTTTTCTGGGGAAAAATATTTGAAATGAAGACATAAAAGAGCCACAAACCATCCCAATGAAGCCACATGTTGAGTTTTACTCATTTAGACTAATAACTGTTTGTGGCAAGACTTGAACTGGATCAGGAATTTAGTCTAAAATTGTCTAAACTGGGCCTAAAATTTTGTCTTCAAGTCCACAGAGACGAAGGAAGCAGTAGAAAAATCAACAAACCTATTCATGTTTGATGTTTTTTAGATCTAGGATATTTCCACAGATGTGATTGGTTCTCACTGAACCACTTTATGCTGTTTAAATGATCATAAAGTTTTTTTTAATTGTTTTTTCAGACCAAAGTAGTGACAGTCATTACAACTGTCTACTGTGTGTGATCCTCATGAGGAAGGATGTAAAATCCTCGTACCACTCCTCTTTACTGAGCCAGGAACTTTTAGGTGCATACGACTGTAGTCTGGCTTTACACTGGCTCTAAAAGTCTACACACACCTGTTACATTGTTGTCATGTGAAGGTTCCCTACCTGGGGTCCGGGCACCCCTAGGGGGGGCGCCTATAATGAACTTTAATTTATAGAGTCATGATTGAAAATGTAATGTAAGAGGAAGTATTAGAGCCCTCCAAAAGGTCCAACAAAATAAAGAGGATCTGTACATTTCTTGGAAAAAGGTGACATTTAAAAGTACATTTTTGAGATTATAAAGTCGTATTTTTTCAAGAACCTGAACTCAGAATTTTCTAGTTCAAAAGTCCTAAATTATTTCATCATGCACTTTAAAATTTCAAGTTTGTAACATTCTGAACTAGTGAATTTACAAGGATCCAAACTTTAAAAAGTTCATAGAAATGTCAGAGTCTGGGGAATAATGATAATGTGATCATTCTTGGATCATTTCCTCACTGATCAATCCTACTAAGAAAAATCTCCTGATTAGGCGATCAACTGTAGGACTTATGGAAGGAAAACAGCTTCTTCTGTTGTCATTTTCTTTTTCCAAGGCTCTTTTAGATTTTATAATGACAAAAAATTCTACCATTTTGTTGACATAGATTTCCAGTTTTTTTTTTTTTTTCTGGTAAATTTATGACTTGTTAAATTAGAAATGTTTGAGATTTTACTTAAAAATTGATTGAACCGTCTCATTTTGGTGTTCTTATCATGGCTCTAAATGCCGTTGTAATGATGGATAGTTTATATTCAGATATTTATGAGGAACTTATTTATGCAGGCCTGTTATTCTGGGATTTAGTCAATAAAACAATTAAAAATGATGTTTAATTTTTCAGAGATTGTCCTGGGGGGCTTTAAAGTGTTTAGAGTAGAGGGACCCCAAAGAAAAAAGGTTAGGACCCACTCATGTAAAGCTCCATCATTTCAGAAATGTTCTGCCTTGTACCATTTTTGAAGCCAAATAACTGTTTGGAGAAATTTCCAGAAACCAGATGAACAAAATGAATCTATGTTGATGTGGTTTGTTGACATTTCTCCAGTTACTCTGCCGTTAAAAAGCGCCCAATCAGAGCTTAGCGAGCGTCTCCTCTCAGTCTGAACCAGGGTCTGCTGCTGGAGCAGGAGAGGCTGATGTCAGACTACGACAAACTGAAGACTGAAGAGCAGGAGAAGGACGCCAAGCTGCAGAAACTCATGTGAGTAAAGGACTCATCCATACGTTTATTTATGTGGAATGTGAATTCATGTGGTTTTTGTTGGCAGGCTGCTGACTGAGCAGAGGGAGCAGGCCAGAGAGGACCTGAAGGGCCAGGAGGGTCAGGGTACCAAAGTATCTTTTATTTTGAAAAGGCATTTGACCGTACAGAAATCAAGGAAACGGACAACTTCACTCAATTTTGGTTTGTGTCCAGAATTGAAAAACGAGTGAAGTTGTCAGTTTTCTTGATTTCCGTACGTTCAAATGCCTTTTCAAAATAAATGATACTTTGGTACCCTGACCCTGGAGGAGAGCGTGGTAAGTATTTCCTGTTTCTACATTGGAGGAGATGAAGTCCCCATGAGGGCTCAGTGATCATCCATGCATGCAAATAAAGAGTCCATCCTGTAAAACTCCTGCTGTGTCTGCGTTTTTGTTGCATAACCCCTTACTTACATCTCTGATGGCCCCCCAGGGGGGCGCCACACCGCGTCCCCCCTCCTCCATCAGGCATGCCTTGATCCAGGTACCGGCCACAGTGGGGTTTGAACCCCAGCATCCCCTGCAGAACTGGTCTAGTCCAGTCCTCTGTGCCATCGCCGCCATACCTTTCACACTACCATCTCTTCTCCTGGCGCATTTATCCTCTTTGTTCAGGATGTGGCTTTAAAATTCACTGAGACCAAGATGGGAGTTGAACCTGGAACCTCCAGACTCTGAGTCAGTCCACTATCTCATTAGGCTACAGAGCCAGACATGTAGCAGAGGAGGTTTTGCTTCTTTGTTTGGACTCAAATCTTTAAAACTTAAAGACATTGGTTAGATTTGAAAGGCCAACTCCTGTCCAGGTCTCCTGAAGTCTAGATTTGGACTCAGACTTTTAAAACAGATGAACCCATGATAAGATTTGAACCTGTGAACTCCTGATTCACAGTCAGTTGGCTTTTCCACTAATCCACTGAGACACACAGCTGTTCATGTTTCTCAGAGGATCTGATCTCTGCTTTTGGGGGACTGGACTTAAAAACCAAGAATCAAACCCACAACCTTCCAACTCTATGGCAGTCCTCTTTACTCCTGAGTCAGTGATTTACCCCAGCAGCTTCAAAAATCCACAGAAGATTTGAACCAACAACCTCATAACTCTAGGGCAGTTACCTGTCCAACTGAGCTAACGCACAGGCTAAATCTAGCTGCAGTTTCTCTGAGACTTCACATCTGGAGTAGAACATCTCTATGATCCACAATCTTTGCTGCTGGAGACCATTTTCATACTTGAGAGGAGATGTAAATAGATACAAAAGCATTGACGAAAATGATGAAACAAACTTGTGCACATCCCATGGACTGGTGTTGAAAATTAGCACTTTGCTATAAACACTTAAAGCAGTGCATCTGGGACCTGTGTATGATTAAATATCACAGCATCAATGTTAATGTGTGTTCATGTCAAGTAAATGCTAAATAAATAAATCTCGAGCTCTCTATTTGCTCCTCTGGTCGATCTTCATCACCAGTGATTGGAACATTCAGTTAATGCTTTTAGCCACTTGGTCATTTTTCTCCTGTGGAGTGAGCGTGCACACGAGGGAGAGGGAGTGAGGCTGCAAGCATGCAGGAGAGGGAGAGAGAGAAACAGAGGCTGAGCCAAGCAGAGCAGAAAGAGGAGCTGTGAAAATGACAATACAGTGATTTGTTCATAATTTGGAGCTGCATTCAAAATTTTCAGGGCGCATGCCTCCTTCCCATTAGTTTTACTGCCAAAATAACGGCAAGCTCTTGAAATTAATGACCGGTATCACCCTCTGTTTCTGTGACATTGTGGGTGTTGTAAAGCTCACATAACCCCTGGGTGCAGCACGCCTTGTAGCTGGCATGCAATGGTTGCTACGTATCGGACCCCCTCTCAGTGTCTTGGGACCCCCCAATGGGGTCCTAACCCCAAGGTTGAGAACCACTGCATTCAGGGCTTGACATTAACTTTTTTGCTCACCAGCCACAGTGGCTAGTGGTTCTGCAAACTTACTAGCCACTCAGTTTTTTTCTACTAGCCACAACTTTGGTGTTTGGTAATTCTGAGCTACATGCCAAATTTGGTACAAAGGGTGTGATACGACACACGTGCTCTACTTTCCCTCACCAATATGATCAATACCAGCTCTCCTCTTAATAAAGCACTTCTCCCTGTACACATGAAACAGCACACTACTGAGATACAGGTCAGACTGTTAGAGACAGTCATCTAAGAGTCAAAACTCTTAGATTTTTATTTTCTTAATGGATATCAAGTTTATGCTAAAATTAAAATACTGTTAATCAGCTGTTTATTAGAAAAAAAAAAAACTACAGCAGATTACAAGAACATCTCTAATTTTCACTCTGACAGATCTCCACCAGAGAATATTAAGTGTCCAACTTCTGCTGTCCTCTGCTCTATACTGTATGGAGGAAATGTTGTCATACGTGTGTCTAATAATTAAAATATCTCTTTAAATAATAGATGACTTACATTTGGTGGTGAACAACATTAAACAACGGATGTATAATATAAGAAGAAAAAAAAAAAAACTGTTTAGTTGAATTCTCTTGGACTCCTGAGTGATCATTTACAGACTTTAATCCTTCTGCCTCTGTTTCTCACTGCCTCAGTGAACTGATCTAAAGTTTCAGAGTTTCTCTCGTCTTTTATAACCATTAATTATCTATTTAAGGCGAGTTTATAATTAACCCTGAATATACAAACATTTAAAAATTTCATTGACATTTAAGTATGTGCACCTTTGCGGAGGTTTTCATCATTTAGATCGCCCTCAACAAAGAATATAGATGGAGTATTAATTAAACAATACTTAGACACACTGCCCGCCCTGGCTCACACGAGCGACAGAGACACACAGCTGAGGCACAATGGATGAAGAGACCAGCCACTTTTCAGTTATTTTGGAGGGAAATTTGAGCTTTTATGTGCTGAACGGCCTCTCTGTAAGGAGCCTAAATCATAATGGCTAACAGACAAGCACAGTCAGAGTGAAGCATAAGTGGTGACACTGATAAATAAAACCCGCCACCATGGCTGGTTAGAGTCACGCTGCTACCCGCCACGGCCGAAATTCACACGCATTTGGCTAGTTGGCGGGTGTAGATGTCAAGCCCTGACTGCATTAGAGGTCATTTGGTGCTTTTCCTGGTTAAATACAAGAATAATTAACTAGAGGATCTATTGCATCCTTTGGTGAGTATCTGACAGTGAACTACACTGACTATGAATGTGGATAATCTCTGATGTTGTTTGTCTGCTGTATCTCATCTTTGTGTGAGGAAATGTTTCTTTTATTAACCAGCTATTCAAAGAAAGAAAATATAATGATCAATGTTATTTGTAAAGATATGTAAAGCTTAATCCTATTGCACCAGTATTCAGGGATGGGATTTGGTCTTCTGTTGTAATAACCAAACCCAGACAGTAGGGGGCGATGACATGCTGCTCAATAACATTAAAGATGGAGCTCTGTGTCTGTCATGCTCTGTGAAGGAAGGAAACACTTAAAATTCATAAATATACATTTGTGTATCTGCCTCATAAAATATATCAGTGAAAAGGGTTGAAGTAACATCAACATTTCTGGTTTGGCCTGGTCTTAGAAGTCCGTTTGATATAAAAGTAACTGGCATTAGACTTACAACCCTAATTCCAAAAAAGTTGGGGCGCTGTGTAAAAGTCAATGATCTTCAAATCTCATAAACCCAGATTTTATTCACAATAGAGCACAGCAACATGTCAGATGTTGAATCTGAGATATTTGACAGTTTCATGAAAAATATGACCTCATTTTAAATTTGATGGCAGCAACAAATTTCAAAAAAGTAGGGACAGGTCCACATCCCCTCTTCTTTAACAACAGTCTAAACATCTGGGAAGTGAGGAGACCAGTTGCTGGAGTGGTGTCCCACTCCGGTCTGAAGATTCTATCTACTCAACAGTCCTGGGCCTCCTCTGGATTTTTTCCTTTTACGATGCTCCAGAGTCCAGGTGTTTTCATCTGGTGAAAGATCTGGACTGCAGACCGGCCTGGACTCTTCTTCTGTGAAGCCATGCTGTTGTGATGGATGTGGTATGTGGTTTAGCATGGTCTCGCTGAAATTGTCCAGGCCTTCTGTTAAAAAGATGATGTCTGGATATTTTTTGGTCGTTTTCCTTACAGAAAATGACCGTTCCAACATACCTGAAGTCTTCAGTCATGCTACAAAGCTTGAGTTTTGATATTATTATACCCCCCTCCTTACTTTGTGATGGTGCTAAAGGATCGAAACCAAAGCCGGCAGTGACATGCACGTGGGCGTAGAGCTTTAAGAATCATTAGTGGCTTTGTGTGCTGCTTGTGTGGCTCTGCGCTATTTACCAGGAGAAGCCATTTAAATGCTGTTTTCACTCAGAAACCCATGATCATTGCCATGAATAATTCATACCTCCAGTCTTGCTGTCATCACTGTTTCTCAAAGACAGTTAGTGCATCCTCCTCTCTAATTACTCCTTGAATAAATAAGCACCAGGGCGCCATCTAACACGATCCGTGACACCGAGCTGGTTTCAGTCTTCCTTCCCGCTCTACTTTCCTTGACTTTATATCCAAAATAATTAAACAGGAAAATCCTAAAGACGAGTCAGCACATGCTGGCAATCTTTAAATATGAAACAAAGGAAAACGCAGCGTGAAGGCACATTAATGAAGCGCTGACATGGTCATTTTTCATGCTTTTAATGCACCACACTAATGCCTACAAAGGCCGCATTTCTGCATGTTAAATCACTCGCGCTATTCAAAGTAACAATCCTGTAATAAAGACTGTGTGAATTATTGGAAAAGGTTTAAAAAACACTTTAACGGTGATTTATCTGCATCCCTTATTGGGCCTCGGGGGATTAACTATGACGTGTCCTGGGCAGATTTACAAATCCCTCGATGGCTGTTAACGAAGCACACCGAGCACTTTGAAGCCAATTATTAGGCGTTAGATACTGCTGTAGTCCCAATTAAAAACTTTTCAGGCTCTTCTACTGAGGTATTTATTTTCCCCATTACACCAGTTAGAGTGCTGGATAAACAGAGAACAGAGAAGGAAAGGAGGCCTTTTTATCCAAAGTCAGGGTTTTTGAAACCATCTTCTTTTGTAAAACACAACCTTGCATCTGATCTCTCTCACACCACACCTAATAGGGGGTCATCAAGACTGTTCCCACAAAGACCAGGTTTAGTCTTAACAGAGACTCTGAGGGTCGGACTTTCAAATAAACTAAAATTAAATTAATATTTTGGTCTGATTAGCATATTATTGTATTAATATTTCTGTTTGTTTAGGCATTACCAGTGAGATCTATCCCCATTATCTAACATGCAGCAGGCCACAAGGAGACAGGACCGCCCACAGAACTGGCAGGACCCCTGAGAATCCCAGAGAAGGGGCGCTCCTCAGGTCTGATTTAACACCAATATTAACTCATTTTTGGCACTTTTTAACCCCTTCTGACTTCATTCAACAACTTGTGCAACATTTTTGTGCCATTCTTCACCCATTGCTGCCTTTATACCAATTTTTGTCACTTTTAACCCCCTTTGGCCGCTCTTTAACCCCTTTTCACTTATTTGCCAGGCTATTTTTGCAATATTTTTTTGCCACTTTTAACACGTTTTTGATACTTGTTAAACTTTTTTGCCTTTTTAGACCAATTTTTGCTATTCTTAAACCCCTTTTAAACCACATTTCTTGCATGTTTTATCCCCTTTGTGCCACTCTTTTATCTACTTTTGATGCTTTTAAACACCTTTTCATTACTTTTTTGCACCATTTTTGCCACTTTTAACCCATTTTTGATACTTTAACCCAATTTTGCCAATCTTAAACATTCTTGCCACTTTTAACACATTTTTGATATTTAAGCCCACTTTTTGCCATTCTTAATCCCCCTTTAAACCACTTTTCTTACATGTTTTATCCCCTTTGTCCCACTCTTTTATCTTTATTTGCCACTTTTAACACCTTATCATGACTTTTTTTGCACTAGTTTTGCCAATTTAACACATTTTTGATATTTTAACCCACTTTTTGCCATTCTTGCACCTTTTTCAAACCACTTTTCCTGCATATGTTATTCCCTTTGTGCCACTCTTATATCCATTTTGGCCACTTTTTAACACCTTATCATTACTTTTTTGCACCATTTTGCCACTTTCAACACATTTTTGATACTTTGAACCCCTTGTTTTTCCTCTTCTAACAGTTTTGGACACATTTTTAACCTCTTTTTACCACTTTTCTTGCCAATTTTTGTCTGTTTGTGCCACTTTACAAACCATTTAGACTCTAATCACCCAAATTTTTAACCTTGCAAAGCAGATGGATACGCCCATTTCCTTGTTTCTCACTGTGTGAAACAAATCCAAATTTTGCGACTCTAACCCTTTTCATCTCTTTATCTGGCCATTTTTGCAAAATTTCTGCCAATCTTGACCCATTTAAAAAAAAAAAAAAAATTAATAATAATGGATGACAAAAGAATTTCCAAAAAAACAAAACAAAACAAAACAAAACAAAACAAAAAAACAAAAACAAAAAAGAGCAAGTGTTAAGTCATTCTGAAGCTTTTTCAATATTGATTGTTTTTGTGGGGGTAGAATTTAACAGCTGTGGACATTTAAAGCAAAAGGTGTTATTATGATCTGTAGAACCAAGGAAGATAAACATATGGCTTTTCCTGATTTTAAACTGGTAGGTAATACTCTGAATATCTGCAGTGAAGTAAAATATCTTGGTCATGTGATCACAGATCAGCTGACAGATGACGAAGATATTTATCTTCAGCGTTGCATGTTGTATGTACAAGCTAATGTATTGCCTCGTAAATTTGAGTGCTGCACTGATGGGGTGAAACTGACTCTGTTCAAAGCGTTTTGCACACCTCTGTACACTGCACATCTGTAGACGAAGTATAAAAAAGCGAGCCTTCAGGGACTACAAGTGGCTTATAGTGATGTGCTGAGAATGTTATTAAAAATGCCTAGAGGGACCAGTGCCAGTGAAATGTTTGTGACTGCCCATGTAAACACTCTTCAAGCTGTGCTGAGAAACTTTATGTAAAGGTTTATCTGTCGGTTAAATTATTCTGAAAATGTAATTGTCCTGGTACTGGCGAACATTGCATACAGTGCCACACGCTGCACATCTCAGCTTTGGAAGCACTGGTATAAGTGCCTTTTAAAAACTGGCTGCTAGACTTTTTTTTGTTTGTTTTTAATTGTGTTTTTTAATCCCGTCACGTGTTTGTTTGTATGGACCTCGAGTCTGAAATAAAATCTATCTATCTATCTATCTATCTATCTATCTATCTATCTATCTATCTATCTATCTATCTATCTATCTATCTATCTATCTATCTATCTATCTATCTATCTATCTATCTATCTTAAAGCCTGAAGAAACTACAACATCTTCTTTTCCTCCTTTTCTGAATTTAATGATCTTCTGGGGCCGGACAGGAAGCTTTGTGGGGGCTGATATGGTCCTCGGGTCGCCAGTTGATGATCACTGCCTTATAGTTTCTGAAAAGGAATAAAAGTCATGGCACTTGAACAAGGTTGAACCAGATAGAACCCAGGGACCAAGGTCAAGCTCAATGGCATCTCTGTAGTCCTGGTCTTTTCACCACAACCAGAGACTGACAGCAATTTTCAGGCCTCAGAAAATCCACAGCATGCTCAGGACCTCATGGCAACCCTTCTACCCAACCGGACAGTACCTTAGGCTGTGCTTACTCGCCACATCCAAGCCTTACTCAGCTCTAAAGTTTGTTATTTTTTCCAACAGATAATTTTCCAGAGGAAAGGTCACCAGAGCTCATCCAGGGTTGAGTCCTCCCTCCTGCCCGATGGTGCCCAAGGACAGCTACGCTTACTTCAGCCTTAATTTCTGGCCCAAACACGCCTAAAAGTTCTGCACAGTACTGTATATCTGAGTCTGATTATTTCAAGGCATGGCAGCTACAGTAATCTTGCAAAGCTGATGGATTGGCAGGACTCCATCTTTGTCAGGAAAATCCATCTTGAAAAGCTCCAGTCCACATTGTTTATGCTCAGTGTCATTTGAGGAGAATAAAGGGGGGTAGTTACGGCAGGTTTAGTTTTACTGTGAGCAGATAGCAATGGCTATCAGTTAGCTCAGATATAGCTTTAATATGGCGTCAGTTTTACACTGTATCACACCAGATACAGGGAGGAAAGCTCAGTGGCTGACTTTATTACAGGAGACTAGGGGTTACAATCCAAGTCAGGGTACGATGAGTATCCAGTGTGGGCCCTTGGGCAAGGCTCTTAACGCCAGGAACACCTGTCCCAGATGTACGTGGCTTTGGACAAAAGCATCTGCTAAATGAAATTAGAACAGAAACATTGAGCATAGGTTTTCATAAAATATGCAAATAAAAATGCTGGTCTTAAATCATTTGTCTTTTTATTCATTCCAAAAATATACAACCATGTGCTTTATTTGATCCATCTGTTCACTTATTCTCAGATTTTCACACCATCGTGATCTGAAATGATTCCAGCCCATGAAAAGATGCACAAACTTCCAATAATCCAGAGAGGAAGATAGAAATGGAAAAGGAGACAGTAGAAGGGTAGGGAAGAAGTCAGGTATGGTCTGAAGGTTTTCAGCTTAAATGACATGTTTGACTGATTCATGAGCCTGCATTGATGAAAGTGATACACAAGTATTACTAACCTTTAGTTTAAACAGTTGCTTTCTTCTTTTAAAGGGGAACTGGCTTGCTTTAAAAACTATTTTCACCTTATCATCTGTAGATGAAAGACCTAAATGATAATACTTGGAAGGAGAGAAATGTTGAATCTAGAACTGGAGAGAAACATTTTGCAGTGATCTTTTTTCCTGGCCCTGTGTAAACCCCCCTCAGGGGTGTAGCTAGGGATTTTGGGGACCCCAAACTCCTCATCTTGGTCTCTCTCCTTTCTTCTCCTCCAAGATCCTCATCTTGCTCTCTATCTCTGCTTCTGTCTCCTTCATCATCCTAATGTTGCTCTCTATACCTTTTTTCTTCTACTGTCATCATCATCTTGCTCTCTGTCCCTGCTTTCTTCTCCATCATCCTCGTTTTGCTCTCTGTCCCTGCTGTCTTTATCTCCATCATCCTCGTCTTGCTCTCTGTCCCTGCTTTTGTCTCCATCATCCTCGTCTTGCTCTCTGTCCCTGCTTTTGTCTCCATCATCCTCGTCTTGCTCTCTGTCCCTGCTTTCATCTCCACCACCCTCATCTTGCTTTGTCCCTGCTTTCATCTCCATCATCCTCGTTTTGCTCTCTGTCCCTGCTGTCTTTATCTCCATCATCCTCGTTTTGCTCTCTGTCCCTGCTTTCATCTCCACCACCCTCATCTTGCTCTGTCCCTGCTTTCATCTCCATCATCCTCATTTTGCTCTCTGTCCCTGCTTTCTTCTCCATCATCCTCGTTTTGCTCTCTGTCCCTGCTTTCTTCATCTCCATCATCATCACCTTGTTCTCTGTTCCTGCTCTCTTTACTCACATGCACTTACCTCTCTGTGAAAAGAACTTTGTGAGGAACTGTTTCCTTTCATTCTGCCTCCTTTCTGTTTCACTTCTATGATTTTCTTCTGGGTACCTGATTCAGTGTTTCTAGATGGCATCATTCCTCCAACTTACAGTCACCATTTCCCTCTCCTCAAGGCTCCACTCTACCATCCAGTGCTCGGGGTGGACTATACCATTTGGACATTTTTGAAGAGGAGAGCAGGGGCTCCTCAGTCTGTTACAGATTAATTTAGTTACTTTTGATTCAATAATGAGGCTTATTACTAAGAAAACAAAATAAAAAATAAAAACACATGTTTCATTACAGGCTTCATCATTACAGTAGCCTTTCCCCGTGCTACACTCATGACCCCACTTTAGCACTGTTGTGATAACTCAAAATAACGGATCTTGAGTTGTCTTGGGTTGTTGTTTCAGGGATGGCTTTTATGACCTGGACGGGCAGGAAAACCAGTAAGATGTCAGCTGTTTTTTGTCTTAGGAAGAGATCAATTCAATCAGATGGAGACAGGATGTGGAATAGAGAGCAAGGTCAAACATTGGAGAAAAAACAGACAGGTAGTACAAAATCATATAAAAATGAAAATGTGCATCATTTTGTGTCTCTTTCATGTAAAAACATCAAACACAGACTGAAACCAAATCAACAAATGTGGTGAAATCATACCCATAAAAAACTTTAACATCATGTTCACATTTCAGGGACAGAGAGCAGAAACATCCACAGTTCATTACTGACGTACATCACTGGAACCATAGCTCATGTAAAGCCATCCCAACAGCTTCAAAACCTCAGCAAACCCATTATTGTCTTTATTCTTTTTAACCTTCGTTTATCTGAAATATCAACTTTTTAAAAGGCAGAGGACTGCAGGAACCAAAGCCTGACTGTTAACGTCACTTATGTGCTCCATATTGTGTCTTTGTGATGAAGAAAGGGTTGAATTAAGAAGTTGATTGCAATCTTTATTGATTCTATTAGTATGCACTTATAAGTATACTGAGGGAGAAAAGCTGTTTATGAAGTGGCTCTGAGGGAGCTGAAGGTGTTGCCACTTTTATTAGGGATGTATGCAAATGTCAGCATGAGATCAGCATCGACAGATATGCTGATATTTACAGCTGATATATCAGACATATATCAGAACTCTAAATCATATCTCAGCCTTGAATACTGGCAAAATGTCCAACCCTACCATCAGGTACGGGTGGATTTCTATGGCCCTACACATTCAAGGAGATCCTGAACATTTTAAATGAAGCCCCAAGCATAAAACAACTAGACAGCACTTTATTTACTGAGCTCATATTACAAAGTATTTTTTAGTAATAATGTCATAATTACCTAGTATTAAGTTGGCATTTTTCCAAGTAATTACTCAGAAATATAATAAAACCAAGGCAGTATTTACCTAGAAATGAAGTATTAATTATCAAGTAATCAGGTGGTATTTTACCAAGTAATTTCTAAGAAATAAGATGATAATTTTCCACTTAAGTTGCTTGATTATTCCAAGGTCATTTCTTTATTTTTGAACTAAGTTGAAGTGAGTCCTTCCTGAATAATTTTCAAGTAATTTTTAGGGGTAGAGGGTTAGCGCTGGGGTAAAACGCTGCCTAATTACTGGAGAATTGTCACAATATTACAAGGAATTACTTTAAAATTGAGACATTATCACTAGGTAAAGATCTCCTGAACTCATTGGGTGATTACCAGCTCATTCCTGAGAAATCACCAGATAACTATTATTACTAAGGTAATATGGAACCACTAATAAAAAGTGCTGCAAACTTAACTACCAGACTGCTTACTGCTCCTCTCTGAGCCCTGATTGACTCAGTCAGGAATTATCATAGCTAACTAAGCCTCACAAAGTAAGTAAACTAAATTATAAAAATCACTGATAAAGAAACTATAAATGAGGCGTTACAAATAAACTAACACACTGGCTGGCCGTTACGATTTCTCTCAGGCACGGTGATTTCCATTTTAGAGGAGCTTGTCCAGGAACCCTTCAGAGCAGATGGATTTGTCAGAATTCACGTCTGACTTCAGGCAAAGCTGACATCTGCAGCGTTTGTGCCATACCTGAAAAACGGGTCTGGCCAATCAGGGTTCTTTGAGGAGAGAGAGGTGGTAGCTATGGGTGGGGTTTAGTTGCACTGGGAACTGTGAGTAACGGCTGCCACTGGTTTACAGCAGCAGGACGGTGCCTGAGCACAGTTCACTTGTGAATGTGAATGTAGAGTGGCTGCCACTGTAGTCGTTAGAATGGATGTATCCGTAGTGGCAGTTTAACAGAATAGGACAAACATTTCTTTATTAATAAAAAAGTACAGCAACACTGAAAATGAGACGGAACAGATCAGATTCAAGTCAGAATTCTGAGGTTAAGGTTAATTTTCTCAGATTAAAGTTTAAACTCTGACATTAAAGTTTTAATTCTGAGATTACGATTAGAATTCTGAGATTAAAGTGTTAACTTTGAGATTATAGTCAGATTTCTGAGATTAAAGTCTAAATTCTGAGAAAATAAATTCTTGGTGAAAAAAAAGAAGCTTAAACAAAAAAATATGAAAAAGGTTTTTTTCACCTTTAATCTCAGAATTCTGACTTCAGTTCCAATATTTGACAAGAAAAGAAAAAACTGGATTACACACATAAAAAAAAGTTGCCCTAAAACTATCTGTAGTGAATTGTCTTTATTAAGTGATGTTTTTTTGTTGAACAGATGCCTGTATTTAAAAAATGCTTGTCAGCAAAGAGGTGGGCCAAGCGGCGTGGCTAGGACTCGTTCACTGGGGCCGTACCATTGTTTCCCCACATCGCGCTACATCCCCCCCTGCTGGCTGTCAGGGTGCTATTACAAGACTCGGTGTCACTGTGGCCCGTTCATATCATGTGTGGTTGGGACACGCGGTAAGAGGAAATTTCAGAATATATGAGGAGGATTTTGGTGAATGCTGCTCAGACTTATTCCAAGTTATTGAAAGAATAAATGACAGGGAAGCTGAAGATCAAACTCAGACCCTGACCCTGGATTTTAAATGACTGGGGTCACAGGAACAGAACAGGAGACATTTCTTCTCCACTGACTCACAGAACAAGCAGAGCAGAGAAGCCATATGTAAATGGACCTGTCACTGTTAAACCCCACTCTTCACACAGACTCATTTCAGACTAAAAAGACACTTGGATCTTTGGATATTTTCATCCAAATCTCCTCTGCTCGTGTATTCTTCTCTTCTGTTGAACACAGATGGCTTTTCTTCTCCTTTGATTTATATAACAGCACAGTTTCAACACTGATTCTGCATCGTTACACTGAAGTGTAAATGGCACAAGTAAAAAGTGATCAACAAATCCGTCCAACGGTATGAAAAAGTCCAAACAAAGCCCTGGATCTCCATCCTTATGAGTCAGAGTTAGCAGGGCTTGAAGCCAGCTGCTCTCCAACTATTCGTTCCAGTGTTTGCTCGTCCGGCTCCCAGTCCTCCAAGTCAGCGTAGCTCAGCTCGGGCACGGCTCCAGTTAAGCCCAAAGAGCTGACTGACCCGGCCAAGGACCCCCGGCCTTCATAGGCGTACGTCTGGAGTGAGTCATACGGCGGGCCCCGAGTGTCTGAGTCTGCTTTGGCCACCTTCTGCAGCAAGATCTGCTGGATGATGTCGTGACCGTGGAGCAGAAGCGATGGCGGCGACTGGCTGATCTCCGCGGGGATGCCGTCGATGACGAACCAGCCAGGGTCAGATTCAGGGCTGTAGGTTCTGTAATCCATCTCCTGTGACTTCCTCCTCCTCCACACCACAAACTCATCGTCCTCTAACTCCTCCTCCTCCTCGTACGGGCTCGGTCCGCAGCTGAGGTAGGCGTGGAGCTTCCGGCGATGCTCCGAGGCTTTGGGATTTCGAAGTGCAGCGATGTCAAAGGCCTCTGTGTCCTCCTCCCCGCCTCCTTCATCGTCGTAGGTCACCACGTTCTCTCTGATGTCCTCTTCAGACAGAATCAGGGGCTCTTTGCTGGCTTTCTTGTTCCGTAGCTGGGTGAAGAGCATCACTATGGCTGCGGGGGGTAAAGAGAAGAGGTTTAAAGGAAGAAAAGATGATGAAAGGGAGAGGTAAGATCACACAGACAGAAACCAGTGACATGATCTCCTAAGGTTTTTAATGATGGGATGAAACAGAGAGAGCTGATTGGATTCTTCTGTCAGAGCAGCAAACTAATGATTAAAATAAGGCACATTTAAAAATAAATGTGAAGATGAACTTCAAATCCAGCTGTCTGAAATATCTTAAGAGGAGTGTCAAACTCTGCAGACTTCATCAGCATGGATCTGTTCAAATTGATCATTATCTTCAGTAACACTGGATGTAATTATTCTGAGGGCGTTTTCACTCCTCTAGTTCGTTTGCTCTGGTCTGAATCATCATCACTGCAGCCCTCCAACCATCTAGGCTTTATGGCAGAGTGGCTAGACGGGAGCCTCATGAAAGCCCGCTTGGAGTTTGTAAGAACCCAAAGGACTCTGTAAGAAACAAGATTCTCTGGTCTGACAAAATCAAGATTGAACTGTTCGTCCTCATTTCTAAATGTTATGTCTGGTAAGAACCCTTCATCGCCTGCTCAATACCATCCCAACAGTGAAGCATGGAGGTTTTCACTCTTTCTCTGCCTCTTTTTGAAACTTCTGACTCACTACTGCCACTGTAAGTCGTTTTCTTCTTGTTTACCTATGTTTGCCGATATATACCCACTTTTTTGTCACTTTTTAATCCCATTTCACCATTTTTTCCACCCATTCATTGTAAGTATCCCATTTTGCCACTTTTAATCCCTAATTACCAATTTTTCTTACTGATTTTGCCATTTTTCAAACTTTTTGCTACTTTCTAATTCATTTTACCTCTGTAAACTCCCTTCTTGAAACTTTAAACCTTTTTGCCAAATTTTTTATTCCATTTCACCACTTTTCTGCCCAGTTTTGCCCCTGAAAACCCATTATTTATTTTGCTTACTTTTTTTAGACCCATGTTTGCAACACTTTAAATCCCATTTCACCACCTTTTATACCGATTTGTTTTTACTATTTTAACCATTATTTACCTGTTTCTCTGCCCAAGTTTGCTACTTTTGACCCATGTTTGCTACATTAGACCTAAATTTTACCTCTGTTAACCAATTTCTGGCATTCTAAACACATTTTTTTCACCTTTTAATCCAATTTCATGACCGTTTACGCCCATTTTTGCAACTTTTTAATGGCTTTTCCACTTATACCCATCTTCACAGTTACTTGGCATGTTTTTGCAACTTTAATCTATCTGTGCTTCTCAATGCCAGTTTTGCCTCTGTTTACCCATGTTTACCAATTTAAGTCCACTTTTTGTCACTTTTCAATCCTTTTTTCACCATTTTTTACCATTTGTGACCCATTTTTTCCAAGTTTTCTGCCCATTTTTGCCAATTGTTGTCCACATTTGTCTTTTAACCCATTTTTGCAGCTTTTTTGGGCCACTTGTTTTCTATTTTTGTGGTTTCATTGGAACAAAGATGTTTTTAATAATATGTTTACAAGGCCCATGTGTGGCCTGTGTGCATGTGCAAAAATCCCCAAATTCCAAGATCCATACAACAACCAAACCATACTGCCATACTCACCTAATAAGATAACGATACACAGCAGTATGGCCACAAAAGCCCCGGTACTGAGTCCGGCTGAGGACAGGAAGGCCTGAGCTCGGCAGATGTTGTTGCTGTTGCGCCCCCTGGTGTTCCTCTGACACTCACACACCCTTAGGGAGACTGTAGTGGTGCTACTGAGTGGAGGCTCTCCACCGTCAGCCACCACCAGGACCAGGCTGTACAGATCCTGGTCTCTGTCCTGGCTGAAGCCGTCACGCCTACGAGACACGATACTGGCAGTGTTGTCTGATAACATGGAGGACGAGGTAAAGATGGGGAAAGAGGGAGAGGAGGGCAGGGATGGATGGTGAAGAGGCAAGAAGAAAGTAGAAAATAAAATGATGGTTAAAGGTGCTATTATGGAGAAAGAAGGCACCATTCTTCACAGCAGGATGAGTCACTCCTCTGGTGATCTAAAATAAGGTGTCTCATTTATTACAGTTGTAAAACAAGGTGACGTATCTGCACACAGAATCATCATCTCTGATAAAAATCCATGTATCGACCTTTAAAACACATTTTTCCTCACTTTAAGTCAATATTCCCCAACTATGTCATTGTAGTAAAATCAAAGTGGTCATGTTCACTGTTTGAGACCGTAGCACTTGAAGTAATTATAGAGAGCCTGATGTGTAATTAGCATAGGTAGTCTTACCATTATGCAAAATCAGGTGGGTTCCTCAGAATAGCCATTAGAGGTGTGTGTCAGATAAGTCTGAGATTACCCTCAATGATGTGTATTTTAAATGAAAATGAGGGGCCAAGAGTGAATAATGTGTGTTGACCTTAAACAGGCTAAAAACTCTCCAATGTGGCTGAATTAAGGGCACAGTTAGCATGGATTTCCCTTTTGCACATGCAAATCTTTTTGCTATTTTCACAGGAAAAAAAACAAACAAACAAACAAAAAAGCCTTTTAGCTGTACTGTAGCCGCTATAATATAACTACCAGAGAATGAATTACCAGTTATTTGCTGCAGAGTTGATGCATTCTCACTACAAATTGCTCCAGGGTTTGAATGAAAGTTAGCACAGGCCTCTTTTAAAGGCTTGCATGCTCTGTTCATCAGTGTTTGTGTTCACGATTCTCCAAATGAATTGGGTCAAAGAAGGAACACCCCGTTGTTTGGGACAACAATGGTCTATGAGACAGTGGAATACAGACAGTTTTAAATCATCTTCAGGTGGATTTTAATGAGGAGCTCACATAAAAAAATACCTGCAATGCACCAGTAAGACGGTGACTGCTCTAGAAGAACAAGTAAACAACAACAGCACAAACCGCCTGCAGCAATGAGCTCCCAGACCGCCGCCCGACCCCCCCTGTCCAAATCCTGTCACTGTGCCTCATTAATGAGACTGCTGTCAGCTCGCCTCTGTCCTGCGTGTGCGTGTAGGACGCCAACACCGGGAGAGACGGAGGAGACATTAGACGTAGGAGAGCGAAAATAGGAGTTGACGGAGAGAAGGTGAGACAGATTTAAAGAGGAGCGGCGGGGTGGAGGAGATGAAACGACAGAAGACCTCGGAGAACGTCACACGATCTGACACAGACCTGGGAACTGACGGAAGACTTCACTTTATTCAGGAGGGAGAGCGTCTGAAGCTTAACGAGGAGAGGGAAGCAGCAGGAAACTCCAGCTGCTGGGTTACCATAGTAACACCACCTCATTTTTTTTTTTTATGGACATGAAAGTAGACCTCAGTGAGGGGGGTGCCAGTAGGACTGGGTATTTACATGAGTATATTTTTGCTGAACGATCATAGACAATTTATTTTTTCTGCAGAAATAAACAGCTGCTGTTAGAGCAGAAAAAATTAACATGATTTTCATTCAAATCAAACCTGTTTGATACCACAGCCATACCACTATCCTCCTATGTCCCAGCATCCTCATATGAGGACATTACATTTTGGGTTCTCTCAACCAACAGTTGACAAGTAAAAGTGAGTATAAATGCTAACTGCATGTGGTACATGTCAGTCTACACCAGGGCTGGGAACCTGCAGCGCCAGAAAGTAGATGAAGTAGAGAATTTCATCTGTAGGTGAACAGTAGGCTACAACAATATTCTGCATTAACTCTGTCCGGCAGTAAGTGTAACTAGTCTGCATGTGTGAATAAAGAAATGCTGATAATGATGGGTCATATCAGGGTCATCCTAGTTGCCCCTATGTGGGTTTTTTTCCAGGCACATTAGGGACAAGACCACAGGGCAGATCCAGGGAGTCAGTGGCATGGAAGACCTCAGGACCGAAGAGAGGACTATCTAGGTGTACTTTTTTAACTTATAGACATTGCAACTCAGTGGAAAACAGGAAGAATGGATGGTTGGATGGATGGATGGATGGATGGATGGATGGATGGATGGAACAACCAATGGATTAATATGGGTGAAATAACCGTCCATGGATGGATGGATGGATGCAATAACCAATCCATAGATGGATGCATGAATGGATGGAAGAATGGATGGAGGGATGGAACAACCAATGGATGGATGGATTGACAGACTGATAGGTGGAGAGATGGAGATCAGTCGGAGACCACTGAATTCATGGTCACCTTCCTTACTAAGACCCTTCTCCCCTGATTGCTCAGTTTGCCCAGGTCACCAGCTCTTGGAAGAGTCATGGTTGACCCAAACTTCCAGATCCAGATCTGTACCTTGCAACAATCCTGTCTCTGAGCTCTGCAAGCAGTTCCTTTGATCTCATCAAGCTGCAACATAACAAAAGTGAAAGGGATCTGAATACTTTCCGAATGTGCTGTATCTTTAATTCTGTTCATTTTTCCCAGCTCTTTGTGCTGGTTTAGCACTGTGGTTACGATGCCAGCAGGACCACCCTGACTATAGAACCTATATAGGAGCAGAAACTCTGAGCATGGAATTATTATGCTCCATCATGATGCAGCAAGGTAATCGGTCCCTTCAACACGACGTTCATTCAACTCCCCACTGTGAGCAGGATGCATATTGGCATAGGTGCAGAGTTCATGAATGCATTAAGAGAAGTGCATGTTGAGTTTCAAGCCCCATTAACTCCAATCACAGCTGCTTGCTGAGCACAGATGAGGAAAAAGGTTGTCAAGGCTCCTTTGGACTTCTGCGGGGAGAATTCACAAAGACCATAACGGCGCTTTTAGCACCGTGAATCAAGCACCACTTACCTACCTCAAAGACCTATTCACAAATGATATGGTGCTAATAATATTAAAAACACAGCTGTAGAGTTTTGCAGCTCAGAGCAGTTTGCTTTTTAACAAGCTCGTGATTGTGGAGAGCTGTGAACACCTCCACTGATGCACAGAGACGAATGAATCAGAGTCCTGCACAGGACTCATTTTGCAAACTCACATCTGCCAAGACCAGATCCACGGTCATCCCCATTTGAAATCCAAATCCACCCAGACCCGTGAATAACAGAGCATGACCCAACCTGACGCGACACTGTTCAGGCTACATGCAGCCACTTATTTTTAGTGTTTTTTTATCTGCTGTGCAATCAATGTCTTAATAACAAGGACGGTGCTGCACATCTCCTGATATTCACTGCCATGAGTACGTTGTGCACAAAGATGAGCAGCCGTAAACCTATCACAGCCTTCTTCTTTCTCTCACACATGTAAACACACCCTCACACTCATGCATGAGTCAATGAACAGATGCTTCTGTTAAAATGACAGCAAAATATAGCTAGTAGCCCACAACCTAAGACTGTTGAAGAAGAAAACTTAAAACTGTATGACAAAGGCAAATTGACAGTAATTCACTCAGACTCCTACAACACATCTGCCTGAGAACAAGTCCTCATATGAGCAAACTAAATAGTTACACAGAGAGAAAGTGTACCTGAAATTAACTCAAAGCTTCATGGAACCATCTCTGATCATAACCCACAATATTTGCTAACAGCAGCCTCCATATTGCTCTGTATAGTATGATTATAGCCTACTCTAGGCTATTGATGAGCTGTGTGCTTAAATAGAATATTATTAATACACATCCATAATACTCATTTTTAATTTTGCAGGATGCTTGTCTTACCTGTACATAAGTGGTTTCACTTATAAGGGTTTGGGGCAATTTAGCTTTTATAAAAAGATATTTCACACTAAAACTGGTTTGCCAGTGACATAGTGGAGCAAAGCTTACGTTGCATGAAAAGTAATGACAGAGAGGAAGGCAGAGAACAAGATGGAGATTGCGCATGAGAGCATAGTGGCCAAAAGTTTAGTACGAATGCATCCAGTTTCCGTGTTTCTCACTGGCGAATCCATCTTGCAAAGCTCCCATCTGAACCGTTAGGGCCCGGTTAGAAAGTGACAGGACCAATCAGCGATGAGGGGCAGTACTTTCAGGCATGGCGGAGTCGTGACGTAAGCAAGCAGCAACAAGAGGCCGGTGCAATTATGGCGCAAGAGATTAGCATGGATGCTGCTAAAGCGCCAGTTTTATCAGAACTTGATGATATTTTATGGTTTGGGTTATGCATTTCTCTATGGAGTTTACACCTCGGTAGCAGCTACATCACGTGTTTTGTTGCTCTGATAGGCCTGTAAAGATGTGACAGACAAAACATTCATCCTCTGAGTTTTTTTCTCAAAGGCTCTGCCATTTCCCAAACGCTGACAATAAGTGGTTTACCGTCTGGCATGCCAGGTTAGAGAAAACCGAAGCGACTTTGCAAGTTACAGCAACGTTCGGAGAACCACCCTGGAAACATTTCAGACCTAGAAAAGCACTTGAAGAGTGCAGACCTCCGCCATTAGCCCTATCTCCCAATAGTGAAGAATCTTTTTAAAAAATCCTGGATCCAGACGGTGATCCAGATCACTTCCAAAATCTAATAAGTTCTTCCTTATGCCATTTCTGACATTTCCTGAAAATCCCATTAAAATCCATCCATAACTTTTTGAGTTATGTTGCTAACAAACAAACTAACAAATGAACAAACCCATCTGATCACATAACCTCCTTGGTGTAGGTAATAAAAGCATCATGTGAAAACGCAGGCGGTCTCACAACAGCAACAACCTGATCAGGCCTTTACTTTGAAAACTACGCCAGAAGAGTACTGTACCAGTAATGTAAGCTTGAAACTTCTGCACATGCAGAGGTGAGAGAGGCCTGATTGTTGCTTCAAATGCAGACTTTCTGAATCTCTGGAGGTATGAGCAGACGTTCAGTGACAACAACACTACACCACATTGCCTGTACCCATGAAATTTCTTGATCATATTTTCTACCAGGTGCTGAACATTTTCGTGGGTCATCTGTCAGTCATCTACTGACAGGTGACCCAGGTGAATGAAAAAAACAGCAAGAAAGAGGTGGAAAGAAACATCACAGGATGGGTACAGAGTGAAAGTAGAAATCCTGGTCATTAATACTCGTCGGTATGTCTCCACAAGGTGAATGAAGACCGGAGAGTGAAAGTGCAGTGGTGGGTCAAGAATTGATTTCTGTGGTTGTTATGTTTGGCAGAAATCTAATTTGTTCTAAGGTAGAAGCATGTTTGTATAAAACTTTGGGTTACAGAGCTGGGCCCGTGTATGTTGGTCAAATTTATGCATGAAAGAATGACCTTATACCACCAAAATCTAACCAATTTATCCCCAGACAATGACCTAAAGCATACCGCAAAAGCTACCCAGAAATGCTTTAAAGTCAACAAGGTGAATGTTCTGGAGTGGCCGAGTCAAACCCAGACCTCAATCCAATAGAGAATTTGTGGCTGGACTTGAAAAGGGCTGTTCCTGCCTGATCCCTGTGCAACCTGACAGGTTGAGCAGGTTAGCAAAGAAGAATGGAGTAAAACTGCAGAGTCCAGATGTGCAAGCCTGATTTAGACCCACATAGATTACTGAACACTAAATATTTATGCAGTCACCTATCATTACATATGTTTTAAATGATATTAGTTTGTAGAAATCTGTTTTCACTTTGACGTTAGTTTTTTGTAACTCTTTTTCATAAAAACGTCAAATTATATTGACCTTGATTGATTTATAAAATCACTAAAATGGTAAAACATAACAGGGGGTGAAAACTTCTGATAGACACTGTATAAACCTTAGATAAAAGGAAGAACTGTTGGAGATTCAAATGTATAAATAAGAAATAATACTCTGGAAAAAGATGTAAATGTATTTTACAGTGTTGAAGGAAGCAGGCTGTGGTTTTTATTATTTTATCTAACACAAACAGCGGCATGTTAAAGATAAAAACCTTGTTTTTGGTTTCACTTCTCTCTGGGGCTGTTCTCTTTGTCGTCATCTGATAATGAATGTTCCTCACAGCACTGACAGATATTTATGAGAGAAATTAATTATGTCAACAACATCCACATCGCTGCTGGCTGTTTATGCACACCGCTCAAGATCTTGCTGTGTGTTTCCACATGGCAGCGTGGAGGAATTTCTCCATGGATGTTTGATCTTATTCACAACTCTGAATGCAGGAAGAGTGCACTCAATAAAAATGTCTTTTTAAAGTCTTACCTCCGTTGTCCTTCACTGTAAAGTTAGGATTGGCCGGATAATCTGCAGGCACGTAGAAGGAAAACTTCCCATTTGCAAAGTTGTCGAGGTCTGCTGCTCGGATAGTCTGAATCACCTGATGGAGACAAAAAGAGAAGACATTTGACTAAAATAACCCAGACATCACAGGTAACAGAGAGGGAAATGTAGCGAGAGAAATGGGTGAAGGTAGGAATATAATGAGTCAAGAGTGTGATGGTGTAATTCCTCATAATCTCCTGAATCCACTACCTGAATAAAACCAGACTCATTAACCATGATCTTCTGTTTACACATCACATATATGGCATTATCAACAGCCACATACTTAACAAGAAAAGCACTCAGAGAGTGCAGACCTCCGCCATTAGCCCTATCTCCCAATAGTAAAGAATCCTTTAAAAAATTCCTGGATCCACACAGTGATCCGGATCACTCCCAAAATCTAGTCAGTTTTTCCTTATGCCATTTCTGACATTTCCTGAAAATGTCACCAAATCCATCCATAACTTTTTGAGTTATGTTGCAAACAAACAGACTAACTAACAAACAAACCCTGCCGATCACATAACCTCCTTGGTGGAGGTAATAAACATTTTAATCTGACATATAAATGAAGAGGATGCCTCTCTCCTAAAGTAAGCACACAACCAAAGCTCAAAATAATACAGAGTAAAGGCCTTTGCATATTGGGTCCGTTTATTGCACCCAAATTTTTCAAAACAGTGCCCGCTGCCTCCTCCTCACTTGCTCACACCCACCGGACCCCCCCTCTCTCTGTCGCACCGAAACCTCAATCTAAACGCCGTAGTTTGCCCGTGTATTATGTGGATATCAGCCATGGAAACATGGAAGATAAAAGCATAAGTTGTCACCTACTCACAGCTCAAAACAGGGACTGAGTTATTTGGATCAGCACAATGATGTGTGAGCATGTGCTGAACCAGCAGGATTTCAAAGGAGCGACAAAGACACAGGCTCGTAGTACGAAACAGTTTCCCACATTCTACGAATTTTTGCAGTTAAAAAAGCATCAGGCCCAGTGTGCAAGGTCTGAGTGCGTCACAGATCCGAAAAAAACTCATCTGAAAATAACGGACCCGGTGTGTAAAGACCTTTAATGTCATATTTGTAAAAGCTGCAAAACAAAATGTTTTGTAGAACATGCTCTGTGATTACTGTAAAGCCAATTCTAACCGACTTTCAACCAGCTGTGTATCGCAGTAAAATTGATGTTACACGTGGGCCGTCAAGTACACCCCAGCAACCCCTGCGGTGTGTGAGTGGCGCCCAGTCCAACAGGACCTGCCCCTACCAGTTTTAGGCTTTATTATAGGATTCACACACCACCAGCGCACCCAGAAAAGGCAGCATTTTCCTAAAGCGCTGCATCAGCATAATATGCATTAGAAAATATGCAGCATAACCAACTGCACAGGGTTCCCAATAGTCACATAGTTAACTTGCTAACTGGGACACAGTAGAGCTTTAAAGACCCTGTAAAGTAAAATCCATAATTTGTGTCTTAACACTATAGAAATGTTGGAATGATTGCTGTGAACATGTGAAACCCTAAGATCCACGTTTGACTGAATTTTGGATTCAGACTGTTAGTAAGTTTTCACCTCTTTCCTGACTTGGTTTAATTTGGGTGGGGCAAATATGTGGGCTTGTGATGTTACAGAGAATGACTCCGCCCCCTAACATTACAATATAAAATCACAGAGCAGTTCATCTCAGTACAGTCTGTTGTTAGCTGATGTCACTGCCTTTATTGAAAGTTATCAGTCAGTTAAATGTTTTTTTTTTGTTCATTGTGAGGTAAATTTGCCAAATCTATCAGCCACAGTGGTCTATGGATCATTTAAAGTATCATAACAGAGATTTGAGCCAGAAAACCGACTTTGTCTCTTCTTCTAAGGTCAAAATAGGTCAATAGGCAGGCTAGAAAATATGTTTTTTTTTTGACTGAAAATTGACCTGGGGGTTCATAAAACGGTGACTTGTCATATAACAAACCTAAATACAGATTTATTTTCACTTTACAGGGACTTTAAGGATGATGGCTGAAAGAGAGAGAGAGAAAAGGTTTTTTAAAAAGTGGGAAAATATGGTCAAGAGTGGCAGAATGCTAGCGCTAATGCTACTGATACACTGTAAAAAAAATTCCGTTAAATTTACGGTAAAACGCTGGCAGCTGTGGTTACCAGAGATTTACTGTAAAAATTACGGTGAGAATGTATGAGAAAAAACTGTGTTTTCATTCTACAACTGTAAATATTACAGTTCAAACCTGTTTTTTTTTAACTGTAAATTTCTGTTAAAAAAAATACAATATTGTAACCGTTTATACAAGGATTTGCTGTAAAAATAACAGTTATACTGTAACCATATTTACGGTAATTTGCTGTACAACTTACTGTAATTTGATGTAGAAGTTACAGCTCTATTACAACATTTTCTACAGGGATTGGCTGTAAAAATAACGATAATGAAACAAACCTGTTTACAGTAAATTACTGTAAAAACACCAGAAATCCTGTAAACCTAAATACAATCTATCTCAGTAATAAAAACAGTAGACCCGTATAATGTTAAACGGTATTTTATTATAACTACTTAAATTTTACAGTAAATTACTGGCAGCTGTGGTTACCAGAAATTTACCGTAAAAAATACAGTACAAAACATGAGAAATTACAGCTGATATTTGCAGATTTTACGGTAGTAGCAAAATACTGCCCAACTTTAAATTTTACAGTAAATTACTGGCAGCTGTGGTTACCAGAAATTTACTGTAAAAAATACAGGACAAAACATGAGAAATTACAGCTGATGTTTGCAGATTTTACAGTAGTAGCTTAATACTGCCTTACTTTAAATTTTACGGTAAAATACCAGCAGCTGTGGTTGCCAGAAATTTACTGTAAAAATACAGTACAAAACATGTGAAATTTCAGTTAATTTGCTAGATTTTTGCAGTAGTGCCCTAATACTCCTACTTTTAACAAAAGATTCAAGCTCTCTGATAAACAATAAGAAACTCTGCAGTTATATGTTTGCAATAAAAACCTTTCAACACATCTGATAACTTGTCTGTATACTCACAAAGCAGTTTAGATCTTGGAAAAAACAGCTTGTGTCCATATATATGACAGGTAGTCCGTGGTGTAATGCATGAAGATGAAACAAAGTCACTTGCCCCTAAATGATTCAAGAGTAATGAGTCCAGTCTTGACTGAAGAAGGCCTTCCACTTGGGAAGCTTCACATGGCCAAGAAACTTCATCTTCTTGAAGACTCGAGCACAGTTCATCAGGTGTTCTACTTTGGACTGGCTCCATCCTCTCTGCAGGAAGTACATATACAAAACAAAGTTAGAGTGATTCAGTGCTTCAGTTTAATGCCTACACAGATGTAAATTTGAGAAAACTAGGCTCTAATAAGCCATGCTTACAATCAGCACAACAGAATAAAATAAACAGTGTGTACAGTACATACAGATTGCTTCTATAATAGAATATGGTGAAGAAACGCAAATGTACCCACAAGTGCCAGCTATTAAGTCAGCAATCACCTAACAACAGCCAATTACTTTTTCCGTTATTGATTATAATGAGACAGTTATGACATATTAATTGCAATTTGCTTTTCCTTTATAGTTTAGAGCTGTGGTGCCCAGGCTTGTATCCACTGAGCTCCCCCCTCCTTCACATATCCAAGAAGATATGGACCCACACAAAAAGTGACATAGCTATTGCTGTAAAAACTAAACATAAATTTGAATTGATGTCATTATTTAAAGCAGTTTTAATTTTGGCAGATATTTTTAATTTTAGTCTTAGTTTTAGTCTTTAAGTGAAATGAATTTTAGTTTCAGTCACATTTTAGTAATTTCTGTCCATTTAGTTTTAGTCCATAAAAGTCCTCACATTTTAGGTTTTACTTTTAGTCCAAGCATTTATTGTCTTGCTTAAATCTGGTACCAAGTCATAGTGGGATGTTCTCTGCACCCTGCCAAACCTGGGGTCCCTGCTTTCTACAGCTGAGAGACAGAAGAGCTACAGCTGCATTGTTTTTGACAGAATTACCCACAGTGGAGAGATATCATGGATTTTGAATGTCCGACGAAAACTACATTACATTCTAGTCAAAAACTAAACTTAGTTTTTGTCAGTTTTAGTCATCACAGATCTATTTTTGTTAGTCTTAGTCTAGTTTTTGTCATGGAAAACAAAGCTGTCAATGAACATTTTTAGTCATAGTTTTAGTCGACGAAATTAACACTGATCTAAAGCTACACACAATAGCCCAAACCACAAGTGTTAGCAAAAGACCTTGGTATGAACCATTCATAAGGGTTATATTGTGATTTTAGGTAGTTGAACCACAAGATAAATATTTGCAAACTATGCTCTTTATTTATATATTTACTTGTAAGACCACCCAAATAAATATAGAATTTGCTTTTACATGTAAATATAATATATAATTTTATATATAATTTCTATATAATTTCCCTTCGGGGATGAATAAAGTTATTGTTGTATTGTATTAGGGTAAGCCTACTCATTAAGCCCAGGCACCATTTAAGCCCACTTGCGACTTTGAAGTCAAATTTAAAAAAAAAAGAAGAGGGGCCTGTCTTATGCTATACATTATTTTGTCCAATCACACAATTTCTTAATTATATGTCAGTTTTTGTTTGACACCAATCACATTTGTAGATATTGAAAAAGGCCCGCCTACATTTGTGCAGTCTCAAGGAGGCTCAGATAAAGTCGCCTCAAAACTTTGGTGTTTTGGGACCCCTCAGAAAGAACCTCTTTTCAACCATTTTCAGCCACTGACTTGTTAAGTACATTCATATTATGTAATTTGAGAGATTATTGATTTGTTTTTTTGTGTATAAACAGGTAGTTTTTTGTAATTTCTTACTATTTAGTTTTATGTGAAAAGATGAGTCATGCTAGCTAGCGTAGCGAGCTAATCACTAGTCAATACATGTAGCCCTACTGATAGATACACTGCTTAATGATTAAAAATGATAAGTACACAAACTAAGTGTTTTCTGATTCATTTTACATAAATCTTACATAAAACTTTGAACAAGAATTCCTTGATAATTCAGAAAGTTTGGCAGAAGAGGAATAACTGTGATGGCAAGTTTTGCAGCATATTTAGCCTACAGGCATTTCTTTAAACATTTGTTTAATTTTGGTGAGAACATATTATCTTCATTTCCCTGGTAGTCACTGTAGTACCATTTAAGCCCAGTGTGTTCCATTTAAGCCCATCTGATGTGTTTCAATAGAAAAAAATGAAATTTTGAGGTTTGATAGCTTTTCGCTGTAATCCTGTGTTGGATGTTGTTATACTAACTTCATTAACACGAGTACATCACAGATCACACACTGACCAGAAGAATTGTTATGTCAGTTAATTTTGCATAATTATTTGTTTATAGTGAGAAAAATGCCAACAAAAAAGAGGAATTACAGCAACTGTCCTAAAATCATCATTGTTACAGCCAAACATTAAATCCAAGTTCAATAAGATATTGTTGATTCACTGTAATGTCATTTAATACTTTTAAAAACAAACACATTTTTTTTATTTTGTCAATATTGAATCAAATTTTGTTAATATTAAATAAAATGTTCAATGAAATGTTAAATACTGAAGCCAATGAAAATTAGTTTTAGGCCTACTTAGTCATGTTTGTGGTGGTCCATTGTTACAAGCCAAACATTAAATCCAAGTTCAAAAAATAAATTGTGTTTAACATGTATAACATGTTACTGAATTAATGTATGTTTACTACTTGAAAAATGTAATAATTTTTTACATTTCTGTCAATAAACGTGGTTGTGGGCTTATTTGGAACACACGTGGGCTTAAATGGTACTTAGGTACCAATTAAGCCCATGCCAGACTTTTGACTTTATTTATAACATTTCTTTAATTTGTTCTCTAAAATATGCATAAGTAAATAAATATACCTTCAAATGAGGGATTAATCCTTCATTCTAACAAATGATCATGTTTATAAACCATCTTAGTATCTATGAAAAATACGTGAACTTAGATTTTGGTGGGCCTAATGGGTACACTTACCCTAAATGCTTTGGGGTACAAAAGGATTTTGCTGTAACAAAGATGATGGGTGCTGAATTTTAAATCAATCATAATGAAAACATATGACTCACACAGAAAACTGTATTGGCCCCCATATGGTGTGATGATCAGAACACTAAGAATAAGCTGGACAAAGCAGTGGCATGGCAGTATTCTGGGTATTTCTACATGACCAGATTAATGCAGTGCTTGGTGTAAACTACATAAAATAAACATAAAATGGCTTCATGTTGCTTAAAGAAAGATTAATCTAAAGAATTTATTGAGGTATGTACAAATGCTGTGCAAGGCTTACCATTATTTTTCCTTGATAACTGGCGTCTTTTTAGAAGAGTGGAATACCGGAGACAGTATAAAGTAATGGAGTCCTAGTCACCACTAGCAGAAGAAACAGGACCTTAAAAAAGAGTAAGGAAAAATAGAAAGACAAGGTAAAGCACCAAATCATGTCAACTTAGAAGTTTTGAACACTTATGTATGCACTGATTGCAAAGTACTATCCAATTTTTGAATTCACTCAAAAAAGGAGGGGACCCAACCTCTTCTTGTCCCGTGAGCTGAATGTCTTGTCACATCCCTTGTGTTTTGTGGCAGAAGCTACAGCAGACACAAAATGCAGACATACATGTAGAGTGATCCAGCTGTTAAGCAGTTATCAGACGGGTGTTGCTGTGTTTATATGTTCTTCTAAAATCAACACTAAGCTGTGACTGGTGCTACCCTCTCCACTTAGAGTGTGTGTTGATCCCACAACTCTGTATGTCATCTTGCTCGCCCTTGCGCTTTTTCTGCTCACAACAGTTTTGGTTTAGAAAAAAATGCTGCACATCTATTTCTTTTTTGTTTTTTAAATTTGAAAATTTGGATACTATCAAACCTAAAAATCTGAACCAGAATCTTTATTGTCATTGTACACAAGTACAACGAAATTTTGCACAGTTCCATTCAGTGCAATTATTATTACCTCTGCCAAGGAGGTTATGTGATCGGCAGGGTTTGTTTGTTGGCAACATAACCCAAAAAGTTATGGATAGATTCTGATGAAATTTCCAGGAATGTCAGAAATGGCAAAAGGAAGAACGGATTTGATTTTGGGACTGATCCAGATCATCGTCTGGATCTAGGAATTTTAAAGGACTCTTCACTATTGGGAGATAGGGCTAATGGCGGAGGTCTGCGCTCTCTGAGTGCTTTTCTAGTTTATTATTGCAACTGCTCTGGGATATGTGCTGTTTTTCAGTCTGTTAGTTTTGGCTCTTATTGTCCTGAACCGTCTTCCTCAGGATAGCAGTTGTTACAGGTGACAATAACACAGTTATAAAAATAACTGATATTGTATCATATGATGCACACGGCTGGAAGGAAATAAAACATTTTGCCAGCATTACACTATACCATATAACTACCTCTAAAGAGGAAAAATTATTACCTCTGTAGGAACTCCTGAGTGGATCCCAATGCTGGTCAATGCATAGCATGAGCTGCCTTGAAGCCTAGCAAGAGGCTCCTGGGAGGATGATAAAAGTAGAAAAGAATTACAAGCAAATCATCCATTACCATCCAAATCAGTCTTTAAAGTGTTTCTGAGATCCACTTACTACAAAAAACAATACATGGGGCAGGCTTTCCACTGGTACCCCATCTGGCAAGAATGTTTCAACAAGGCAAAAGAGGTTGTCTTCTTTTTTGTCGAAACAGGAGAGAAGCCCTTTATGTCCTCTGAGCAGCCCTCCAACTGTCCTCTCTGAATCTTGAGCTTTGTTGCATCCTGCAAAAATCAAGTGAGCTATTAAATCTTTAGTGCCATGACACTGACGTGCACATATCCCCATTGTGCATTTAGGAGGTGCTGGAGCCAACAGGTAGTGCCCAGGACCACCACAGTCCACCACCACACTATCCCCTTATTCCTGGGGCCGCTACTGTAAATGTGAATATGGGCAAAACTTCCGGTGCCAAAACGGAAGTAGGCTACATTAAATACATGTATTCTAGTACAGCAACTAACTATGGACGCTAACAAAGAACGACAGTTGTTTCAATAGGAATTCTTCTGGAATTTGTATATATTTTTGTTATCACATGTTCACATTGTTTGTATTATAAGCTGTAGATAAGTAAATAAGGAGGATACCACATTATTCCTGGGGGTCTACTGTAGCTATGAATGGAAGTGGGACTTCCAGTACAGTAACAATAATAGCAAAAACATGATTTTTCCAAAGGCTTACTAAAGTGATTTAGTGTCAACAGTGGTTGTTCTGAAATAAATAAATATTTGCTGTAATAAATACTGCTTCATTTTTGTTAAATCAATGAGCTGAAATGTTTTAATCATATTTTCTGTAATGCTCAGTACCTGTTGCTATGTTCATGGTACTAATATTATGACAAAGTTAAATATGTCTCTCACAACATGCTGTCCACTGTCTAAGTGCATCGGGGATGTGATTCTTTTAATATTAATTTATCATTAATTCTTAATACAAAACTTGACATTTACCAAACTGAAGAGCTGGCAACTTGAGTCATGGATAATTTTATAAATATAATTCCCATATTTAAGAGGGATTAGTTTGTAAAATGAGAATTTCAGCAACTCCACAAACTAGAAATGTATCTTTTTATACCGATATAAAGCTACTAAAGTTAGCTAAATATGCCCGTGTAGGTTATCAAAAGTAATGTCATCAATTTGAACTCTCCAGTAGAGGCTAGAGAAATAATAATAATATTATCCCGTCTGAGGTGAAGCAGTCTAACTTTATGTAGTTTGGTATTAAAATTGCTTTAATAGTCACGTTTAGCATCTCGTTTCTATGCAAAGTCCCATTTAGATAGAACGGAGCGGAAGTTGCACCCATATTCATGGAGGGGTAGGAATAAGCTGGAAAGCCTGCCTCAGGGGACTCTTAACACAGATATGAATGTGACTCTGAAGAGGAAAAATCCTTCACCTTAGGTCGCTCTGAAGCATCAGTGCTGCGGCGGGACTCTCACTTTTTGGCTAGGGGACATCACGGTCCTCACGGTCACTCCCACCTCATCTGGAAAACTCCGTCCTTTTTCTTTCCCTCTTCCCAGTGTTCCCAGTATCCAACCGCCCATTTTTTGTGCATTTTTCAAAAGTCTGAAGTGGGCGGAGTTAGCTCTGAGCTTGGGGTTCACTTATGGTCCCCAACACAGCAAGTGTTAAACGTTCTCCACGCTAAAATGACAGCAAACAATACAAATCAAACAGCAATGTTGGCTGGTCTAGGATTGAAACAAAATGCCTCCTGACCCATTTAACTTCTACCTATAAACACGTGGTGTTACTGAATGAAAAGAACTCAAGAAATATTTGACACTACGACAAAAGAAGTTCTACATACCTTACCAATAGCTCGTAGGCTGATGCTCCGGGTGACGTCGAATTAATACACGCCAATGTCCTGCTTTGTATTCCATCTTCGTTTGCAGCTCGTTCTACGAGCAGACAGCAACTTTATGAAATATTTCCGCGCACACGAGACCACAGAAGACACGAAAACGCTGTAGTTTACCAGGCAGCCGTTGGCGGTTTGATTTTACAACGAACCACACACGCATGCGTATAAGGTCCTTCTTTCCCCGCGCCTGCGCGAAACCGTATTCGCGCATGGCAATTGACTGCAACCACAGTGAGCAAACGCATTTCGAGAAAGCAGCACTGTGTACATGGAGGGAGGTGACTGAAAACTGTTCACTCTGTAGCTCGTTTCCAAATTGTTCCATTTTTAAACACCCAAATCGCTGTTCTAGTACAGACAGAATAGAAAACGTTCCTGTGTAGATAGGGTTGAATGGCGACGGGAAACAGTTTTTCAAAATTATTTTTTATATATTTATTTTTTATATTGATACAACTTTATTGAACAGATTCCAATAGTTAATACAGCATTGGCACATGAAACAAAACGTATTTACTAGACATAAATAACCCCACATACAGGTAAAGAGAAGTTTAGATTAAATTACATAAGGTATGAGAAGTAAATTAAAATTTCAGAAACTAAACCATAGTTTCATATTGTTTTTTTTTTAAGAATTTTTTTTCCCTTAGAAATCTATTTGATAGACTATATGTACAGTTCCCATTCATTTTTAAAACTGAGTATGGAGGGTTTCTTGTCATTCTATTTGCATTCATGTTTAAGTTGTTTAACCAGTAAAAATAACTATTGTATTTATATAATGTATATACTATATATTCAACTGTATTATATACATATTATATATACAGTATGTATCTCTCTCTCTCTCTCTCTTTATGTATATATAAAATAGTTCTTTCCAATTACCTTGTTATATTTCCTATCGGTAATATGTGTCATCCAATTTCAGTTCTGAAAGATTGACTGAAACATTAAAGTACATCAATGTATTTTGTGTTAGATGCATTAAAGGAAGTGGAATGGCTTTACAAATGCAATGGCATTCTTTGTGAGAGCAATTAACATCATTCTTTTCCAATAAATCAGTTAAACTAAAATAATTGACCACTTTCATCCATCAAATTAAGAACAAACAAAATGATTTTTGGTACCATTCTTGTTTCAATAAGGTTTTCATATTTACTGTAACTGTCCGTTTATTTCACAAGGCAGCATCATGTGGTGTAGCACTGAGAAACAAATATGGACATAACAACAAATTGGTGCTTGTTCACAGGTTTTGCAGGTTGACAGGTTTTTACTGTATTTTCTACAGAACTTTCCTGATCATGCAGTATTTTTAACCTCTTGTCCCTGCTAAAATTACGGTATGTGATTGCAATTTTTTTCACAGATTTTTACTGTGAATTTAAATGTACATGAGAGAAAAGTCTGTAATTTTAACAAAATACTACTGTAATTTTTAGAGTAATTGCCCGTCTTGAAGATTACAGTATTTTTCCTTTATTTTCACAATCTTCTTTCGTTTAAACGGTACAATTTTGTAATTATTACGTACTTTAATTGTAAAAATTTATGTTTCATACCGTTGCTTGATTTACAGCAATTCTGTGTATTCTATACAGTAATATATGTTTATTTGTTTTACGGTCTTTTACTGTTGCTATTTGACAGTCTTTTGCCGTATTTTCTACGGACATTTTTTACAGTGTACAACACACATACATTGATACCATCCCACCTGGGTAATGCCAGTTCACTGGGTTTGTCAGGGGTCCAGCCAATTCTATAGGCAGGCCTGGTGCTCTATAGCCTTGTCATTGCCCCAAGTGAGCTCTCCTTAAACATCCATTTGATGTCTACAGACGGTCAGAGAGCAGAGTAGAGAGTTTTTCTTTACATACAGACCTGTTCACTTTTTAAAAATCCACCTCAGTAAATACACCACCTGCTCTCCGGACAGTATTTAAACACCATGGGAGTCTTTGTGATCCTAAAACAAAGGGATGCTGTTAAAAAGATACAACTGTGTTTGATGTGGACTGAGAGTTCGCTCAAACAATGAAATCTGTATGCAACCCTACCCAAATAAGTTTGACCCCAAAAGGCAGTTTTATTCCACCTGAGTGGGTGCTATGTATCCCACTGAAGAATGGTACACTTCCTCTGCACTAGCATGGATAACAGAGGGGGGCTTCAGCTCTGCTGCTCATGCAGACGTGTATTCAGAGTGAACCGGTGTGCTGCCTTGTATGAATGGAACAAAAAAAAAAACAAAAAACAGGAGTGTTAGAGGGCTGAACAAAATGACTGAAAATATGACACAAAATCAGTAAAATTGCAGTCGTGTTCTTTGTGTTCTTTACTTGTGAACAAAGCCTTGCGTGGCTTGAGTTAGGATGTGATGACGTACAAGGATGAAGCAAGCGTGCTCAGACCTGCTTAGAATTGGAGTACTGTGAGTGCAGGACAGTAGGAGAGCAGAGAGATGATCGTCTTAGTTCATTATATTTCTATCATATGTTACAGTGAAACATAGACATAACATCCTCCTGCTGTGTGTTACTCCACTTATTTTTCTCTTATTTCTCAGTTTAAATCTTCTCAGCCCCCACAAATAGCCTCTTGGCTCAGTGATGGACCAGAGGTCAGCCTTTTGAATAATATCTCCATAAGACTGTCTCTGGTATACTTCTGAGTCCTTATCAGTATCTCTGCTTGTTGTGAGCTTATTTCTTGGATTATTTTCAAATGAGTTATAAACACTCTTAATAACATGAGCTTAGTGGTTATAAAAGCCAGTATACATCAAAAAATAATCTCTGCATTAGAGAAGCTCTATCAAAATGCCAAAGTTTTGTTAATGACTGCGCCAGTTATTTGAACCATGGGCAAAAATCAAAATTATTTGGAGTTGCTTTTGAGTAATAAAAGTGGAATCACAGCCGGCATAAAATTGAAGTTCAATGACAAACATCAGCAGACATGGATCAAAAGTCGCCAACTGAAGTCTTTAGAGCTGCACTCAGACAGCACTCCCTTTTGTTTTAATTTTATGTTTAGTTTTAATGAGTTTCTACTGCTGTTTTTTGGTTTATTTTATTTTTTATTATTCAGAAACGCTTCATTTCAGTTTAGTTTTGATAGGTTTTAGTGTTAGAGTTTTTTGGTAATGTGGGATACGTGTCAGGGGCGAGACCCAAAAGGGCTTGTCACTATTCACATTAATTATTCAATTTTGATGTTTGTACATAATAAAAGTGGAATCACTTTCAGGGTTCGAATATAATTCGAATATTTAAAAACTCATTGACATTCAAATGCTGAAGTTGTGATTTGAGCGTGTTTCTTTAAAATATTTTCGCTTTTATTATCTTTCTCGAGTCTCTCCTTGGCCTCTACTTCACTCATATGTAGGTGTAGGGACCAAATGTTTAGTAACATGACACGTGACGTGATGACCAATAAAGGTTTCACACCAAAACACGCAATGGCCGCCATGGGAGATGTTTGGGGATATTTATTGCCAAGATGGTGCACACGCTGGCGGTGATTTGGCAAGTGCGGCATCGCTACATTAAGAGATGCTGATGTACAAGTGTACAACCGCTGCAAACCGACAGTAACCCGCTGTCGTGGTATCCTCTCCTGTCCCAGCTGGCACACCGTTACCTGTGCATCCTGGGCACCTTCATCAGGGCGGAGAGGGTTTTCACCATGGCTGGGACTATAGTGAACAAAAAAACGCTCTGTTCTTGATTTAAAAAAAAACGTGGATTGCCTCGTGTTTTTAGGTAAAAACATGTAGGGACAACACAATACTAACTTTTTTAAATGTTTTGTTCATTACAAACATGATGTCATCACCGCTGTAACCGGTGCAATTTAATTTTTTATGTTTGACATTTAATTTCTAACCCGTTTGTTCGTTTTAAAGTTGACCATCAGTACCAAAATGCCTGTTAAAAGCCTCTAAATGGTGCAGGTGGCTGTGTTTGCACTAAAAAGTACATAAAAATAAACATTAACTACTTTTGCTTTAAGCTCATTATTTCTTCATTGCAATCTGTGATGTAATATTGGAGGGTCCCCTAGTGGACAAATGTGTAACTACATGGTGATTAAAGCAACTGAACTTTTAACATATTCATAAAAATGTGCATAAATATTTGAATAGTATTCGAGTATTGGAAAAAGTCATAAATGAAATTTGAATGGGACTGTAGATAAATATTGACAGCCCTAGTACACAACTCAAGACGTAAAATTTTCATTGTGTGAAGCTGTCCTCACTCAAATCAAATGATTTAACTCTCTTCAGGCTTGGGTGTTCATGCTCCTGTTAAAAACTAAAACTAAGAAGATTTTGCTCCTGATTCTATTTCATTATAGTTAGATTTGTACGCACATGATACAGTTTAAGTTAGTTTTAATTTTTGTAAAGCTTAGTTTTTATTAAGTTTCATTTGACTAAAATGATTTTTACATTTTAGTTTTTAGTTTTAGCTTACATTAATAACCATGGTCACCAGAGGTGGGAAGTACTTGAGTAGTTTTTAAAAAAAAATCATACTTCTGAGAGTAGTTTTGGGGCAGAGTACTTTTTTACTTCTACTCTGTTACATTGGGCACGCACTGGTCGCTACTTTTACTTGTCTGTAATTTATTTTCATTTATTACTTTTAAACACTCAGCTGAGCTCTCACAGCAGTGTGAGGTAAAATCCTCAGCACCACAGAGTAAACGGAGGAGTGACCCCCTCCCCCTTAACCATCAACAGTTGGAGATAATGGCTGAAGATGTGATACCTGCGTCTCCTTCAGGGGAGCACATTCATCCCTGGACCAACATCAAGACCTTTGTCTTTCAAATGACGAGGAACGACAGCCACATAATGCTCTGCCTACTGTGTCTACCTAAAACGGTGGAAATCTCAAGCTTCAAAAATAGCACGTCAAATCTAAGAAAGCACATTATAGGACGTAAGCTAAATAAGCTAACAACTGAACTGCTAGTTTGGTAAACGTTTAAGTTCAAATCTCTGTTTTAACTTGCAGACTGCAAAGACACAGTTGTGTCTGTAATAAATGATGTCATGTGTCCAACCACCTATGTAACTCTGCCACAGCCAATGTGCATTAAAACGAAACATTTCAGGCATGCAAATAACAACATATTCTGAGCCCTGGGGCTCGTATCCAACGCTCATCTCTGTGCGTTTAACACAGCAAACAAGAGATGAGTCTACAATGTACAGTGTGCCCCCGAACCTAAACAGCAGTCTCATCGTTTTGCAATCAATTATGCAAATGCAGTACACAAGTGAGTCCCTGAACGCAGTACAGAAAGGTTGTCATGGCACAGAGACGTGACATGCATGAGAATCTCCAGCATTAGTTTGTTGCAATGCCAGCAATATGAAAAAAGAAAGCAGGATTCCTCCCTCGACACTGACTATGGGAGAGCGTAGTCTACTGCCTGAAGCCAAGATAAATGAACACACATAAAAACACACACATAAAAACTCACACGAACACCCTCATTTGCATAGAAACCAGAGGGAGCGCTGAAGAGAGGCCACAACATGTAATGAGACAGAGGGAGAGTGTGTTGTATCTGTGTATGAATGCACATGTGAGGAGATGCAGATCCGCGCTCTCTTCGTGCTTTCCTCGAATAATAGCGTTTTATCCTCCCTGCTCCTGAGTCGTCAGCGTGCTGGTGGAGGAGAGACGCTGCTATCTGGCCCGGCAGCGGAAGAATCGGCACGCTCTGCAGTCTGAATAATTTATAGGTTCAAGAAGCTGCAGAGTCTGCAGCTCAGCTGATAAATCCCCCGCTGATGGTGTCAGACACAACACAAAGGCTACAGATCAACATGAATGTGCACGGCATCCAGGGTGAGGGAGAGAGAGAGGGTATTTCTGTGCATGTTTTCAGTTTTGCATAATGATGGTTGTATGTGCTGGTGTTTACACTGCAGGGAAAAAATATCACCAAAATCATGAACCAAAGTAATATTAAGATAAAATTTACACTGTGAACATAGCTGATGGCTGTTTATTAAAGTCATGTGACCATCAGTCAGAGAATCATGGTCAGTGGGGTAAATGATTAGATATGAGGACAAGGGCTAATTGGTAGCAATTAAAATAACCATGAAAAGGAGGAGTAAGTAACTTAACCAGGGATCAAAATGAGAAACCAACCAATGGACAAATCATCAACTAGCTGTCAGAGTTTTTACCACTAGTTAACAGGAAACACATCAGTTACTAACAGCTAGTTAGGCTGTTTGTAAGTGGGCTCGCTGTTTCAGTCATTCTTGCAGACTAAACAAGAAAAGCACTCGGAGAGCGCAGACCTCCGCCATTAGCCAGATCTCCCAATAGTACAGAATCTTTCAAAAAATTCCTGGATCCAGATCACTCCCAAAATCTAATCAGGTCTTCCTTATGCCATTTGTGATATTTCCTGAAAATTTCATCAAAATCCGTCTATAACTTTTTGAGTTATGTTGCTAACAAACAAACAAACTAACTAACAAACCCTGCCGATCACATAACCTCCTTGGCAGAGGTAATAAGATTGTCCTCAAAGAATTTCCTGTGTTTTCCATTTATGCATTTATTTTACCCTCAACCTTTACAAGCCTGCCATGGCCAGCTGCTGAGAAGCACCCCCACAGCATGATGCTGCCACCACCTTACTTCACAGTGGGGATGGTGTGGCCAGTCTCCCACATGCCTTTTGGTGAACTCTAGTCCAGATTTAATCTGAGTTTTCTCCAACAGTGGCTTTCTCTTTGCTCCTCTCTCATAAAGCGTTGACTGGTGAAAAACCCAGACAACAGTTGTTGTCTGTAGAGTCTCTCCCAGCTCAGCTGCTGAAGCTTGGAACTCCTTCAGAGTAGTCATAGGTTTCTTGGTGGCCTCAGACAAACTGGTTGCTCAGTTTGTGAGGGCAGCATAATCTAGGCAGTAGAGGTGTAATAATTTATCAACCTAAATCAATACATCGATTGGTTGATTAATGATCCAAGTAGATAGATGGAAAGTCAAAGCATTGATCTAATTGATGCTTCAGGGTACAGTGCTTAACAAATTTATTAGACCACCTGTCATATTTGTCTCAAAGACCATCCAGCATCACGAAGTGCTTTAATGCAGACTCTTTCATTTTCAGTGAGCTCTCCACGTTTTACCATTTTGAACAGGAATGAGGAATTTCAAACTGAATTCACCCAAATTTGAGCCGACTCACTGGGCTTCTCTGAGAAGTCAGAAATGAATCAAGCATAACATTCAACCACTAAAACTCATTTTTCTGTTCAGGAATGACAGTAAATAACTATAATTTGACATATTAATCAAGAAATATTAATGTGCTTGACTATTTTTTCAGTTTTTTTTGTAAATCAGTAAATGTGAAAATTCATGGATAACAATATTAATTATATTTTTGCATTAAAAATATCATTTGGGTTAAAGAGCTTTTACATATTGGTGTATTAACCATTGCAGAAGCATAAAAAATGATTTTGGTAATTACCAATGTTGTTAATTTAGGGCAGCTGTGGCATAAACCTTACTTTGGTTAGGGTTAGGGTGGTCTAATATATATGTTAAGCACTGTATGCTTTTATTTTGAAATTCCCCCTGCACACCTGTTGACAGTTTCCAACTGAGGCAGCGCCCTCAACAAGCTAGCTGCAAGCTAGCTAACTAGCGGCAGTGGGAAAAGGATATCCTCTCTTCTCTCAGCTGTGTGGATATATTTCAGACAGAGGCTACTGCAGGACAGGTCTCTCCCCTTAGTTTGCTGACTACGTCTACATCTTTATCCGTATACAACCGCCATATGAAATTGTTGATGGATAAAAATTACTCAACTTGTTACGGCTGAGGTAGCACAAGCGTTGTCTGCAGCAAAGTCCAGATAAACAGAGAGAGAAAAGTCCACTGCTGCATGCCTCCTTTGATACACTGATTTTATTTTGCTGTGTCACATTAAAGTGAAAATATCAGCTGTCCAACATTTATGTGGTTCAAGCAGCACAGCTGTTCTCTTCATACCCCCCATGTCCTCGCTTTGTTATGAGGCTGCTCATCACAAGAGCATCTTTTGAAATATAACTTTAAATAAAACTTTGCTCTAGTTAACTGCTCCATTTATTAAAACCAAGGTTGCAATAAAGCATCTGCCACACTTATAGGCCCCTGTGTAAAGTATGAAGGGCTGGAGCACGAATTGGCGGACCTCTGTTGACTTAGGTTATTTCATTGACTATACTATGTAGAACTCTATGACATTAAAGAGGGTTTTTTTTTTGTCAGAAAAGCCAAACTAGATGGACCATGATTGATTTATAAAATCAATAAAAGGGTCAAACATCCAAGGAGTTGAAAACTTTTAATAGGGACTGTGTATGCGGCCTCTATGTGTCCTTGTTTTGCAGATGACATCGAATTATTTCTCCCACTACAAAGCCACGCCCACAGTCTCTATTCCACTGCTTTAAAGGAATCCAAGTCTGGTTGGCACAAATTTACTACTTTTTTCCTTATTTTTAATTTTTTTTTTTGGGGGGGGGCTTTTAGTGGATTAGTTGGTGAGAAGTATGCAGTAAAGGGCCACAGGCCCTCAACCCCTGCATGAGGCCTTCAACCACTCGCCCCAAAATTTCCTACTTTTAGATGAAAACTAAACAGAGGTAGTCCTGTTTGGTCATTACATTTCCTTGGTCCCTTGTAAACCCACATCCAACCTTCTGTAAATAATCTGGGTGTGATTTTTTCATTCTGCTTTTAAATTCAACAAATTAACTCTGTGGTGAGAGGCTGCAGTGAGCTACAGTATAAGGCTATTATTCTCCATAGTGGTACGGGTTTGTAGAGTAAGACGACAAATACGACGGTCTAATTGTAACTATTTTCTGTCACTCTCTTAAGGATGTTATTTTAAAAGCATTAAAAGCTCCTCAGCTTCAACACGCTCCATCAGACCAAAGAGTGAGGAAGAATCAGTGATGGGGAGACAATAACTTCCTTAGAATAACGCTGAAAAGAGCAGAAGAGGCTTTCTACCATCTGAGGTTTGATTGAAATGGTTTTAATTACCCCATCTGCTTTCGCTGTTGTTGTTTAATGACAGCAGACTGGGGAGTCGGCACTACAAACTGTCGTTCTGGGTTTACTGAGTTCTAATATTTGAACAGCAGATGCAGATGGGAACAAGCATGACCTTTACGGGCTCAGATACGGCGAGTTTGCTCTGTATTATTCACAGTGTTTAGTGGCATCCAACCACATGGGCACACTAATTTTAATTTAAGACAATCTGGATTTGTAGAATCAACAAAACAAGTGTAATCTCTAAGACAAGAAGAGTGTTTTTAACCGTATGTGTAGTCAGAGTAGCATCGACCATCACAGAGTAGCTGCCTTTGTTTGCGCTCTTTGCCCGCTTCTTTGGACGTTTCTGAACACAGGAATCACTCTAATTAGGAATAAACTAAAGGGTTTCATTCGCAGTACAAATACAATTAATGTGGTGCTTCACAATTCAGTAGTAGTATAAACTTTAACATTACAAATGGGCCATGTTGGATTGGGAGAATTCCCAGTGGCTGATTTTAGGGACAGGACGGTACAGTGGCATTATATAGACTTATATATCCCTCTCTCTCTGCACTTGGTCAGACAAGGAGGCCGTCTGACTGGAAACACCACCATTACATTGGTTCCACGTGTACCTTGTCAGTGGTTAGTCATTTTGGCGCAAGACAATCAAGGTTATAATCAAGAAAGAAAGATAGATAATAGGTAGTGACAAGTTGGTGAAAATGTTGGACTAGGAAATGGAAAGCTTACGCAGCCTAATGTGCAAATTTGTTTTGTTTTTGCACGCTTACATCTGGATGGAAAGCACCAGGTGGAGATGACAGATAAGTTAGCAGAGCCAGGTGTGCAACACAAACATAACAGAAAGTCTGCAAACCACCCTCAAGTTTATGGATAAAATCAATAAACTTTGGGATGTTATACTCTGACAAGTATAAATTTAAATGGGTTTATCTATATACTTAACTACAGTTAATCCACAATTAATATTGTCAGGTGTGAGGTTGAAGGTTGTGAACTAAAGTGGGCTGGTCTGAAACTCCAGAGCTGAAACTGAGTCCCACTCTGGCCCTGGTTTACATGATGTGTTTTCATTCTGGATAGTGCCCTGTAAACATAGCTGGTGTCTCTCGTTCTCTAATAGCATGAGCGACCTACCTGTCCACTTTTGGTGCTCTCACACACTACGATGACGTTGTTGCCCCCGGAGATTGCTGGAACGTTGTCGTTGACATCCAGGACCTGGATGGTGACCGGGACATGACTCACCATGCGAGGGTTGTCTGAAAGTGACAAAGAGGCACCATCTTTACATTAAAAAGTAAACATCCTATACTGACAAACCATATTCCAGATTTTTTTTCGCATATATGAAACCCATATATGCATAAATGTTTCAGATCATCAAACAAATTCTAATATTACACAGTTTTTTTTAATTTTTTTTTTAGGCAGTTTATTGGTGATGATTTCATTGGAGTGAAAAAGGCCATCCAAACCTATGAATTAAGTGGGATTAACCACATTTTTTGGAAAGCTGAGTTCAATTCCACTAGCCACACCCGGGCCTGATTAGTGCCAGACCTGTTGAATCCAGAAATCCTTTAATTAAATAGAACCTGTCTGACAAAGGGAAGTAGACGAAAAGATCTCAAGAGAAACAAAGTCATTGACATCTATCAGTCTGGAAAGGGCTACAAAGACATTTCTGAGGCTCTGGGACTCCAGCCAACCACAGTGAGAGCTGTTACCCACAAATATAGAAAATTTTAAACAATGGTGAACCTTCCTAGGAGTGGCCGGCCTACCAAATTGACTCCAAAAGCGCATTGATGACTCATCCAGGAGGTCAAAAAAGAACCCTGCAGGACATCTGAAGACCTGCAGGCCTCACTTGACTCAGTTAAGGTCAGAGTTCATGATTCAACAATAAGAAGGAGGCTGGGCAAAAATGGCATCCATTTTTATGGGAATACTGGAAATTTATTTGGACAGGTTTAGGCATTTCCATGTGAATTTAGGGAATGTATTGTAATTTGGGGGATTTCATTTAAATTTGGGGGGTATTTTCATAGACATTTTTGAAATGTATATGTAATTTTTGGGGAATTTAACTGAAAATATTCAAAGAAATTCTGGTGTACTTTGTTTGGTGTACATTAAAAAATATGGTTAAGAGTGTTCACAGAAATTTTGGGTAATTTCCCTGAAATTTTAACAAATTTGTGTGGATTTTGGATAGGAAAATATCCTAGAAATTGGATTTCCTTGTGGTCCAACTACAGATTTTTGTGGACATAATCTTTGGTCATAACTACTTCCTGTTCAAAGATGAGGCTAAGTTTTTACACTGTTTTCCCAATTATTATGCAAAACAGAGTTTCCAAACACTCAATAGTTTCTTAAGGATTGAAAACAGAAATCTGCAGTACTTGTTTGCATTAGGAGTTGCCCAGAGCAGCCAAGGGCTCAGTGGAATTTTTTGCAGCATGGGATGGTGTTCTGTCTTGCATGAAAATGATCTTATTTTGGAAGGCACAGTTCTTCTTTTTATACCATTTCAGGAATGGGCAGTTAGGAACTCCAGATATTTAGCTGAGGTCATTGTGACACCTTCAGACACCTTAAAGGGGCCTACCAACTCACTTCCTATGATTCCAGCCCAAAACATGACTCCGCCCCCTCCTTGCTGACATTGCAGCCTTGTTGGGACATGGTGGCCATACACCAACCATGCAGAACTCCATCCATCTGGTCCATCCAGTGTAGCACGGCATTCACCAGTGAATAAAACTGTTTGAAAATTAGTCTTCATATAAATTTCTGGGCCCAATGCAATTGTTTTCCTTGTGGGCGTTGGTTAAGGGTGGCTGAAATACAGCTTTAAACACACACCAGCAAGCCTCTGGAGGATCCTGCATCCGGAGGTTCTTGGGACTCCAGAGACAACAACAGCTTCAAATACCTGTTTGCTGCTCATCAGTGGATTTTAATATGATGATTTTGCCTCACAGATATTTCCTTAATATGCCTTTATCTGAACAAACATGTCTGCACTCTAAATCACACACAAATCTTTTCACAGTTTCTTAGTTTCTCCTGAAATATCCAGTTCTTATATCTGCACTATTTCATGCTTTTCATTTGTAGAAAGATATTTCCTGTGAAACCTGTGTTTCATTGGAAACAGATTTGCATAATAATTTCAAACACACTTATTCATGTCCTACTGATTCCAAATAAGAGAAACTAAAAAAGCATAACAAACAAAAGCTCAGGTCTCAGGAGGTTCAAGCGTCCAATTATTTAGTATGGAAAACTGGGTGTACGTATCCTTATAATTCCCTTATTTAATCCTTTCTTTTTGAATCATGTTTTTTGAAGGTTATTCTAGTTTTTGCTTACTAATTATTTCTTCTAACTTCAAAAAGGCAAAAGTATACCCAAACATAGCACCCCTAAGCAGAACTAACCATAAAAGATTCTATTCTGGCATGATACTTTTCCCAGACATGTTCCCAGGTGAATAGCTTCACCCTTTTTAACTAAGAATTATTACTCCCACAACTACCTCCACAATTACACCCCAAACAAACAAACAAACAAACAAACAAACAAAAACAATAACAACAAAACAACACATAAATACAAGAAAGACAACCACAGAAAGTCAGACTTGGCAGAGAAAATACAGCAAAGCTTGGGCGTCATCAGAGCATACAGCAAAGAATGCCACATTAAAGTACGGCGGCCCAGCAGGGACAAGAACTATGAAATAAAAGCATTCAGATATCTAATAGCTGGGTCCCAGACACTTTCATATTTCTCATACATATGCCTAAGTACAACTTTATCTCCATTTCTAGATCAAAATAGAGCTAACCCATGCTGTTCTTATGAGATTCTATCAGTGCTATCACTTTACTGTTGTTTACATCCAGTTTAAAGCAAGTTATGTCAGGAAGGCAATAGCCACTAACTGCAGCTGCAGCTGCTACTTCCAACAGGTGGCTGTGTTACAGTTTAGACCAGGGGTGTCAAACTCAAGGCCCGGGGGCCAAATCCGGTCTGTGGTGCAGTGTTGTCCAGCCCACAGGATCACATCATATTTTGATTGGCTTGCAGGTTTCCTCCAGTATGGAAATGTAAATTTAACCTTGAAGATTTAAAATATTCTTTAAGTCATAAAAATTTGAAAAACTAAAGAGTAAAAATAGTGAGATAGAAAGTAAGAAATGAGGGAGAGAAATTAATTTGTGTTTTCAATTAATATTTTCAATTTGCATCTCAAAATTCGGTCTTAAACTTTACATTTTGTCTTTTTATCTCATATTGTCAACTTTTAGATTCCAATTTTTACATTTCAAGTCATATTTTGAAATTTCAAGCTCATGATTTACAATTTAATTTCATATTTTGCTCTTTTAAACTCCTAACTTTGACTTTTAATCCCATATTTTGACTTTTTAAACTCACAATTTAGAATTTCATCTCATATTTTGACCTTGAAGATTCACAATTTTAAATTTTAAGTTATATCTCGACCTCTTAAACTTAACATTTTGTTTTTTATCTCATATTGTGACTTTTTCAACTCCTAACTTTGATTTGTAATCTTATTTTTTTTACCTTTGAAACTCATGATTTTGTATTTTATCGCATATGTTGACCTTTAAACTCATGATTTTTACTTTCTATCTTATATGTTTTCCTTTTGAAAACATTATTTTAACTTTGGATTTTGTGTTCTGACCTTTTTAACTGATATTTTGACTTTTTATCTCAGATTTTGAGCCTTTAAACTTATCATTTTAACTGTTTTTTAAAACTCCCGAAACCATTTATCATCAGTTTTTCTCCCCCTTAATGTTTTACCTGTGAAAACAAGGTTGACATTTTTTTGGTTAAATGTTGACCCTGTCGAGCCTTCAGGTTAGACCTAAATTCAGATTTCGGCCCCTGCTGTGGTTGAGTCTGACACCCTTGGTTTAGACAGAGCTTTGACCAGGATTGTGGGCCCGAAAATATTTTAAAAATCCTATCTTATTGTTGTCCAACCATAAACTTGCATCTCAAATATCTCTCTATCTGTGTTATTGACTGATTATGTTAGGGTGAAATTAAGTAAATATCAACAATAATAGCTCTAATTGGCTTTGATTGATCTTTCCCTTGTTTGGAACAAGCTTTAAATGCTGAGATCATGGTCTAAGTGAGTCACCAGTCAATAGATGCTGGTGTATTAGGTCTCACTGTTAAATGACACGGTCTGTGTCCCTGCTGCACTCCTGGTTTGGATCTTTAATCCCCTCAGACTCAGCTTCAGAGCGACTAAGCTATGCGGCGTTTATGAATGCCCCTGTTCAGTCCATTACTCACACTTTAGTGCAGCAAAGGGTAAGAGAAAGGGTAATTGCAAAGATAAGCATCGGCTGGAGAGAAATGAGAGGGGAGGATCAAGAAGAAAGAACCGATGGACTTTCGACTCTCACATAATCTCATCTGTGCAGAGGTCCCATGACTGAAAGGTCTCAAAGGCTTTTCCACAGAGATTTACCGCTGTGACCACTGACTTTTTCTCAACAGACACACTCATTTTCTACTCCGGGGCCGGCCACACACTGGATGATTTTAGGCTCAGTGTTGGCCCCACAATGACCAGCGGTGTGAGGCCTGATTGAAGGCCTGTCACTATTGATTATTTGTCTGAATAATCCTTAAGTGTTTGGTGTCAAAATGATTATTTTACTCCTGCTGACTGAGCCAACACCTCCTTATCTCAAACATCAACATGTTTGATTTTTATAAAGTCAGCTCTACTGTATATATTTCACATCTGTACCGGCGTTTCCCATTGACCAGGGACCCAAAAGTGGATTACAGAGCAATTTTCAAAGGGTTGCAAATGTGTAAACAGAAAATAAAATAGCCAAAGGGTCTCTGAAAGTCTTTTAAAATAGGATTCTTTTGTCCTGTCTCTTTGCTTTGTCACATATCCTTTATTGAATGAGTTCTGAACTGTACTTTTACCATTGAACAAATATAATTGGTTAAAAAATCAGAAATCTGGAGTCACAATTTCTCGTTGTGGGGTTAATGGTGCATCCTGAGGCTCAACAAGTTGATAACAATTTCAGTATGCCCTATTCACATGGGATTAGTATTACCTAGGAATCTCAGGAAATAAGAAGTAGCTGCTTGGGACCTCTGTGCCATTAATCATATTTGTAATTTAGGGAATAAAAATTCCAAATAACAGACGTTATTTTGACATACAGAAGTCCAAAGGTAATACTAATCCTGTGTGAACTGGCATCACTGTAACTTTAGGGTGTTAAATATACTTTTCTTATGGTACATGCAGCTTATTGCATCTTTCATTAAAAACTAGATCAAAATTGCAATTTCAGCTGAAATTGCATGGGGATGCTGAGAGCTGAATTGTGGAAGAACTGCTGAATATAGCCACCAAAGCACCAAAATAGCTGAAAATAGCATAAAATGGCATAAAAGTAGCTCAAAGTGACATTCAATAGTTCAAAAGAGGATTAAAAATAGCTGAAAGTAGCCTAAAAAGCTGAAAATAGCCTAAAAAAAAGCTGAAAGCAGCCTTAATATAGCTGAAAATAGCATAAGAATAGCCTATTTTGGCCTGAAAATTGCATCCAAGGCCTGAAAAAGCATAGAAATACCTGACAATAGCATGAAAATAGCCATAAATTAAACATTCTAAAAGTTAGAAATGAGAAAAGCCATAGCAGTCGAATGACGAATAAACTGAATTTTTTTAAAAGTTTGAACGGTGTCGATACGACAACGTATGAAGGAGGAGATAGCCGGGGTGGAAGAAGAATAACAAACAAAATGGTCGACGCGAATATCAGCAGTGTGGATGCTCAGTATCCCCACTATAAACAAAAGATAAAACAGCGTAAGACTAAAACTTTTACACATATAGGCTAATTAACCGCTTGTCTTCCAGTTCATTTCAGCTTTTGTTGACATTGCAGACCTTGATACCATTCACACAGTATTACTTTTTACCCCCTGCACAGGATGGCAAAGCAAAGTCTGTAATGTTCTCAAAATTTCTAAAGGAAAACATGAAGGTGCTGGGGAGGTCAAGGGGTAATTCGCAAATAATCAGAGGCTATCAGGTGATTCTAATCCCATGCAAACAGTGCTGTAGAGTGTGTTTGGATCAGGCAGAACCTTTAATAAACTCAGTGGGTAATTGGACAAATTTTTAAAAAACATCCTTTCAACCAAGAAAAGGTTTCAGTAAGGTTCTTTGCTCCTCTGGTCACAGAGGAATGCTGATCAAACTGCTGCCGAGCTGCAGAAACATAAGGGCCTTCATAATGTCTCATGCAGCACTGGATGTTCTCACAGAATCATCACTGTAGAATCAATACTACAAACAGCAGAAGTGTGGAGGCACTCACTTTGCCTCAGCACAACCAGGCCTGAACACAGGCACGTCATCACACCACAGTCTGAAACACACAGTTTACAAGAATGATTATTTAACCTGGTGGGTAAGGTATCAAAATTATTACCTATATTGAGATAAAAAGTTTTTTTGATAGAAATTTCAAATCCATTTTTCTTTCTAAAGAGAGCTGAAAGAACCGAAAACAGCAACCATTTGGAAGAGGAAACAAACTCTGAGTGACGGTATCATCACCATGTTAGATAAACAGTTAAGAACAGGTGTGCTGAGGTGTGCTGAGGTGTGCCGGCGCTGAAAACTTACCAACCTCTGCAGCCACCACGGTGATGTTGTGCCACGCCGTCACCTCCCGGTCCAGAACCTGCGTGGTCCTGATGATGCCGCTGTTCACGCCGATGGTGAAGTATAAAATTCTCTCCTCCTCGTTTTCTATGAAGAACCTGTGACGTACAATGACATAAGAGGGGAAAAATGTATTTTCTGAATTTATTTCATATTGTCGGAAGGTCTACTCAGTTACCCAGTGCTGTGAAAAAGGTATCATACTTCTTAATGATTTCTTTTATTTTTTTTGTTTGCATTTCTGTCTCACTTGAATCTTTCAGATCATCCAAGAAACTATTAGACGAAGATGACCTGACTTAATTAAAAAAAACAGTTTATAAATAATTATTCAATTTATCAAGGGGAAAAAGACATCCAGACCTACCTGGCCCAATGTAAAAAGCTAAACCCTGAACCTTTGCTAAGTCATGAATTAACTGGGATAAACCACATTTTGTTGGTCCAGTTTGGTCCAGTTCCATCAGCCACACCCAGGCCTGATTACTGCCAGACCTGTTTGATCCAGAAATCCCTTAAATAGAACCTGTCTGACAAAGTGAAGTAGACTAAAATTTCTAAAATATGGCACCAAAAACATTCAAGAACAGATGAGAAACAAACATCTATCACTCTGGAGAGGGTTAAGAGCCATTTCTAAGACTCTGGGACTCCAGCCAAACATGGTGAGAGCCATTATCCACAAATGGAGAAAACTTGGAACAATGGTGAACCTACCCAGGAGTGGCCAACCTACAAGATGACCCCAAGAGTGCATTGACCACTCATCCAGGAGGTCTCAAAAGAGCTCAGAACAACATCTAAAGACCTGCAGGGCTCCACTGACTCAGTCAAGGTCAGTGTTCATGGCTCAACAATAAGAAAGAGGCTGGGTTAAAACGGCACCCATGGAAAGTTCCAATGCACAATGATGATAATAATTTCCACAGCACTTTAACTCAAGTAGAGCCTTCAGGAATAAGGCTGATAGCAACTTACAGGAGGATTTGTGACAAAGAGCTTTCCAAAATGAATAAAAAAACCAGCACATTTATTCAAACAAACACCAGAAAATAAATAATAAAGCCTCACATCATCATGGTACTGATTTATGCTGCATCCGTGCTGAATAAAGCATGACTAAAATGTGAAACCGAGCTAATTCTCACTGGTCTGATTGTATTAAAGGTCCTGCAGGTTTAACAGCCAGTAACAGAGTTCAGTCGTCCAATCAGAGCGCACCAGGGCTGCAGCTCCACCAGAGCTCTGTCAGAGATTGTGCGGCCAGCTGTCGACCGAGGACAGAAAGCCTCATATGCAGCGCGGCCTCTTTTCACTGATCCTTTCCAGAGTGAGGTCGGAATCAAACGAGCTTTTCAGGGTTTTTTTTTTTTTCTTTTTTAGGTCTGCTCCATCACAAAAGCTCCGTCTGATGTCCCCAAACACATCCACTCTCCACTAAAGCATGAAGCTGACAGAAGTGAGAGTCACAGAGCGAACAGAGGAAACTGTCACAAAAACAGCCGCTCTCTGGATGACGGTAAAGAAGCAGAGATTCAGAAGCTATTCAGGGCTCTGCCAGGCCAAAATTGGGTTCATTTTCTGCATGGACAATATTTAGTGACGGGCAGCTGGAGCACTTTCAAGCCAAACTGGGTGATGTATAGAAAATAATCTGATTTATTTTGGTTCTTCTTGATGTTTACAGGCCTGTTTGAGTCAGAGTATCTTTGGACTGCAGGTGGTGAGACGCTAAGGCGGTCTTTAAAGAAAATTTGTGTTGGTTTCTGTAAGATTTACATACTAAAAGGGACCGGGACCCGTTAGCGCTCTAAGCTTGTGTTTTTGTTGACGTGACATTATGAAATGAGAGATAAAGATGCTAAACAGTGAGCAGATTTGACTTTGTTCTGCTCTGCTGGTTACCAAACACTAGCTGTGTGCAGACGTCCAAAATCAGAGCAGATGAGCCGGTGTGTTGATTTATTGAAGCATGTAGAGGCTCAGTGTAATAACCTGCAGTTTGCCTGCCTGAGTCTGAAGCCTGCAGTTTGTATTCAGCAGCATTAAAGGGCCTGAGCACAGAAGCAGTCCATGGGAGTGCAAGGAAATTTGGCCTTCACATCAGACGGTGGAACCAAATTGGATTGTTTGGTGGTTTCATGGAGGCTTTTTGCAAAATGGCTCAATTGCACCCCTTCAAAGTTTTCAAAAGGTTACTTTCAACTACATGTAAATAATTTGGTGGCCTGATGTGGTTAGATGAGATCTACAAAGAAGCCTCCTGGACCTTTTCCCCGGCTCCAACAGGAAAGCTACTATTTTGAATAAATTCGCGAAAGTATGTGGTTTTAGAACTATTTTCAGGGTTCATTTTAGGTCTTGGTATGCCTGACATACCAGAGATACTTATTTATAGCACCACTGGATATACGACAACAGGGGCTATAATAACATTTTATTCACATATATGTAATTTAATCTGGAGTTGCCCCCCCCCCCCCCGTTTGCAGCTTTAACACCCTCCACTCTTCTTGGAAGGCTTTGTCACAATTTGTGCCCATTGGTTCTGAGAACATTCATGAGGTCAGGCACTGTTGATGGACTAAAAGGCCTGGCGCAGTATCTCATCTCCAGTTCATCCCAAAGGTACTCGATGGGGATGAGGTCAGTGCTCTGTGCTCATGTCTTTATAGTCCTTCCTTTGTGCACAGGGGCACAGTCATGGAATAGGAAAGGACCTTCCACAAACTGTTACCACAAAGTTGGAAGCATAGCATTGTCCAAATTGTCTTGGTATGTTGAAACATTAAGATTGCGTGATTCGTAGCTCCACAATGTTGGGTTTGCTGAGCAAGACAGTTAGGCATTGCCTGACATTCCCATAGAAAGCGTTTGGGAAAGGGCAAAGCCTTTGAAAAAAAAAAACCTCAGAGAGTGATTGGATGAACGTTCTGTTTGTCACATTTTTACAGGCTGCTACCGAGGAGTACACTCCATGGAAAACTGCATAACACAAACCATGGCGACTGTAGACTTTGTCGTTTTTGAAAAGAAAACAACTCACTGGTGTTCTTTGTTCTTCCTTTAATGAGGGAATGTTGTCAACTTCTGATAAAACTGGTGCTACAGCAGCATCCACGCTAATCTCTTCCGCCATACTTGCACCGGCCTCTTGTTGCTGCTTGCTTACATCACGACGTCACCGAGCCCCAAAGTACTGCCCCTCATCAATGATTAGTCCTGTCACTTTCTAACCAGACCCAAACTGTTCAGATGGGAGCTTTGCAAGATGGATTTGCCAGTTAGAAATGCGGAAACTGGTGAATCCATCTGCTTTGCAAGGTTAAGTATATTGAGCATGCAGACCAGAGTCAGAGTCTTTCGGTCCTTGGTCTTTGCAGTCTTGCTGTTCTCTAGTGAGGCCTGGAAGTTGACTCACGGCCAGAGGTGCCAACTGGGCTCTTCTGTGGCAACTTCTCTTTGGTGCATCTTTGGTAACATGCCGAGGAGAGCTGGGATGCAGGGAAGAGTTAGCTGAACTTCTACAGGCTTCTGATGCGCTTTCCTGGGCTCCAGTTTACTGCACACTGGGTCCCCAGGACCAGATGAGTTCGTCCAAATGCCAGGGGAGACCACCTGTATCGTGGAGGGGGAAGCTCTGAGGATACCTGGAGAGACGGGGAAGGGGCCTGGTGCAGGCCTGGAGGATGGCCATCAGGAGGCCAGAGCAGGACAGGACGACGGTTGACGCTGCCAGGTGCCAAACCAGCAATTGCTCCCATACTTGATCCGATGCATAGCATTGGACTTGGTGATGCAAGACTTGCATGCAGCTGCCCGGCCACGGAAACCCATTCAATTAGCTACTGCTGCACAGTTTTTGTTCTCAAATAAATGCCAGAGGAAGTTCAGAACTCTTCAGCTATGGAATCATCAGAGCGTTGGCACCCTGTGCCTTAGCATTCACTGACTTTGCTCTGTGATTTAATGTGGTCTTCCACTTTGTCACAGAGGTGCTGTTGTGCCTCAACAATCCTGACTTTAATAATGTCACTAACATTTGACTGTGAAATATCCAGCAGGGATGAAATTTCACAAACCGTCTCATTGCAAAGGTGGCATTCATCACAGTACCACCCTTGAAGTTACCGAGCTCTAGAGAACGACCCATTTTGTTTCACAATTGCTGTCAAATGGAGACTGCATGGCTAAGGGCTTGATTTTATACACCTGTGGCAACAGGTCTGACTAAAACACCTGAATTCAAAAATTAGTGGGTGTGGCTTTTGTCCATATAGTGTATTTCGTTCTCTCTGTCACATTTGTGACGGGCCAATCAGAGCGGGCCAATTTTACAGCTACCGCTACATCCAAGCTAATAGCTAATAGCCGATATTCTTTGCTCTTTTAATTAAGAAATGTGAACCAGTTCTGGTTAAACTGCCTCTATACTAAAGCTACATCCAAGATAAAGGCTACACTGGAGGCAGCCATTGCTTTTAGATTGCAGTACAACTTAACCCCACCTGTAGCTACCGCCTCGTTCTCCTCAAATGACGCTGATTGGTCAGAACCGTTTCTGGTTCCTGCTTAAATGTAGAATGGAATTTGTAAAGACGGATTTGTGATGACAGACATGGTGTCAGGCAAATCCATCTTCTTTGCAAATCTCCTGTATCTGACAAAAAGTCAGCGTCTTTAGGTCCACCAAGCCTTACTAGATTCTTGTTAGGCCTGGATGCCGACTGATGACCAGAGCTGCCAGGTGGACTCCTTTGTGACGATTTCTCTCTGCTGCAATGATATCGTTGGCAAGACCATGTGTTTAATGGTGACGTGATCAGGAGAAGGGATGGGTCCACTGTTGGATACGGGAGCAGCAGCTGCACTTCTACGGGCACCTGACATGCTTTCCCGGGCCTGATCCAGCCCTCTGCCAACTCGGTGCCCAGTACCCTGGTTGCTGGACCAGATGTCACTTGTGTTGTGGAGAGGTCAGCTGGGAGGATACCTGGAGAGATGAAGCATAGGCCTGGAGAGGGTCTGGATAATTGCTATGATGAGGCCAGAGCAGAACAGGACCACGGTTGTAACAGCGAAGGGCCAAACGGGCATATCCTTACATATTGACTTGACCTTTTAGGAGTTTGCACTCTGAATTATTGTTCTGTAGAGGGGGTCTTTGCACATTTTGAGATGTCTAATGTTTAGCCCATGTGAATGTGGGACGTGGGGTGTGTTGATGGATACTTTCAACCCCTATTCTCCTGTTCTAGTTTTAGATAAATCATATATAATTTTGTCCGGTCAGAAGTGATCATTAGCTGTATTTGCTGTTAAAATGAGTGTGGCCCACACAGGCACATATAGCACAGCTCAGAGGTCTTTTGGATGCCATGATACCAGAGGTGGGCACAGTTAAAACTAAAGGCACAGTGAAGGACTGATGAAGGCTTTTTTATATCAGTTAGTCAGAAAATGTTTGCATGACACCACATTTTTATTTCTTCTTGGCCTTGGCCTTTATTCCCGAGTGACACAGTGAGCAGGCTGAGTCATGATCACATCATACAGGCCCCTTACACAAGCAGTTTCTTTCACAAATCTGAGCACAGCTGCAGTGGACCTGCATGCTGCAGACACGCTCTAACACAACTGTGACAGTAATGAGAAGACTCTGTCCTTATGTGCATCTCTGGGCCTCATAGTACGTCCAGTTTCTTCCTGTGTGGTGCAGCTGTCTGTCCTATTTTCAACCTGACTGCTCGTCATTTTTTCACTCAGTGCTCATGTTTGAATAGTGAATGAACTCATGCTACTGGGTGTGTTTGATGTAAAATGTGGAGGGTTTCACTCACTCCTAACCAGTCCCACCCATTTTTCCAAAAGTTGCTACGCTATAAGTATTCGCTCACCTGCCTTGACTCACATATGAACTTAAGTAACATCCCATTCTTAATCCATAGGGTTTAATATGACGTCAGTCCACCCTTTGCAGCTATAACAGCTTCAACTCTTCTTGGAAGGCTTTCCACAAGGTTAGGAGTGTGTTTATGGGAATTTCTGACCATTCTTCCAGAAGCACATTTGTGAGGTCACACACTGATGTTGGATGTTAAGGCCTGGCTCTCAGTCTCTGCTCTAGTTCTTCCCAAAGGTGTTCTATCAGGTTGAGGTCAGGACTCTGTGAAGGCCAGTCAAGTTCATCCACACCAAACTCTCTCATCCATGTCTTTATGGACCTTGCTTTGTGCACTGGTGCACAGTCATGTTGGAACAGGAAGGGGCCATCCCCAAACTGTTCCCACAAAGTTGGGAGCATGGAATTGTCCAAAATCTCTTGGTATGCTGAAGCATTCAGAGTTCCTTTCACTGGAACTAAGGGGCCAAGCCCAGCTCCTGAAAAACAACCCCACACCATAATCCCCCCTCCACCAAACTTTACACTTGGCACAATGCAGTCAGACAAGTACCATTCTCCTGGCAACCACCAATCCCAGACTCGTCCATCAGATTCCCAGACGGAGAAGAGTGATTCGTCACTCCAGAGAAAGCGTCTCCACTGCTCTAGAGTCCAGTGGCGGCGTGCTTTACACCACTGCATCTGACACTTTGCTTTGCACTTGGTGATGTATGGCTTGAAAGCAGCTGCTTGGCCATGGAAACCCATTCCATGAAGCTCTCTACACACTGTTCTCAAGCTAATCTGAAGGCCACATGAAGTTTGGAGGTCTGTAGCGATTGACTCCAGAAAGTTGGCGACCTCTCCTCTCTATGCGCCTCAGCATCCGCTGGCCCCGGGTTGTCATTTTACGTGGCCTACCACTTGGTGGCTGAGTTGCTGTCATTCCCAATCGCTTCCACGTCGTTATAATACCACTGACAGTTAACTGTGGAATATTTAGGAGCCAGGAAATTTCACCACCGGACTTGATGCACAGGTGGCATCCTATCACAGTACCACAAAGGAATTCACTGAGCTCCAGCGACCCATTCTTTCACAAATGTTTGTAGAAACAGTCTGCATGCCTAGGTGCTTGATTTTATTCACCTGTGACCATGGAAGTGATTGGAACACCTGATTTCAATTATTTGGATGGGTGAGTGAATACTTTTGGCAATATAGTGTATCTATGACCAGCTATTTGGCCCCAACATCCCCAGCTTCACCAACAATCTGTTCAGAAAAGACACAATCTATTCTAACAGAAGGCAGAAAGACCTACATTTCACAACAGAAACATTTTTTAATGTTCTAATTGTTTTCTAAGTGGTTAAAATTGAGGGCCCTGATCACCTTACAATTGGGAACTTAATATGGACATTGGTATTAAAACATGTTGATTTTTTTGGCTTTACACTGCCCATACCTCCAAAGCTCTGTCTTCTTGGGGACAGGAAAATGGTACTGAGGGTCATTTTGGCAACATGTGGAAGTGAAATTACAGTAATCATACATAGCTTGGGCTTTACTTTCTGTTTGTGAATGGATGTCACTTTTTAATGTCTTGTGCAATACATGTATCAGAATTCTGCACTGTTTTAAGTTTTTTAATATTGTTTAAAAATAATAAAAATTTCAATGACAAAAAAAACATGTTGATTTTATAACAGCAAACATTTGGTTGGATTTAATTTACAACCAACATCCACCTATGTACAAAAAAAAATAAAGCCACTTGATTTAACTATCTGGGCTCTGTGCCTGTCTTTGCTCCTGGATTATGCTACATGTAATTGGCTAGATGTAGTCAAACATGCCCTTGATCGCTGTGCACCATATGCTTAGATCAACAGTACCTCCTAGTCAGTACTTTTGTGGGATGAAATATGGTAAAGCCCCTACACATACATCTTATAATCCACTCTTATTATTATTTATTTACCTGACTCCACTGTTGGTGCTGTCAGGGTCCATGGCGGTCACGGTGCCAACCTGCGTGCCAGCCGGTGAGTTCTCATACACATCCATGATGTAGTAATCCATGGAGAAGATGGGAGGCTCGTCCACATCACCCACAATGACCCTCAGCGACGTGGCGTCCTTAAACGGGCCCAGGTGGGAGAAGTGGGGGTCTGGGTAAGTGTTGGAGGCTTCGATGTTGAGTGTGTGAACTTTCCTCTTTTCATAGTTCAGAGGCTGCAAAGAAGACAGAAAACACTGTTAACAGTTTCATCCTCAACTCCTCTTCTTTGCATTTAACAAAACTCCAAATTTCTCCCAAAGGTGAGCCAGGTATGAAGAGCCAGGCATGAATCGGGGCTGTTTGAACTGTGCAGTAGCAGAACATTTACTCTGAATAAGAGCTCTGTTATCCAGTTTCCCACAGGCTTTTGTAAACCTGTCAGAGAGAAGGAGCGCCACATCAGCTCACGTCTAAAGTCTGCCAGTGACTGTGTGACCCTCATACGAACTCTATCACTCTTTATCTCTGACTTTAAAAAGCCTCCACCGGGCGAAACACAAAGACGTGACTGGCATCTCAGCCTTGCTGAACTTTGTGCCCCACACTTTTTCAAGAATTCGTTCTTAGCTTTTTAAGTGGCAACTTGTAAAAAAATTATCTGTATTTCATCACATTTCAAAAAAGACACTCTTCACTATATTTTCAGTGCTGCGGGCTCATGTACAGAGTTATGTCTACAGAGCCTATGAAAAATGTTTATCCCTTGGATGTTCTACCCTTTTATTGATTTTTCAAATCAATCATGCTCAGTATGATAAGGTGTTTTTTTAAAAGAAAGAAAAATAACTCTTTAATGTCAAAGTGAAAAAAGATTTTAATGACAATTGAACAAGAAATATGTAATTAAAAATAAGTGACTGCATAAATATTCACCCCCTTTAAAGTGACAGAGGTGCAGCCAACTGGTGCTAGAAGTCTCAAAATTAGTGAAATGGGGATCAGCTGAGTGCAGTGAATGTGTCTTTAAGTGACTGTTGATAAAGACACCTAAGTCTGGAAGGTCCAGTCACTGATTAATCAGTATTCATGGCTACCATTACACCATGAAGACAAAGGGACACTCCAAGCAACTCAGGCAAAAGGTAATTGAAAAGTATAAGTCAGGGGATGGAGTTCAGTAAAATCCATCATCAAGAAATGGAGGGAATATGGCACACAGAAAAATCTGTCTGGATCAGGCCGCCCTCACAAACTGAGTGACCGTGCAAGAAAGAGACTAGTGACAGAGGCCACCAAGACACCTCTGACTACTCTGAAGGAGTTCCAAGCTTCAGCAGCTGAGATGGGAGAGACTCTGCAGACTACAACTGTTGGCCAGGTTCTTCACCAGTCAAAGCTTTCTGGGAGAGTGGCAAAGAGAAAGACATTGTTGAAGAAAACTCAGATTTAAAGCTTGTGTCCAAAACTGTTCATCTTTTGGAACAGTGATGCGCTCGTTAATATCAATTCTCCCTCACTTGCCAATCAAAATCAAGAAGAGGCGGGGCTTCTGACAGCAGTAGAAGGGAAACAATCTGACTCATCTTTCTTTGTCTTTTTTAAGTTGTATTTTCAGGTCTGCAGCTGCTGAGCATGTCAGGAGAAGATTCCTTTACATTGCCTGCACACCCTCTGTGTAATATTTCATTGATGCACATACAGCTATTAAAAACGATGTTACAGATTATCTTGAGGAAAACGGGATTAGTTTTTTGCAATGTAGCAACAGTAAGCACTGGCAAGAAGCACTGTGGAATAGAGGTCTTGAGCGCTGCCTTGACTGATGTTCACCATAAGGCATGTGGGAGACTCCATGGTCAAGAGGAAGAATGTTCCTTGGTCTGATGAGACCAAAATGGTGCTTTTTGGCCATCAGACAAGATGCTATTTTTACACATCACCACAAACACACCATCCTCATTGTAAAGCACGGTGGTGGCAGCATCATGCTGTGGGGATGCTTCGGGCATAAAATGAATGCAGCAAAATTTAGGAAAATCTTGGTGGATGATCTTTTTCAGTCTGTGAGAGAACTACGGCTTGGGAGAATAATTATTTTCTGGCAAGACAATGACCTGAAGCATACAGCAACATCTACACAGAAATGATTTAAAGACAGCAAGGTGAATGTTGTGGAGTGGCTGATTCAAAGCCAAGACCTGAATCCAATAGAGGATTTGTGGCTGGACTCGAAAAGGGCTGTTCACACCTGATCCCTGTGCAAGCTGACAGAGCTTGCAAAGAATGGTGTAAAATTGCAGTGTCCAGATGTGCAAGCCTGTTTGAGGCCTATCCAAACATTCCCTTAGTTACACTTTTCAAGAACATTTTAACTGAGTTCTTGGAGTGTTCTTTTGTCTCACTGGTGTAATGGTAGCCAGGAATACTGATTAAACAGTGACTGGGCCTTCCAGACGCAGGTGTCTTTATACTACAATTATTTCCAGTCACTTATTTTATATAAAATATTACTATTTAATTGACACTGAAGACTTTTTGTATATACAGTATTTTTCTCAAAATTTTAAATCATGTTGACCATAGCTGATTTATAAAATCAATAAAAGGGTCAGCCATCAAAGGGTGTGAATACTTTTTATAAGCACTGTAAATGTCTTTGCAGTCACTTTGTCAGAGTGCTTTAATCTAAGGTTCTTTTCCAGGGTAAAGGCCCGCTGCATGGCCTTTAAACAATACAGCATGGGATACATTCTTCTTTTTCTTCTGCATCTCAAAAACACCCCAGACAGAAGCCAACTCTTCATGGTGGAGAAGTTCTCCCTCTGTGCAGCGAGCCTCTCTGTTCTCAAGTTTTTAAAGGTTATGGTTTCAGAAAAGGAGACAAAGGTACAAAGAAAATCAAACACACTTTTAACTTTTTGGCTCAGAAAAAGAAGAAGAACTGCTCCCTCCTGCTGATCCTCAGTTGTCATATTTCTAAAGGTGCAGCAGAAGATCAGACACTTTGGCTGTTTCAGAGAGCTTCAATCAGGACAGCAGGACAGGCGGGATGGAGTTTAGACATTTTCCTCTATAGTTCACTTCATTGTTTTTGAACGGGGAGAGACATCTGCTCAAACTAGAGGAAAACATGCTGGCTCTTTAATCCTCCAGACGTCATAGCACTGTGGAGCACTTGTTTTTAAAATGTACTTTTTTAGTTTTTATGTCCATTTTAGACGTGTTGCTAGTTTGCTTGCTGTGTCTCCCAGCTGCCAAAGCCCTGCCTTAAAAGTTTACCTCAATGAACCTTGACTTTGTACAAACAAGAGGAGTTTCACAAAATGCAAAACCATGCCTTTACTTTGAAAAACTGGAGGTACGACTGTTCTGTGTCTGTGCTCCCTTGGACAAATTCTACTGATACTGATTAACTATTTAAGACCGATTCATTTCAGCATGTCACTTTCATCAAGTTCATCAGGAAATGCATTGCAAACATAGTCTACCAATGTGGATATACATCTGCTAAAACAAGCTAAATCTGGCTCTCTATTTGGCATTTTCCTGTCTATTTTTGCAGCAACATCAACATGCAAGCAAAGACAAAAATCACCCATGACACGGCTAAGACACGGCCGCCATGCACCCAGTCTTCACACTCTGCTGCAAACCATCCCAGTGCCTGCTGGAGGTCCCGAGTTGAGGAAGCCAGCAGCACCCACATCATCTGCATAAAGCTGAGACAGAATTCTGAGGTTCTTGAACCAGAAACCCTCCTCCCCATGACCGTGCCTTGAGATCCAGTCCTTGAAAATTGGAAACAGAATCCAGGATAAGGGGTCGGGCTCAGCTGAGAATGCAGACGCAGATCTCACTTTGTTTATAAAAAGTTCTCATGGCTCACTGCAGCGGCCCCAAGACCTCATATTTCCACAGTGACCATCCATGGGACACGTGAGCCTCCAAGACCACAAATAAAATACAGATGGGATGAACAACCTCCCATACTTCCTCAAGAAGCTCTGCAAGGGTACAGATCTGGTCCACAGTCCAAAACTGTGGTTTCTCTGCTGGAAAGCGGTGGATTGCTCCCTCCAGGTGGGGAGTGAGTCTTGGGGTCTTGTTCATGAGTGAGGGTAAAGGTGCAGTGTCTGCAGTACTACAGACGTTGGTCCTGTCTGATGTGGGGAAGATTCAATTCTCTTGGTTCCAGTCCAACATCAGACAGACAAATGATAATAAGGTGACATGTAAGTTAAGTCTTCTAGCTATGTTTTTGGGTCTAGAACTCTTAACAAATATATGACCGTGATCAAAAGTTTACTGTGAATGGCCTCTCAAGGACCACCTGCAGTAGCTCGTCTACACCTAAGGAAGCACTGCTGTAGACAAAATGATGTGTATTCATTCTGTTTTCATAAAAATAGTCAAAGAGAATTGTATCACCATGGTAGACTAATATTTTGGTCTGTAGAATTAATGAATGTACTAGTCACACCATATTACCATGTCAGCTTTGACTCAGCAGAAACCTTCGTCTTGTTTTTGTCATGTTTGTCCATTGTCCAGGTCTTTCTCCTTTGTTGCTTGTTTCCTACCTGCTTGAGTGAGATGATCCCCTCCCTGCGGTCAGTGTCTGTGGTTATGGTAAAGATGGCCGCTGCCTCCGTGTTTGTGATGCTGTAGGTCATCTCAGCATTCTGACCTTCATCTTCATCGCTGGCTCTGATCCGACCCACAGCTTTTCCCACCTCGGCCAGCTCAGGAACGTACAGCTGGTAGCTCTCTGAAACACACAGAAACATTTTAATAAAACACATTAATGGATGCCAAGTGGTGCTTGGTCTGATTCTGAAGACGTGAACAAGCTGGCGTTGGCTTAAAGAACTGTCTCTGATAGGTAGAGCTGCTCTTAGTGAGGTTAGCAATTGTGGAAAAGTGTATGGTAACTTTTGAGCTCTGTGTTGACAACAGATGGTGCCACATACATCACAAAGCACCAGATCATCCAGGAGAAATTTATCATGATGCTTCAACCTGTAGGGGGCAGTCCCTTTGTACAGTTTTAACACAACATGTAGCATTTAAATACTTTGTGCTCAAACGAAAAGTTTGGACAATTACCCTAAAATTCCACATACTCTTTGCAGCGATCTATATGCGAAGCACACTCATTTTCTCACTACTCATCTTTGCAATTCCACTGCACTTGTGTCTGTCTGTTTCGGGCACATCCCAGAAGTGCCATGACACTCTTCAATTGAGATACATGTTGGGTTTATTTAGGGCTCCGACTGCTGCCAAGCTGTATCAATCCAAGTGGAGCAATCCAAAACAGCAGGATGTATGTGCAAAATATCGGGTCAGCTTCAAAATAAAACAATGCATGGACTCATGATGGTAAATCATCACTACATCAACATTCTCATCCTGTTGCACAAGCTACAGGTCACCAGGAGATCAGAGGGCCACAGAGCTACTATGGTCTTAACTTTTAAAGTGGAAAACCACAGAGTTTTACATGAAACCACACATCCCTTATAGAAAATGATAAAAAAAAATCCTTCTAGCTTCCTGTACTTACCCTTGATGGAAGCAAGAAAATCCCTGAACAATATCAAAGTGAATGGCAAAGCAGACTCAGAAAGGAAAAATAGTCTGTTTTTTACACAAGTTTCCTGCAAGAGCTCAAGATCTTGAGTCTCCATCTGCTCAGGGCTTGGTTTTTCTCACCTGTAGCCTACAGTGCATTCAGAAAATATTAAGGCCCCCCTTTCAGTCTTGTTATGTTGATGCCTCAGTCGTTTAAATTCATTTTTTCTCTCAATAATCTACTCAGTACCCCATAATAACAACCTGAAAACAGAAGTTTAGACATATTTGCTGACCCTGTGCATCAACACTGCAAAAATAGCTCAGGTTCCTCCCATTTCTACCAAGATTTGCTGAGATGTCTCTACACCTTAAAAGGAGTCCACCTGTGGTAAACTGATTAAACAGATTGGACTTGTTTGTAAATGCACACATCTCTTTATAGAAAGCCTTACAGCTGAAAATGCATGTCAGAGCAAAAACCAAGCCATGAGGTCAAAGGAAGTCTGCAGAGCTCAGAGACAGGATTGTTGACAGGAACAGATCTGAGGAAGGCTTCATAAAAACACATGAAAACCTGTTTGGAGTTTGCAAAAAGCACCTGAAGGACTCCAACAGTGTGAGAAAAAAGATCCTCTGGTCTGACTTCAGTTTTAAACGTCATGTCTGGAGGAAATCAGGCATCACTCATCACCTGCCAAACCATCCCAACAGTGACGCAAGGTGGTGGCAGCATCATACTGTGGGGGTGTTTTTCACAGAAGGGACTGGGAGACTGGTCAAGATTGAGGGAAAGCTGAATGCCACAAAGTTTAGAGATATCCTCAGTGAAAATCTGCTTTGCAGTTCAGGACCTCAGACTGGGGTGACGGTTCACCTTCCAGCATGACAATGACCCTGAGCACGCAGCCAAGACAACACAGGAGAGGATTAGCGACGAGTCTGTGAATGTCCAAGAGCGGCCCAGCCAGATCCCTGACTTGAACCCTGTCCAACATCTCTGGAGAGATCTGAAAATGTTTGTTCACTGACTGTCCCCAACCACCCTGACTGTTCTTGAGAGGATGTGCAAAGAAGAATGTGAAAAAAAAACAAAAAACAAACCAAGCAAAACCAAAAATTAACAAAGGGTATCCAGACAAAACAAACAAAACAAATAAAAGCAAACAAAACAAAACAAAAGAAGTTAGAAAAACAGGTAAACAAAACATAAAAGCACAAAACAAATTTAGGAAACAAAACAAAAAACAATTACAACAATAAACTAAAACATGTGAAATACAAAAAAACAAACAAACAAACAAACAAACCAAACCAAACAAAATTAAACTAATAAAGGAAATAAAAAAGAAAACAATACAAAATCAACATATGTATATAAAAATAAAACAAACAAACAAAAAGAACAGAAATACAAACAAGCAAAACAAAAGAAAAGAAAAAAAACCCAAAAACAAATCAAAACAAAAGAAATTTAAAAAATAAACAAAATAAAAAAAACTTTGGTGAATTCAAGAAACATAACAAAAAGAAAATGAAAACAATAAAAAAACAAAGAAGAACGGCAGAAAATCCCCCAATCCAGGTCTGCAATGCTCGTCGTGTCACATTCAAAAAGACTTTTGACTGTAATTGCCGCCAAAGGAGCTTCAACTAAGAACGGAGAAAAGAGTCTGAATACTTCTGTTAATGTGGTATTTCATTTTTGTCTTTTTTTTCTTTTTAAGAAATTCTGCGACTCTGTTGTTACAAGGTAGTCAGTCTAGATTAATGATATTTTACTGACTTTTCCAAGAGTATTTGGATAAAATGTCCTTAACCAAAATGAAAATATGTCTTTAAAGTTAGTCTTTGGTTTGGCATGAAAGCTCTCTTAAAGTCCAGGTAAAGGTTTTTGTCTGAACATCAATGGAAGCTTAAATTTAAGTTCAGAGAACATTTATGAAAATGATCTAACTCTTCAACCATTGCATTCAAATATTTTAAAACTGGCTGTCCTTGATTTTCTGAACTCTTAATAAAATCTGTTTAATAGCACTTAAATGAAACATTATATAAACACATTTTAACAGATTTAATTCAAATAAGCTCAAAATGACGGTTATTTAAAAGCATAAATATCAGCATGTTATACTGAGTGAAGGTAAACAGTAAAGTTCAGACACAACCCACTCACAGAAACACTCGGGTAAAGAAACTGTCCATAACCTGGAGAAAAGATGCATTTCAGTTCACTTTCATCAGACAGTCTTTTCATGAGGCCTCTTTGCTGATGACCCGTGATGACTGCAGCCGCTGAGTAGGTCAGAAAAGAGCTCTATAACTACACCGTTAATTGCTTTAAACTTCTGGCAGTGATGCTGCGCTCGGTCGGAGGCAATGAAGCAATCTCTGCAGGAACACAGTGCCTATAGAAAGTTTTAACTGCTTATTGATTTTGAAAAATCAATCATGATCAATAGACTTTGACAAAAACAACTTAAATGTCTTTGATGGCAAACTGAAAACAGATTTCTACAAAGTAATGTCATTTACTTGAATAAGTAAGGTAAAATATGTGACGTCACCAATTGGCTGGACCTGTGTTGAAGTAGGGGGTGAATATTTATATATTTGACATTTTTATAAATTTGTTTCGCTTTGACATTAAATAGACTTTTTTTGTATTTTTGAGCACAAAAAACCCAAAAGAACTGACCATAATTGATTTATACAATCAATAAAAGGGTAAAACATTCAAGGGTCAATACTTTTTATAGGCACAGTAGAAAGACAGGAGAGAAAGAAAGTGGTGTGAACAAGAGCACACTGCCTCCTGTACTTCAGTGACCTTACTGAACAACCCACTAAAATGCCCGTCTCTGCTTTGGGAGCTTTTATTGTGAAATGCTGCTTCACAAGTATTTTTGGAAAGCTGCTTGAGCAGAGGTGTCCAAGCTTTTTTCATTGAGGGCCAAAAACATGAAGGGATGACTAGACCAATTTGATTTACCTCACTGTAAGTGCATTATAGTTGGAAAAACAATCAAATGTAGTTTAAGGTATGCTGATTTGCTGATTCTTAGCTGGTGGGTCACGAAAATGTGCCTGAAAAAATTGTGCCAAAAAGTCAATTTAAGTATTTTAAAACTTGCACATTTTTGTCTGTCCAGTTTTTCATGTTTTGGTGTGTCTAAAGTCAAAACTGTGAATTTCTTTTCACTGAATGAATCTGATTGGTTAGAAAATCTGGGTCACAACCCTCAGTGAGGAGTAACATGTGGGAACTGAAGCCTTGTCCTCATGAAGGCGGGTATTTTCAAAAAGTTTTTCTCTTTTTTAAAATTGTTGTACACATGCAAACGGCATTTTAGGTCACTAAAAACTTCTTCCAGGGTGGAGATTGTGGGAAACTCTGTGTACTGCATTTCCATGTAGACGGGGGAAACTGAGAATTCAGCCTGAAACTTCACACTGGGCACTGATTTCTCCTGTTTGACGTCACTGGATTGCGACAGTACTTTATTTCCATAGCAACGTCAGACGCAGCCAGAGTTGTGCTTACTGGACTTACAGAACTTTCTCCATGCTTACACAAACCCAGTTGCTCTCCCACTGTGTTCATAAACAGAGACGCCTGACTAGACAAAGGAGCTCAAGGCTGTTTTATTTTATAAACCTCCGCAAACATCAGCAGTTTGGCTCAGACCCAGTTCAGGTTGATGGGACAACTTTGAGAAGGAAACAGCCAGTAGCCTACTGACGGGCAGGGAGGGAATTTCCACACGTCAGGACGTTATTTCTGTCTGTGAGTAAACTGTTTCATCATGTTTACAGTAAAGGACAGACTACTGCTGACATGGTGAAATCTTTACAGTAGTACGTTTTTGTGTCGTCGTGTGGACAAAAATGTTCCTGGAATGCTGCATGGCATTATTTTGAAGACAAATAATAAAAAAACTCCTGGTTTAAAAAATATTTGTCTACATGTGGATGAGGTCTGAGGCTCAGCAAGGAGAGAACCAACATATTAAAAAACAGAAAAAACCACAGTTAAACAAAAAATTCCACTCAATTAAACAAACCACACCAAACAAAACTAAAATTGAAAATAAAATAAAAATAAAACAAACAAAAAATGAAGAAAAAAAAACAAATAGAACAAAACAAAAGAAAACAAACAAACAAACAAACAAAAAAACAATAAAACCTGACAAGCAAAAGAAAAGAAAAAAAAATACAACAAAAACAAATCAAAACAAAAAGTAAAAAAAACTAACAAACAAAGAAAACAAAACCCAAAAACCCAAAACAAATTCAAGAAACAAAACAACAAAAAAATGAAACAATAAATCAAAACGTGCAAAATAATAAAAAAGCCCAAGCAAACAAAAAAGTCAACAAACAAAAGGTATCCACATAAAACAAACAAAACAAATAAAATACATTACAAACCAATACAAAATACAAAATCAATGAAAAAATAAACAAAACACAAAAACACAAAATGAATTCCAGAAACATAAGAAAAAGAAATTAAAACATTAAAAATACCACGCAAAATAAAACAAAAAACAAACCAAATGGAAAAAAACAATAACAAACAAAAAATATCCACACAAAACCAACAAACAAAACAAATGAAAGCAAACAAAACAATGACAACAAAAAAAAAACAACCAAACAAAAAAAAACAAAACAAAACAAATTAAAAAACAGGTAAAGCCAAGGCCGTCCCCACAGTTACTTATGGTAAAACCAACTGTGGTTGTAGGAAGGTACCACAGAAAAGTCTCTCTGTCCTGTGGATCTTTGAACCCTCTTACCCTCCCTTAAATCTGAAGTTGTGCAGTCTGAACTTCGGCAGGCTTTCTTTGAATGCTGATGAGATTTTCCCAGGATTTCCTAGGATGGTCTGTTATCTCAGAGTTAAAGAGTACAGCTGAGGTGTGTTAGCACATGATACCACACTGATGTATCCCGGTAAGAGGTGAGCTATTAGGGCTCTATAAACCTGATGAAAACCTGAGGGTGACCCCGCTAAATTTAAATTCTGCTTCACACCGGAGTCCTCTGCTCTCCTCTAAAGCTAAAAGCAAACATCAGCCTCACATTTATCAGGAGAGTGACCCTGGGATCATTCCGGTTTAGAATTCAACCTTCCTCATACAACAGAGACCAAAAACTGTCTTGTAGAGTTTTATAACTTCATTCATCATCACTCAGCTTTCACACTTTCTTCTGGGAATGTGAGTCATGAGATAACTCACTGTGTCAGTCTATTATTACTGTTATTATCAGTAGAAAGGATGGTAGACAGTTGTTGTTGAACTAGATGCATTAATCGATAAGGAGACAAGCACTGGTTTATTTCTACAGATTGGCATCAGAGAAGGAACAGATAGAGGACTAATGCTCTTAGACACTCCACTGAACCTTTAGAGATCAACACAGTAGCAGTGAACAGACTGGGAGTTTGACCAAAACACATCAAAAACACCTAAAACTGTCTAGACTTTCATCCTGCCAAGCTAGAATGTCCACGTGGGCTCCATGTGGGTTATTTGTGGGCTGCAAGTGTGGGTCCCATGTCGGCCATGGGTCCCCCCTGTGACTGCCCAGGTAGACCTCCAGTGAGATGTACCTGGAACCTCTAGAGCAGTGTTACTCAACCCTGCTCAACCAGAAAGTCAAATTGTTGAAAAACACCTTTGCAAGAGCCACAACCTAAGTGGTGAAAAGTGGCAAAAATGGTCAAAAAGCAGCAAAAATTGAAGCAAAGGGGCAAAAATGGGTGAGAAGTTACAAAAAATGAGTTACAGGTGGAAAAAAAGGTCCAAAAGTGGCAAAAACAAGGGGAAAATGAGTGAAAAGTGACTTAAATGGGCAAAAAGCAGTCAAAAGTGGCAAAAAATAGTAAACAAGTGGCAGAAATGGCAAAAGGATGCTTAAATGGGCAAAAAATGGTTAAAAAAAGGGCAAAAATGGGAAAAAAATAACATATAGAAGAGGCAAAAATGGGGGGGGAAAGGATAACAATTGATATTTAATGGCAAAAAGTAGCTTAAATGGGCAAAAAGTGGCAAAACAAGTTGAAAACTGGCATAAATTGGAAAAAGTGGCAAAAAAATGGGGAAAAGTGGTAAAAAGAAGTGGCAAAAATGGGAGAGAAAGGAAACCAATTGATATTTAATGGCAAAAAGTAGCTTAAATGGGCAAAAAGTGGCAAAAAATGTTGAAAAAGGGCATAAATTTTAAAAAAGTGGCAAAAAAGGGGGAAAAAGTGGTGAAAAGAAGTGGCAAAAATTGGAAAAAAGTAGGAAAAAAGTGGTATTTAATGACAAAAGGTAGCTTAAGTGGGTGAAAAATGGGAAAAATGGTAAAAAGGGTCAACAAAGTTTCCTTTATTCAAGGTTTTCTTTGGGAATCATATTCAAAATTTAGACTTAAAAGAGCCACAAATAATCACAAAAGAGCCACACTTTGAGTATCACTGCTCTAGAGACTGTCCAGACAGGCCCCATCACAAACAGGTAGGTCACACCTGAAGATCCCTAAGGTCAAATTTTAAGTATGAACTCATGTTTTCACAGATAACCGATGAATTAATCTGTTTTCTGATGAGGCTTCTGGTCATCTTAGAGTCTGACAGCTATCATTACAAAGACTTCAGCTGAATCCCACAGGAGGGACCACTCACTCTGAGCAAACTTTGGAGGGTTGTCGTTGACGTCCGTGAGGGTGATGTTGATGGTAGTGGATCCAGACAGTCCTCCCACTGAGCCCGCCATGTCTTTGGCCTGGATCACCACCACGTACAGGTCTCTGCTCTCTCGGTCCATGTTGGACATCGCCGTACGGATGATACCTGTAAAGGAAAGGCGGATGCATCAGTACTGGAGCAGTTTAGAGAAAACATCGCATTTCATTATTTTAAATTAAAGTATATTAGGTTATTGTTTTTGTGTTGTTTTTATTTTTGCATCTTCCCCCATGTTTTTTTTTCTATTTTTCATGTTTGAAACAGGCCACACCAACTATAAACCCAGGACTTTGTTCCTTTTTTTTTTTTTTTTACCACAAAAACAAACAACAACAACAACAAAAAAAAAATGAACCTGTAGCAAACCGTGGTCCCAAAACTGAGGTACAAACCAAATTGTGGCATGTGTTACAGTCCAACTAACTGAGTAAAAGTCATCATTCAGGCATAATGAGGAAGGTTTCTGCCAGATAAATTCATCAGATTAAGAGAGCAGCTGCTAAAACGCCATTACAAAGATGCAAACTGGTATTTGATGCTGCTGGTGAACCTCAAGGTGTAGGATCCTCCAGAGGCTTGCAGTCATGCATAAACCTACTATTCAGCCACTCCTAACCAACGCTCACAAGCAGAAACCGTTATCTGGTGGCTGCAGAGAGACACTGAGTGTGCTGAAAAGGACAATAAAGCTTGTGATTAACCCCCTAAGACCCTGCATCCACATATGAGGACATGAAACTTTGACTTTCCTACATTAGAGATTTCATTTTTGGAATCAATGTCACAATTGTCCAAAATATCCATTCAAGTATAAAGTATTTGTTTGAAATGTAATATGCTGTTTGGACATTTTAGGCAATTTGCTTGGAAATTATCAAAGTATTTCAATGTAAATTAAGAGGATATGTTTGTATATTTTGAAAGGTTTGAATTTATCTCAGTATTTTAATGCATTTTTATTGGAATAAGGGGAAACTATTACCAAATCTAGGGGGAATTGGACTGGGAATTTGGAGTTCACGATTGTCCTTTGAAATTTTCAGGGTTTTTCTTAGGAAACTTTCGGGGGTTTGGGATGTTTCCATCAAAGACATTTTTTTTAATTGTGGAATTTTGAGGGGTTTTGAAGTTATTTGATAGTGTTGATCTGTTCAGTGTTAATTTAACTCTGAAGAGAGTTCATTGATTTAATCCCTGCCCACTGTTATTTCAAATCCGCCCCCGCCCCTCTAACACTGCAATATAAAATCACAGAGCAGTTCATCTCAGTACAGTCTGTTGTAGCTGATGTCACTGCCTTTATTGAAAGTTAACAGTCAGTTAGATGATGTTTTTTTGTTCATTGTGAGGTAAATTTGCCAAATCTATCAGCCACAGTGGTCTATGGAGTATTTAAAGCATCATAACAGAGATCTGGAACAGAAAAATGGCCTGTCTCGTCTTCTAAGGTTAACAAAAGGTCAAGAGGCAGGCTAACAGTGTGAGTGCTGTCCTCAATTCAGACTGAACCATTTTTAAATCTGAGAGGATCGTATTTCTCCTGAGTGGGCGTGGCTTCATCTCAACAGACATGCCCACATCAGATTTTACTGCCTCATTTTTCATGATTTTGGGGCTCAATTTCCTAAACTTAGAGATGTTTTATTTGACTGAACTTTGATTTAGAGGTTCATAACACAGTGAGTGGTTATACAACAAACCTTAATACAGATTTATTTTCACTTTACCTGGTCTTCAAAGTGTTTCTTTGTGGGAACTTGTGCTCATTCACTCTGTAGAACGGTGGTTCTCCACTGGTTGAGCCACGGGACCCACCATCAACTCCTCAAGGAGAATTGTGACCCAAATTTTTGAGATTTTTTGGCCATTCAGATATATTTTTAAACAGAGCTTCAGCCCAAGACAGTACAACAGATGTAACAAAACCATGAAGAAGGACAAAAAAATGCCCATTTTAAAAGAGCCTCATAGACAATTCGGCACAATTTTTTTCCCAGGCAGCAATCCACTGAAACAGGCTCTGTGACCCACTTTTGGGTCCTGAGCCACCAGTTGAGAACCAGTATGGTAGAGCACCGATCATCAACTGGTGGCCCGAGGGCCAAATCAGACCCCCCAAAGCTTCCTGTCTGGCCCCTAGAAGATCATTAAATTCATAAAAGGAGTAAAAGAAGATGTTGTGGTTTTAGGAATATCTTTTGGCTTCAAATGTCTGCAGCTGTTAAATCCATCCCAAATACAATTACTATTGGAAAAGTTTTAGAACTATCTGATTTTGATCTGTTTTTACAGAAATTCACTTGTCAGCCATTATTAGTTAATATCTTTTAAAAAATGGGTTAAGACTGGCAGAAATGTCGCAAAAATGGCCGGAGTAAGTGATGAAAATGGGTTAGAGTAGCAAAATGGGTTGTGGAGTGGCACACGGGGGCAAACGTGCAGGAAAAGAGGTTAAAATACGGCAAAAATTGGTAAATGAGGAAAAAAGGGGCCAAAAAGTATAAAATATGAGTTATTAGTGGTAGAAACTGTGCAAAAAAGTAATGCAAAGGGGTTAATAAGTGGTAAAATGGATACAAGAGTGGCACAAAGGGGATAAAACCTGCAGGAAAAGCAGTTTAAACATGGTTAGAAAATGGAAAAATTGTTTTAAAGAGGCAAAAGCATCAAAAATGGGTTAAAAGTGGCAAAAATAGCCTGGTAAAGTAGTGAAAATGGGTTAAAGAGTGGCATACAGGATCAGTAATTAGCAGGAAAGTTGCAAAAATGTGTTTAAGAGTGGCAAAAATGATCAAAAATAGGTTTCCATTCTTTGGTTTTATCTGGGGCCCAGACAGTTCTGTGGGCTGGCCTGTCTCTTTGTGGCCTGCTGCATTATCAATAATAGGGATAGATCTCACAGGTAATACCTAAATATTTCCAGCATTTTGAATGGAAATACAAATAATAGTACAATAACATGTTAATCAGACCAAAATATTTATTTCATTTTTGTTTATTTGAAAGTCTAACCCCTAGAGTCTCTGTCAAGACTAATTCTGGCCCTTGTGCAAATATAGTTGATGACCCCTGCCATAGAGCACTTATGAGGTCAGGCACTGACGCTGTGTGAGAAGGCCTGGCTCACAATCTCAGATTTTTATTTTTTTTTGTCTTATGCTTTGTGGCTAAGTTGCTGTTGTTCCTAAATGCTTCCACTTTGTAAAACTACCATTTACAGTTGACTGTGGAATATCCAGCAGGGACGAAATTTCACAAACTGCCTTATTGCAATAATCACAGTACCACACTTGAAGTCACTAAGCTCTTCAGAACGGCCCGTTTAGTATCACAAGTGTTTGCAGATGGAGACTGCATAGCTAGATGCTTGATTTTGAACACCTGTGGTAACAGGTCTGTTCGAAATGCCTGATTCAACAATTAACAGGTGTGGCCAAATACTTTTGTCCACATAGTGAATGTGTAGTAACCAGAGATCAGGATTGATTACTTCAGCGTACTGTATGAGGTACTGCTGACTCCTAATTTTCATCTTTAGACTGTAAGCACTGTCCAACATGTAAAAACTTGTTGTTGTGTGAAATAATTAGGAACAATCTTAGCCAGAAGTGTCATTCTTAAAGACTCGTCAAAACGACCTGAACCCGAGCTCTGAACCCAGACTGGTTCTACCAAGGACAGTATCCACACACCCATATAAACACTCACATAAATGCACACGCACACCTCCCACATGAGCTGCAGACAGTGTTTAGCCCGGAGGCTCTGCTCCACTGCATTACTCGCTTCAGAGGCCAACAAAGCAGAGAGCCATCTGGCCTTATCAGCCCCTTTAGACCGAGCGGAGCGACGGCGTGCAGGCTGGAGCGGACAGGGCGGCACACATTATGCACCTGTATCTGAGTGACCGCGGGACAGACAGACACGCTGACAGACAGAGTGACAGAGAGGGGGATGTGCGACGGCAACATGGAGGACAAAAGGAAGCACTGAGTGTTTGAGAATGAGTGGAAGGGACTGGCCTGTGAGAGCGAAAAAGGCCAGAGGGAGTGCAGGAATGCTGCTTGTGTCAGAGGGAGGAGGAGGAGGAAGATTTACTGTCCTGGGCCGGCCACAATGCTCCATGCAATTTCAGACTCATGGATGTAATTTTCAGACTAAAACCAATATTTTCAACCTCGATGGAGCTGAATTAGAAGTGGTATATTCAAGCGTCTGATGATTGACCCTTTGCTGGCTGGAATAATGACCCATCAATCAGAGAGCAGCAACCTTTGCTGAGTAGTCTGGGAGAGGCAAACTTTAAAGCAGGCCAATTTTTTTGGGTGTGGCGTTTAAACTGTGACCTTAATTTGTTTGTTGTTGGTGAAACTCCACATCCACATCATAATTTGGGAGTATTTTTATCCTGTTTCCTAAACAAAAGGTAAATAATGAAAAATGCCGTCTGTATACTAACATACAGTGTCTAAAGTTCACCTTCTTGGATGTTTTATACTTTTATTGGTTTTTAAAATCAATCATGGCCAATAGAATTTGGCTTTCTTGACAAAATAATGCCTCTATAATGTTAAAGCGCAAACTGATTTCTACAAAGCATTGCCAAAAGTATTCGCTCACCTGCCTTGACTCGAATATGAACTTAAGTGACATCCCATTCTTAATCCATAGGGTTTAATAAGACGTCGGTCCACCGTTTGCAGCTATAACAGCCTCAACTCTTCTGGGAAGGCTTTCCACAAGGTTTAGGAGTGTGATTATGGGAATTTTTGACCAGTCTTCCAGGAGCGCATTTGTGAGGTTACACACTGACGTTGAACGAGAAGGCCTGGCTCTCAGTCTCCACTTTTCTGTGGTCAGATAAAACAAAATTTGGCATTCTTTGCTCATGAGTGGTAATTTGGCACAAATAATTTGAGATTTGTCACTACCTTAACGCACCTTACTGTGTCTTTAGCTTTACTTTCCAGTAGGGGTGTAAATCACCAGTTTCATCACGATATGATAAAATATCGATTCATAAAGCGATTCCATATCTGCCGATATCAAAAAGTCTGCCACGATTCGAATTCAATTTGATTCGATATAGAGACCTGTGATCGATATGAGACAATATTGTGAACCCATTTTCCACAATCTGTTACTTTTCACATAAAGGAAAAAAAAAACCCACAATATTGATACCCTCTCAGCTGCTAGCCATTACCTACTATCCGCGCCTAGAGGTGCTGTGACTCATGGATGGGCAGAAACTGTCATAACCAAGCATGTGGGGGACTTTTAAATTAAAAGCGTAAGGTAAAAATGGCGATTGATATCGACGTCTATACTTTCAATCGATTTGACTGAATCACTGCTCAATCGATGTATCGATCCAGATGGATAAATTGTTACACCCCTACTTTCCAGTCCAATCAATTCCAATCAAATATCTTATTTGTTACAAGTGGGAGAGAGCCTGGCAAGAGTCTAACAATAACAAGGAAGATAGGACATGATAAATGTCACTTCCTGGTGGGATTGGGTCTTTACAAAGTGTCAATTAACCCCAGTTGGACGTGCCTCCATTAGAAGGAACCAAACTACCTGGAGCTCTGCACCATCCGCCACCATCTCCACGCAATACCACAAACAGTGTAGACCAGAAAATATTTCAATGTGAATTTTCCCAGTAAAAAGTTCTTGATATTCTGAAAGCAGCTTTCTCCCCCTTGCCCTCGTGTCATTTTTCACCGTAATCCCTCGCGCACAGACGTAGGAGAGAGTGAGACCGAGAGGGCAGATAAGAAGAGGAGATTTTTCTCTATTGGAGCTCCAAGAGAGCGGCAGAGATCAGCCAGAGAGGAGAGGGAAGCAAGCGTGGGAGAGTTCAACACATGTTCTTAAAAATTAGGCTCCCACAAGGCAGACAGGGCGGATTATTTTAAAGACTTTTAAAAGAAAATGTCTGCCGTACTGCTATGTTATATTATATTATGTATGAGGACATATATTCAAGCATATCGCTGAGTCAGATTTCATCAGGGGGGAATTTTTGTACCGGCTAAGGAGGAGTTAAGGGCTCAGAAGGAAAAATGGCAATCCAGAGAGATAAAATGTTTGAGATTAATATTGTAGTTGTAAAGGAACTTATTGTCCCATTTTGCAGTGATGGGCTGAGACCAATCTTAGCTCTCACCATAGGTGAGAGGCGGGGTTACACCCTGGATATTCACCAGCCAATCACAAGGCTGATCTGATAATCAGACAGATAACCAGCCAATCTCACATTCTCCTCCTGTAGATGGAAGCAGGACCTGGAGAGAACTCATGCATGCATGAGGTAAGCGTGCAAAATGGGAGACCCTCATGGACAGGGGCCCAAATCAGGAAGCTTCCTGCTATCAGCAGACAGAGCCAACCGCTGCACCAGCATGCAGCTGTATTTGTGATTTCACAGAACACCTTTGCACATTTGTAGAGCATCTGCAGTTGCATGCTGGATGTCCCTGGTGCAGAGGAGGTAAAACACAAACAAACAAACAAAAATCAGAAAGAGTGGCAATCATCTGGTTGCAAAACCACAGTGGTTTGCAGTCACGTGATTCTAGTGATGCACAAATAATTCAGATGTTTCCTTGACATATTACCTGTGTTGTTCGGGTTGTACTTTCTGGGAATGATTTTAATTTAAGATCTATAAGATATTTTCATCCATCTTACATGGAATGATGTAAATTCTGAAAGAAAGTTTTATATTTCCAAAACATGAATATTCAAGGTGATGAAATTCATCCTGAATGTCTGAATTCTGCTGTAAAAAAACCCCAGAGCTCCAAGTTGAAAGAGTCCAGGTCAGACGTCTCAGAGAGATCAATCGGAATAACCTTCCTCCTGTCCAGAGATCATCTCCCTCATAAAGCTGCCGTCTGTGTGCAGAGCTGTCGACGTGGTCAGACTGAACAGTTTGATCCTTCGTGTTCTGTCCACGATGCACCTGAGCTCCGGGGAACACCCGGGGGACGGACAGCATCACTAACAGTAACGACCAGATTTATTTATCTGTTTATTTATTTTTTTATTACAGGCTGAGAGGCTCAGTGTGCATCATGTTCTCTCCATCCAACAGGGATGTGCTGAATGTAAATTAACATCCAAGGATCCTTCAAACATGTTTCATATAAATTCTCATGCTTTTAGCTCAGGTGCATACATACACACATCAAAATCAGATCACTTTAGCATCTGTGTGAACATTCAGAATGCCTATAATCAGACCTTTGTGTGGACGAGGCCTTTATTAATGTCTATATTAAGATATATTAATCATGTTAAGTTATATTAATGTCTCATTAAGATGCCGGTGTTAAAGTTAGCATCTGTTACAGACAGAGAGGAAGGAGAGAGACAGAGATGTCTCCTTGCCCATTAAAGTATTCCTTTACATCTCGATCTGCAGACTGATGACAGCCCAACACGAAAAATTCAGAAATGACGGACAGAGCAGAACCACTTCAGACTTTTCATCCGGTAAATTTATGACCATTCAGAGCAAATATTTGATTTTAGGAAGGACAGCTTCATGATTTCAATAGTAAACTGATTGATTTTGCTTTAAATTAATATAAATTTCAATCCATTTGTCCATGGGCAGAGCGAGGGGGTGGCGTATGGGCCTTCAGACCCGAATGTTTTCTTAATAGCCCCAAATCTTTCAGGTTTGTTTTAAATATGTTGCTTATGGCATTGCTGATCACAGCATGGAAATGTAATTTTAAAGCAATTGGAAAAAAAAATCAGATTTTTTTTTCACTTTTAGGAACATATGTACAGGGGAGTATTTGGCACATTTAACAAAAAAACATTAGGTATGCATTTTTTGTCATTCTCAGAAAAATGACAGAATTTTGACTTTTTCTTAGAATTAATAAAAATGCATGCCAATTTTCTTAATGGCCCTAATACTCTTTCATATCTATACACTTATTGCAGTGGAAAAATACTTTTAATATTCTTCTAAAAATACAATTTTAGGCATTTTTGTGAATAAATTAACATCTCTAACCCCAACTGTTGCATTGTTTGAAATTACAGAGCTTCAATTTCACCAAATTCCTCTCCAATCTATGCAATGTTACGTAAAAGATACAATTCAGACATTTTAAGGAGGCAGAATTAAAAATTATTGGACTCTAGCATGGTGTATCATGATTTTAGAATGATAATGACATATTTAGCTCAGTTAGGTTAAGAAAAAAAATGTTATCAACTGAGCATTTTTTTTAGGTTGAGCAACATCATTTTTGCCTAAATTTTGATTTTAGATTTGTTGGCATTTTGAATTTAAATTTTTATTTTAAAGTGCACAAAATAGTGCATTAAACTGTCCAATATGCAAAACAAAACAAAACAAAACAAAACAAAACAAAGCATGACAAGGTTGAACAGTTAAAGAACATTCTCTCTTTAATTTTAGTTTTTTGTTTTTAAATAAATTTGACAAATAAAAACAACTCTGCAACTCTTTCAAAGCCCAACATCCAAAAATCTCAAATCTTAAAAAAAATTATTTAACTAATTTCTTGTAAAAAGTAAATCCTTGTATAAATTTAAAAGCCATTTACAAATCTGGAATTATTTTAAACATCTGAAAATGAGATGTTTATCTAGATTTGTCAGGTGAATGAGGCCTAAAGTAAGTGTTCAGAGATATTTCTGACTACAAATAAGATGGACTGATGTCTGAGTTTTTGCAGGTGTAGCCATTTGTTGTTTTAGCGAGTGCTTCTCCTTTTTATCACATTAGTGAAGTCAAAGAATAGCAGTCCAAGACCAAGACAAGACCAAGACATTCAAAGTGTGGTCTCGAAACTGGTCTCAAGATCATGAGGGTTCTCAAGCACTCCAACACTCCAGCACTACCATCCATCCATTTTTACAACCGCCATCCACTTGGGTTGCGGTGCCAGCAGCCCCATCAAGTCCACCCAGACATCTCTCTCCATAGCAACACTTTCATCCTAGGGGATCCTGAAGCTTTCCCAGACCAGACAGAATGTATAATCCTTCCAGTGCATTCCAGGTCTACCCCAGGGTCTCTTCCCAGCCAGATGTGCCCAGAAGACCTCCAAAGGAAGTTGCCCAAACCACCTCAACTGGCTTCTGGAAGCCACTGGAGATCAGCAATCCAAGACTGCCACTTTTGCCTGCCGCCCGGTACACACTGCACCAAACCACCATGCCCATCTCTGCAGATGGTGAGCTACAGAAATGACAGGGTGTGCTATAAACAGTTTGTCAGATTCTGGCGTGTGTTCACTGTAATAAGAACCTTTGCAGGTTGGTAATAATAAAAAGATAGATAAAATTAGGGCTGCATAATCGTATGGTTTAAGATCGTAAAGAAAAAGAATGTATCGATGATCTGCTAAAGCTGAAAAATCATAGAATCACAGGACAGTAGTCTACACCTATTGTAACTCACCCCTCCCCCTCTGTTTCCACACACAGCAGGGATGAAAGCTAAAAATAATATATCGTCCATGTAAAGAACTCTTACTGGCTTATACTAAACTGCCTCAGGTTTTTGGACAATCCCAGGAGATGGCGCCCTAAACAGCTTACTGATAGTCAAACACAGTAGAGGAGATCAGGCACACTGCAGTCAGCAGAGGTGAGACTGTAGGCAGATCTAATCCTGGTGTTTTAATTGTTACAGCTGATATTATTTTGCTCTGTCATTGTCTGACAAGTTATTAATAATCACCTGGACCCCTACACATGAGGTTTAAATAATGCAGTTACAATGAATATGTTATTAATAATAGGCCTTTTATTCAGAGGGAGGTAGTGATAGCCACAAGCTTTGGACCTCAGCAATTTCTTTACATTTTAAACAGTATGAATTTATTTACACGCATGCAGCTCTCTCTCACACTGATGTCACCACTCCATATCAGCTAATAACATTTTCCTGACCTCTTTATGAATAAAAATCAAGTAAATAAGGTCCCGTCATCACTTTTCAAAATTGCAGTATGAAAAACCGAGTTTCCGTTAGCCTGACTTTGGCTTGTTTCGAAATCCTGCAGATAAAAAAAAATTACGGCCAGAATGTCCACAAGATAAGTAAATAGCGCATAATAACATATTATAAATTGTGCTACCTAGAGGATATGTTGCAGGGATCTTTTAATATGAATTCAAAGTAATGGTACTACAACCCACTTTCCATCCATTGCTAGGGTTGTTTACCTTCATAGGCAGCACATGGCTAATCTAGGCGTTGAACATTCTGGGATCAACGCGGATGACGTTAAACAAAGCCTATCCCAGGTGTATTAGTGGAGGTTACGGTTGAGATCACCAGTACTGTTTGGATGATTTGTTGGTGTTTTCAATGGAGGGTGGTATTTGGCTGTTGTAAGCTGCTGAGTTACGGTAGTGGCTAACGTGTTACCTTGGGGCTGATGGTGCTAATGTGAAGATAAGTGCTGCTGTTGTTTACTTTTCAAATGTAGGCACATATTATGCAACTGACTGCATATGTGAGAGGAAAAGCTCACAATTTCTTTTTCACAATCATTGCTAAGCTCCGGTCATGTGTAATATGTGTAAACTAACAGTAATGATGACAGGGTAACAAGAACTTAGGCTTACTGTTGGCTTAGTTTCTACTGTCTCGGTTCAGACAGAAGAATGTTTCCTCCCGTTTTACGCACACTCAAAGCAGGTTGTCTGATTTATGTGTTCTATTCCTGTTGAACCTAGGTTATTGGTCACATGGCTGTCTAAAGCAAATGTTGAGTAGTAAACTCGCTCAACCAAAGAGCCAAATTGTTGGAAAATACCTTTGCAAGAACCATAATCTAAGCCGTGAAACAAAGACAGCTTGAAGTACAATAACTATTAATTATGGTGGCAAAAATGGTCAAAAAGCAACAAAAATGGGTGAAAAGGGGTGAGAATGGGGAGGAAAAGTGGAAAAGGGTCAGAAAGAGGCAACAAATGGTGAGAAGTGACAAAAAGTGAGTCATAGGTGACATAAAATGGTCTAAATGTGGCAAAGAAATAACTGAAAAGGGACTTAAATGGGCAAAAAGCAGTCAAGAGTGGCAGAAATGGCAAAAAAATAGGAAACAAGTGGTATTTAGTGGCAAAAGGTAGCTGAAATGGGTGAAAAGTTGTGAAAAAGGGCAAAATTGGGATAAAGTGGCAAAAAAAGTGGCAAAAACTGGCAAAAAAAGAGGGAGCAAGTGGTATTTAATGGCAACAGGTCGCTTAAATGGGTGAAAAATGGGAGAGAATGTTGAAAAGTGACAAATGGGTGAGAAGTGGCAAAAAATGGGTAAAAAGTTGCAAAAAATTGTCAAAATGGGTTAAAAAAATATGAAAAAGGTGGTATTTAATGGCAACAGGTAGCTTAAATGGGTGAAAAATGACAACAAAAATGGTGAAAAGGGCAAAAATTGGTGATAAGAAGTGGCCAAAATGGGAAAAAACTAGAAAAAAAAAAGGTATTTAATGACAAAAGGTAGCTTAAATGGGTGAAAATTGGGAGAAAAATGGTGAAAAGGCAACAAAAATGGGTTAAAGTGGCAAAAATCAGAGAAAGAGTTACAAAAGAAAGTCAAAATTGGTAAAAAAAAAAAAAAAAAGGTAGAAAAAAAAAGTGGTATTTAATGGCAAAAGACAGCTTGGGTGAAAAGTGGCAAAAAAGTTTCCCTTTTTTAAGGCTTTCTGGGGAATAATATTCAAAAATCAGATATAAAAAGAGACAAAAAGTCACAAAAGAACCACATGTTGAGTATCACTGGTCTAGCAGACACTCTGGTGACAATTCTAGTACTTTAAATGTTTCATTGCTGAAATATTTCTAATGCACATACAAATCCTATCCATACAACATTAAAAAACCTCATCTTTTATAGTCAGAAATTGTCTTACACATCTCCATATTTTTAGGAGTTCTTCACAAAATCTATTTGCAGAAAAATATGTGTTCATCAAACCAAAAACTAAGCTCTTACCTAGGCTGCACAGTGCTGCATTTAGCTGCTTCATCATCATCACAGACATCTTAATCTCTTTTTAACACAGTCATGATGACGCCAGATTTACCGTGACTCAGGTGAGTGTGACGTAACGACCAACTGCTGCCATGATAAATGTGTGAAAAGTAGGTCTTTGTCTCTGAAGAGGAACTTTGAGCACATGAAGTTCATAAATTTAGCAGCTATCTTTGATTTCTTGGTCTTCTGAAGACACGATGCAGCAGAAGACGTCAGATATTTTTACAGCAGAGAGAGAAAGTGTAAGAAGTGAAAGGCTCTCTGTCATACCGACACACATGGACAGCCGGCCTGTCCGTGTGGATGTTTGGCTTTCATCCTGTGATTCTCTCCACTTGACAAAGTCCAAGGTTAGCCATCCCTCTCTCTCCTGATAATTCATGTGCTCACACAGGCATGAAGGCAGAGCCGGCGCCTCTCCAAGGCCACCAGAGAGCGGCGTGGAGAGGAAATGACTGAATAATATGAGCAGGGCTCAGATAAGAGCGGGGCTGAATGGATGTTTGGAGCTGTTTATGACAGAAACATTCATGTGCTGTTTCTGTTTGTTTAGGAGGACGAGCAGCTGCCCCACGCTCGTCTTTCTGTGTTATTGACGATGGGAACAGAGAAGCAGAGATTATTAAAACAGATATTCTTGATACATTAAGAGATGGCTTTCATGAAGCATGGCTCACTATGGTGCATGTTTCCATATCAGTATAACACAGAGAGTTGATCTCCATTGTGTGTCAGGTTGGAAAATAAGCATGGTCTGTTTTATGCAGACAGTGAGTGGTTTACTGCTGGAGTTATCCAAATGTTTCAGAAAAAAATAAATTCAATTTAGGAAATTTAGATAAATAAAATGCATATTTATGCACGCTTCTATCCACAGTAACAAACAGGAGAGACTGGCTGGTCAGTACTCACTCACTGGATGGACTGACAAAGGAGGAATGCCCAGATATTTACACCTAAATAATGCCAACATGAGGTATTCACCCTGTGGGTGTTTTACAATTTAATTGATTTTATGAACCAATCATGGTCAATATGATTTGGCTTTTTGACAAAAATGTCAAATACTAAAAAAATCATGTATTGTAGAATAAGTAAATGCATAAATATTTGCCCCCATAACTGTGACTGTTATCTGAGTCTGACATCAGTGTCTGGAAGGGCCAGTATCCCTGGCCACCATTACACCATGAAAACAAAAGAACACTCAAAGCAACTCAGAGAAAGATTACTGAAAGGGAAAAGTCAGTGGATGGACACAAAAAATGTCCGAGGTTCTGAACATGCCCCATAATTCAGTTAAATCTATCATCAAGTAATAAAAAAATATGACACGTGTAAATCTGCCTAGATCAGGCCTAACACAAACTGAGTGACCGTGCAAGACTAAGACTAGTGAAAGAGGCCACCAAGACTCCTATGATTCCTCTGAAGGAGTTCCAAGCTTCAGCAGCTGAGGTGGGAGAGACTCTCCAGACAACAACTGTTGGCCGGGTTTTCACCAGTCAAAGCTTTATAGGAGAGTGGCAAAGAGAAAGACACTGTTGAAGAAAACAGATTAAATCTGGACTACAGTTCACCAAAAGGCATGTGGGAGACTCCATGGTCAAGTGGAAGGGAGTTCTTTGGTCTGATAAGACCACAACGATGCTTTTTAGCCCATCACCACAAATACACCATCTCCAACTTGACACTCAGTGGTGGCAGCATCATGCTGTGGGGATGCTTCTCATCAGCCGTCTTGTAAAGATAGAGGGTAAAATGAATGCAGGAAAATACACACCCTCTTCATTTTTGTTATAATGAGGAAAATTGAAGACAGTAACAGCTCTGGGCCTCTTAGGTGTAAAAAACTCCCACAACCTGTCTCCTAGGACAGGACAGTGCTGATTGGTGCTGAGCTGTAGACACAAAAAATGACACACATTCATGTTGAATTAACCTGAAAAATATTAGTTATAATTCAATGAAAATATAGAAAATTTATCAGATTAAAAAAATCAGTAACACCTCTATTAAAAATCAACAACAGCATGACATTTTAAGGCTCATACAGTATGTGGTTAACACGCTGTGCAGCCTCCAGTCTTGCTGTCTTTTGTCATCTAAAATGATGCCATCTTAAAATCGGCCTTAGAGCCTAAACAGCTGATGCTACACTTTATGATGATTGAACTTTAAGATCATAAGTGGAAGAGAAGCTTTCATACTCCAAATAAAATAACAAAGTTTTATGTAAATGAGCTCTGTAACAGTCATTGTATGCAATACAACAAACATCTGTTGAAGGTCAACAGCCCAGTCGGAACAGACAGAATCAAAGAGATGCAAAAGCAGTGCTCAAAGAATATAAAGAGATAACAGCGGTCAGTGATCACGGTGAAGTAGCTTTTAGTTTACTTTGTGTTTTTCACTGACTGAAAACCAAAAACAAAACCAAACTTAAATTTCAGTGAACCATTACACACTTCATATACACTATATCAGGGCTGTCAAACTCAGTCACAGCAGAGGCCAGGCTCTGGATTTAGGTCTGACCTGAGAGTCTAACAGGGTCAGCATTAAGTCAAAAACTGTCAACCTCATTTTCACCAGAAATGAATAATGGACAATAAAAAACCTCCATAATAAAAGACTCTGAGGCTCAAAATCTGAGATAAAAAGTCAAACTTATCAGGTCAAAAGGTCTGAACACTTCAATAAAAGTTAAAAAAAAAAAAAAAGTTTAAAAAACAAATAGATGAGGAAAAAATTATAAATGATGAGCTGAAAAGGTGAAAATATAAGATTAAATAACAAAAATGAGTTTAAATGTTCAAAATATAAGATAAATTTCAAAATAATTAGTTTAAAAGGTCAAAACATGAGATAAAACTAGAAATTATAAGTTCAAAAAGGTTTAAATATGAGAAAAAATTAAAATGATGAACTTAACAGGTAAAACTATGAGATAAAATTCATAATCTCGAGTGTAAAAGGTCAAAATTTGAGGTAAAAATACAAAATCATGAGTTTTAGTTGTAATTGTGAGATGCAAAATTGAAAATATGAAATGAAAACACAAATGAATGTCTTTTCCGACATTCCTGACTTTTTATCTATTCATTTTTTTACTTTTTCACATTTTTATGATTTAATTATATCTTAACTCATAAAGGTTGAATTACATTGTTTTACTAAAGGAAATCTGCAGACCTCATACTGGTGGTCCGGTTATAATAAAAACATAATACGACTTTGTGGGCCGGGAATAATTACCTGGGCCCACAGTAGGGAGGGACCCTTGAGGAGCCTGCAATGAAAATTAAATTTGTATTTATTTTCTATTAGTAAATATTTTCATTATTGAATCAAAAGTGACTAAATGAATTGATCAAATGACTGAAATTTATATCAAATAGAGAAAAAAAAAATACTGGGGGGCCCTGCTCCTCTCTTAAAATATTTCAAATGTCCACGCTGCAAAATAATGCTGGTAAATTCAACTTAAACAGTAAAATTATTGCTCATAAATGGGGCAAATATGATTCAGAAATGTATTAAAGTGCAGAGATTTGATGCAACATTTGTTTCTTGGCTAGCCAGCTCAGGGAGGCCCTGTGTAATATTCTGTCTGCCGGCCCAGAATCCCTAGCTACGCCCCTGGCTTAAGCGTTCCAAGACATTTTGGACAATGCTATGCTTCCAACTGTGTGGCAACAGTTTGGGGAAGGCCCTTTTCTATTCTGACATGACTGTGCCCCAGTGCACAAAGCAAGGACTATAAAGACATGGTTTGATGAGTCTGGTGTGGAAGAACTTGGCTGACCCACACAGAGCCCTGACCTCAACCCCATCAAGACAAACTGGAACTGCAAGTGTGAGCCATGCCTGTCTCATCCAGCATTAGTGCCTGACCTCATAAATGCTCTACAGATGAAACTCCCACAAAAACACTCCAAAACCTTGTGGAAAGCCTTCGAAGAAGATTGGAGGCTGTTATAGCTGCAACAGGGGGCTAACTCTGCATTAAAGTCTATGTATTTGAATACACGCAGTAACACGCTGCTTTATAAGGGCTGTTGTTGGGTGGGTGTTAAAACTCTTTAAATCATTCTTAGGTTACCTCTTGTTATTAAAGTGAGTTTAATTGTCCTTTATTAGTAATACTACACCTCTTCTCTCTTATCTGTCTCCATCTTTCAGTCCCTCTCCTTATATTTTTCACAGCTTCCTGCTGTTTCTTCTTTTTGCACTTTCCCTCCTCCTCTTTCCTTACGTTCCTTCCTCCCCCGTCTCCCCTCGTCTCTAACTCACGTCAGGTAGATTTCAGCAAACACGCCGTGTTAGGCTCCGATCTGCCTGCACTGCTAAGTTCATCTGTCAGCCGCCTGAGCTCCTCCACAACATGTTAAACAAGCCTTTAGCATTCAGCTGCTCGCCTCCCGGACAAACGGGCTGCTGAGTGTGACCGAAGCGGAGAATTACTTCCATGCTCTCTGTGTATATGTGTGTGTGCAGGTGGGTATCTTACATGAGATTTTAAAGCTGCCCTGGGCAAGATTTGAATATGAAAATCCACCTGTCCTCTCACGCAATGTTGCTGCAACAGAAGCGGACATCACATCTTTATTAAGATGGGCGCCACACGCTCGCTTGCTCTGTTTGCACTAAATACATTCTAATGAGCGTCTGGACACCAGGCCTGCATCAGGTTAATGCCTTTATAATGAAGGCGGCTGAACTTTGGGGTGTTGTTCTGTTTAGACTGCCAGTTTTATCTGGAAGGGGACATGGCATTAAAAAAAAGAATGAAGACAGCATATTAAAGCAGCACAAATTAGGGCTGAGTCCACAGCCTTATGCATGTGTGCAGTTGTCATTCTTATTGTTTGATGCAAAAGGACGACAACATTTTTAATGACTTTTCTACAATTTTTGCTACACAGGGAAAAATGGTCCCATGTATCACACATACAGTGCTTTGCAAAAGTATTCATATCCCTTAAACCAGGGGTGTCAAACTCAACGCCCAGGGGCCAAATCCGGCCCGGGGTACAGTTATAACCAGCCCACCAGATCATATATTTTTATTATAACTGGCCCACCAGTATGAGGTCTGCAGATTTCCTTCAGTATAAAAATGCAAACTTAACCTTGATGACTGAAAATCTCCTTAAGTCAAAAAATGGAAAGAGTAAAAATAATTTGATAAAAAATCAGGAATGTAGGAAAAGAAATTTGTTTTTCATTTCTTATTTTCTAATTTGTATCTCACAGTAATGACTAAAAGTTACAGTTTTGTCTTTTTTATATCACATTTTGACCTTTTCAAATCATAATTTTGACTTTTATTTCATATTTTGACCATTTAGATTCACCATTTTAATTTTCAAGTGACATTTTGATGTTTTAAACTTATGAATTTGAATTTTATCTTATGTTTTGACATTTTCAACTCCTAACTTTGAATTTTAATCCCAAAATTTAACCTTTGGAGTTAAAATCTTATATTTTAATTTCATCTTTGGAACTTTGTTTCTCTTTTTTTAATTTAGTCTCATAGTTTGATCTTTAGGACTTGATTTTGAATTTTATTTCATATTAACACTTTTTAAAGTCAAGACTTTAAATTTGATCCCACATTTTCACCTTCTAAACCTTCTAAACCCTTTTTTCTCATATCTTGACAGATTCAACTACTACTTTCAATCCTCAGTACTGACCTTTTTGATTCAAGATTTACATTATTTTTTTCCTCTCATCACTTGACCTTTTAAACTCATAGTTTTGAATTTTATTCAGTATTTGAACTGTGAAAAATCACGATTTAAACTTTGGAGTTTTTTTTAAATCTCAAAATCATTTATCATCAATGTTACATTTTTTCACCACTTAGTCTGTGGCTCTTGAAGGTATTTTTCAATAATTTGGCACTTTGGTTGAGCAGGGTTGAGTTACACTGGTTTACATTGAAGCATATCCATGCGTTAGAATGGCCCAGTCAAAGTCTAGATCTAAATCCCACAGAGAATCTGTGGCCATATTTAAAATTGCTGTTCACAGATGCTCTCCATTAAATCTGACTGAGTGTGAGCGACTTTACAAAAAGGAATGGGCAAAAATTTCAGTCTCTAGATATGCAAAGTTGGTAGAGACATACAGTGCTTAACAAATTTATTAGACCACCACCCAAAGTAAGGTTTATGCCACAGCTGCCCTAAATTAACAGCATTGGTAAAAATTGGTAAAACCAAAATCTTTTTTTATTTTCCTGCAATGGTTAATACACCAATATGTAGAAGCTCTTTAACCCAAATAATATTTTGCATGCTAAAATATAATTATTATTGTTATCCATGAATTTTCAAATTTACTGATTTACAAAAAAACCCTGAAAAAATAGTAAAGTACATTATTATTTCTTGATTACTATGTCAAATTATAGTTATTTACTGGCATTTCTGAACAGAAAAATTAGTTTTAGTGGTTGAATGTTATGCTTGATTAATTTTTGACTTCTCAGAGAAGCCCAGTAAGCCGGCTCAAATTTGGGTATAAAAAGGAGAATTCAGTTTGAAATTCCTCATTCCTGTTCAAAATGGTAAAACGTGGAGAGCTGACTGAAAATGAAAGAGTCCGCATTAAAGCACTTCATGATGCTGGATGGTCTCTGAGACAGGTGGTCTAATACATTTGTTAAGCACTGTACCTCAAAAGACTTGCATCTGTAACTGCAGCGAAAGGTGGCTCTACAAAAAATTGACTCCAGGGGGCTGAATATTTTTGCACACCACACTTTTCAGATTTTTATTTGTGAAACATTTTGAAAGCCATGTATAATTTTCCTTTCTCTTCACAATTATGCACCACTTTACGTAGTTCTATCACATGAAACCCTATATTTATGTTTGCATTTGTTACATGACAAATGTGGAAAAGTTCAAGGGGTAGGAATACTTTTGACAGCCACTGTACCAGAGTCAGAGTGATAGGTGGCCTGCTGCTGTGGATCAGTTTGTCTACAACTGCTTCATATACCATTATCGAACTTACATCTTTACTAATCAACGAAATTTGTGAACAGATATTCATCAAACTATTGTGACTTCCATTTGTTTTTTGGATGGTATGGTGATGGCAGAGATCAGTGTGGAGACTTGGCTTACATGATGAGGCAAAGAGGGACTCATCTTCCAAGTAGCCCTTGCAGCACTTCACACCAAGGTGTGAAAAGGACACCCTCTTCTCTCACTGGAGGGAACAGAGGTAAAACCACAGGGGTCCTTATGATGTGACACAGGTAAAAACACATTTCACATCTGCCACCTTCCACTGCAGCAGCATGAATTTCATCTAGGAAATATCAACAGTTTTTTTTTGTTTTTTACCAGGTGACGTTACATGTTCCTCTCTGGCTGAACTTCCTCCCTTGTCAAAAGTTGAAACAGTTTGATGAACTTAGAGACGCTGCTCATTGCAATATTTCTCCACCTTATTTCATTTCTTTATTTCACATTCTGCCCTTGAGGGCAATCTCAACCCTGGAGGAATCAAACAATGGTTCATCTCTGGGTGAAATTTCAAAATATTCACAGTTAAAGACAAAGACACAGGGCTTTAACAATAGAAAGGGCACCTACTGTTTGCGGTGGGGCACCAGTGCAGAACAAGTTATGGAGATATTGCAGTAAATCCTGGTTCAGATTTAGCATTTTTTATATGATTAAATCAACCATACCTCTGTGACCAAACAAAGAATTAGGAACTTTTCATCCATCTATTTTATGAAGATACAATTTCATCTGAGATTATATGCTTCTGTCACCATTGCATTTTTGCAAATATTCATTTAAAGTCACTAAAATCACCTTTCCTCTCCATTCTGATGCCCAGTTTGAGCTCCACCACATCAGCTTGACCATCTCTACATACCTTCATGTACTGGCTGCTGCCATGTTATTGGCTGATAGATATTTGTGGTGTACCTAATGTAGTGGCCAGTCAGTTTTCTCTGTGTGCAGTAAGAAAAATGAAGAAATCCTTCCTTTTATGTGATGTGAAACATTGATGGCTGACATTGTGTTAGCACAGGTGCTAAGCTCTCTCTTCACTACACTGAATATGTCTATATTAAACGGACCTACTGTAACTCTTCTCATTTACACATACTGATTCATTTTAACATAAATGATAATAAATTGCCACATATTGTTGCTAAAGACTAGAATTCCTGTTCCTTTGAATGTTAGAGAGGTTAAATCTCCTGTCTGCCAGTGGGACCAGCTCTGCGCCCGCCTCTGCCTGCTGGGAGTCTCTGTAGACCACCTCGATGAGGACATTAACCATGTCTGACTTTGCCCTCCTCTCCTGCAGCCTCTGTGTATTTTTCCCCTTAAATTGCTCCACTTTTTGAAAGAGAGCAAATCTAAAAAGCTCTCAGGGTGGGAGCGAGCTTGGCTGACGAGGAGACAGCAGAGCAGAGAGAAACTATTTGGGGGGGGCAGTAGAAGGAGAGACGGTGTGTTAGAAATAAGGTAGAGGAGGGAGACCGTGTACAGCTGGTGCTGTGCTCATTCAGTCTAAGTTTTATTACTACCTAACCTCCCATCAGGGGAAATATACACCTTTAAATAGTTTAACACTGTTAAAATAACAGATGCATCTTGTTTGTTGAGGTGTGGTGTGGATGGCTTATTAAAACGATACATGACATGTCTGACACAGTGGCATTGATTAAACATGTTTCCTGTTTCTAGAATATCAACAAAGACTATTATCCAGCTTCAGTCCTCTGAAGAATGTATCAGGAACTGTGCTACATCCTGTTCCAGTCCTGATCCTAAGGGGGGGGGGGGTTGATAAAGGACAAACTTAGACCTTTACAATGACTTGCTGGATTACACCTAGTATTTTCAACCAATTAACACAGGTTGAGCTGGTTTGAAAGACGATTAGGGCCAATGGAAAAGAAGAAAGATGCAGTTTCTTTTTTAAATCCTGAGACTGAAGTTGGATTTCTGAGGTTACAATCACAGTTATAAAATAAAAGTCAGAATTCTGAGATTAAAGTTGGAATTGCAAGATTAAATCATAATTCTGGGATTCAAATTGGAATTATAAGATTTAAGTCAGAATCCTGAAATGAAAGTCGGGCATTCTGAGATTAGAGTCAGAATTCTTGGATTAAAGTCAGAATTCTGGGATTAACGTCAGAATTCCAGGATTAAGGTTGGAATTCTAAAATTAAAGTGTGAACACTGAGGTTAACATCTTAATACTTAAATTTCAGTTAGAATTCTAAGACTAAAGTTAGAACTTAAAAAAAAAGTCAGAGTTCTGAGATTAAAATTAGAATTGAAGGTTAAACTCAGAATCCTGGGATTAAAGTTGGAATTCCAAGAGTAAAGTCGGAGTTCTGAGATTAATCTCGGAAGTCTAAGATTAAAGTCACAATTTTGAGCCTTAAATAAGAAATCTGAGGATTGGATTTCTGAGATTAAAGTCAGAATTCTGAGATTAATCTCAGAAGTCTTAGATTAAAGTCACAATTTTGAGCCTTAAATAAGAAATCTGAGGATTGGATTTCTGAAATTAAAGTCGGAATTCTGAGATTGAAGTCTGAACTGTCAGTTTAAAGACATTTAAGCCAGAATTCTTCAATTAAAGTCAGAATTCAGAGACTAAAATCAGTAATTAATGGAGCATTTCGGTTCATCTCATTACTTGGATATTCCTAGCTGCCAGTTAGATAAATCATTAAAAATGCACCCTGAACTCACAACTGCAACTCGGAGCAACTTCTGTGCCTGGAGTTACCAAATCAAAGCAACTGAAATGCTTTAAACTCAGGTGTGATATCATTTATCTCTGACTTCTGAGTGAAGTGGAACACAGAATTAGATCAAGATTCTGAGACTTAGGTTCATATTCTGAATTCTAAGATGATGACTTACAGCTTTTTCACAGTTAAAAGACATCTCAAAAAGTATTTAGTTTCTACTATAGATTTTAAACTAGTAGAAGCTGTGAGGATTTTCAAGCTTCTTTTGTTGTGATGTGCTGTTGCAGGCTGCTGCATCATTAATGTGAGCATTACATTAATACACAATCTGCTGTTTGTGATGTGCAAATATGCAGTAGTATTCCAGGAGTACGCAATATCTTGCAACCACATTTTCTTGTTTGTTTTTTTTATTTTTTAATGTCTTAAGTCCATGCAACCTGACTGTAAAAAAGGTCTCTACGGTGCTGCTGATGCCCACAAAGGCAGCAGATGGATTACGGCAGAGATTCAGGAAAATGAGACAGCTTTCCAGTGAGTTCTCCCTGTTTTAGCAGCTACTGGTTAACTCTGTGTCTGTGTGGGCTGTTGGTGAAGAGGATAAGCAGTGGAGTGTTTGCTCTAAGTGGGAACACCTACAGCACATGTAGTTTAGTATAATAAGTCAAAGGGAGGCAGAAAACAGTCCTTTTTATCATGCAAGTTAAAGGTAAAATTGTAGACACTGTGGAAGTACCTGCTATGACTGCATTGGAGAGAAAGAGTTAATCAGAAGGTAGCCTTCTAAACTTCTAAACCCTGATACAAGACGCACTAAATACCTGCAATGCACCAGCTCTGCTGTCACCGTCCCTCTGCTGTTTGCTTTATCTGTATTAATACTTATTCACCCAACAAAACTGACACACTAACCAACTTCACCTCCTGACACCACAGCTGTTGGCTGTAAAATGCTCACTAGAGTCAGACACATTTAAAAACCTCATTTTAATATTTAAACACTGCCATCAAAAATGAACAAAACAGCAGCGTTCATTTCATTCAGCTTCAAAATGATTCCTGCTCCTCATTCAGCGATCTTTGTGCTCTGAACAGAAGTTTCTTTGGCACATCCACTACACCCCTGAAATATTCAAACATTTCCCAGGAAAGCTGCACGTCTGGACACAGAAAGATGAATTTTTCACTCAGACTTTCACCTCCAGATGCCAAAATTTCCACACGATGTTGAGGAGGCCCGATGTGTGAACAAAGCCAGTACAATTTCCTCCCAGAGGCCCAGTGAAGCCAGGCTTCTTTAGTTTTATCAGACTTTTTCATTTAATAAAACAGGAAACACGGTGGCAGGAGATATGGAGTAAAAGACTTCTAAGATGCCACTACAGCAGCAAAATAAAATTAAGTCTAATAACGGGACAACACCAAGGCTAGCATTAGGACGGAGAGGAAGACCAAAGGGAATATGATATTAATGCTCAAACCACAAAGATGCTCTAACGGATCCTTTGTAATTTTATGAGGTAAGTAAAGCTGTTTAAATAAGAACTACTGCCAATGACTTTTAATACATTTTTATTTTCTATATTTTCTTATGCTTATTATTAGGGTTGGCAAATGAACTGCATCAGATCTCTGAACATTTATAACTCCAACAACCACCATCACACTCACACAGACTAGTTCTGGAAATATAAATAAAAGTAATGTGGATGGATGGATGGATGGATAAATGGATGGATGGAAAGATGGACTAAATAATGGCAGGAATGCATGAATGAATGAGTGGATGTTTGATATTTTTGGATGGATAGGTTGATAAATGGTTGGATGAATTGATGCATGGATGTTTTTTATGTTTGCATGGATGGATGCTGGATAGATGGATGGATGTTTGGTATGTTTGGATAATGGATAAATAGATCATTTGAAAAATGGATGAATGGATGGATGGATGTTGGCAAAATTAATGGATGGGTGATGGGTAAGGGGATTGACGGATGATGGATGGATGGATGACGAAATGAATGAATGGGAGGATTAATGGATGGATGTTTTATATTTTTGGATGAAAGGATGTATGGATGTTTGGTATGTTTGATGGATGGATAATGGAGATGTGGATGGATGGATGGATGTTTGTATGTGTTGGATGGATGGATGGATGGATGTTTGGTATGTTTGGATGGATAAATGGATGGATGGCAATTGTAAAAATGGATGGATGGATGAATGGATTGATTGACGGATGAATAGATGGATAGCTAGACCGGTGTGTTACAAATTGATGGATGGATGATGGATGGATGGATGGATGCTTTATATTTTTAAATGGATGGATGTTGGGTGGATAGATGGATAGATGTTTGGTATGTTTGGATGGATGAATGGATGGATGGCTAGACCAATTTTTGACAAATTGATGGATGGATGATGGATGAATTTATGAACGGATGGATGGATGCTTAATATGTTTGGATGGATGGATGGTTGGTTGGATGGATGGATGCATGGATGAATTTATGAATGGATGGATGGATGGATGATGGATGGATGCTTGATATGTTTGGATGGACAGATGAGCCTTCTCTGATGCCTCTGGTTTGTGCATGCTAGTTCAACGCTGCAGCACATATGGGACTTCACTGTAACAGAGGTGCGCTGCATCAAGGACAGTTTGTGGAATCTCTCCATTGCTGACTTACTGAAATTAAAGGCCTCTACTTTTATCGACAAACTTAGACCCTGGTCTGGATGAAACCGACCTCTTGTGCTGGCAGAGCACCATGAAGGTTCAGGGCTTCTGCTCCCAGTGTTCCCTGGGTGCTGCGGCGCTCTCCAAGGTGCTGATCCTGAGCCTTTTCTATCTGATAGTTTGTTCACTAATCCACATGTTTTTTTTGCTGTTTTTACTGCCTTTTTTTGCTGATATTTTTGCACTATTTCTGTTCTCTTTTAATGTTGACTGTGTTTCTTATTTATGTGTGTAGATGTGTACAAGCTGAAAAAACAACAAACACTGTTAAGTGAAACATGACATAAATGTTACCAATCCCGATCAGCTTTTCTGTGAAAGTCTGGTAATCTTAATTTAATGTAGCTGCGTCTGTTTTATTAGTGAGCTTCTGGTCTCATATGATGAAGCGACGCCTGATGGCTACACTAGGAGGGGGTGCTAGAATGCTGCTGGTCCTGGTGTTACATGACAGAAATTAGGTGAATACTAAACTGCTTCATGCAGACTTACAGCCAATCATGAAACATAGTTAGCAAATATGACACTGCCATAGAGCAAAGTAAATCAATTTTTCCTTTTTATTGTTTATTGCATGATAGAAGAAACGGGTTTAATGAATTATCACAGCCCACAGTTCATGACAAATGCAAATCTGAAGACTCTTAGAGAAAGAGCAGGTCTAGACCACTTCTTAGTCATCTTATTTAAAACCCAACATTAATCCAACGTTAGCAAAGCTTTTATTAACATTTAAAGGTTAAAGGAAACTTAATAGCTCTTTCCTGCTCTGACTTCTTGTTGAGGTTTATAAGAAAATACAACACAACAGCCACATCAAAGTAGGCTGCTCTGCAGGGTGCAGTGTTTGTGTATTCATCATTTGCATGCTGCTGTTATTTATCAAAATGTGTTTCGCCACAGGAAGTAAATAGACATATCATCCATCCAAGCACGCATGAATTCAAATAAAATGATGCAACATTGAAAATAGCTTGATTCTCTTTAATGCTGTCTCATTGTGAGGCTGTCACACATGAAAACAGGCTCTGCAGATGGTGCAGCTTGTGTAGTGAAACCTCTTTTCTGTCTCCAGTTAATTCCCGTCACGTTGAGTACAATATGCTTTGAAAAGCACTCTCACTGCTGATATTCTCTGAGCGCTGATTTTTTACACGGCCGTCTCTCTGGTGTCTCCGACGGACACAGCATCATGTCTAAGAGCTTTGTTTGGGGGAGACGCAGAGGACGGGGGGAGAAACGGGGACAAAGAGCAGAGCCACAGAGGAAAAGAGCTTTTCTCTGCCAGGCCTCTTGGTTGATTCTGTCCGCTCTGACATCAACAACAGCGCTTCTTTTATTACAGCGCTCTGCTCACTGATTCTGTGTGCAATGTGGGATTAACTGAGCATGGAAGATACAAGTTCATTTCATTTTCATCCTTAATAGATGGAGGAAACCTAGTCTGTTTATGTCACTATTGGGATGCTTTTGTGTTTACACTGTAATAGTGTGAAACAGGCCAAAGCACACACCAGCAACCGGCTGTCCTTATGTCTTTATGTGACATCCTGCTTTAATTGCACTGACATGCACTTTTTTTCCAGGTTTACCTTCCAGTAAAATGAGTCTTAGACTGAGGTCAAATGCTTCATCAGCACTGAGGCAGATGAGCATATTTATCAAATGTTTGACACTATTCACAAAAATGGTGACCAAGCGCACAAATGAAGAGAGAGGCTTTCGACACTGTGCTGGTATTACAGTTTAATGTGTGACCAGTAGGGATGAAATGATATCAAATCTCACAGTATGATAATTAAATACATGCAAATGCCCCCTGGGGGTCAGGAAGTGGGGGACGGCTGTTGGGGATGAATGGAACAGAGGAAAGTTAGTACTATACAGCTCTAAGTCGACCTGTAGCTGCAATTATCATCAGAAATATTTGACATGAATTCAATTTCAATATGATGCACGTTTTAAAAGAAGTGCAAAAGCACGTTAAAACTCATTTACTATAATGCCAAAAGTATTAGCTCACCTGTCTTGACACACATATGAACTTAAGTGACATCCCATTCTTAATCCATAGGGTTGAATATGATGTTGGTCCACCCTTTGCAGCTATAACAGCTTCAACTCTTCTGGGACGGCTTTCCACAAGGTTTAGGACTGTGTCTTTGGGAATTTTTGACCATTCTTCCAGAAGTGCATTTGTGAGGTCACACACTGATGTTGGACGAGACCGTCTGGCTCTCAGTCTCCGCTCTAATTCATCCCAAAGGTGTTCTGTTGGGTTGAGGTCAGGACTCTGTGCAGGCCAGTCAAGTTCATCCACACCAAACTCTCTCATCCATGTCTTTATGGACCTTGCTTTGTGCACTGGTGCACAGTCATGTTGGAACAGGAAAGGGCCATCCCCAAACTGTTCCCACAAAGTTGGGAGCATGGAATTGTCCAAAATCTCTTGGTATGCTGAAGCATTCAGAGTTCCTTTCACTGGAACTAAGGGGCCAAGCCCAGCTCCTGAAAAACAAGCCCACACCATAATCCCCCCTCCACCAAACTTTACACTTGGCAAAGTACAGTCAGACAAGTACAGTTCTCCTGGCAACCACCCAACCCAGACTCGTCCATCAGATTGCCAGATAGAGAAGTGCGACTCGTCACTCCAGAGAACACGTCTCCATTGCTCTAGAGTCCAGTGGTGGCGTGCTTTACACCATTGCATCAGATGCTTTGCATTGCACTTGGTGATGTATGGCTTGGATGCAGCTGCTCAGCCATGGAAACCCATTCCATGAAGCTCTCTACGCACTGTTCTTGAGCTAATCTGAAGGCCACATGAAGTTTGGAGGTCTGTGGCGATTGACTCTGCAGAAAGTTGGCGACCTCTGCACACTATGCGCCTCAGCATCCGCTGACCCCTCTCTGTCATTTTACGTGGCCTACCACTTCGTGGCTGAGTGGCTGTCATTCCCAATCGCTTCCACTTTTTTATAATACCACTGAATGTTGACTGTGGAATATTTAGGAGCCAGGAAATTTCACCACTGGAGCTGTTGCACAGGTGGCATCCTACCACAGTACCACACTGGATTTCACTGAGCTCCTGAAAGTGACCCATTCTTTCACAAATGTTTGCAGAAACAGTCTGCGTGTCTAAGTGCTTAATTTTATACACCTGTGGTCGTGGAAGTGAATGTAACAACTGGTTTCAATTATTTGGATTGGTGAGTGAATACTTTTGGCAAAATAGTGTATATATGAGGGAGACAGAGCAATGATTCACGTACAAGCCTGCGCTACGAATCGGCTCTTTTATGCGAGCCAGTGTAGCTCAAACTCTGTTTGAGTGCCAGTTTCCTTTCTGCCATCCTTTCTCTGTGTTTAATCCACAGTTTAAAATCCAAACTGGTATTAAATGAAGAACTGTTTGGAAGCTAAACAGACAGCTTTATTGAGCTGACATCAGCTGAGAAAACATGGACAAGCTCAGATTAATGAGCAAAATTGTGGCAAAACTCTACTCAGCCAAACCAGAATGCTTTGTGGAAAGGGACCATGCATGAGAATTGTTGGACACCGCTGTACCGGCTTCAGGCAGAGGCTTTTTGGATTGCTGCCTGCTGCTGTTTCACTGCGACCCCCCCCCCTTAACATTTCACTACTGTCAGGACACAAAAGTAGCTGAAGAATTAAGAATGCTTTTAAATTTGCATCATAAACAGCTCTAAACATGGAATTTTTGGTGGCATTTCTCTATGAAGAAATCAGCACTTGCCCCCCATAGGGAGTTCTCCACTGCTGCATGGCATCATCTGGAAATAGCCTATAATTAAAGAATGCACTGAAGAAATTTAGCAACATTTGGACTTGAGAGTGAACTGATTTGATTTAGCAGGTCAAAGGTCCCTGCAACCTTACAGTAACCTTACACCACATGGCCTCTTAGGAGAGTGGTTCTCAATCTTGGGCTTGGGACCCCCTTGGAGGTTGCAAGACACTAAGAGGGGGTTTCCAGATTCCCTAAAAAAACTATGAATACTTTTTGAATTCCATTGTTGCCACTTTACACCAATTTTGCCAAATTTGAACCAGTTTACTTCTTTTTTCCCCACAAATTTGAACACATTTTTGCCATTGAACACTTACTTTTGCCATTTTGAACCCTTTCCACCACTTCTTTCTGCCTGTTTTTGCCACTTCTAAACTTATTCTTGCCACATAAGCCTAACATTGCCTCTGTTGACCCATTATTGCCACTATTAACCCAGTTTTATCACTTTCTATGCACAATTTTTCCCATTTTAACCACATTTCACTATCTGAAATGCCCATTTTTGCCAGTTTGATCAATTTCTGCCAATATCAGCCTATTTTTCTTTCTCAGTTAGCACTATTTTGTCAGTTCATGTCAATTGTTCTACCCATTTCACCAGATTTTCACCCATTTTTGCCAATTTTAAGCATTTTTCAGCCACTTTTTAATTCCCTTTTACCACTATTTAGCTCCGTCCATTTTTGCCACTGTAACCCATTTTTGCTTTATCAGTTATTTTTTGCGATTCTCATAAAATTTTTGCCATTTCTCATCCATTTCTGCTACTTTTAAGATCCAATTTTACCAACTTTTCCACTATTTTTTTCCATTATTAAGCTTTTCTTTTCCATTTTTAACCTATTTTAATTCTTTTTTTTTTTTTTAACAAAATAGATTTACATTTTTAAGAAGGCTATGTACTATGCAAATGATTTAAATAAAGAGATTTGTTTCTTTGATAAGAGTGGTTATTTCTTCAGATAAAATATAAAATATGGATATCACTTAACTTTAATGCTCAACTTTATAATAAACCACTATTTCATTGACCTCCATGGGCCCTTAGTTTGTCTGGGCCCCAGAAAGCTCTTCCCTTATGGACAGCCTTGTCTGCACATGACTATTCTTGAATGTGCATGGCTCTGTTCAACCACTTTCAGGTACAGTGGGGGTCCCCGGTCTCTGGCTCCTTTATTTTGGGGGTCAGGGGCTGAGAAGGTTGAGAACCACTGTCTTAGGAGATAAACTCTCCTTTTGCATAAGCAAATACAATAAACTTTATTCTGTTCTGTACTGCTCGAGACATATATAAACATGGAGAGACGTACAGCAGAGCACCAACAATAGTTCTCAAGGATGCAGAAGGATATAACTACCTGGTGGTCATTTTGGATCAACCTAAAACCACTCCAAAGTCTTTTCCTTTCCTTGGGAAAACATGACAAGTGAAGAAAAACCATCCTGGGTAATAAAAAATGACTGAAGCAAAGTAAAAACCTGCAGTGCACCAAAATCTAATGCATGGGCTGAGGTGTAGGAGGGTGTTTTGATTTAAAGCATTCCCTTGACACCTTTGACTCTCATCTCCCTAACATTAACTTAACTTCTGCATCAATAAACACTGCTCATTTCTTGCACTTTTCCTAAATATTTAATGCAGTCAGACAGTAAAGAATAAAGCAGAGAGTGCATTGGCTTTCTGCATCATTATCTTGTTTACAGCTCAGCTCGTCTTAGTTGATCCCTGCTCTCCTCTCTGTTCAAACTCTCCCCCGGCAGCACTCAAACATCTTTAACTGAACACAGAGGAATCTCTTTACCTGTCTTTGGGTCCACTGAGAAGTACGGCTGTCCCTCCACAATGCTGTAAACTATCTTAGCGCTGTTCCCGTAGGTCGGGTCATCTGCGTCTGAGGCTGTCACCTGGAAAACCGATGTTCCTGCAAAGAGGAGGAGAGAAATGATAAGAGATCTAACAGAGTTCAACCCTGCAGAAGAATAAAGGAAGGAATCATTCATGCTTGGTTTTCGGAACAGGTTGTTTGCAAATGACGTTCTCAGGTAATTGGGTGGCATTCTCCCCTAGCTTTAAAGGGATATTTCGGGATTTTTGAAGTTGGGTGATCCCGAGAGATCCTGAGTTACCTGGTGGTGTGGGTGTGGGAAATGCAAACCCATGTTCAGGATCTCTCCTGCTAAAAAACTTTCAAATGGAGTTTCTCTGCTCTCTCTTTCAGCCCGCTGACCCTCCATCTGTATAAGTTCTTCTTCGGTGTACTCCGGATCATACAGATGAGTTAAAGGCACATCATCATCACTCGAGACGAAACCGCCCATATTACCTTTGTTTTAGCTTGGTGTGGTGTTGTTATCCCTGTAGAAGCCCGCAGACCCACACAGCTGATCAGAGGATATCAGTGTGGGGCAGAAGGAGACAAAATGCTGAAAGCTGCATTGTAAACTAGAATGGCTGTCTGAGGCGGCAGACCCACGCCGAAGTGTTCAAAATTTCAAAGTCCGAGAAAAACCGAAAGGGTGCGCGGATCATCACCAAAATCAAATCAATTCTTTCCTGTCACTATTCCAATATTCCCTGAAAGTTTGGTGAAGATCCGACTTTCCGTTCTCGAGTAATCTTGTACACATACAAACAAACAAAGATACGGAACCCTTTACATAACACCCTGCCGATTTCATCGCCGCGGGTAAATAGTGCCTGACACAGAGGAGTTTTTTTTAGGGAGAAATGAAGTGCTTTGTAAATTTTCGATACAGCGTACAGGTGAACCAACATATTTTCTTGGCCAGTTTTTACCTAAAAACTTGTTCAATTACACAGATAAAATGTTCCCATCTACAGCCGCTATGCCACGGATTTCTCCGAGCTCGTAATAACCACAGGAGCAACTTTCACAGAAATCACTGGAGACTAATGCCAACTCTATAGCCAATTGCCTCATACGACCCAACTTAAAACATCCCAAAATATCCCTTTAACCTCATAATATTGTGGCAATCTTCTGGTAAAATTGTGACATTTTACCCTAACCCTAACCCTTGTAATATTGTGGCAAATATTTTGATTATTAGGTGGCATTCTATCTTAACCCTTTGACCCTGACCCTAGCCCTCAAAGTACTGTGGCAATTCTCTGGTAATTAGGTGGTATTTTAGCAAGTAATTTTTTAGAAATAAGATGATCATGTTCTATATTGGGTTTCTCAAACTTTTGGGGGCTAGGGACCGTGTACAGGGCAGAAAATTTTCCAAGGACCCCCACATAACCCAAATGCTGATTAAACATAATCTGCCATTTTTACTCCTAGATGTTTTATTTTTAAACACATCAACCTAAATACAAGCTCTTGTGTAACTGAGTGTGGCTTCTTACTTTTTGCGATCATTTGAGAAGCCAAATAAGAATCCTTCTGTGCTTTTTCTGAGGTTGTGTTCAGGTTCATCATTCATGTTTTCTGACTGATGTATTCTTCATGCCTCCATGCCAAGTGAATCTACTAAACTGGCAAAAAAGAAATATTTTGTCCTCAGTGATGATGATGTGGACACACTTATATATTTATCCATTGTTACTAGTGGACCTGCACACCAAAGGTGTCCTGAGCAAAGTGACTGATGCAGGACGAGTGATAGATTTAGGTGATATGTCACGATCATATCTGAGTTTTTATTGGCCCAAAGTCGACTTATGTGGGAGTCATTGTTTTAGTATGGTTGTTTTATGGCGCTGTGGTCCCTATATGTATTTATTTGATTTTTAATGGCATGGGGTTACTTTCATAATTTATTTTAAATTATTTCATGGACCTCCAAGCTGTGGCTCATAGACCCCAGGGATCCCTGGACCCCAGTTTGAGAACCCTTGTTCTATATAAGCTGATTGATAATTGCCAGGTAATTTCTTTATTTTGGCCAGCTAAATCAAAGTGAGTACGGTGAGAGTGATTGGATGAATGTTCTGTCTGTCACATCTTTACGGGCCAATCAGAGCAACAAAATACGTGACGTCGACAATACCGAGGCACGCATGCACAGCTACCAAGGACTTTACTCCATAGAGAACTGGATAACACGAACCCTGGCGACTGTAGACATGTCAGTACACGATTTTTGTTGTTTTTAAAAAGAAAACAACTCACTGCTGTTCTTCAGTCTACTTTTAATGAAGAAGTGTCGTCAAGTTCTGATAAAACTGCCATTTTAGCAGCATCCACGCTAAGTCCGTCCGCCTTAATTGCACCAGCCTCTTGTTGCTGCTTGCATATTCCACGACTCCTGATTGCCCCTCATCACTGATTGGTCCTGTCACTTTCTAACCGGGCCCAAACGGTTCAGATGGAGCTTTGCAAGATAGATTCACCAGTGAGAAACACGGAAAAGGGCGAATCCATCTGCTTTGCAAGGTTAGATCAAAAGTATATCTGCATATCTTTACAGTATTTCCTTTGTCTTTGTGATGTCTATGTAACATTTTTATTTTGCTACTATATTCTTTTCTACAGCAATCAATTCCAGTTTTTAGCCCCTAAATATTTTCATTAGCCTCTAAACATTTTATTCTTCCTCTATATTATCTGTTTTGCACCAAACACCAAGTCAAATTCCTTGCTTGTGAAAAAGTACTTGGCGATAAAACTCTATTCTGAGGCTTCTCATTCTGAAAAGCTCATCTGAAAATAAATATAACATAGGAGCAGTCCTTTTTAATTGGCAGTAGGGTTTACTGAATGTTTTTTTTTGTCCTTATAAATGATTTCTGTCCAAGCAGCCATTCCTCCCCAGCGTGATAAACAAACTAGAATTAAAACTAAACCTAATGTGACTGCTGATGCGTCAGCCACAGAGTGTAATCTGAAATAAACCCAGTAAAAGTCGGTGTTGTTGTTCTTGGTGATAATTTGTTGATCCTTTGCAGAGTCCGCTCTAAATGTGAACAAAGGGCTGCAGTAAAACAGTGAGTCTGTGTCAGACTCTCCTGTAAAGAGCCACAGCCCATTAGCCGGAGCATGTAGCAGCAGACAGGAGAGGCCGAGGCTTTAATCCATCTCATTCATCATGATGTTCGGCCTGCGCTGTGTTTGTTCTCCCTGCAGATAGGCTGCTAAAGGTTCATTGTTACATTAAGGCTCCACACAGCTTTACTAGAGCTGTTAACATGTTGATCCTGATGCAATTAAGGCCCACAGTTAAGACACATTTATTTATTCTACTAATGCCAGGATGTTTTATCCCCTTAGCTACACCATATTTTAAACTGATGTAGTGTCTTTTTCATTCTGCAAAAGTCATTGAAATCTTTACACCAAAAGCAGGACGGCTCAGCTGTTCAGGGTGATATGTACCTTGTGTCAAACATAATTCAGATCTCACCCAGGATCTTCCTGTCTGCGCTACCACGGGCTAAGCTAACCACACAGATGGCAGTATGATGGCAGCAAAGCTGGTGAGGGAGTTTCTGATTTGCCACCGAATGGATGGCAGCTTACTGCAAGTATCAGGGAAAAGAAGGACCACAGTGGCTAAAAACTCTAAGTGCATGACCAAAAACGACTTAGAAAGCGAGAACAGCCAGCACCATAAATGTCCTTTTACTTTCCCGCTGATTATTGGATAGCATCGCCCAGAGGAGCCAAACTGAGTGACCTTGCAAGAAGGAGACTAGTGAGAGAGGACACCATGACACCTATGACTACCCTGAAGGTAATGATGGCTTTTAGGCCATCACAAACACACCATCCCCTCTGTGAAGCACAGTGGTGGCAGCATCATGCTGTGGGGATGCTTTTTGGCAGGCAGCCCTGAAAGGCTTGTAAAGGTAGAGGGTAAAATGAATGTGGAAAAATATAGAAAAATCCTGGAGATCAATCTTATTCAGGCTGTAAGAGAAGTACGGCTTGGGAGAAGATTTATTTTCCAGTAAGACAATGACCTGAGGCACACAGTGAAAGATATACAGAAATGGTTTAAAGATGACAAGGTGAATGTTTTGGAGTGGCCGAGTTAAAGCCCAGACTTCAATCCAATTGAGGATTTGTGGCTAGACTTAGAAAGGACTGTTGGAGCAGCATTTCAACGTCCAGATGTTGGAGCCTGATTGAGACCTATCCACACACTTAGTGGTTGCAGCTAAAGGTGCATCTACTAAATCCTGACTTGAAGAGGGTGAATTTTTATGCAAACACTCATTTTACATTATATATTTTTATTTAATTGACATTACTTTGTAGAAATCTCCTGAGAACTTAGATTTTGTTACACCCCCTTTTATTTGGGACAAGTTTACTTGATTAAAATACCTACAATTTCTCTGGTAATACTTAAAAATATTTTCAAAATATGCCATAAAAAGTACCCCTAAATTTCTTTAAAGGGTCCTTTAATCATTCTGCAATACTTTATCATAAAGCATAAAAAATCCATAAAAAATGTATTTAAAAACTCCCTGCAAATTAATTTATCAAACAAATCCCCCACATTATAAAGCAAATTCCACCTAAGATTTCTTTGCCAAAAAAAAAAAACTTCCAATACTTTACCAAAAATTCCATGAAAGTTACAAACAAAGAAATTCACTGAAATGCCAATAAAAATTTCTGAAATTTCAAAAGACAACCCTTACCCTCCAAATTTGCAATCTTACTCCCAAAAAAAATCTAAATTCCCATAAAAATGCCAAAAAAATAGAAATAGAAATATATTTTAAAAAATCTCAGTATGCAAATATTTCAAGCTAATAACTTGAAATACAATGGACATTATGGACAACTATGTCAGAAATAGTAATCGCAAAAATCACTACTATCTGATCTTAGGAGGTTAGAGGGTTATTATTATTATTATTATTATTATTTATTTTTTATTTTTTTGTCAAAAAAAAACAAAATATATTGACCACGACGGATTTATAGAATTGATTAAAGGGTTAAAAATCCAAAGGGGTGAATGCTTTTGTATATAGGTGCTGTAATTGTTTTGTGACTACATGGATAGTATCTGAAAAAGTACCGATATGACCAGTTGTTTCCTGTAGTTTGGTTCAAAGGGACTAACCCCAGACATTTACATACATTTGAACCATAACCTCCTAGAGATCTAACAGCAGGACTGCTGTGGGGTTTTTTCACTCATATTTCATCTCTGTATAAAGGCTGGAGCAGAGCTTATAAAGGTAAAGGTTTTAAGCGGTTAGACTAAGATCTAGCTTCTTTAATATCTTATAAAATATCCACGGCAGTGATTTGACAGTTGACATAGTTTCTGCATTTCTACAGTATCTGCTGCTGACTTTAATCCTACAAATACATTTAAAGCTTTAACGTTTGAGGTCAGAGCTGTTAAAGAGATAAAAACCAGAACACATCCTGCTGAGAAAGCTTCAAAAGAGTGACGGGGTTTGAGGTTAAGGTGATGAGAAGTAGAAATAAAGGGATGTGTGAGGGTTTTAGGGCAACGGGAGGAGCAGACAGTGAGAGAGAGAAAAAAAACCAATGAGATAAATAAAGTAAAGGCAGAGTGAAAGGAGAGATGATGCTAAAGATCGGCAGCCTTTTAGCGTCAGTTTTCTGGTGTTATTTTGATGTTAAGTAAGGTGGCATGTTTTTTTATTGCAAACACATGACTCATAATAGAGAGAAAGAGACACAGAGAGGCTGTGATGTGTCCGTCTGTGTCTCTGCAGACAGACACTGCTTTGAATAAGGACTCAAAAGAATCTAATTCCAAAAAGAGCAAGGATCGTTTTGGAAAATGTGAATAATTTGAGGATATTTTTCCACTTTTATGTCCTATTTGAGATGGGAGGCCAAAGTTTTAACTACCATGTTTTGTTTTCATCCGAGTTCGACTGCCGGTTTCACATTTGTCCAAGCAAACAGTGCAAAAAAGGAATGCAGGGACATTTTTCTAACCCAGAGAGCACAGAGGAAGAACTTTTACAGAGGTAGACGGTCGACCGGAGAGAGCAGAAAACTTCTGGAGCTGTTTTATTGATTTATTTATTTCACACCGTCTCCTCTCTGAGTACAGCGGAGCCCCTCAGCAGGTGTCTGTCTTGATTACTTCACTGAGACTTTACATAATCCTCTTCAGAAAAAGGATGATTGCACACGTGGAGTTGTCTCACAGCTGCATGTGAAGTATTGATGTTTATATTCAGCACAGTGAGCCTCAGCCAATACCAACCACATCCAGGTTTATTCTCTCTACAGAACATGAGAAAGCTCTGTGGTGGCCGGGACAAGCTTTGTTGGTTTAGACTGGGAATAAAATAAAGCTTAAAAGCATGCAACGGCATTAAAAACTTTTAAAAAAAGGAAGTTTGATTGGCAGCTGGAGATTGGGACTGCCTATTTTTACTCTCTAGAGCATGTGTGGGAACATCTGAACCTTAACTTTTATGGTTTAGGGAAAAAAGAAGAGTTGATTTACAACATTTTGAATATTTTAAATATAGAGCCCACTTTATCGACTGTTTTCAGATAGGAATTTTCAGTTAGCGCTGATTTTGGCACTCCAAGGTAACAATGCACACCATTTTTTGAGCATGCTGATTTTGTCCAGGAGAAATAAAGGAAGTTTTTATTTTAAGGGCTCACTCAAACTTGGCCCAGTTGTCTGGTACGATGCCAAAGCATGATAGCCCCTCCTCTCTAGTCACCAGTGATCCATACTGGTGCTCATTTTAAGGCGCGTTATCGAACAGTTTGGCCCATATCCGTCCATGCAAACATGGGCGTAATAGAGGGGGGAAAAAGGGTGCTGATTATCCTGGGCCAACATTAAGGAGGGGCCCTTGAGAAGCCTGCAATGAAGTGTTTTTATTTATTTTTTCTTAGTAACTAGAGTCATTATTGAATAAAAAGTGAACGAATTAATCGGTCCAGAGACTGAAATTTGTATCAAATAGAGTAAAATAAAATACTTGGGGCCTCTGCTCCTTCTTTAAAAATATCCAAATGGTGTAGTCGAGAGCTGGGAAATAATGGAAGTAAATTTAGTTTAATCATAATAAAAACAGTGCTCATTAATGGCAAAATTTTAGCTCAAAAGACATTAAAATGCATAGATTTGTAAAAATTATGCAAAATTTGTTGCTTAGCTAGCCTGTTCAAGGGGGCCCCTGGGTGATATTCCTTCTGGGGGCCCAAAATCCCTAGCTACACCCCTGCATGCAAACAGTTGCTGCATGACTTACGGCAGGGGTTCTCAAACTTTTCAGCCCACGAACCTCAAAATAAAGGTGCCAGAAACTGGAAACCCCCACTGTACCTGAAAGTGGTTGAACAACCAGGATCATTCAAGATTAGTCATGTGCAGACAAGGCTGTCCATAATGGGGAGAGCTTTCTGGGACCCAGCCAGACTGCAGGTCCATAGAGGACAGCAAAGTCATGGTCTATTGTAAGTTAAACTTTAATATCCATATCTTATATTTAACTTGAATAATACCCACTCCTACCAAATATATTTTTTAATTCATTTGTGCCAAAGTATATAGCATTCTTATAAAACGGAAATCCTTTTTCTTAAAAATGAATAAAGTGGGTTAAAAATAGCCACAAAAAAATGGTGGGAAAGGTGGTGAAATAGGACTTTAAAAGTAGCAGAAGACATGGCAAGAATTGGATTAAAGTGGCAAAAAAATGGGTTTAAAGGGCAAAAAATGGGTTTAAATGGCAAAAACGGGCATAAAAAGCGGTAAAGGGGGATTAAAGGTGGCAGAAATAATTTAAAAGTGTCAAAAATGGGTGGAAAATTTGCTAAATTGGGATTAACAAGTGGGAAAAAGTTGTTCAAACTGGCAAAAAGGATCTACCTGAGGCAGAAAATGGGTGTAAAAAGTAGTAAAATGGTCAACAGAAGCAACAACAGAAGGGGCGAAACCTGGCAGAAAAAGGTGGTGGAAAAGGTTTAAAATGGATAAAAATGGCAATGGCAAAACATAATGGAAAAAATGTGTTAAAATTGGCAAAAATGTTTGGGGAAAAAGTGATGAAAATGGGTTAAAATGTGGCAAAAATGAGGCAAAAATGGGTCCGAACTGTGCATAAATTGACAAGTGGCAAATAACTGTTACAAATTTAGGAAGGAAAATAATCATTTAAAATGTTCTGTTTTTTTAAGGCATCTGGCGACCCCCTCTAAGTCATGACCCTCAAGGGGGTCCCGACCCCCAGGTTGAGAACCACTGACTTATGGCACTGTAAATTCATGTTTTGGTTAGAATAGTGGCCACCCTGAGTGGACACTAATAGCTGTAATGTGCTTTAGTGACCACCAGATGGCAGACAAAGTGTCCACAAATGAGGCCAACAGGTCCAAGCTCAGCACAATCGCATTGAAAGTGCAGAATGTAGAGTCCTCATACGAGGATGCTGGGACGTAGGAGGTTAAAAAGGTGTTTGGGGCTCTCTGCTTACCAACATCTGACATCTCAGGCACAGACGCCGAGAACGGCCCGTCAGGAAACGTCGGAGCGTGGTCGTTGACGTCCTGAACCTTGATGATGAACTCCGACTCGGCCTCCAGCGAGCGGTTGGTCCGCCTGTCGATGGCCCTGGCGTGCAGCACATACTGGGACTTCCTCTCTCGGTCCAGGCTCTTGGCAGCGTGGATGTCACCAGACGTCTCGTCAATGATGAAGATGGAGCCGGCCCCCTCGCCGGACAGGATGTATCTCACAGAACCATCGCCCTTGTCGGAGTTGGAGTGCAGCTGGAGAGAGAAGAAGGAGAGGAGGAGTTAGTGTGTAATGCAGAGTAATAGCCACGTGTCAGGATGAGTGGATGCTTAATGGAGAGGAGCAGAGGGGGTGAGAGGTACAGCCGTCCAATCAGGAGAGGAGGAGCAGGACTGATGGGAGTCAGGAGTTTGACATGTTGTACAAAAGATTCAGGATGTGAAACGAGCTACTGCGGTGGTAAATCAAGAAAAGAGAGATAGTGGGAGGACAAAACAACTGTGGCTCAGAGATGGACAAAGAGAAAGAGCAGACAACAAGAAAAGAACCTCATACGTGTTACTTTATCATCAAAATAAGCCGTCTGCAGCCATGGAGAGGAAGAGTCTCCATTTCATTTTCATGATCATTGACAATAGTATCCACCAGAGGTCAAACCAGAGGGTACTGATGACAGCGATAACAGATATTTCCAACAGATATGCATTTACAGTAATAATGACCCTTCATTGTTCCAAAAAAGTTGAAATAATGAGCCAAATGTGACTAAAACAGAATACAGTGGTATGCAAATGTGTAACCCTGTATTCAATTAAAAAACAGCACAAAGACAAGATATTTAATGTTCAAAAAAGTTGGGACACCAGCAAGAAATTACTTCTGAAAATTTCATATGGTTTGAAAAGCACAAAATCCTTTCAGTTGTTAGTGGTCACATGATCCCAGTGAAACACAGATGTCAGATGTGGGGCAGGAAGTGGAGAACACCACTTAAGAATCAATAGAACAGAGGAAAAATAGCTTGTAAAAGCAGGGGTTCTCAATTTTTTCAGCTCACGACCCATAAAATCAAAGCTCTAGAGACCCCCACTGTACTTGAGGGTGGCTGAAGCATAGTTGAACACAACCGTGCAAATTTAGAAACAGTCATGCCCAGACTCACGTTTAAGGACATTTTTAAACAGAACTCACCCACCAAATGACCTTGATTTTATTTGCATTTAGAAATTAAAATAGTCTGTGATATACAGTCGACAGTTAGCAGAGGTAAAATTTCTCCTGCAGAATGTCTCAAAACAGAATAATGTGCTCTGAATATTTTATTGTTTATTATATTTTGTATCATTTATGTGAATCCGAAAAGTCAGTGCCTCAAAACTGTTCTTTGTTTTTTACCCGAGCTTTTATTTTGAATGCATTTTTAGTTTTACCCATTTCGGATGTATCATGATGATCAGATTAGTATTAAGTCTTGTCTTTGAACAGGAAGGTTTTTACTAATAAATTATTTCTGCAAATAAGAGCAACAGGCTTACCTTACAGTGTAACACTCAAAGAATATAGATTTTTAAAATAGTGCGTGCATTTTGAGTTATTTTGGCCAGTTCATAGGAGATTGTTCAGTTAGTAAGAAATGGTGTCAGTCATTCAGAGACATACGGTAAAGTCTTTTTTCTGATATGGACTTGACACCTGGCTATAACAAAATTTTGACTAAAAGGTCTGGCGATCCCCAAAAGAATTCAATTTAAAATAATGAGAGATTCCCAAAACATAAAAAATATCCCCTAAATTACCAAAAATTTCTGTAAAATTTAAAAATTATTTAAAATTCACCCAAACATTCCCCAAATGTTTAAGTTAACTTTTCCGAAAAGGCCTAAAGATTTACATAAGGTTACAAAAAGAAAATTCCTGAAAAAATCTAGAACATTGCACAAAAAATCCTAATCAAATTAACAGAAAATTACAAATAAATTCCATCCACATATCCAAGGAAAAATTACAAACATGTTCCCTCATAATCTAAGCAAATTCCCTAAAAGTTCCATAAAAATTCAGGAAAATTTCAAAGAATATCCCCTCCACACATTTCCAATCAAATCACCCAAATTTTACAAATAAATTCCTTGAATTTCCATAAAAGTATCCTAAATTAATTCTCCAGATATTCTAAGCAAGTAACTTTAAACTTTTATGAAAATTCTGGACAAATAAAGTTTGAAAAGCAGAAATTGTTACCGTGTTGTATGAAAGTCAAAATGCAATGATGTCCTCTATTGTGCACGCAAGGTCTCAGGAGGATATGATATATAGCAAATATATTCCCAACAACAGAACTGTGGCTAGTGGAAACACTGAGTGGCCAGTAGCCATTAGTCACAGTGGCTGGTGTAAAAAAAGTTAATGTCAAGCCCTGTTCATATGTAAAACTGGTGCTTTAGCAGCATCCACGCTAATCTCTTCCTCCAAAACAGCACCAGCTCTTGCTGCTGCTTGTTTACATCACGACTCTGCTGCGCCTGACAGTACTGCCCCTTGTTGCTGATTGGTCCTGTCACTTTCTAACCGGGCCCAAACGGTTGAGATAGGATCTTTGCAAGATGGATTCACCAGTGAAAAACAGGGAAACGGGCGTATCCATCTGCTTTGCAAGGTTAGTACTTCAGTGGACATGTCAGTATTTCCTTTAATTACATTGTCAGTAATCCATGCAGGACCTGACACACCTGTTGCAGGTGCAGGCATGAGTGGATGGCATGCACTGTAATGGTAATGGTCAGAAATCCAGCAGGGGGGTTTGGGTTAGGCAGGGCTCTAGTTTGGACTGAATTTGAGTGCAAGTTTTATTTGAAATGGTTACTACACTTTTGCATTTTTGCACCAGACACTTGTAGATAACATTTAGAGAAATAAAAAATAACTTTAATCATATTCTTTTAAGATACAAAACTGATAAATAAATCTAGCTACTGTTGAGCACTTCACCATGCAGACATTGTGGTTTACAAGATCAATGAACTGCATTAATTGATGGAGTTAAAAGCTCTAAACCACAGTTTTTGTCCCAAACAAACATCCTATGGAGGTTCGGGCCCCTGGTAACCAAAACTTCCCCATATTTGCATATGCATTTATATTTATCACAAGGCTGTGAGGAACACGGTGAATATGCAAACAACCTGCATGTTTCCTCACACCATGCTTCCGAAAAAATATTGTGAAGAAGAAAGAGCAGAGAAAGGCGAATCACGACACCGTCAGCGACACAAAATGAAACAGAAACAGACAACATGACACAATAAGCTGCGGTGAGAGAAAGAGCAGACACACAGTGCCAGTGTGAGCCTAAACAACGCTGCAGCGTACCGACAAAGAAAATCCATCTCTCTGGCACAGAATAAAACATTAAAAACAAAAAGAAGAGACAGGAGGAGACAAAGAGCGAGGGGGAGTTTAAAAATACAGCAGCACGGGAACATCCGTGTTTGGTACAGCAGCTGGAGAAGAAGAAGGAGCCGCTGACATTTTGAGGCTAAAGTGTTTCCCCCGTGTGCACGTCGCTGCAGCAGGAGGAACAAAGGCGTGCGAGGGTGTGAAATATGAATCAAAAAGAGTGTGGGCGGGCAGGAAGCCACGCTGATTAATTTAAACAGGTTAATTCCCTTCTAGTGGGATTTCCAGGACATGCTGCACTAAGCTCCATCACTAACCGCTCAGAGCTGAGCCGTGATAAGGTGGCTTCACCCTGATTCGATGTACCTCTTCTTATTTATGTAACATGTGTGCATCACGCTGTCGTTACTCAGTACGGAGAGGATTTTCAGCATGGAGTTCAGGGTTGAGTGGGTTTTCTTCTGACTTTGCCCTTGAGCAGGCGGTTCTTAGACTTGGACTTGGTCCCCGGGGCGGCGTCCTGTGGCTGTGCACTGATCCTGAATGCTTGTGAAGGTCAGAGGAGGAGGAGGAATGTGGAAATGTGGAGAGAGATGGGTGCAGTCGAGTGTTGTGTCTCAGTCGGATCAAATTAGGAGGCCAAAGTGGCGTGAAGCAGTGAGGTATGTTCGCTTTCCAGCAGAGGAACAAATTTAACCTCCTGAGACCCCGGCTTTTATTTGGCATGCATGTTTGATTTCTCATACCTCTATGGGATTATCAAGACCTGATAAGTTTAATAACTAAATGTTATATCTCAAGTCTGAGGCAATGATTCTCTGCCATAAAATGGTAGACTGTTCCCTCCAGGTGGGGAGTCTTGGCCCCAAGTGAAGGAGTTCAAGTGTCTCGGGGCCTTGTTCACGAGTGAGGGTAGAATGGACCGTGAGATTGACAGGTTGATTGGTCCAGCATCTGCAGTTTTGCAGGTGGTTGTGGTGAAGAGGGAGCTAAGCAGAAAGGCAAAGCTTTCGATTAACAGGTTGATCTATGTCCAATCCTCACCTATGGTCATGAACTCTGACCGAAAGAACGAAATCGTGGGTTTGAGTGGTCAAAATGAGATTCCAGGGTGTCTTGGCTCAGCCAAGGGCCTGTCCACACGGAGACGAAAACGCTATCTTTCCATTTCGTTGAGAAAAAGTTTTCCATGAATACAGGATTGTTTCAGGAAATGTCCACGTAAGCCCCAAACTTTCTCCTACTTGCCCTTCTGGTTGCACAATCCTGTGATCCACCATGGTTGTTTTGGTTTGACCCATGCATGCAGCGCAAGTGGGCCATGCTATGTATGACATAATCGTTTCATAAAAGATGTGGTTGGATGTCCACATAAGACAAAACGGTAAACGTTTACTCTGGGACACGGTTTTAAAAAGCTGCATTTACGGCCTCCGAAAACACTGATTCCACATGGATGAAACGCCGATATGACAAAAAACGTCCACACGGAATTAATCTCCGTGTGGACGGGGTATAAAGATAGGGTGAGAAGCTCCTGAGGTGGTTCAGGCATCTGGTCAGGATGCCTCCTGGGCGCCTCCCTGCAGAGGACTTCTGGGCACGTCCAACTGGGAGGAGTTCCTTGGGTTGACCCAGAACTTGCTGGATGGATTATATATCCCATTTGGAGGAACAGGAGGAACTAGAAATGATTGGTAGAGGGACATCTTGGTTGACTTACTTGTATTTCCTGCCTGGCCCCCAGATGATCCTCCTGTGTCTCATTATCCCCTGATTATCAGTGTTTTTACTTCAGCGCATGCTCGTAGTGTTCTCTCGTGTCTTGACTTCGAACCCAGTCTTTCCTTTGCCATTCCTGCTACTGAAGCGGTCTGGGAACAGGATATGGGGAGGGCTTGCAGGTAAATTTTCTGAATAAAAACAGCTCTGTAGTTGTGACAAATATCTTCAGTTTCTTTACTTCTGAGAGGAAGCACTCCTTGCTGAAGACTCTGACACCGAGTAAACATGACAACTAAAAAATGTCTGAGGGATATTTTATTTTCCTGAGTGGAAAGATTCAGCACGAGGACATCAGAGAGAAAAAGTGAAGTATTGAATTAATGGTTCTGATGGAGTCTCTGCTTCCTAACACTATTGATTTAAAGAAGACAGCACAGTTTCTCTGGTAGCAGCTGCTGGAGATATTTATGAATTATTTATTAAGAGGAGCTTTTCAATGACAGGAAGCTAAAGACTCATTTTTCATGCGAAGGGTTTTTCAGTGGAAACATTGGGTTAAGATATAAAACTCAAACTTGTGAGAAACTGCTTCAAAAATTGATCTGGGCCTGGATTTAAGATTATTATGATGAAGTTTCTTTGACTGTTACTGAATTCTTCACATCTCTGAGGCTGATTTAGATGCCGACTCATGTAGCCTACATCTACCTGCTCAAATATGTGCCTACAGGTCAGAGCAACACAGACTGTAAGCCCCGTGATTGGGCCATTGGTACTCTAGAGCAGTGGTATGAAATTACCATAACAATACAATAACTTTAGCTCATTTAGGACAACACATGATGTGTGGTTACAAATTGTTTTTTTTATTTTATTAGCAGTTACAGATTTAAACTCATTGCTGTTATTCTATTCTGGGGTCCTTCTGCCCTTCCATGATCCGACATTGAAAGCATTGGTTGCATGACAGCAGAATGACACTGTTAAAGTCAGAGGCAGAATAAAGGAGGAGCTGGGGTGGAGGAGGGTTGTAAAAAGCAGCTTGCACAGGGAGCAGCAAAGCGTAGCCAGGCAAGATGGCAGCATGAGTGTGATTTGCTTAGAATGAATCAGTCTGCCATCAGCTGATCTCAGTTATATGGCAGTGCTCGACTCTGTGCATGGCCTGCCTGAACTAACGCTAAATGCTCAATGTAATGGCTGACAAGGCAAATAGACAATCACTGCAGCAGCCACTGGCCCCACCCCTGGATTATTACTGGTACTGTTATTTGCTGCTGAATTTCATCAGGGAAAATATATGATTTCACTGCTAATATTTTTACCATGTGAGGCACTGTCTCAGTTTAGTCACAAAGAAAAATCAATAAATTATTCCTGCTGAGATGTTTGTTTACAATATAAGCATGGTAGCACTGCCTGGTGCTAAAACTATGAAGTACAGTACAGTCAAGCATGAGCATAATGCTCAAATGTGGGCCATATTTCTTTCTTTTATTTTCTAGAACTTGCTGCGGGCTGCAAAAATTGGACCGTGGGCAGCATTTGGCCCCCTAGCGATAGTTTGGACACTCCTGCTATACTGTAACATGTAAGAGGCTGTTTTGTATAGATATGGTCTTTGTGTGCCTTGAAATTTTAGCTTGATCTTAGGTGTGACTCAGGCAAAAAAAAAAAAAAAAAGATTGAAAACCTCTGCTCTAGAGCAGTGGTTTGGCCCTCTGTGTCTCTGCAGACAGGGACTGTTTATCTGTTTTATTTATCCTCTGTTTAACCAGGAGAACCTCACCCATCTCTCACGCCGCTTCTTCAGTTTCGTGCCATCTGGGAAGAGGCTGAGGAGTCTCCGTGTGAGGACCAGTAGACTGAAAGACAGCTTCATCCATCAGGCTGTTAGGATGCTGAACTCTCTCTCTTCCTCCCTTTCCCTCTGTCCTCTGCCCCCTAACAAGTCCTGAACTACTCCACTCTACTCCACTAGGATGACCCCCCGTCCCACTGCCCACACACTTTGGACCATGCACATAAGGTATTACTGGCACCAGCCACTTTTATCTATTTATTCACTCTACTGTATGTAAATACAAACTGTTTATACATTTTTTTATATTGGAAAAAAGCAGCAAAACTGTGTAAAAAAGGGGCAAAAATGAGGAGAAAAAGTGGCAGAAGGGTCCAAAAGTGGCAAAAATGTGGCAACAAATGGGTGGAAATTGACTAAAATGGGCCCAAAGCAGTCAAGAGTGGCAAAAAATGGGCAACAAATAGGAAAAAAGTGGTATTTAAGGCCAAAATGTCGCTTTAATGGGCGAAAAGTGGCAAAAAATTGGATAAAAGTGGCAAAAATTGGATAAGGGTTGTAAAAATTGGAAAAAAGATGCAAAAACAGTGGCAAAAATGGGCAAAAAATAGGAAACAAGTGTTTTTAATTGCAAAAGGTAGCTCTAATGGGTGAAAAGTGGCAAATAAAATGTAATAAAGGGCAATAAAGTTTCCCTTTAAGGTTTTCTGGGGAACAATATTTAAAATTAAGACATCAATGAACCTATCCACACTATGTCGCCTGTGGCCAGATTCTTGCAAGCACATTTATTATCAAAAACAGATGCAGAGAAGTGACAGCAAAACAGCGAATAAACAGAGAAGTATGGGTTTTAATAGCTTGTGCAGGGCCTGTTTACTTACTCTGCAACAAATGCATACTGTTGTGTACAGAATACAACCTGGAGAAGACATTTCAAGACAACTAAGCTGACTTTGACAGCACTTTCCCACATGGCTCCAATGGTTGAAGATTTGAGGGTGGACCTCATGTTACATGCAAAGATGTCACACGAGAGAGCTAGATCAGCAGCACGAGCAGAGGCACTGATTTTAGGCCTTTCACCAATGCAGGGACTGCAAAAGCGTGCTTGTGTCAGTTTTCAAAGAGCTGGCTCCTTTATGTGAACGATAACGATAAGAGCAGGATCCCGTTTGAAAGTCGTTTCATATCATTACTATTACTAATTTTATTTTAACATAGGTTGTGTGTGTCTTTGTGTTATTTGATTAATTAGTAGGGAGGATCTTTTATCCTCTACCACAGGTACGCCATGCATTGTGGACTCATGTTTGATGGTGTAACATTAACGTTTTATTTCAGGTGTGTCATACAGCTCATCCAATGAGCAGATTTCATCTAACCTGCGAGGTGTTCTGGGGAGACGGTACATAGTTGGAGTAAAATACCTGCCCATATACCCATCACATGTTATGATATTGCTAAAATTAGTAGGTCAAATGAAGCCAAACTGGTACCTGAATGAAGAGCCGTTTGAGAGCCAAAAGAGCCGACTCTTTTCAGTGAACCGAACCAAATGATCCGGATCACTGAAAAGAGCTTGAATTCCCATCACTATTTATGAATCAGAAGTCTAAATCAGATTTACTGATTTATTGAAGCTTTAAAAACTCATGTACGGTCTCCTTCTTAATTCAATGTTGAATTCGAGCACTGGCAGCAAGTGTCAGCATCTTCACATTACGACTCTGAAGACATGAGTGCTGTCCACAGGTTTAAAGGGGACATATTATGCAAAAATAACTTTTTCTGAGTTTTCTAACAAAAATATTTGCCCCTGGCCTGTTCACAATCCCCTCAAATACCAGAAAAATCCATTCACTTCCACCCTCTCTTTCTCCACATTTCAGAAAATGTGTGCTAAAACAAGATTCTCAGATTTTACCCTTATGATGTCACATGGGGAGTTAGCTCTGCCCCCAGGTTTGGTTGGCTCTCCTCACTTTGAAGGAAGTTCTGCCCTCCTCTCCTGATCTTCCTCTGAGATGCCCTGCTGACTTTTGTCTGGGAGATCGATGGTTCAAATCCCAGTCAGAACCTTATGCCTAAATTACCATTTAAAGCCACAGACACAGAAACGGCTCTTTCTGAGCAGGGGTAAAACAGATGGGCTTTTTAGACATCCAAAAATCCTATACTAGAGTGTTTTTTCAGCAACTGACTTCACAGGTATATTTTGGGGACCTCTGAGAACAATATAAACTTGTCCTAAAAGGGTAAAAAATGTCCCCTTTAATAATGTTGGAAGTTGTGAAACTACAAATAAAACATATGAAATTACATTAAATATACTGTATGCAGTCATACACAGAGCGTACTGTCAGGAGCAGTACTAAATGAGTTAAAGCTAGCATAAACTCTCTTGAGTGTGTAAATTATTCTCTAAGTAATAAAGTTAGCAGAAACTCAATAAATGTCCTCGTATTACAAAAGAGTAGAACCATATAAACAACATACATACGGACAATGCCTCGAAAGATGAACGCTGAGGGCAGATGCAGGTGGATTATGGAATGTCTCTTCCATGTGTTCTCAATGAAAATATAACTACTTCCTGTCACATGTCAGATGGAAACCTAACTCAAAATCAGCCACTAGGGGCAGAAGGACACTAAGTTACAGCTGTAACAGGACACTCATGTCATGTGACATCTCTCTGCAGGAACTGGCCCTCGTTCCAAAATTATTGATCCTTCCTCATGAGAGATGGTTCTTTCATGGCTAGAAGTTGCGTTTTGTTATATTGGTTGATATTTGGTTTAGCAGGGCCGAAGGTGGAGTATTTTTAAGTTCGTCATCCATCAATCAGAGCTGTAAACATGAGATCAGGCAAAGACGTTGTGGTGTTTTTTAAGTCTTTGGCACAGAAGTCCAAGCTGAGGTTAAATATGAAGGTTGTTAGACCTCATGCTCATCCTGTGCTTACACAGTGCCTAGAAAAAGTATTCATCCCTTGGGTGTTTTACCCTTTTATTGATTGTTTCAGTTAATCATGGTCAACACAATTTGGCTCTTTTTGGAAAAAAAACAAAACAAAACATCTTTAATGTCAAAGTGAAAAAAGATTTCCACCAAGTAATGCCAATTGTGCCATATTCCTTCCATGTCCATCCATGATGGATTTAACTAAACTCTGGGGGATTTCCTTGATTTGCTTAGTGTTGTTTTTGGTGTACTGGTAGCCAGAAATGCTGATTAACCAGTGACTGGACCTTCCAGACAAGAGAAGTATTTTATGGGAGTTCTTAAGTTAAACTTAACAGAACAGTGAGGAAGAATATGTCAGAGTTTGGCGAGTTCAGGTGAGGTGAATCTCCTCTTCACCCCTATAGAGGGACTTAAATCTTAAAGTAGCCTCCCTCACTGCAGCCCTATCTCCTCCTGCAAATTGTTACTGTACAAAATCTTTCCTCCACACTCAGGCCTCCTGACGAGAGAGTAAGAGTCTGAGCATCTCATTTCTGCCTCCTCTGCAGGTTTGTAAAGAAGAGATCTACCCTCATTAACACATGGATTTGAGTCCTGTTCCCTCTGAGAAAACAGTGAAAGAGTCAGTTTAATAAGCATTAAGTCTTTGAGAAAATAAAAGCTTCTTTTCACATGATTAAATACATCATTACAGCAACAAAAAACAGCTTGAAGTTAGGGTCAATTTGAGGCTGGAATCATAAATATAAAAATCTGTTTGTTTCTGCAGACCAGAGAGTATCCCAGCTGGATGTCATCTACGTTTGTAGCTGTGATTAACCACATTTATTAGAAAGCTAAGTTCAAGTTCACTAGCCACACCCACGTCTGATTACTACCAGACCTGTTGAATCCAGAAGCCACTTAATGAGAACCTGTCTAAAAAAGTGAAGTAGGATAACAGAGCTCATAAAGAAACACATCTGTTTAAACTGGGTAACAAGGCATTCCTAAGACTTTGAGATTCCAGCCAACCATGATGAGAGCTATTATCCACAGTGGTGAACTGTCCCAGGAGAGGCCAGCCTACCAAAACGACTCCAAGAGAGCATTGATGACTCCTCCAGGAGGTCCAAAAAGAACCCAAAACAACATCTAAAGACCCGGCTCAGGCTCACTGGCCTCAGTTAAGGTCAGAGTTCATGACTCAACCGAGACACTGGGCAAAAATGGCACCCATGGGAGAGTTCCAAGGCCAAAACCGCTGCTGACCAAAAAGAACACTATCATCTCAAATTTGAAAAATATTCTGTGGACTGACGGGACAAAAGTTGAACTTTTAGAAAGGTGGGAGTCCTGCCACATCTCGAGGAAAACTAACAAAGCATTTCATCAAAAGAACAGTCCATTTTTTTTTTCTTTTTGCTGTGCTGCTTCAGGATCTTGCCCAGACCAGAAGTGTTCGGCCACACCTGTTAATTAGTGAATTCAGGTGTTTCAACCAGGCCCATCGCCACAGGTGTATAAAATCAAACACCTAGCCAAGCAATCTCTATTTGCAAACATTTGTGATACTAAGAGCTCAGTGACTTTAAGTGTAGTACTGTGATGGATGCCACCTTCGCAATAAGACGGTTCATGAAATTTCACCTATAGTCAACTGTAGGTGATATTATTAGAAAGTGGAAGAGTTTAGGAACAACAGCAACTCAGCTATGAAGCAGAAGCATGTAGTACTAACTAAGGACCATACACGTGGTTTGATGAGCTCAGTGAGGAAGAACTTGACTGGCCTGCAGAGTCCTGACCTAAGCTCCATCAAAGCGCTTTGGGATGAACTGGAATGGGAATTGTGAGCCAGGCCATCCAATCCAAAATCAGCGCCTGTTAGCAAACTGACTGTAGCGCTGCTGATGTCATATCTAACTCCTAACATGCATTAAACGGTGCTTAAAAAGAGTTTATGGGCACAGGAGACATGAAAACGCTGAACCTCTGAGACTCATTTTCTCCCATTATGATCTGCTAACTGTTTAAGCTAAAAATATGGAGGTTCAATCCAAACCTCAGTGAGAATATTTTCAGCTTCTATCATGAATAGATATCAGAGTGGAGCTCACGTCTGCTCAGACTCTAGATCCAGAAACAGACCCACTCTGCAGAGACGCAGTGGTCCCAGCTGTGAACACGGTTCAGAGCGAGTATAAATAAATGAAAACATCAAACAGACTTCAGCTTTTCCACGGCGTGTCAGATGTCACTCTCATGTTTGGCTGCAGCACATGTTTATCGAGAAACAGGAGCAGACGTAGAGTCGTTGAAGACAACAAACATCCGCAAAAGATCATCAAGCACACGCACACACACACACGCTGTAGCTCTTCTTAATTCTTGGCAGTGAGCGAATTCCCTGAACAGGGTGCGATTAGTTAACTGATCTCTGTGTGAAGAGGCTGCAGAGCTGCAGAGAGCTCTTCACGCTGGCTGCTGCTCCTATTTGGATATTTTGTCTCTCACTCAGAGTTTGACTCTGAGCCAGTGTGGGTGCTTCTTCTAGCTTTGTTTACGTCTATCTGATAAATCTGTGTGGGTTTTCGTTTCTCTGTAGTTGTTATGCAGAACGTAGCCTGGTTATAAATATACCACTACAACTTTTATTTCTATCAACAGAAATCTGCTACTGATTGTACTCCTGGAGAAAACACTGCTCATGAATCCAGAGTTTGGGCTTTTTATGCTCCATGTTGGTGCCTTGGCTCTGCACTCTCTTCTTTAGTATTTCTGCATGCTTTCTTGAAGCATATAGATATAGAAGAAATGTTGCAATACCACTGGAAATTATGGTGACAGCCTTGAATAGCTAAGCCAAGATCCAGCAAGACCAGGATAACATAAAGAATGCTTTGAACTTCTTGAGTAAAGTTCCTGTCAGTTGGTTAGAAGGCACTAGTATATACACTATATTGCCAAAAGTATTCAGTCACCTGCCTTGACTCGCATATAAAACTTAAGTAACATCCCATTCTTAATCCATAGGGCTTAATCTGACCTCGGTCCACCCTTCGCAGCTATAACAGCTTGAACTCTTTTTGGAAGGCTTTCCACAAGGTTTAGGAGTGTGTTTATGGGAATTTTTGACCATTCTTCCAGAAGTGCATTTGTGAGGTCACACACTGATGTTGGACGAGAAGGCCTGGCTCTCAGTCTTTGCTCTAATTCATCCCAAAGGTGTTCTATGGGGTTGAGGTCAGGACTCTGTGCAGGCCAGTCAAGTCCATCCACACCAAACTCTCTCATCCATGTCTTTATGGACCTTGCTTTGTGCACTGGTGCACAGTCATGTTGGAACAGGAAGGGGTCATCCTCAAACTGTTCCCACAAATTTGGGAGCATGGAATTGTCCAAAATCTCTTGGTATGCTGAAGCATTCAGAGTTCCTTTCACTGGAACTAAGGGGCCAAGCCCAGCTCCTGATAAACAACCCCACACCATAATCCCCCCTCCACCAAACTTTACACTTGGCACAATGCAGTCAGACAAGTACCATTCTCCTGGCAACCGCCAAACTCAGACTCGTCCATCAGATTGCCAGATGGAGAAGCGCCGAGAAAGCGTCTCCACTGCTCTAGAGTCCAGTGGCGGCGTGCTTTACACCACTGCATCCGACGCTTTGCATTGCACTTGGTGATGTATGGCTTGGATGCAGCTGCTCGGCCATGGAAACCCATTCCATGAAGCTCTCTACACACTGTTCTTGAGCTAATCTGAAGGCCACATGAAGTATGGAGGTCTGTAGCGATTGACTCAGCAGAAAGTAGGCGACCTCTGGGCACTATGTGCCTCAGCATCTGCTGACCCCATTCCGTCATTTTATGTGGCCTACCACTTCGTGGCTGAGTTGCTGTCATTCCCAATCGCTTCCACTTTGTTATAATACCACTGACAGTTGACTGTGGAATATTTAGGAGCGAGGAAATTTCACTACTGGACTTGTTGCACAGGTGGCATCCTATCACAGTACCACACCGGATTTCACTGAGCTCCTGAGAGCGACCCATTCTTTCACAAATGTTTGCAGAAACAGTCTGCATGCCTAGGTGCTTGATTTTATACACCTGTGGACATGGAAGTGATTGGAACACCTGATTTCAATTATTTGGATGGGTGAGTGAATACTTTTAAAGACTGTTGTTAAAAGAAGGGGAATGCTACACATTGGTTAAGATGGCCCTGTCCCAACTTTTTTGAGACGTGTTGCTGCCATCAAATTTGAAATGAGCTAATATTTTCATGCAATGGTAAAAAGTTTCATCTGATACGTTGTTTTTTCTCTATTGTGAATAAAATTTGAGTTTATACAATCATTGCATTCTGTTTTTTTTACATTTTACAAAGTGACCCAACTTTTTTGGAACAGGGGTTGTAATTAAACCAGCCGAAGAACTTAGACTGAAGACAAAGAAGTGAGTGGGTGTGATAAAGTAGTCTGAGATTCGTCTTGTCTCAGACTCTGGTAAACTGGCAGCTTTGTCATACTTCCCCCCCTAACTTTACCCTTTTCCAGTGCTGTAAGAAACTCAGGATTTCATGCAATTAAAATTGAAACTTTGACAGCGACAGTTGGAAAACGTACTACAGGAAGACAGAAAGAGCGAGCTTAAATCCGTCAGAAGAGCAGCGATCATTAGACAGATGACATGCCAGCATGTTGAGTTGAACATGTTCTATCTCCCAGCAGGCTCAGAGGTTCTTAAGTGGGAGTCTGTCCTTAATAACATGATGATATGCAAAGCTCTGACGTCACTTTGAGGGGAAATGTCACTTAATTCATGTTCAATACCGACATGGCCCGCTGTAAAGACACTTACTATATATAGAGGTGATTTTCAATCACACAAGGTAATAGGCTCTCATGTGAAGAGGGCTTGTATTTCACTTTATTAAGTCTGTATTATGTGATATTCAATAGCATTTTCTTTAACTGTTTTATAATTGATATTACTCCACTTTTATTGCCCTTTATTCATAAGACCTTTATGTTTTTCTTTGCCTATAAGAAGCCCTTTAGATTGCCTCTGAGCTGTATAAATTAAAATGCCTTGTCTCACTTGAATACTCATTTAAACAAACACACTTGTTAAATATACCGCTATATTTACCTCTAGTGAATAATCCCCTCCTTGTGGAGTCTGATATCATTCTATTCCCTCTATGAGGCGGGCGTTTAAGTGTAAATTATTCCAGTAATCAGCTCATTAAATACAGCCATCCTGGTGCCTTTGTCGAGTGTTTTTTAAATGTTTTTTTCTTCTTAATGTCACCAAAGACTGTAAACGACCGTACTTAGAGTTACAGCAGCTTTGTGTTTTTAGACTCATCCCCCATACATTTGACATAAAACCTAGAGTTTACAAACCTTACAATATAACATGCTGTGAATGCTGGCCAGTATAAAATCATACTTCGTTTCGCTGTGGTTTTAAAATGGGACATGTCCTTTTACTTTATTTTCATTTTCCTGAGCTCTTTTGGTTTATTCAGCTTCTTCTGTCACCAAATTAAACAGAAGCCACTTTAAATGTTCAAGAATCAAAGCATCAAAACAACATCTAAACAACATTCTTTCTAGTCACAAAGAGGCAAAATGGTAAATTTAGTTTGCAGCACAGAGGAAGCAAAAAGAAAGGTGAAGACAAACATAAACAATATATATCAAAAACTATGTTAACATTAGTTGATAAGGTAACATTAGTGCTGGGCAATAGTGGTTTTGATTTCAGTTATATTTCAGATTCCCACAATGATTGGACATGATCATCCAGATTAAATGATCTCTGTGTCCAATTTTAATCTGAGAAATCTGGCCTTAATCTCAGAAATCTGGCCTTAATCTCAGCAACCTGGCCTTAATCTCAGAAATCAGACATTAATCTCAGAAATCTGGAAATCTGGCCATAATCACCGGATTCTGACCTTAATCTCAGAAATCCAGCCTTAATCTCAAAAATTTGTTGTTAATCTCAGAATTCTGATGTTAATTTTTGAAAGCCAACCTTCTTTTTAGAATTCTGAAACAGAATACACCTTTGAATTCTGACCTTTCTTTTTTTAGAATTCTGAGTTTAATCTTAGAAATTGTACATTCATCTCAGAATTCTGACTTTAATCTAGGAATTCTGATTTTAAACTTAGAATTGGGATTTTTATTTTTTTTCAGAAATGAAATTCTAATCTTAATCTTTGAATTCTGACTTTAATCAAGGAACTATTTTCCTCACATATCTGATTTTTATTTTTAGAATTCTGACTTTGGTCTCAAACTTCTGACTTTGTAAAAATCAAAATTCAGAATAGAATCTCAGAATTCAGGTTTACATCTTCAAACCCTGACTGTAATCTCAGAATATGAATTCAGATTTATATCTCAGACTTCTGCCTTAAACCTTTGAATTCTGACTTCAATCCCAGAATTCCAACTTCAATCTTGGAATCCTGATTTTAATCTTCTTGGAATTATGACTTTAATGTTGGGATTTTGGAATGCTAATTTTAATCTTAAAGTTCTGACTTTACTCTGAGAATTCTGATTTTTCACAATAGAGGTCTGAGATTTAAATCTCAGAATTGTTGTAACGTTAATATCACAATCACAACTTTAATCTTTGAATTCTGACTTTAATCTCAGAATTCTAATTTAATCTCAGAATTATAACTTTAATCTTTGAATTCTGACTTTAATCTCAGAATTCTGATTTAATCTCAGAATTATAACTTTAATCTTTCAGAATGATAACTTTAATCTTTGAATTCTGACTTTGATCCCAGTAGTCTGACTCTAATGTCTGTCCTTATAACAGATGACAGCAGTATTTAATCCTTGATATCTCAACTAATATTACTAACAGCACAGTGTGACATATTTTCTGTGCTTTACTGATTGATTTCTGTTAGAGTTCATAGATCAGGGAGAAAGGAGCAGGTGTGTAATCTCATCCAAGTTTACAGCATATCAGAACTTTACTGTGTGGTTTAACAAAGTTCATTTTTAACTTGCTATGAGTTCATGTCGTAAAATAACAGTAATTATCTTCTCTTCCATCACTAGCTGGAAATAAAGCACCAGCTTTCCAGGACCATCAGGGCAGCTTTTTTTGCCCATCCACCCACTCCTATGAGGACCCTCGGGATCCTGCTCCCACTGCAGCTTTCTAGTACACACTTCTCCTAAGAGAACTGTGGCCTGCAGTCAAAGTTACACCGTGCTGAGAGCAGTTAACTGGGCTGTATCATGGAAATGGAAGAAGAAACCATTCCCTGTTGAAAGATTTTGTACTGTTAGATAAACTTCAAGTATATTGGGGGAAAAGTTGCATAAAGTTGAGACTCATCATCACCTTGGAAAAAAGTAGAGAAATCCTTCTCATTGAAGTGAGAACAGATCAGACTGCTGCAGAAAAATGATTTCAAGCTGCCAAATAAAAATGAGGTAGAGCAAAACAAAAGGCTTAAACTTCCAAGTACCTGCAGAATGTCTGGCCATGAACGATTTTAGCCTGAAGTAGTTTGTTTTTAAAAATCCACTTCTCTGAACCTTTCCTTCACTGATGTTTTTTTAAACAGCGTGTCCACAGTTTATACCTTCGGCTTTCTGACAAGCATCCCTATGAGACTGAAGCTTTGTTTTATTTAGCTGCAGTCTATCATGTGTTCACCAGCAGACGGATGAGAAAGAAGAGCAGACTTACACAAGCACTGGCCATTAATACTCTAATATAACATCATAGCATATACACTATATTGCCAAAAGTATTCACTCACCCATCCAAATAATTGAAATCAGGTGTTCCAATCACTTCCATAGCCACAGGTGTATAAACTCAAGCACCTAGGCATGCAGACTGTTTCTACAAACATTTGTGAAAGAATGGGTCGCTCTCAGGAGCTCAGTGAATTCCAGCATGGTACTGTGATAGGATGCCACCTGTGCAACAAGTCCAGTGGTGACTTGTTGACTATATTTAGGTGACTCCTAAATATTCCACAGTCACCTGTCAGTGGTATTATAACAAAGTGGAAGCAACAGCAACAGGAAACAACAGCAACTCAGCCATGAAGTGGTAGGCCACATAAAATGACAGAGCGGGGTCAGCGTATGCTGAGGTGCATAGTGCACAGAGGTCACCAACTTCCTGCAGAGTCAATCGCTACAGACCTCCAAACTTCATGTGGCCTTCAGATTAGCTCAAGAACAGTGTGTAGAGAGCTTTATGGAATGGGTTTCCATGGTTGAGCAGCTGCATTCAAACCATACATCACCAAGTGCAATGCAAAGCGTCGGATGCAGTGGTGTAAAGCACACCACCACTGGACTCTAGGGCAGTGGAGACGCGTTCTCTGGAGTGACAGTTTGAGGATGACCCCTTCCTGTTCCAACATGACTGTGCACCAGTGCACAAAGCAAGGTCCATAAAGACATGGATGAGAGGGTTTGGTGTGGATGAACTTGACTGGCCTGCACAGAGTCCTGATCTCAACCTGATAGAACACCTTTGGGATGAATTACTGAGAGCCTTCTCATCCAACATCAGTGTGTGACCTCACAAATGCACTTCTGGAAGAATGGTCAAAAATTCCCATAAACACACTCCTAAACCTTGTGGAAAGCCTTCCCAGAAGAGTTTAAGCTGTTATAGCTGCAAAGGGTGGACCGACGTCATATTAAGCCCTATGGATTAAGAATGGGATGTCACTTAAGTTCATATGGGAGTCAAGACAGGTGAGCAAATACTTTAAGCAATATAGTGTCATATATAGTGTCAATATAGCATCATAGCCATAGTATCTTTATCTTATCCATGCCTTTAAGTGCAGATCTCAATGTTTAACATGCTCACATGTTGACATGACAGGTTCTTTCCACTTTTCACCAGCACACACAGAAACTTCACCGGCATGAACAATGAACAGACACTTCCATATCTGCTAGGTTCAACAGTGTGCAAATGTTGCAGCGCATCACACCAGCTGTTGTGATCCTCTGACACCACACCACCACAATGAAATTGGACTGTCTGCATTTAAAAAAAAATGAATTTATAGATCCAAAACCACAATTTGGTTATTATTTAGTTATTTTTACATTGCTTTGGCAATACAACTGCGTTTTGTCCATGCCAACAAAGACTGATAAATTGAGTTGAATAGAAAAGTGAGATTCAGAAAGAAAGATACAGAATGATACAACATGGAGGCAGTGAAGTTAGTCAGAAGTGCACAGCCACACATGTCAGGGTTTTCTACAATGCTCTTCATTATAATAAACCACACATCAACCTAATACAGCCCGGCTGCATGCCAACTATTTCATCATACATGAAAAAAAAAACACCAGCCAAATAAATCCTTATGTTACTAGTGAGTTGAGAGGCAATGAGGAAAAACAGGAGTGTGTTAACAGGTAGGCATCTATGATGAGAGCCCCACTCAATCTAACCTCAAGGATAAATAGCAGCATCCTCTTCTAATTACATTTTTCCTCTAGTAACTTAGTAACACAGCATGTCTTAAAGGTACATTACACAGTTTCATCTGTTAGACTATAATTGAAGTCCACTGGCTCAGCTCTTTGGCCTCTTAAAGTCAATTTTCTCGTTCTGATAACTTCCTGAGTTTATCACACATATAAGTCATGGTTGTGGGAGACTTTGGCATATCTGCAGGGTTAAAGTCATGCATTAAATCATTCCCTTATCGTTCAGCCAGATGTAAGAACCAGCTTCAAATTCATCAGAAAAACATCGACTTAACCAGATGGAAACTCAAATAACACGGAGAACAAAAAACAGACTGTGGAAAAACAAGTAAGAGAGAAAAGAGACGCTGACGGAGAAATCAAACCATAAACGGAGAGACAAATATACTGATGGCATCACAAATCCACAGTGACACTCATGAAGTGAGTCAGAGTGCAGCACAAAGACGGAGACGTGATGCATTCAGAGCTCGATGGAGATTTAGATTCTTTGACAGCCTAATGGACGAGGAGGGCTTTGACTGATGTTTGCTACGGGGCGACACACAAACACAAACACATAAACAGCTCATATTAAAGCTGAACAGGCAGGGAGGAGACTGGTTAGCGTGCTTGTCATTAAGATTGATCCAGTAAATTAATGAAGAGATGAATCATTGATGGAGGGATGGAGGGAGGCTAATTAGAGATGAAGATAGATAAAAGAAACAACCGTAACCATGGTTTTAGCATGAGCAGAGCGTGACGGCTGTTTCACTTTCACAATGATGAGCTCGCCAACATGTCAGAGATTTCACATTTTGGAGCAATACAGCAGTGACATGTTGATCTTTAAAACTACCGCACAAACTAAAACGTTAATGAGCAAACTGTACAAACAAAGGAAGCTTTTAACATCAGTCTCTGGGGCTTTACTTTGAAAAGCAAAGTTAAAGTCTTTACATATTCGCCTTATTGAATGTTGACATATAGAGACGAACAATATTGGATTTTTGCAGGTTTTCTATATGCAGATATTTACCAATTCATTATAGTTGATGCTGATGCAATATATTCACTGATACTGGGTGAATAATTGAGTTTCAATTTCATTTTTAATGAACAGTTAGTGTTCACAGCATCATACCTGAACATGCCAAAGTGTTCATTTGTCAAGCAGCGAAGTAAACGGTTCAGTTTAGACAGAGGCTTAAATCCATCCATCCGTTTTCTATACCGCCTATCACGTTGGGGGTTGTGGGGGGCTGGAGCCTATCCCAGCTGTCACTGGGCAAGAGGCGGGGTACACCCTGGACTGGCTGCCAGTCAATCACAGGGCTGACATATAGAGACAGACAACCAGGCATGCTCACATTTACACCTACGGCCAATTTAGAGTGAGCAATTAACCTAAGCAGCATGTTTTTGGTGGTGGGAGGAAGCTGAAGTACCCGTAGAGAACCCACGCATGCACGGGGAGAACATGCAAACTCTGCACAGAAAGGCCCTGACTGGGAAGCTAAACAGGGACCTTCTTGCGATGAGGCAACAGCGCTAACCCTGCGCCGCTGTGCAGCCCCATAGAGGCTTATATGTACAGCTAAGATACGCTTATATTTAAACCCATTACAGGCTGATAAAAACGGCTTAATTAGGCCCATATTTACAACTGATACAGGCAGAAATTTATAGAAGTAATGGGATGATATTTGGCCAATATCTGCCAAAATTTACAGCTGAAAAATAAAAAATATCTGAAGATAAAATAAGCATTGTTCTTTTAGCTAAAGGCTGAAATAAATACAACATAGAAAGATCTTTACAGCTGATGTAGATGGATCCAGTGTTAATTTCGTCGACTAAAACTATAACTAAAACTATTTATCAACAGCCTTTTTTCCATGACAAAAAATAGACTAAAACTAACAAAATAGATCTGTGACGACTAAAACTGACAAAAACTAAGTGTAATTTTTGTCAAAATGACAAAAACTGGACTAGAATGTAATTTAGTTTTCGTCAAATATTCAAAATCTGTGAAATTTCTCCACTGTGGTTAAATCTGTCAAAATGCAATGCATTTGTAGCTCTTCTGCCTCTCAGCTGTAGAAAGCAGGGACCCCAGGTTTGGCAGAGTGCAGAGAACACACGACCATGATTTGGTACCAGATTTAGGCAAGGAAATAAATGCTTGGACTAAAAGTAAAGACTAAAATGTGAGGACTTTTTAATGTACTAAAACTAGACTAAAATGTTTTGAGTTTTCTTTAAAACTAGACTAAAACTAAAATGGGTAGAAATGACTAAAATGGGACTAAAACTAAAATGCATTTCATTTAAAGACTAAAACTAGAACTAAAATTAAAAAATAGCTGCCAAAATTAACAATGGATGGATCATAATGGGTGATATAGGTGGATCTAAACAGCTGATATTGACAGATCTCTACAGCTGATGTAGGTTGATCTTTACAGGTGATGTAGATGGATGTTCAGGCTTACTGTATGTGGGCTGATATTAACAGCTGATACAGGAAACTAACAACTGATATGGGTCTTTACAGCTTATACAGCCAGATTTTGACAGCCTTCATAGGCCTATATTTACTTTTGATACAGACTGGTATGTACAGCTTGTTTAGGGTGATATTAATGTCTAATATGGACCAATATTTACAGTTGACATAGGCAGACTTTTGTAGTTTTTTTACTTTATTTGCAGCTGCAAAGTTTGATGATATAGCCAATATACATCAATATTTACAGCCAGTCTTTGGTGCCAGTCTATGGGCTGAAATCTCTGACATCTCAATTTTTACAGCTTTATAAGCTGATACTGTACTTACAGCTCTTATAGGCTGGTATGTACATATGCTACAGGCTGATATTAACGGCTGATTTAGGCAGATATTTACAGATTATATGGGCCAACATTTAAAGCAGATATAGACTAATATTTGCAGCTGATATAGGTGGATATTTACAGCCCTATATATCAGCAGATGTTTTCATACATCTGCAAATACAACAATGAACCCTTTTAGCTAATATTTGCAGATATCATGCTAATGATATCCTTTGTCATTTCATAAAAGTTGCTAATATAGTTTCCTGAAGTTGTTGTCAACAACATATTTTTTCCAGTGTCATTAGGCTTGTGACGTTTGCCCATGCAGACTGCCCTATGCTTTTACTGGTTAATGGATAGGATACATTGTTTACATCTTCTGTGTTGCATGCTAATCCAGCCTGAGACCACCTCCCCAAGCTGACTCAGGCACAGCTCTTAAGTAGGGGAACCCTTCTGCTCATACGGAATAAATGAACTTGACTTTGGTGCCAGGTATATGCAGATCTTTTCCCCATCTCTAGCATGACACTTCCCATAAAGACATGCATAAGTAGAAGTAATTATGGTATGCAATGCTAAATTTACATCAGCATTGTGTTTGGATGTTTGTACATGCTTTATTTCTCTCTGTTCTCATATTGGAAAATAAAACATATTTTTAACTACAGTCCTGTCTTTTCTTACATAAAGCTCCGAGCCGTGGCCCCGCCCCTGAGCTAAGGCCCTGCCCCTGGCTCTCTGTGCTCAGTCTTTATATAAGATGTTTCTCTGGGGCCGAGGACCGAGCTGAAAACAAACTCTTCAAAAAAAGACAGCTTCCCGAATCGGCCCATCTCTGCAACACTTCACTCTGGATGAGAGTCACCCTGGTTATTCTGGAGAGCCCTCAGAAGGTAAAAATAAAGAGGTAAACTGCAGGACTGTTGAAATGAGCAGGAAACAGCAGTCACCATGGTTACTAATAGATACTTTCACTGTGCTCTGCTTGGTGCTACAACAAACAAACAAACTGGGGAGGTCTTCTTAATGATGACCTCTGCTGAGAGCGCCCACAGGCACGTGGTAACCTTTCATTTTCTGATCAAATTTACTATCCTGTCTTCATGACTGAACCATCTCAGAGACTCAGATGTATTACGGGGAACTTCAGAGTTTTACAGTGAAGGCAGAAGGTAAATCACTGCTGTAAAGGAGAGTTGTAGGCAGGGCTATAGTGAAGTTGTGAGAGATACAAAGTATCTACAACCATGTGCAGAGGTTCTTGGCATGTAGGAGGTTAAGGATTCATCATAGGGCCACAACATGAGGCTGGGAAGGATGGCTAGTCATGCTCCACACATGTCAACATACGTGTGCCCTTGGCCACCAAGCCCAAGCTCGATGTCACCTCTTTTTTCACACCTGGTGTCAGACCTGGTGAGGGTGGCTAGAGTCCCAATATCTCAAAAAGTGCGATTGATGCTAGAAGTCTCACAATTAGTAAAATGGGGAACACCTGAGTGCAGTAAATGCACCTCAAGTGATTTAAGTATTAAGACACCTGTGTCTGGAAGGTCCAGTCACTGGTTAATCAGTATTCCTGGCTACATTACACCATGACAATAAAAGAACACTCCAAGTGAGTCAGAGAAAAGGTTATTAAAAAGTATAAGTCAGGAGATGGATACAAAAAAATGTGCAATGCTCTAAACATCCCCCAGATTTCAGTTAAAGCCATCATCAAGAAATTAAAGGAATATGGCACATGTGTAAATCTGCCTAGATCAGGCTGTCCTCACAAACTGAGTGAGCGTGCAAGAAGGAGACTAGTGAGAGAGGCCGCCAAGACACCTGTGACATGTCTGAAGGAGTTCCAAGCTTCAGCAGCTGAGATGGGAGAGACTCTTCAGACAACCACTGTTGCCCTGGTTCTTTGCCAGTCAAAGCTTTATGGGAGAGTGGCAGAGAGAAAGATACTGTTGAAGAAAACTCAGATTAAAGCCTATGGGAGACTCCATGGTCATGTGGAAGAAAATGCTTTGGTCTGATGAGACCAAAAATGGTGCTTCTTGGCTATTGTGGGCACCACAAACTGTAAATCACCCCAAACACACCATCCCCACTGTGAACCACAGTGGTGGCAGCATCATGCTGTGGGGTTGCTTCTTGGGTCTGGAAGGCTTGGAAAGACTGAGGGTTAAAACGAATGTGGCAAAATAGGAACATTCTGGCTGAGAGTCTTATTCAGTATGTGAGAGATCTATGTCTTGGGAGAAAGAGTTATTTTCCAGCAAGACAATGAGCCGAAGCATACAGCGAAAGCTACACAGAAACAGTTTAGAGACAACAAGGTGAATGATCTGGAGTGGCTGAGTCAAAGCACAGACCTCAATCCAGCAGGGAGTTAAGGGCTGGACTTAAAAGCGGCTGTCCCGCCCAGTCTCTGTGCAACCTGACAAGGCTTGAGCAGTTTTGCAAAAAAGAATGGAGTAAAATTGCAGTGTCCAGATGTGCAAGCCTGATTGAGACCTATCCACACAGACTCAGAGCTGTGATTGCAGCCAAAGGTGACTCTACTAAATATTGAATTGAAGAGGGTGATTACATATCATTGTCATAATATGCTCCTCCAGCTGCTTTTAATTAGCACCACCTGCCTTTCCAGCTTTTTGCTGCCCCATTCCTACTTTTTTGGGATGTGTTGCTGCTATTAAATTCAAAACAAGCAAAAATTTTTATGAATTGGTAAACTGTCTAATTTTCACAATCTGATGTGTTGTTTATATTCTATAGCAGGGGTAATCAACTAAAGTTCAAAGAGGTCCAGTCAGAGAAAAGGTATTAAACCAAAGGTCCAGAACATCATAATATCTAACATGTGTTCGTGTGATATGTGGATCTGGGTGCGATTTCAGGGACTTGTGCTGATAGAATATGAGAATTAGTTTTCCTTTAATGCTGTTAATTTTATTTGAAACACAAGTTTTAATTTAAACAAAGCAACACTTAACAGAAGTAAAAGTGGAAAGTACAATTTGATTGTCATTTTAAAGCTAATTTACACAATTTATTACTGCATAAATAATATATAAAATAAAGTGTCTACAGCTCACCCGTACTTGTCTGTGAATCTCTCCTTGTCTCAGCTCACTCGTCTTTTCGTCTGCTCTCTTTGTCTTTCTTTCTTTCTTTTCTTTACTTTTCTCTTTCTGTCTTCCCCTCATCTGTCCCTCGTATGAATGCAGCAGTTCAATTTTTACCGACTAAAATGCAGACAGTTCAATGGCTGAGTAGCATCGCATGAGATAGCTTAACTCGCATGCCATTGGTCTGCTCTCTTCCTGATCTGCAAAACCAGTACTGTAAATCCTAGAATAGCTGCACCGGTTAAAATAGAAGTGCACCGTCAGATCTAATGATTGTAGGTCCAGGTCCAGGACCCTATCGGATGGTGTCGGGGTCCGGACTCGGACCGCAGTCTGCCAGTAAGTGACCCCTGTTCTATAGTGAGTAAAATATGGATTTATAAGATTTGACACTAATTTCATTCTGTTTTTATTTGCACAGCGTACCAACTTTTTTTAGAATTGGGGTTGCATGTTATAACTACCAGTTAAAAGATACATTTCTGAAGTCTTTCGCCTGTATGTCTGATTGGTTTGGGAGCTGCAAGAAATGTGATTGGCTTGCAGCATTGGAAGGCGGGGCTTAGTCACGGCTGAACTGTATGCCTCACAGAGGCTTTGAACCCCAGAACTATGGAGCCACTATGATAAATAACCAAAGCATGGCTGCTGTGCAGAGATATTTCTAAAAGCAGGCGGTGAATGTAATTCAGGATTCTGAAAAGGAACTTGTGTCGTCTTTAGTGGTGGGATATTAGAGACAACTCTAAAGCTCTTATTTTCAAGGGGCTGATAGCAGCGCTTGAAACCTGCACACTAAATCTCCCCCTCCCCTCCTCCGCATCCAGAGACTGTAGCATGTGACTCTGCAGATCCTGATGAGAACAAACCCTCTGTATTCTCGGCTGGACTAGCTCCAAATTACAGTGCAGCAATTGATGGAAAGGTCAATTCTTCCCAGTGCTGCAGCCATGAAGAGACGGCTCCCAGTAAGGAAGAGACGGCGTAAGTATAAGAAACAGGGGCTGCTAATGGCTCAGATGTTAATAATGAAGAAAGGTTAACTGGGAGTGTTTCTACTCTGTTTCTCATTAACGTGACTGTCGGTGTTATCATGAATGAACCAGTTAATCGGACATCTTTGCCTCTTGACTGAGCATTACAGCCAGCTTTTAACACAGAGGCCAACAACGATCACCCCAGTTGTGAAGTTTGAAGCGTGTACTAAACGGAAAAAAAAGCCAGAAGATGTTTTCATCCCAAAGTGAAGCTGAAACTTAACAAAGATCCTCATGAAATGTGGATGAGCTTTCACATGTTTTTCCTCCCCAGAAGTGATGTTTACAAGTCAAGCCTGAACCAGATGACTGACTAACCACGCTAGGAGGAGGGCTCTCTCTTAGAGAGGCTGCAGGGTCCACTGTGCTCACGCTGGCAGGCGTTCATGTATCATATATCACGAGAGCCTCCATCCACAGAGCTAATCTTCCTCTGTGGAGCCAACAGAGCGAGCCGCGTCTGCATTAATCTGCTGGATCCAACAGCAACACTGTGGTCGCAGTATAAACACAGATTAAAAATTCAAATGATGGTAAAAACATGCATACATGAGTGCACAGTAACACATGTATTATAATTAACCTTTAACATGCATCATTAGCACACAGCTGACCTATTTTCATCATCAAATCACTCGAATGTTTAATCAGCAGATCCTCCTTCCTGTCTGTTCTTTAAAGTGGAATTAGACCAAAGTGACTGATGAAATCACAGACCTGGACCTGGATTAGACCTAAGCCATAGTGGAAATAACAGCTGTGCTTGTTATGTGCATTTGTTAAATCAAAATCAACTGCTATACTTTCTCTTACAGCTCTAATTCAAAAAAAGTTGGGATAGTGTGTCAAATGTAAAGAAAAGCAGAATGCAATGACTGTCAAATCTCATAAATCCATATCCATCTCCACTTCATGAAAAATTAAAGCTCATTCTGAATCTGATAGCAGCAACACATCTCAAAAAGGTAGGGACAGGGTCATGTTGACATTTGTGTAGCTTATTTTAATAACAGTCTGTAAACGTCTGGGAGTATTGGGAGAGGAATGTTGTCCCATTCTGGTTTGATGTAGGATTCTAGCCCCTCAACAATCCTCGGTCTTCTTTGCTGGATTTTCCTTTAATGATGCTCCAAATGTTTTCTACTGGGGAAAGGTCTAGACTGCAGGCAGGCCAGTTTAGCACCCGAACTCTTCTATTGTGAAGCCATGATGTTGTGATGGATGTGGTATGTGGTTTAGTGGTAACACTAGTGGGCCCTAAGTACCTTGTAACTTAAAAATGATATGTGTAATTATCTAGTAATTTCTCAAGAATTGGGTGATAATTAGCTTGTAATAAGTTGGCATTTACCATGTAATAACTCAGAAATATGGTAATATTTATTATTTACTAAATGAAAATTGGATCAAGTAATTTCTCATAATAGTTGGCAATTCTCTGGTTATAAGGTGGATTTTATCCTAACCCTAAAAGTTACTTGAAAAATATTCAGGAAGGACTCATTTCAATGCTGTGGGCCAAAATAAAGACATTTTCTGCAAACAACTTACACAGAAGATTATCAGCTTATTTCTAAGAAAGTACTAGCTAGAATCCATGAGGGTTGGGAGGTAGATTGACCAGTAAATTGAGAGCTTTGCATTTCAGCTCAGCTCCCTCTTCATTGATCAAGACCACAAGACACTTGAAGTCCTTCACTTGAGGCAGAGACTCTCTCCTTAGTTGAGTTGGTTCAGACATCTGATCAGGATGCCTCCCTGCGGCAAGTCCAGGAGACCTCTGGGAAGACCCAGAATGCACCAGAGCTCCTAGGTCTGGCCTAGGAGCACCTTGGGATCCCCCAGAAGGAGTTGAAAAGTTTCCCTGGGGAGAAGGATGTCTGGGTTGACTTGCCTAGCCTGCCTCCACCACAACCCAACAGCGGGTAAGTGAAGGAAGATGGATGGATGGATGGTGATCAGGGCCAGCTAAAATAAAGTGCTATCAGTATTATTTCGCTGAAAAAGTCAAGGCCTCCCCTAAAGAGACGTCTGGATGGGAGCACACATTGCTCTAAATCCTCTCTCTACTTTTCAGCATTGATAGAGCCTTTCCACATGTATAAGCTGTCCACGCCATAGGCACTACTGCAACTCCATACCATCAGAGATGCAGGCTATTGAGACGTGTGCTGATAACAAGCTGGATTATCCCTCTCCTCTTTAGTACACAGGACATGGCATCTGTGGTTTCCAAAAGAATTTCAATTTTTTTTCATGTGACCACAGAACAGTTTTCCATTTTGCCTCAGTCCATGTTAAATGAGCTTTCGTCCAGAGAAGACAGAACTGTTTCTAGATCATGTTCACATGTGGCGTCTTCTTCGCATGATACAGCTTAAACTTGCATTTGTGGATGGCATGGCCAACTATGTTGACAGATAGAAGGTGCGCTTCCATTACTCTTAAAAATGTGCAAAATCTACATAGCTCTTTAAAAAACTGGTAATGGAAACACCTGAATTTCGAAAAACCTCTCAAATATCACTAAAAAGTTTTTACGCTCTTATGAGGAGGTTTTTCAGAAGTTTCAAAATAGAAATAAAATTTGCAAAAGCGCAGTGGAAACACTTTTATCTGCATTTACAAGTCGCAGGACGTGACGTACGGTGTCACATGACCAGTTCACGCCGAGACAACATGGCGTGGTACGTGTGGACAGAAGAGGAGACGAGACTCTTTTCACATCATACTTATACCCTTATATGTGGCTTTTGCCATATATACAGACTTTTCCTCTGAACTATCATCCGTTGCCTTTGTTTTTTGTCCAGAGTTGTCAAGGCAACCGCTGTAGATTTAACCATAACCGTACAAACATGCAACAGGTTTTTAGCATCAGCTTCCTTGCAGCAGAGTCTCAGAGATGAGATTTAATGAGAATTACGAGGCTCATGCCCAAAACTCCCTTCAATGGAAACACATTCAAAGCGCAATTGAACTTAGTCCAAATTTTAAAAATATCACTTTTATTTTGTGAAAAAATGTAATGGAAACACAGCTAACGGTTTCTGGAAGTGTTCCTGAGTCCAAGCAGTGATTTCCAGTCCAGAATCACGCCTGATTTTTGGACTCCCTTCAGGAATTCTGCAAGACCCTAAGAGGGGGGGTCTCCAGAATTCCTGAAGAAAAAAAACTAAGAATATTTTTTGAATTCCACTGTTGTCACTTTACACCAATTTTGCCAAATTTTAATCAGTTTTCATCTTTTTTTTCCCACAAATTCTAACACAGTTTTGCCATTTAACACTTGTGTCCATTTTAAACCCTTTTCACCACTTTTTCTGCCTGTTTTTTATTTATTTTATTTAACCTTTAACCAGGTTTGTCCCATTGAGATCAGCAGATCTCTTTTTCAAGGGGGACCTGACCGTTTTTGGTACTTCTAAACCATTTCTTGCCACATAAGCCTAATGTTGCCTCTGCTGACCCATAATTGCTACCATTAAGGTCATTCTATCACTTTTTACGCCCAATTTTTCCCATTTTAACCACAACTCACTATCCGATATGCCCATTGTTGCCAGTTTGACCATTCTAATTTTGTTTTTTAACAAAACAGATTTACATGTTTAAGAAGGTTATATACTACACAAATGATTTTAAAAAAGATTTGTTTCTTTGATAAGAGTGGTTATTTTTTCAGGTTAAATATCAAATATGGTTTTCACAGCTTAACTTTTCAATAGACCATGATTTTGCTGACCTCTATGGGCCCCCAGTTTGGCTGGGCCCTAGAAAGCTCTCCCCTTTAACCCACTTATGGGCGGCCTTGTCTCCACATGACTATTCTTGAATGTACATGGCTGTGTTCAACCACCTTCAGGTACAGTCTCTGGCACCTTTATTTAAGGGGTCACGGGCTGAAAAGGTTGAGAACCCCTGCCATAGATAATAAAAATCCAATACTAACCTGAGACCTTGTCCCTTGCTCACAGAGATTTCTCCAGATTCTCTGAATCTTATGATATTATGGACTGTAGATGGTGGGATGGTACAAGTCTTTGCAATCTCTAGATGCAGTTTTTCAAAGATTGGTGAACCCCTGCCCATTTTTTCTTCTGAGAGACTCTGCCTCTCTAGTGTTACTGACCTGTTGCCAATTAGCCTAATTAGGTGCAAAATGTTCCTCTAGCAGTTTTTCATTCGTAACGGGTTTAATCAGGTTAGTCCCATTAAGGAGACCTGAAAGAAATCAAAGCACTTAAACTGCCTTCTTCCAGCCCTTTGTAGCGCCGTCCCTACTTTTTTGAGATGTGTTGCTGCAGTCAGATTCAGAATGAGCTAATATTTTTCATGCAATGGTAAAATGTCTCAGCTTTAATATCTGACATGATGTTGTTGCTCTATTCTGAATCAAATATGGGTTTATGAGATTTGACAATCATTGTATTCTGTTTTTATAGACATTTTACACACTGTCCCAACTTTTTTTGGATTGAGGTTGTACATGGTGGTAGCTGTGTCACATTTAAAGCAAAAAGATCTATTTCTATAAGTTAATGTAAGAACAAGAGGCTCCTGACTGTAGAGACAGTTAGTGGTTAATTTGGTCCAGAATGAGAACAACCATCCACTGGTCTGTCCTGGGTAATTTCAAAGTTAGGGTTAGCTCTGATCAGCCTCTTTGATCCTGCTGCAAAGACACCTGCCTCGGTTCCTGGACAGCCTCTTGAAGAGCTCACAAACGCTGGCCTAAGCTGTGGTACAGCGGAGGAAATAATGAAATCGAGTCAAATTAAAGAGCTGTGTTATCAGGCCTGCCCCGAGTTAAAGCAGCTGTAATTCACCGTCTGGGCTCGATTATTCTGGAGCAGAAGTGTGAAATCTAAGCTCCTAAATAGAAGAGGAATGATATGTTCGAGCTGAATTTCTCTGCTGTAGGTTTAGTTTCATTGCTTGTCCACTGACGGGCTGGCACAGCCCAGCCTGGCGTGAGAAGAGAGGGAAGTAGAAAGGAGACAAAGACGAGTTTGAAACAAAGCGTGATAAAGCTTTAGAGAGGTGTGAGGCAGCGCGCAGTCACGATCCACAGAAACCGTCTCACATTTCCTGCCTTAAAGGAAGCTTTACTCACACGTTTCCTGCTTTAAACCTCCATCCTTCCTTCCCTGCCATCCTTCCACTGATTGCCTCATGCCCTCTTCTTTCCTTTCATCTTTTCTTCTCCCCTTTTCTCTCTTCAGCTCACCTTACTCTCTTCCCCCATTCTTTGCTTCGCCTTTCATCACCACCCCTTTCATCCATTTTTCCCTCACCTGGCTCCTCATCGTCCGCCCCACACTCCTCTTCTTTCTCACTTCTTCCCTCCTCACCTTTCATTCTGTTTCGTCTTTAGGTGCAGCCATGCTAACTGAGCGTTCACACATGAAACAGTTCTCTGTTCAGAGAAAAGAGGAGCGGTGGTGGGGGTCAGTGTTGCATCAGCTATATGTGACAGTTTTACAAAAGCAGAAATGCTGCGGTCAGACCAGACGTTAGGAGCGCCGTTATAGCCTGATCCTGCAGATGTAGACTTTCAGGACCTTCCAGCCCTGAAAATCGATCTTTTCATCCTGTGTGGTGTGTGTCATAGGATGGCTTTACTTTAGGGTCCTGCATGGGCAGCTTCATTTGGTCAGTATGAATGCAAGGAGTCCACATCAAGCCGTGGTCTTTGCTTTGTATTTGGGCACAGAATACAGGAGATGTGAATGCTTCCATGCCTAAGTACTGGCTACATGTCAACAAGAAGAGGTACATCAATTTCTACACATCTTATGTTTTCAGAAATGTTGCGTCCATGCAACACGGGCCAATTTCATCCTCTGAGCTGCACAGTAGATGTGGAAGCAGGCCTGAATTCAGGATTAGCTGGGCCCCTGAAATCCCCAGAGAATGGGCCCTCCCAGGTTGTGATTCTATGATGATGATGTGTTTGATCAGTAGAATGTTACTTCATCTTGGAGCTGAAAGTGTGCCAAACTATGGGTTCTGATGTTAAAATTATTCATTCATGCGACTTATAAACTCATTTTCATAACTCTTTCTACTCATTTTTCCACCTTTTTTCTACTTTTGCCGTTTTTTACCATTTTTTGCCACTTTTTAACTACTTTTCATCATTGCTTGACACACTTTTCAGCTTCAAATTGAAACAACTGTTAGCCAGGACAGCACCAATGCTCCAGAACCAACACACACAATGATATCATCAGTAAATCACAAATGGGAGGGCCCGATCGCTGTGTTTGTCAGGGGCCTGTTCTCTGGGTTTATCAGGGGCCATTCTCTAGGTTTGTCAGGGACCATTCTCTGGGTTTATCAGGGGCCATTCTCTGGGTTTGTCAGGGGCCATTCTCTGGGTTTATCAGGGGCCATCCTCTGGGTTTATCAGGGGCCATTCTCTGGGTTTGTCAGGGGCCATCCTCTGGGTTTATCAGGGACCATTCTCTGGGTTTGTCAGGGGCCATTCTCTGGGTTTGTCAGGGGCCATTCTCTGGGTTTATCAGGGGCCATCCTCTGGGTTTATCAGGGGCCATTCTCTGGGCTTATCAGGGGCCATTCTCTGGGTTTGTCAGGGGCCATTCTCTGGGTTTGTCAGGGGCCATTCTCTGGGTTTATCAGGGGCCTGTTCTCTGGGTTTGTCAGGGGCCATTCTCTGGGTTTATCAGGGCCCATTCTTCGGGTTTGTCAGGGGCCATTCTCTGGGTTTATCAGGGGCCTGTTCTCTGGGTTTGTCAGGGGCCATTCTCTGGGTTTGCCAGGGGCCTGTTCTCTGGGTTTGTCAGGGGCCCATTCTCTGGGTTTATCAGGGGCCTGTTCTCCGGGTTTATCAGGGGCCTGTTCTCTGGGTTTGTCAGGGGCCATTCTCTGGGTTTGCCAGGGGCCTGTTCTCTGGTTTTGCCAGGGGCCCATTCTCTGGGTTTATCAGGGCCCATTCTCTGGGTTTATCAGGGCCCATTCTCTGGGTTTATCAGGGGCCATTCTCTGGTATTAAACTTCTGGTTGGTGATACTTCCTGACCTTTTCACTGGTTTTTTACGGGTATGCTGCTAGAAGCCGCTGCATCTGGAAACATACATATTAAACATCTTTGTTTTACTTCTCCAGATCAGTGAGACTCAAACTTGATCAGTAATATTGATACCACATACTTCAGGAGCTATTCAGCGAGCCTTGAACAGGACCACGCCCTGGCCCTGTGAGAAGTTAAATACTGGGCTTAGATAGGGATGTATTTTCATCCTTCCCTCCTCTCGTTACTTTCTCTATCCTTGTTTCAACTCTTCTCTTTTTAGCCTCAGTCCCTCTCTGCTCCTTTTCTACATATTCTCCACTCACCTCGGCTCACCTGTGCTTCTCTGCAGCCTTCCCCCCAGCAGAATAGCTCCCTCCATCAGTCAACGTCACCGCACACTAGATGACTTTCTCTGTGTTTGTGTGTTTCTCTGAGTTGGTGCCGTTCAGCTCCTCTCCCTCCCCGTAGTTCTGCTCAGAGGAATCAATAAGGAGCCAGGATTCATCTGAGAGAGAAAAAGCTCCGCTCAGCCATCGCGGCGCCCTCAAAACAATGACTCAGAGCTCCCCGGGGAGCTCCCTGTGACTGCGAGTGTGTGTTTTTGCACCTTAAGCACATCTGTCTCCACCTTCAGTGTCCAGCCACATCACATGACCCTGCTGCACACAGTAGGGGCCCCGGGGTCTCCATCCTCACCTTCATAAAGAGCAGTGTCAATGTCATGCAATGTCACTGTCAGAGCCAATCCCATCAGCTTCACTGCGTTCATGCATCCCAGCTGACCAATGGGATGAGTCGACTGGTACCTCTCACTCTCTTACTACTGTACACAGATATAGTAACAGCTCCAGAGCTTAGAGTGTGTTTAGAGTCTGCCTCTGTCCTTGCTTCCTTCATTTCAATCTAAATGTTGATTCACATTTGTGTCTTCAGTCCAGCTTTTAAATGTCCCAATTTTGTGAAATCAAAAACATATATTAAAGGCAACTAAATCCTTTAAGCCCCCCCCCCCCCTTCTTTTACGATGAAAACATTCGTATATGAGGAATTAGAAGTCCTACTGATCCATCAAAACATGCACTCCACCAATCAGAGATGCTACAGTGACACTGAAGAATTGTGGGGAATGTAGTTCCTTTGCCTAAGATCACAAAAAAAAAACAAAAAAAAAACAAACATATCTTTTTCCAACAAGGACAATAATAGACTTGCTCAGGTCTTCTACGTGATCATCTTTTTTCCCCAGTTTTAACTGCCTTTGGTTGTAAAACAATCTGCAAATTCACCTTTAGTGGCACTACACCCACTTCCTCCTTCCTACTGTCCCTAATCAGCCACAACATCCTTCAGTGACAATGCTGTTTCTTTAGATTTGATTATTAAAGAAAAACCATGCATCCATGGTCATGGAGAGGACACAAACAAGACTATGACAACTGACAGAACCACATTCACTACATGGACAAAAGTATTTGGCCACACCTGCTTATTATTGAATTCAGGTGTTTTAATTAGACCTGACGACAGGTGTGTAAAATCAAGCTTCTAGCCATGCAGTCCACATTTGCAAATACTTGTGATACAAAATGGGTTGTTCTGAAGAGCTCAGCAGGAGGATTTGGCTGCAGACCTCTACAATGGGGCGACCTCGACGTACATTACCTAAGCCGTACCCAGAATGACATATGTCAGGCCTCTTCAGTTAGCGGCCCAGGGGCCACAAGTGGCCCAGAAGCAACCCCCACGTGGCCCAGCCTGTGGTCATGCCAGAGATGCATAGTGCAACCTGTTTAGCAAATTTACATAAATTCCAACAGTATTTCAGACCTTAAATGCAACACTCCATGTAGCCTAGCAACAGTCTACCTGCAATGCACTGTGTTGTTCTGAAGTGTAGCTAGCGATGCTGACAGAAGTAGCCCCAAGATACCAAGTAAAAAACATTTCCTTTTCAACTGTAGCTACAATTTTGCAAATTTAGTTTTTATACACTTGAAGATATGCCTGGGTAAGATGTGACCAAAATATTATTTACAGAATTTAATTTCATTTTTTCATTCTATTGATTAAATTTTTATTCAAGTGAAAAAAAAAACATTTCTACTACCTTAGGTTATGTTCAAATACAGCTCTGTTGTGTTTTTGTGCACTTTTTGATGTGTTTTTGTCACGTTGCCAAATTTAAAAGTGGACCACGAGTAAAAGTGCATATTTTTCATCAAATTGATCTGTTTTGGTTTGAAATTTTGACATTACCAGCTGCTTTTGAACATGTCTGGCCCTGCTACATTTCTTGATTTTAAAATTTGGACCAGTTGACTACTGAGCGTGGGAAATTTGAATTCAGCACGCCACAAACTAAGAAAAACCCAAAGATGGTTAGGTTAAGGCACCAGAACTCTAAAGGTTAAGGTTAGGGTGAGGGGGACGAGAGAGGGATAAAATTATAAAGAAATCACGCCTCAAACTAACAAGGGTTACCCCAACACATCCCCCCTCCATGGTCGAGGTCTCACCATTGTAGAAGTCTGCAGCCAAACGCCTCTCGAGCTCAGGGACTTCAAGTGTGGTACTGTGATGGATGCCACGGTAGGTACCAGATCTGTGCGGGGGCCTGCGTCTGCTGATGATGTGGCACATTGTGATAGAGTTTAATGATGTAGCGTATTTTTATTGGCTGGAAACTCACATGGGGCTGGGATAGCGAACCCATTAGCTTTCCGCGGCGCTACTGTTGAAAGCTACTTCAGTGTCGTAACATTATTTATACTTAGATGTTCTCTCCTGTATCTCCTCTTACCTCCTGTATGTTTGGCGGTGATGCTGAGGGTGTGAGAAACATAATTTTGAATAAAATATTTAAATTCTGTGACATTTACTGTGTCTGAAATGGCCATGACTTGCTGTTTGCTTTTGCTGTGGAACAGTGGAAATGTGTTCTGTGGAGTGGCAAATCACGCTTCTCTGTTTGGCCGTCAGATGGTCGAGTCTGGGTTTGGCAGATGCCGTGAGAACATTACCTTCCTTACTGCACTGTTCCAGCTGTGAAGTTTGGTGGAGGAGGGATAATGGTATGGGGCTGAGTTTCAGGGTCTGGTCTAGACCCCAGTGGAGGGAAATCTTTATGCTTCAATGCTACACTTCCAACTTTGTGGCAACAGAACAGCCTGCCCTTTCAGCAGTGACCTTCTGAGGCTGACCTTTTACACAATATTCTGCTTATTGGAGATGCAACACTGTAATATGTAGTGATGTTAATGCATCAGTTTTCATGATAAAAGTGAGACTGATTATCAGCCATTATGTCATAATGGATGTATGTGATTTGTTGATCAGTGTTTTGTGAAAACGGGGCAGATATTATAAGATTATCTTCATTCTGCTCCTTTTCATTCAAAGTGGAAGATTTTATGCTGGCTATGAATTGTTTTGTTTTATTGAATGAAACAAATAAATAACCATCATAGTTCACTCGAGTATGAAACGATGACGTTTATATTATGAACTTCTTTTTAAAGACCTTGTTTTGAGACTTTATCTATATTTGTGCAGTCTGCCACTGCTGATGAAATACCACTGAAATCCCTCATCATGTTAGAGGCATCTAGATGTTTATCAGACAAAAAGATGAAGCAGAATCAGAAATTATGACAGTGGTTATGATTGATTGTGAAAACTAGATTTGCTCTCAGGTCTCTGTTATAAGAATGAATCCTTTTCTTTTAGAGGATGTACATGGACCCTCTGACTTTCTTTAAATCTCTGTTTATTGACTGACAGGTTTCGAAATAGAACAGAAATTGATTGTCTTATTTTTGAAGAAGATTAAGAGTCTGTTTTGATTTTATTTTTGATCATTTCTGTTTTTGTCTGTCTTTCAGGTGTTTTAAAATTAGACTGATGAGTTGGCCCAGTGAAGGCAAAGAGCTTTGCTTCTAAAGAGAGAACAAATGACTCAACATGAATTATAAAACCTCAGAATTTCCAAAAATATTTTCTTTTGGATTTACAGACAAGTGTAGAATCGAAGACAGGGGATGTGGATTCTGTCAGAGCAGCTCTCTGGGTGGGAGGGAGTTTTTTTTTTTTGGGGGGGGGGTAAAATGGGACGTGGCTCTCTTATGTCTTTATTTTAAATATTCTTCCCACAGAAAATCTTAAAAAGGGGAAACTTTTTGCCATTTTCACAATTTTTGCCACTTTTCACCCATTTAAGCTATCTTTTGCCATTAAACACCCTTTTTTCCTTTTCTTTGGCCATTTTGCAACTTCTTTTTGCCACCTTTTCCCTATTTTTTACGATTTTATCCCATTTTAGTCCCTCTTTACCATTTTTTGCCCAATTGAAGCTACCTTTTGCCATAAAATACCCCCTTTTTCCTATTTTTTGCCAATTTTTGCAACTTCCTTTTGACAAGTTTTTCCCATTGTTGTCACTTTTATCCTTTTTTTGCCCTTTTTTAACCATTTTTTGGCCACTTTTCATCCAAATAAGCTACCTTTTGCCATTATATACCAGTTGTTTCCTTTTTCCTCCAAATTTTGCCTATACTTTTTGCCACTTTTTTGCCCATTTTTTCCCCTTTTTACTATGTTTTTGCTACATCTTGTCCATTTAAGCTACCTTTTGCAATTAAATACCACTTTTTTCCTACTTTTTTGCCCATTTTTGCCACTCTTGACTGCTTTTTGCTCATTTTAGTCACTTTTCACGCATTTTCTTGCCACGTTTTTGCCACTTTTGGACCATTTTTTTGCCACCTGTAACTCATATTTTTGTCACCACTCACCCGTTTTTGCTGCATTTTGACCATTTCTGCCATATTTAACTTATTTTTATTGCTACTTAAAGCCGTTTTGCCACTTTTCACCACTTAGATTGTGGGTCTTGCAAAGGTATTTTTCAACACTTTGGCTCTTTGGTTGAGCAGGGTTGAGTAACACTGCTCTGGGGTGTCCCAGAGATCATTCGTGGCACTTGATGTGGAATAGTAAAGATTGACTTGAGTGATGCGTAGAGGAGGCTACATAGACAGTATTTCAAAATATGGGATTAGGACATGGTGTTGGAGCAGCTGAGACCTCCACACGTCCCCCCTCTGTGCCCTTAACATCACTGTCAACCACAAAATTACATTAGAGTCTGGAAAGGCCCAGGTACCTGATGGTTCAAAAGATTTTCTTGAGATTTTGAGTTTTTAAAGTGGTCTGGTCATTGGTGAATGAATCTGTTGGTGTATAAAAAACAGTCGAAGCAGCCATTGTTTGTTACTGTGTGTGGAACGTGTACATCAGTGGATAGGGTGCTGGATCCAAAGACACTGAAGGAAAGGAGAAAAGATCCACATACCAAGGAGCTCTCATATCAGGTTTTTATTAGCAACCCAGTGATTTTCAAGCAAGAAGGAAAAGAGCATACTTGGTTTGAAATGTCACTTGAAGTGGTGGACAAAGTAATCAACTCCAGCACTTGAGTCAAAGTTTTGATACTCGTGGTCAAATTTTACTCAAGTACAAGTAAAAGTTGCTCTGTGAAATTTTACTCAAGTTAAAGTACTAAAGAACTTACTTTTAAAAATACTTAAGTATTCAAAAGTACAAAGTACATTTTCTAATATCAGTACATTGCTGTATTGTTTTCTCAGTGCTTTTATTGTTCTTTTTTTATGTTTTTTCAGCTCGAGTTTCTCCTGCCATCTCCATTGCCGAGTTTTGTTTGAATGAAGGCGGGAGAGCTTGGTACACAGAGCGAGGATGATGTAGCCTATTTCCAAATCCATCCCAGGTGTGAGCGGTGACTGTGATTGTTCCCTTCTGGGAGGAGCACAGGGTGTGGCCAATTGCAATTTAGAAAAGAAAAACACCAACATCTGACTCCAAAACTGTGCTGAACCTAAAAGGAACGAGTAACGACAAGCTTCCTAGAAATGTAGTGAGTCGAAAGTACAATATTTGTCTTTGAAATGTAGTGGAGTGAAAGTCATAAGTTTCCAAAAAAACAAATACTCAAGTAAAGTACAAATACTGAAAAAATGTACTTAAGTACAGTACCCAAGTAAATATACTCCATTACTGTCCACCACTGGTCACTTGATTGCTAATAAACCCTTGATATGGGAGCTACTTGGTGTGCGGAGACAGAAGGCATACCGTATTACGCACAGGCTGCGAGTAATACTGAAGTTCATATAAATCACCTTTATGGCCAAAATATAACAACAAACACTGAAACATTTATCACATGATTAAACTGATGAACACAAGTGCAACACAATAATAATTTAATATTAATAATTTTTTTTGTCACGATCATAGAAAGCCAAATAGTGAATGAAATTTATACTCAATGAATTTCCCAGCAGTTCTCAGCTAGCCACATTAAGCTTGTTTACTCTGAAGTTCATGACACATTTAAAGATGACTGGTCATCAGTGAATGAATCTGTTGGTGTATGAAAACAGCCAAATCAGTCATTGTTTGTCATCATGTGTGAGGTAGATCACATTTTAAAAAGCTTTGCAGCTTTTATTTCAAAACACAGAAGATGTGTTCAGATGCCACCACAGTACTGGTGTAGTTTCCTCCCATGTGTATGATTCTGTGAATCCTTTATGCTCTGGTAGGTAAATCTAATCCACACTTCAACATCAGAGTAAAAACAAACATGCTGAGAGGTATTTCTTTCATGTTCATACATTAAACAGCTTCAACAGGAATAATGTGGAGCGTGAATATGGGATCACAAATCTGCAGGACTTGAAAGCAGTGAAAACGCTGTCTTTGTGTTCTCACGGCTTCTGGTCCCATGCAGACAGCTCTTAAAGATTTTTTTATAACCATCCTCGAAGCATCAGGAAAGAAAATCAGCCTGAGTTGGGTTATTATATGGTTCTATCCGCAGTAAGCAACCACCTCAGATTGCATTATCCACATACATTCATCCTTAGGTGTGCATATCACAGATTATCCCACATGCTGAGCGGCGGTGGGTGGACAGCACGCAGGCTGCATCTGATTGATTTCACATCCTTAAAACTGCAATCCAAGATGAGCTGACATCTTATCCCCCAAAAATGTTGAAATCCAAAGTAAGACGTATGGTCTGTGTTTGGAGAGGGGATCGTATCAGCGTACAACTTCAGAGGATTTATCTCAGCAGACAGAGAAAAGCATGCAGAGGGCTTTTTTAATCTGCAAATGTGAGCGTATAAAGACAAAGGTCAGAGTTTATCAAAAGAAACACTCTCAGCCATCATGCTGGCATCTCAACTACACTTCAGGCTCTGGATCTTTGTTTTACTTGAGTATCAAAGCTATGAAGGAGTGACATTTGCAAAGATTAGCAATTTCTAAGAGCACCATGTGTTTCCGCTGTTTTATAGTCATATTTAGCTCTGGAGGAAGCAGGACAGAGATTCATACAGAAACAGATTCCTTCATAATAATCAGATGGGGTAATAACAGCCAGCAGATTTCCCTGATTATTGAGGTTACTGTCTTTTTTTTAATTTTTGCTTCAGAACTTCCAAAGCTCAGACATAATTTCACACCTCTCGATATTTTAATTATTGAAAGAAAATGTATCAGATGAACCCTTGTCTTGTTATAAAAGTCTCTTTAAAGCAATGAATAATCTGCATTTGAGGTTTGTTGGATGACAGCCAGCGCTGTTATTAAAAGGGGTGTAACCAGAGGTCACATTTCGGTCATACCTGGTTTTGGGGTTATGACTCAGTACAGGTTCAGTTCATGGGTGAAAAAGGAACATAAAGCCCCAAATTTAAAGACCTAATTCTTGGTTTCCCCCAGCAGGGTAAGGTATCATGTTTATGATGTATGTAGAGTGCCTTGACACCATCACATAGTTTTTAATAAGCAGTATATTAATGGCTCCACATGGATACGTATAAGTAGAGAATACATGCCAAAGTGTGTATTACCTGTGCAAAATTATGGCTCGTGTTCATCATAGAAGGACCATAGAGAAGTAATGGGACGTTGTCACAGAGTCTAATCAGAGCACCAAAAAACACACTTGCAGCCGTTGTTCTATACTTCTGCAAATCCATGCATGGCCTTTAAAATCCAGAGGATATTTAAAAACAGTATGGAGAAGTTAACAAGAGGAAGGAGCCTACTCCTCTGCCAGTGCACCCATGGCCAGTCTTTATTCTTAGTGTGTTGAGCTTCTTCCTCTTCTTTATTTGTTGTTTGAAAGTGTGAGAATTAGCTGCGGTATGGCTTCTGTATTTGAAAAATCAAATGTCAAAAGATCTGCATACTAAGGAGCCCCCCATATCAGGTGTTTATTAGCAATCAAGTGCCTTCCGAGCCAGCAGGAAAAGGAGTAACCTTGCAAAGCAGATGGATACGCCTGTTTCCATGTTTCTCACTGGCAAATCCACCTTGCAAAGCTCCCATCTGAACCGTTTGGGCCTGGTTAGAAAGTGACAAGACCAATCAGTAACAAGGGGCAGTACTTTCGGGCACTGCGGAGTCATGACATAAGCAAGCAGCAATAAGAGACCGGGGCAATTGTGGTGGAAGACATTAGCGTGGATGCTGCTAAAGCGCCAGTCTTATCAGAACTTTACACAGTTTCTTTGTTAAAAGAAGAACAAATAACAGCATTGAGTTGTTTTCTTTTCAAAAACAACAAAAGTCATCTACTGACATGTCTGACAGCTGCCATGGTTCGCGTTATGCAGTTCCCTATGAATTTTAGTCCTCTGTAGGGGTGCAGCTCAATAGCGGCTACACCATGTGTTTTGTTGCTCTGATTGGCCCGTAAAGATATGACAGACAGAACGTTCATCCAATCACAATCTGATTTTTTTTCAAAGGCTCTGCCCTTTCCCAAACACTGTCTATGAGTGGTTTTCCAGATGGATGTGTGAAACAAATCCATCTGGGGTGCCAGGTCAGAAGAAGAGCATTCTGGTTCATAAGCTCACTTGGTTGCTAATTGGTTGCCTTGGTTACCTGATATAGGGAGCTCCTTGGTGTCTGGATGTTTTCTCCATATCCTCTGTATGACCAAATAGGTAATACAGAATGCATACCGTATTACGCACAGGCTGTGAGTAATGCTGAAGTTCCTCTTTTTTTGGTATTTCAGTGGGCTAAGACCAGGAGAGAGTTTGTTCAAGAAAGGACATTTTAGTGCTTGGTTTGGTCCCGGTCAAATCAAGACATATGGGTCACTTTAAATAGCAACATCATCTCATGGTCTTTCTGCACAAGTTCACTCTTATTCATTTTTGAATGTCTACATTTCATCACTCTGTAAGGAAGAGGATGTAGGCATGCCCAGGTTTTTGCATGACAAATTTTCCCTGGCAACTTCTGGCCTAGTATGGTTTCAACGGCATCTTTTTTGCAAATCCATGTGCACAGTGACCTAAACTTTGAGAATACTTAATGAGTAATAACTGCACTACACTGTATTAAACAAGCTTCAACAAGTGCATGCTCTTTATCTAACACACAAAAATGATAAACCCCAACTTAAACCTGCATTCTCAGAAACTCAGTCAGGATATTTCTTACCTTTCCAACATACTGAGGTTCAGGTCCAATGTGCTCCTCTAGAACAAAGAACTGGTTCCAGACCCAGCCTCTCCTGGGTTTCTGGGGGGAACTCTTGTCTGTCTCCACTGGTTTGGTCTGGTTCCTTTGAGACTTGGAGTTTGGAATTGAGATCTTCTTGGAGTTTGTGACTGTTTGTGAAGGAGATCTAAGTTTGGCATGGGATTTGGGTTTCGATAGGGAAGCTGGGCTGGGATTGTCTGCAGTGCTTGATCTAATAGAAACAGAGGAGTTTGACTTGTGGTTAAGACTGGATAGTAACTTTGATTTAGGCTCAGCCTCTTCCTGAGACCTTGGGAATGTCTTTTGGCTCAGTTGGGATGTGATCCCTGCTTTCAGTTCTGCAGATTGCTTTGGATTGTTGTTATATCGCACCGTCGATTGCCGTGAATTCTGTTTGGGCACTGTCTGTAGTTTGTCTGATTTGGACGATGTTGGGGAGATCCCTGATGGAGAGTTTGTGTTGGATCTATATTTGCTGATAAAATCTTGAGATTGTATCTGTGACTTACTCCAGAAGTTTTGTCGAGAACTCGAGAGCTGGCCGAATCTTGGCGGGGTCGTTTCTCCTTCAGGACTGGAGCTCGGGATCAAGGTCGTTTCTGGCAGTGATTTGAGCCCCGCGTTTGGGTACAGGCTGATGTTTGGGGAGTAGTGAGGGTTCAGACTGACCCGGATCCCACAACAACTCTGGGACACGACACATAGGAAGACCAGCAGAGGACAGAGACAGGAAACTGCAGCCACATCAGGTGGAACTCTCATTGTAAAGAAAGATTGGTCCAGAAATGTTGTCCTCTCTCACTTCCACTCTCTCATCTCACCGTAGGCATTCAATCCCAGGAATACTCTCAAAGCCCAAGGTTCACCGTTCTTCTCATGGTGTAGCTCAACCAGGAGGGTCCACATTGTAAAATCCAAAGAAACACTTCATAAAGATCCCTCAGAAACAAAAAAATAACTCCATAGTCCAGTTCAGAGTCTTTAAGTCTTTATGGGTATAAGATAATCCTCAGTATGCAGTGTTCCTCTTCCTCCTGACATTGTTCCCAAAACTAAGAGGGATTATTAGGAAATTCAAATACACATCCATGGTTTGAAAAATGACATGCAAGCACATTCAACCAGTCCTTACATGTGCTGGAAAAGTCCATGGCAATCCTGTGCTATAGAGGGGCACATAGTATCCACTAAAGCCAAACATTCAAGTCCTGTTTCCTCATGTTGAAGCGGACGGTCATCAGGTCATAGTTGACGTGGGCAAATGATCATCAGGGGTGTTTTTTACCTGAAACAGAGGATAAAAATAATCGGTTATGAATTCTGAATTTGTAAAGTCAAGGTTTAATGTTGTCTTCTCTATCGCTGAGAGGGAAAAGTGTTTAAGAGTAAAGCATGCATCCAGCCAAGAATAAACGCAACATAATAAAGACTCTGAATAATTAAGACCCCTACTGATAATAAGTACTAAAGTAAAACAGCCGATAGAAGTCGAGATTAATTAATCGTTTAATCTCTTCGTCCTGCTTGCTGACATCTAAAGGCTGATTTATGCTTCTGCGTCGGTAGGTACGCTGTTGACGCAACGCTATCGTTGACCATTCGAAGTTCTGTGTCAAGGGAATGCGTGGCCATGCTGTTAGGGGGTCTGGCTGTGTGTGTGTGTGTGTGGTTTCCTAACCTCCTCGATTATTCTCTCTTCCACTTGATCCATCGTTAAAAAACACTCGCACCACTTCACAAAAACTTTAAAATGGCGGTGTTGCAGGAAGAAAAACCCAGAAAAAGTAATTGCCAGAAATTACGTTTTCAGCAGACCAGTCACAGCCCTTGTGGTCCGCGTCACCGCGATGTGAAGTTAGAATTTTTTGGAGGTGCGCATCAGGCTATGGCATAGGGGTCTGCGTAGATGCAGAGGGCTACGTGTAGCTATGCCATCGACATGACGCAGAAGCATAAATCAGGCTTAAGGTGCCTTCACCTGTAAACATTTAAAAAAAAAACAAAAAAAACACACAGACATGAATAATTAAAAACATAGCAGAGACATGAACCACTGTCTCCTGAGTGATAGGCATTTATATTACCGCTGAGTTACCTACTGAGCAGATTGCAAAGGTATACTTTACTTACAAAGCAAAGACGACACCTGAAGTGGCCGGATAAATTGATAAAACACGTATGTGTACGAAACAACACAACATTGCTGGTTGTTATTTCAAATTTGTTCTCTTGATGTGAACATTTTTTTGCTTGGATCACATTTTTTTGTTCTCAAATGCCAATTTTTGTTCGATATTTAAAAAGTTTTGTTTGAATCTTTTTGACACAAATCTCATTCCATACCCACTTAGGGTACCACTTAGGGCGTACAGCCTGGTGTCTGTGGAAACACAAACTATTTTGGGGTTTACCATACCAAACCGTACTCAATCAAACTAGACCACCTGGTGGAAACACAGCCCAAGACTGGGATGACCAAAGACCCAAAGACTCTGACTTTCTCAACTTTAGCAAAGCAGATGCTTGTCCAGAATCCACGTCTGTCATCAGGGAGATCCATCTTGCAAAACTCCAATCTGGAACGGTAGGATCTAGTTTAACTGCAAGCCAATAGCAACTGCTGCCATCGGTTTAGCGATTAGCTTGACTGAAACTAGTGACAGAAAATGTCTTTTCTTTTCTCATGACCTGTTTAGTTTGAGTTTTGCAATGGTCACAGGCTGGGCGTTTTACTGGTCGTCGGTTGGAATGGTTGCCACTGGTGGAGCTTTTAGCGTGATTTAGCTTTAGTGGCTGGTTTTAACAGATCTGGACAGCACTTCTGTTTTTGAAAGAAAGGCAAAGAACAACACTGAAAGCTTTTCTTGGTAGAGAAGACTTTTTTTCACCTCTTCATATTGGCCACAGAATAAATTTTATCTACCAACTATTTCAACAGTACAGAAACTATGATGGCGCCTTCCTGCCAAGCTCTGATTGGCCCACAACTGAACGACTGACAGAATGTTTGTCCAATCATCCACCAAAAATTTTTGGAAACGTCCCTGCCCCTCCCAAACACGTTGTAAGGGAAGGTCCCTTAATTAATGTGAAATATATCCCATTAATATCCCAAATATACCCCAGTGTGTCAAGTTAAGACTTTCGAACGTGTGCTCAGATACCGTGAGTGCCACACCGCCTTCCCCAGTGAACTTATCCGTCTGTGCACAAGGCCAAGTCTGCAGACAAGATCAGCAGTACAGGATTTACATGACCTCTAAGCTTAGGTTGAACCGGTTATAGGGATATGAAACTTTTAATAACTTGCCAACAAATGACAGAACAAGTCTGAATGGGTAAAGCTGGCATTAGAAATCTATTGTGGTGTTCTGGGACTTAAAAAAATAATCCTTGTACAGCACTCCATCTGTTTACTTGTCTTTCTCAGTGGAGAATCGTGAAGTCAAACTCTGCATCTTTGCCAACCTTGGATTGAAGACTATTTCATTGATTCATCTCAAGCCCATTAGTTTTTAGCTCAATACTAATTGCCAGTTTGTGTGGGATGACAGATCTCTGTTATCCCTCTCCAAAACGACACATGGAGTTTCTTTAATTACTTTATTTATTTAGACTACACCTTTAAAAAGAGACTCACAGAAGGCTTTGGTTATTTTACCTCCTGAGCATGCTGTTTTTTATTTCCTTTGACAAACAGCATGTCTAAGTGATGGGATGCGGGGATGACTGAGGGAAAGTGATTATGACAGACATACTAAAGATGAAAGAAAATGACTATCAGAAGGTAAAAATGAGTAGAAACACAATAAATGAGAGACACTGTATAAAGTAAAGTAAGTAAAAATGGGTAAACTCATGAGAGGATAGTGTTTAACACAAGACATTCAGAGTTTCAAACTGTTGTGATAAATCTTACACAACAGCCAGTTATTCTTTCATAACTCCCGCTGTAATCGGCTCTGGAATAATTTAATTATATCTAAATGTTGGCCTGCAGCTCACCCCTGGCTGCCGGGACATGCTGCAGAAACAAAGAGAGAGACACAAAGACAGCACGCACAGTCATGAAGGCTAAGCTGGAAGCCCTGGTGTTGTAAAGGTAAAACTGAAGTTCCTTGAGTGGCCCCTGCTGGCTGGCTGAAGAAAGCCAGAACATGCCCATTAGAGTATAACCATGCAAAGCAGATAGACTGGCCACTATGCCTGCCATCATGCAAATCAATCTTTCATAGCTCCTGTCTACATTTGTGCCAGGCCTGAAAATGGGTCTATCCAATCAGCATCGTTTGAGGAGGAGGAGACGGTAGCTTCAGGTGTGGTTTAGCTGTACTGTAGTGCTTAGCTCAAGATGTAGCTATAGCGGCAGTTTGATAAAAACTAGACCACAATTCTTTATAAAATAAAGAGTAAAGAACTGCACTGAAAGAATTTGGTGACATAAAAACATTTCCGCTCCTCTCCTAACCTGTTTTGGCATGGCTTTGGAATTGTTTTTGGCAAGTTTAGTTGTATTTCCAGTGTATACAATGGCTGCCTTTAGCGATTAGCTTGAATGTAGCTGTAGAAAAGTAGCAGTTTTATCAGAACTGGGCACATTTCTCAGCCAAACCGGGGCCCCATGGAGGTCAGCAAAACCATGGTCCATTGTGAAGTTAAGCTGTGAAAACTATATTTTATATTTGACATGAATAACTTCCACTCTTATCAAAGAAACAAATATCTTTATTTAGCCTTCCTTAGATTAAAATAACTTTTAAAGATTAAGGTATTAAAAATACAATTTAAATGGCTTAAAAACTGCTAAAACTGTTTAATAATGGCAAAAATGATGAAAAGGTGGTGAAATTGGATTTTTAAAAAACGTAAATGGGACAAAATAGGCAAAATTTTATGATGGAGTATTAGGGCCACTTGAAGAGAAAAAAAATAAAAGAATAAAAAAACATTCTTTTGACATTACGAAAATAAAGTCATAATATGAGAAAAAAAAACCTCGCAATATTACAAGAAAAAAATCATAATATTATGAGAATAAAGTTGGAATATTACGAGAAAAAAAAGTCGTAATACAAAGAGACTAAAATATTACATGAAAGACAGTCTGCCGCGGTGCCGCAGATCTACGACGCAGTATTGTCCTGATTCTGATAATAATTTGATGCTGATGTGCCAAAAAATGAAGTATTTCCTTATTTGTGAAACTGATACTAAAGTATAGCTTCACAAGATGCTCAACATCGCTCATTTTAATGGAGGCGGCGCTGGCAGACATTCTTTCTTGTAATATTTTATTCTTGTAATATTACGACTTTTTCTTGCAATATTACGATTTTTTTCTTGTAATATTACAACTTTTTTTCATATTATACGACTTTTTTCTTGTAATATTTCGATTGTTTTCTTGTCATATTACAACTTGATTCTTGTAATATTACGACTTTATTCTCGTAACATTATGACTTAAATCTCGTAATGTCAATTTTTTTTTCTCTTCGTATGGCCCAAATACTCCATTGTAAAAATTAGAAAAAAGTGGCAAAAAAAGAGGTAAAAATGTGTTAAAGTGGCAAAAATGGGCACAAAAGTGGTAAAAGTGGATTAAAAAGTAGCTGAAATGGCTTTAAAGTGCAAAAAAAATTGTGGAAATTAGGTGGAATGAAATAAAAACTGATATAAACGGGCAAAAATGGGTTAACTGGTTAAAATAGGCAAAAAGGGGTGTAAAAAGCGGTAAATAGAGGCAATAATGGGTCGTCATTTGGTGAAATTGGTGTAACGTGGCAACAATGTTATCTAAAAATTTTCTTAGTTTTTCAAGGCATCTGGAGACCCCCCTCTCAGTGTCTCCCCAAGGTTGAGAACCACTGGTCTAGAGCAGTGGTTCTCAACTGGTGGATCAGGACCCAAAAGTGATTTGCAGAGCTCAGTTGGTCATGAATGTGTGTCTGGGAAAAAAAAAAAAGAGGCAAAAAGTCTTTGAAAAATCCTTGGTGGGTACGCATCTGTACGGTATTTTTCACTAAAGGTAAATTTATGTATTTGCTCAATATTTCACCTAATTTATCTCATAACTGTGGAATAACAAAACTGCTTTTCCCACTCTTGTGAGTTAATTTACAAGATTTCTGGAAATGGGCAAAAGTTTACAAGTAGTTGTGGGGAAATGTGAAATGTGTCACTTTTGTACTGTCTGTCTTTTAGGTCATGTGTTTTGTTCCATTCAAGTTCCAAATTGCAACATATTCACTAAAATAAACATGCATTGTTGAATATTTTGGAAATTTGGGTCATGACTTGGTGGGCTGGACCAGTTGAAAACCACTGGTGTAAAGTGTGCCCTCAGAGGATGACAGGATGAAAAATAATTCCAAACGGTCCTCATGTTTGTGGTCTCACATGTTTGTGAAAGCTTTTAAAATTGTCTCGTGTAGCCAGCTAAAGACGGCACCAAATTAAACAAGTTTGATAATCACACATCAGTGATGAGGCTCTGATTCAATCAGGAGAATTAATCCTGTTTAACTGTAAGGCTGAGGATTATTTGGAGGAATATTCGGTATCAAGGCTAAAATTAGGCCACGCCCCCCTAAATTGTAGGACAGGAGTGAAAATCCAGCCCAAATCATCTAACAGACAAACATATCTAGTCATTCTTGCAGGGCCTTTTCTTTCTCCTTCCCTCCATGTTTTCTTTTTGTATCGTTCGAGTAAACTCATTAACATACTTCAAACCCAAAAAGCAATTTGACAACAAACAAAAGCTTCAGTCTTCAGTCTGAGAACGTGTTTGTCTGACAGCTGAGTCAGAAAGCCTGTTGTTTGGCTCGTTTCATATTTTGGGTCTTTATTCTTCTGCAGGCGTGCTTTTAGCTGGAGCAGCCTGCAGGATCTGCCTTCCCTTCAGCCTGAAGCTCTCCACCTGCCAGATGTACCTGCCTCTTCTACACGCCGACGAGCAGAAACAACATGCAGGTGATAAATGTTTCATTAGCGATGGAGCTCTGCTCAGCGTTTCTCCTCTCTTTGTTCCCTGAGAGCAGAGTGATAGATTCAGGATAAGAAGAGAGACACTGGGACTTCATTATTTGAGGCTAATTCAGGTGCGACGCTAACACGGACATGTATTATGTGAGATTAAGGGAGCGACTCCCCGTCTCTTTGTCTCGTCGCTATCATGCTCGCCCATCTCGCTGCGTGAACGTTTTATCCCTAAATGATGAAACCACTTTAACATTTTATACTATTTCCCTTTTTAATGGCTGCTCCACTGTCCCAGCTCATTACCCATGTTCCCATTGTGAGCGGCAGGATTAGTACAATTACATAAACGTCTCTGACTGTCCATGGGCCAAACTGCCTTCTCTGTGCATGAAGTCCACTTTGAGGCTCCGGGGTCTAATGAACTCTAAAGACAATAAGTCATGAGTATTTAATATCTATTGGTGAATTATTTAAAAGGAGAAAGGGAAGGATAAAAAAGTAAAGTTACATGCTGTAACTCCAGACTTTGACCACACGGTGAGACCTTTTAATGTGGGCTTTGGGTTTCAGTCCAGAGCCTGAAGAATTGGAGTAGAGTGTTTCAGCACATTTTAACTCATGATTCACCAAATACAGCTGCTTAGTCAGCAGCTTAAACCCCTAGAGTCACTTTTACACATGAAGGCCTCAAGTTAGCAATCACACAGCTTCAATTTGAGGATTTTTGGAGGCGAAGCACTGATAACAACATGATGAATAACATAAAAAAATAAATAAATATGCTGAGGCACCAAAACTACCCACATAATCAAGCATAGATCACCAAAAACACCTATCCTTTAACAAATAAACATGAACATTTCTTCACTCAGGAGTCAAACCCAGTCTCTTTATTAAAGTCTAAATTTTCTTTATCCATCCATTGCATCAAACTGTGCCCCTCGTATATGTCAGCTGTACTGGCACCAGGCCCCTGAAAAAGTCACAGACTGGGTCCTTCCCATTTGTGATTTATTGATTTTATCAGTGAATGCATGTTGGCCCCGTAGCTTTGATGCTTCTGCTCCTAACAGTTACCTGATATTGAAACTGAAAAGTGTGTCAAGAATTTAACAACCCCCCATTTTTCCACATTCTTTCCTAATTTGTCACATTTATTCCTCTTTTAACCATTTTGTGCATCTTTTTAAAGCATTTCACTTCTTAGATTTCCATTTTCCGACTTTATTGCCCATTATTGCTTATGTAACCCACTGTTGACACTTTTTGCCCTTTTTTGCCACATTTTGCCAATTTTTGATCCATTCAACCCTTTTTTGTGTTTTTAAGTATTTGTCATAATTTGTTTGCCTTTCTTATCATATCTTTCACCATTTTTCTCAAATTTTTGCCTTTTTTAACCCATTATAGCCTGAAAACACAAATTATAGCCAGAAAATTCTTATTTTTTTGCTACTGAAATGTTTATTTAACTTTCTACTGAAATTAAAACAAATTCAAAATTTCCATAAAATTTAACATATATATTTTTTTGGATCTTCATTCATTCATTAGGTGTTTTTGATAACTGATAATCCACTTGAGGACATTTTTATCATTTATCAGATTGTATTCAAAAGTCTTTTTGAGTGATTTATTGAGCATATTGCTTAGACAGAGGTATCATAAAAGTATATTTCAAATATGACACAACAGGCTTTACAGGGTTAACATTTTTTTTTTCTGATTTACCCATTTTTGCCACAGTGTAACCACTTTTTTTTTTCCCTGTTGCCCACTTTTATACTTTTAAACAACTTTTGCTGGTTTTGAAGGCCTGTTTAGCTGCCAATTTTAGCTATTTTGCCTCTGTGACCAGTTGGTGCCACTCTTCACCCATTTTTGCCACAGGTAACCATTTGTGACACTATTTAACAGCTTTTCCCCATTTATCTACCTGTGTTTGACCTCTTTTGTCAGGCTTAACCCACTAGTTACTACTTTTATCCCATGTTTGCTTCTTTGAACCAATTTTTGCCATGCTGTCACCACTTTTTTCCGCCAGTGTTGGCCACTGATTAACCCACTTTTGCCAATTTTCACCTTTTTAACTCTTTCTGCTTTTATTTAATAATTTTGCCTGGTTTGACTAGCTATTTCAGTTCCTTCTTCTTCTCTGGTATTTTGACATTCTTACTTTGGATATGGAAGGTTTTGTTTTACTGAATGAAATAAACATATAAATAAATAAAATCTATGAAGTTTGACATTACTCCTCAAGTTTTTTAGTCAATGTGCCCATCCACATTTTAAACATTAACAAAACAGGTGATTTTGAAAAAAATGTTACACAACAGAATAAATCAATGAAATATGTGTTTGAGTGGTTATTATTCAAAAAGGAAATAGAGTTATCATAGAATACACTTACAGTGAAACAGGATTTTCTTGTCCCCCTATTTGGCTGGGCCACAGAAAGCTCTCTCCTTTATTCCCTGACTTATACTTTTCAAAAACCTTTTCTCTGAGTTGCTTGGAGTGTTGTATTATTTTCATGGTGTAGTGGTAGCCAGGAATACTGAGTAACCAGTGACTGGACCTTCCAGACTTTATAATCTCTATACTCTTTATACTACAATGACTTTAGAGTGTACTTCACTGCACTCAGGTAAAAACTCAGTGAGACTACAGCACCAGTCGGCTGGACCTCTGTTGAATTAGGCCAGTCACTTTAAAGGGGGTGAATATTCAGTCACTTATTTTCTATTACAAATGTTATTTGACATTACCGTGTAGACATCTGTTTTCACTTTGACATTAAAATGATTTTTTTGTATGTTTTTATTTATATTACATTTGGATATTGGCTTTGGTAGCTGAAAATAGATGCTTCTAAACACTCTGTTCTCTCACAAGGATTTTAACCGAGTTGGTATCGGCTCATCAATCGTTGCATGCAAATTTTTACCCACTTTTTCCCTCTCCTCTTGAACTGTCAAATGAAAGAGTTTTGCAAATTTATCTTAGTTTCAAAGAGGTTCAGCTGGAAAAGTTAAAACAAATACAAAGAGGTTAGAAAGCCAGACAGTGTAGTCACAGATAACAGGGCTGGGTTTGCTGAAAAGGGTTCCAGCAATTTCCTGTAACATCCAGACCTTCTGATATTTCAGTTTTTGTCACCCCTTTGATCACAATACGCTACCATGACTTTGAGATGCAAGCAACTTCTCACTGCCTTGTGTACTTAGTGTTTAGGGGGTAAAATTGTACACAACGGGGACTTTCTCTGCTTAAAATCTCACCTGGTTTACCTGTAAGTATGAAGAAATGATTGAATAAGTGAAACTGATTAATCAGTTGATAAATCCTGACCTTTTGGAGTTTAATTTATCTTATTAACTTCATTTGAAGAGACCCAATCCATCGATCACACTCTCTATTACCCATAAAGAGAACAGAATGTCTGACTGTCCTTCTGCTGCAGCCCAAGGGCGGAGGCTGCCCGGCGCTTTCTTTTAGTTCCTGGAGATCTATCAGAACCAATTAGCCGCGGATTAGCATCCAATGTGGCTAATTATGATGCTAATTGGAGGGGAATACACAGAGGATCTGTGAAGGAAGGCTGAGGCTGTGATATGAATACTGACAAGGATTCTGATTCTCAGTTCCTATTATTCTCTCTGTACAATCAGCTGTTTCTACATCTATATGTCTGCCTGTCCGTCTATCTGAATCAATGCGCAGACAATATTTAAACATTTAATATAAATATGAAAACAACCTCCTTAAAATAACGGCTGCTCTCGTTTTTCAAACTCTGAAAACAACCCTCTGGAGCAGATACTGCTGGATTTCTGGTGTTGTAATCATGATTACATCCTCATTTCATCATCTTGTTTGTGCTCCATGGTTTAAATGAACACCATAGAGTCAGCTGACAGTTCATTTAGTCAAAGTTATTCAACTTCTGTTTCAGACTGGATGCATGTTTGCTGCGTGCATCTTCTGTACGACTTTTATACCAGGCTGCAGTCACAGTCTGTCAGAAGTTTGACTTGTAGGAACAATTCAGATTTAAAGCAATCTGCAGAAACATTTTATCGTCTCTATCTTTGTTTAGGCACTTTGTTTGGTTGTGGTTGAAAACTTAGAAAATAATCTGGGTCATAATTTCACATTAAGAAGTTGGTTTAGAGTCCTGAGGCTGGACCAGCTGAGACGGTTTCATTTTCAGCCATCCTTTCATTCATTCATCATCGCTCATTCATGCTCTGGTAATCAGCTGGGTATTTACTTAGTTTTAATCCAATCCCATTCAGCCACACCCTCTCCTTGTTTCAGTGTGACCACTGCAACCCTCCTCCACCCAAGCCACCTCCATTACATCTCATCTGCACCAGAGTCCCGGTCCTTAGAAGTCTACTCCATATCCCTTCATCACCACCTCCATGTCATTTCATTGATGTCCAGGTCCAGCTTCATCACCACCACCAGTGTCTATGCCAGTGGTTCCCAACCTTTCTTCCTTAGGCCCCCCCCTACTCAGGCCTGAGAGAAGCTAAGCCCCCCAGGACCCACTTGGAAAATTCCAATTTTAATTGTTTTTCCGTTGACAGATAATAGGCTCACATACACTAGTTCTTGACAAAATCCATGTATACACTATCCATTATTACCTCCGCCAAGGAGGTTATGTGATCAGCAGGGTTTGTGAGTTTGTTGTTAGCAACATAACTCAAAAAGTCGTGGACGGATTTTGATGAAATTTTCAGGAAATGTCAGAAATGGCATAAGGAAGAACTGATTAGATTTTGGGAGTGATCCGGATCACCGTCTGGATCCAGGAATTTTTCAAAGGATTCTGTACTATTGGGAGACAGGGCTAATGGCGGAGGTCTGCGCTCTCTGAGTGCTTTTCTAGTTATAAGTGTATTAGGACCACTCTTGAAAACAACAATAAAGAGGATTTGTTCATTAAAAAAAGATCTCGAAATTCTCAAGTTTAAAAAGTCAGTAATTTACAAGTAAAAAGTAGACTTCTTTTTACTTTTAAAGTTAAAAATGTAAGTGAACCAAAAATCCAACCACTGTTTTGAGTTTGGTTACTTGTAATTTATTGGCCTAATACGATTGTAAATGTAGGATCTTTAAAATTTGGCATTTTTGAGGTTCTATTGTACAAATCTGAAACTTTACAAACTTGGAAATTGTACATTTTTCTTGTAAATTTCCTACATTTTAAACTCTGAAATGCTGAGTTTTTCTTGTGAATAAATGTTATAATCTCATTTTCCCCCTAAAAATGTTAACTTTTGCTTAAGAACTAACAGATTCTGTTCATTTAAAAAAACTTCAAGGTTAATACTATATGTTGCTAATCATGAATCAATAAAACAAATATATATGCACATCTAAATTGTGCACCCAGGGGTGCCCTGACCTCAGTTTGAGAACCACTGGCTAAGACTACATGAGAGGGTATCCTATCCTGCTGTGTCATGAAGACATCATGATGGAGTCAATTCCCAAAAGACGTTTCACATTTCTCAACATTTCCAGTCTTGTAAAATGAATTATTGTGTGTTTAGTCTCTCCTGATTGAAATATAACTGGTTGAAAATCCTAAAATTTGGTTCGTGGTTTTTATTTAAGAGACTGTGGTGGTTCCTGAGGCTAGACCAGTTGAGAACCACTGCTGTAATTGATCATTTACATTAAAGTAATTTCATCAGTGAAGAGGAGTTGTGTTTGTTTTTAAGCACCTTGGTTATGCCAGCAAACATTAGTGCTTTCTTATTTTGTTTTTTAATGGCAGTTGACCATTACTGCATTAAATCTAGATGTCACTGAAAATAATGGAAAAGTCAAGTTTGAAATTAAGGCCTCATCAAGTCTGCACTATTTTAGAAATAATTCCATCCCCCCACCCGGCTGTTTTGTTGGGGGTGTTCGTCCCTGGTAGAGTGTCCCAAAGCAATTGATCCTGGGGAGGATCCATACAGAAAACCTCTTTGAAAAGGCCTGAACAGAAAAATCAGAGACTAGACGAAAATGTTTTTTTTTTTATTTCTTCGACTAAAACTAAAAAGGGTAGAAATGACTTAAATGTGACTAAAGCTGAAAGACATTTTATCTAAAGACTAAGATTAAGATTAAAATTAAAAATAGCTGCCAAAATCAACACTGGTACAGAGTATATCAGGCTCACATCAGACCCCTTAGCACAGTTAGCGTGATGAATTTGACTGTTTTCTAAGTATTTTCTTCTCTTCAGACTAGTTGGTTAAATGCAATTTAAATGGGCGTTTAGCCATATGGTGAAATCAGAACATCCCCGGAAGCCACCCCACTCTGGGCCCACCCACAGGGATGGGCATAGGGGTCAGGTGCAAAGAAAGCTGCTTGGCAGGCAAAGGCGAGGACCTGTGCGAGGCACGAACTAGTCCATGAGACGGAACAAGATTCCTCAGGAGGGTGTCTGGGCTAAGCCTTAGAGACAGGGTGAGGAGCTCGGGCCTTGTAGGGGGCCACCATCTGATTAGCATTCCTCCAGGTCGATCTTGTGTGGAGGGATATATCCCACCTGGCTGGGCCTCAGAGTGCCCCAGGAGGAGCTGGACGTGTACCTGGGAGAGATCCCTGGAGGAGCATGAATTTACCATCCCTTGATTCACTTTGTAAGGTGAGCATTGAGTTTGTAGAGTTTAGGGGAAACTGTGTATCGTCATCGGTAGAGATAAGTTTGGAAGTATTGCCATATCAGACGTCATTAGAGACCCAACACCATGCATGCCTCATTTTCAATATTATTCTAAATATTAGTTTAGCTGAGGTCCCATATAGAAAGGTTTATTAGCATTCAGGGACTACCTTTAAGAGACACACAGCTCATCTGGATCTTTTCTCTCCCTGTTGATTTATAAAGTTTTCAGGGGCTGTTTTACTCCTTCTGAGAAAAACAACAGCTGCTGACTCTGACAGGAGGTCATAAAGCAGATATCAAATTTTGATGCTGCCAGCTGTAGCACAACAACATAGGAAATGCTGACAAGCCCAAAAAGCACTCATATACTGTGTGTGGTAGGTTTAGAAAGCAAACACTACACTGAGACTGAGTCTCATCAATGCAGACTGCCTCTTAATGAATGCCCTGCTCATGAACATGTCACAGAAATGTGTAGCGAGAGGAAACACATTGTTTGTATGGCTCTCTTAGTTTTGTGAGTTCTCGGCCATGACCCCACTCATTTAAGCAGAAAGCTGCTGCAGTCTTCACTTCAGAGGCTCAAACCTACAGGGGCCACTAATGCACCGCCTCACTGTGAGAGGAAGAACACTCTGACAGTAAGTGAACACTTTCTACATCTCTATCAGCAGATATAGGTCCCCTGATACTACACTGGAGTTAGAGCAGCAGCCCAATGTAAACATTTCATACCCTACATACTCAGCACTGCACCCACATGGGGACTGGATATGACTTTATTTCTCTACTATTAGTTTTTAATGTGAGAACATTTTCTTTAATGCACATCTGAGCCTGTTTGGACAACATAGGGCTGAACTTGTGCAAATTAGTGATGTTCCTAGGTGTTAAGCTTGTTTAGTCGACTAGTATGAAGTTAAGAAAACACTCATGATACAGTCAAAACTGAGCATTATTTAAGACAGGATCAGTGGTTAATCATACAAAGCTGAAAAATGTAGCGTAGCATCCTCTTTGCAGATTAACATCCGTATTTCTGTGCTGTATATCTCTCAGTACTGTTGTGGTTTTGGAGTGTAACCTGACACAGCCTACGCACAAATTACCCTCATTTTCTAGAGCTAAACTACAGTTTCTATAAGATACTATCAGTGCTATTTTTTTCACCATTGTTTACATCAGTTTAAAGAGCGGTAGCACAGCTACTGGACCAACAGTGGCCCCTAAAGGCAGATAGCTGCATTACAGCACAGACAGAGCATGTGACCAGGACTGTTGGCCTGGAATGAAAATAACATTTTAAGAATAAGAATGGTGTAAAAGAATTTACCCCCTTCCTGATACTTAGATCTGTAAGTCAAAGCTTGTTTTACTGCCCTCAACGCAGACTCACAGGTAAGGCTGCCTTCCTCATAGCATAGGCATCACAGGTAAAGCAGTAGTTTAGACCTAACAAAAGCTTGATATAACGTCAACATGACAGGGGAAAGATTACCATATCATACTGTTACTGTTCATATCGTCATTAAAAGTGTGAAGAAAATAATGACTTTTTTTTTTTTTTTTTCAAAATTGCACACATTTGCAGATCTGTGCACGCCTTTGTGGATCTATGCATGCAATTGCAAATCTAATTAAGCATTTGCAGATGTTTTTAACAGATCTCTGTAAGGATTTGCAAATAGTTTTGTAACAATAATAGCAAAAATAGAACCTGTCTGACAAAGTGAAATAGGCTAAAAGATCTCAAGAAGCAGCACATTATGCCATCTAAAGAAATTTAAGAACAGGTAAGAAACAAAAAAACCCTGCATCTATCAGTCTTGGAAGGATTACAAAGCCATTCCTAAGTCTTTGGGATTCAAGCCAACCACCGTGAGAGCCATTATCCACAAATGGAGAAAACTTTGAACAGTGGTGAACCCTCCCAAGACTGGCAGGCCTACCAAAAGTATGCCAAGAGCGCCTTGACGACTTATCCAGGAGGTCCCAAAAGGACCCAGACCATCTAAAGACCTGCAGGCCTCACTTGACTCAGTTGAGGTCAGAGTTCATGATTCAACAATAAGAAAGACACTGGGCAAAAATGGCATCATGGGAGAGTTCCAAGGCCAAAACCACTACTGAACAAAAAGAATACAGCGGCTCATCTCACATCTGACATGACCCTAAGACTTCTGGGAAAATATTGTGTGGGCTGATGATATAAAAGTTAAACTTTTTTGAAGGTGTGCGCCCCATTACATCTAGAGTAAAACTAACACCGAATCTCATCAAAAGAGCATCATACCAACAGTCAAACATGGTGGTAGTGTGATGATCTGCTTCAGGGCCTGGACCACTTGTTGACTGATGGAACAATGAATTCTGCCATCTACCAGAAGATCCTGAAAGCCAACTTCCCGCCATCAGTTCGTGCCCTGAAACTCAAGCTCACTGGGGTTATGCAGCAAGGACGACCCAAAACAAACCAGCAAGTCCACTTCTGAATGACCTAAAAATCCAAATAAAGGTTTTGGAGTGGCCAAGTTAAAGTCTGGACTAAAATCTGACTAAGATGTTTTAGCATGACCTTAAACAAGCCATTCATGCTGGAAAACCCTCCAACCTGACTGAAATTAAATGAATCTGCATGGAAGAGTGGGCTAAAATTCCTCCACAGAGATGGGAAAGACTCATTAGTTATCACAAATGGTTGGTTGCGGTTGTTGCCACCAAGGATGGAATAACCGGTTATTAGGTTTAGGGGGGAACGTTTCAGATGGGGTCAGGTAGGTTTGGATGGCTTTTTCCTAAATGAATGAAATCACCATTTAAAAACTGCATTTTGTGTACACTCAGGGCTAATTCTAAAATTTGACAAAGTTCCATGATCTGAAGCATTTCATTGTGACAAATATGCAAAACTGAGAAATCAGGAAGGGGGCAAACAGCCTGTAGGTTACTGACCAGTAATGTTGGCGAGGGGAGCGGCCATTTAGTCGTTTAGCTGCCTAACTGCATCCCCAGAGCAAATGAGTCAAATTGAATCACACAGATGGGTGATTCACACGGACCTGTGGACCAGTTAGCTGAGTTTGGCGTCTCTCAACCTGAAGGTTAATGGTTTTACACCAGTGGTGTTAACCAGCCCCCCAGTTTTGCCCCCCAGGGACTCAAACGAGGAAAAATGTGAAACATTGCTGTCAAAAATCATCATCAGTTGTTATCTTTCATTGCTGAAAGTCTTAGAAAATAGGCCTTTTAGGCCTTTTTAAAACCTATATGATAGGTGTTTGTCATGGTTGTAGTTTATATTTGCTTATCAGAATTGGCCAACTTCAAAACAGAAAAAGCCTGAGATCTCTGGTGCAACCCTGCAGGGTCTCCCAGACCCCAGACTGGGAACCAATGGTTTACACAAGCACCCGTCTATGCTTTATAAAGAGGCTTCTATTTCTTCCACCGTTTTGTTGTTGCTTGAATGTGCCACTACTTTTGGGACTCAAAAGTAGCTTCAATATGTATATGACCCCCATCTGGAGTTCTTTGTTGCAATGTGACACCATCTGCAAACAACCTAAACTGATGTCCTCTTTACAGAGGCAGCTTTCACCATCGTCTTGCATGTGCCTGCAGGCTGAATGGGTGTGAATGGGTAGGTGTGAGTCCATTTACCATTTAATAAACACACACAAAGGGTTGAATGCTCTCCTAACTGTGCTGCAGAGAAAACAACCGTTTGTGTATTAGATTGTCAGTCAGCTGAGGCTCTTGTGAAAGTTTGGGTGACTTCTACTTTGTGAATTAGACTAGAGTTTGGAGTAAGTGTGGCACATTTGCAGCTATCAACATCAGTTGGTTGATCTGTATGAATCCACAGACACAGAGTAAAGAAAACTCATGTGCACACGTGTGATCCCCGACCATATCAGCTGAGCCTTCGTGCATCGCTGATGCTGACGTGTCCATCGGGCACACAGTGAGAGCAGAGAGGGAGCCACTTGACAGGTTTTGTCACTGCACTCTTTTCACATTCACGAGTCAGCTGATGGAAGCAGACAAGTCGTTCACTGGATCCCTGTCTGCTCACAGGCGGCGGCGTTATTGAGTTTCATGTTTTATGCTTTGTTTTTATGAAAATAGCTGCAGCAGAAGCCGACGTGTCTACTCCAAACTTTAGTCACAGTCTTATTTTTATGATGAAAATTGGTTTAAATAATAAAAGAAGTGTCATCTCTGTTTACAGCAGTCTGACTTCTCTTCTTCTAATGGGCTGCTCTCCTAGATTTAACCAAAGCATGCTCAAACAGGATTGGATCACTGAGCTGCCCGGTGATTATATGCATTTGTAAGATCTTCCATTGCTAGGCTGTTAAAGTGCAGGGGTCGGTTAAGAAGAAGGATCATGTGATTGATAGAAATCTATTATTTTCAGTGTTCATAGTTGAATACGTGGGGGGTGACACTAATGCATAAAATACTGACTGCTGGCCTCCAAAGTCTAGTCAGTTCACCCTCAAGTCTGAGTGTAGGTTTGTGCCAAATCTGACAAAAATCCCTCAGTGCATTCCTGAAATATTGTCCTCAAGATTTGAAGTCTGTGACCTTTGACCTCCACAATATTTCAGTCATGTTTGAGTGAGTGTGGGCGAAATTAGAGATGATTTGGCTCATTTTTCTTGGGTGAAACCCACTCAGTATTGTTGATCATACCACAAATGCATGTTCCTTACAAATGCGGCCATTTAAAAGAGAAATTAACTTTAACTGTGATCAGGAAAGTTTATTGAATAAGCTACCGTAGTGTCATTAAAAAGGAAAAAAAAAATCAATTAAGTTGCATACATCAATCAGCTGGTGACAAGAAGTAGTTAAATTTCAGCCTGCTAGGCCATGGCAAGACCAGCTGGTCCTCACAAATATAGCCAACCATGTTTCATACGTATGAGCCATTTCATGTCAAGCATACAGCAACACATACAGAGCCAAGCACAAGAATGACATTCTTATTTTAACACCATCCATCCAACTTCTACACCACTTATCCCGCTGGGGGTAGCAGGAGGCTGGAGCCTAACCCATGTGTCATTGGTCGCCAGCCAATCACAGGGTAGAGATATAGAGACAAACCAGGCACACTCACTTTCCCACCTATGGCCAATTAAGAGTCACCAGTTAACCTAAAGAGCACGCTTTTGTTGGTGGGAGGAAGTTGGTGAGAACCCACGCACGGGTGTAGAGAACATGCAAACTCCACACAGAAAGGCCCTGATGGGAAAGTGAACCAGGAACCTTCTTACCTTGAGGCAAGAGCGCTGCAGTCCCCCTTTATTTCAACACAAGTTTAATTTAACAGAAAAGACAGTGACGAACAGTCCCTGTCCTTGTTCACCGAGTTATTTCAAGCTGACTAGAGCATGGTTCTCAACTGGTCCAGCCTCAGGACTCACTAGTCTGTTTTAGGACAGACGGCGACCCAAGTTTCCAAACAGTTTTCAAAAATACATGTTAAGTTAATTGAATATGTTGCGGTTTGGAGCATGATTGGACCAAAACACCTGATATAAAAAAGAAAAGGGACAAAACTGACAAATTCATACCCTGTTTCCCATCATTATGTGCTGATTTTTGCCAATTTTCCAGAGAACATGTGAAATAACTTCATTATCATGAGAAATATAGCCACTTATTGTAAGATGAGGAAATAAATTAGTTGAAATATTGATACAATTAAATTTACCAAATTTCACAGAAAAACAGGATAAAATAAAAGGTATCAATTAGGGCTGAATGATTTTGGGAAATAATCTAACTGCAATTTTTTTTTCTCCAATATTGCAATTAATTCCTTAACTCTCTTTTATTCCTAAACCTGAACAATTCTATAAAAATATCTAATTCTGCTGCTTTTGACAAGTATTGCAAATTGGATATGAACTGTTGCATTGAAGGGTTTCTGTCATTCTCATATCTAATAAGAAAAAATGTAAAAAATGAAGGTAGGATTTTTTTTTTACAGACTATTCTTAAGAAATGGCCCTGAAATGATTGCATGATATGTCATTCATAGCATCTGCTGCAAAAAAAAAAAAAAAAAAAAAGTTAAAACTGCTTTTTTGACACAAATTTCAGGTCAAAGAAATATTGCATCTTCTGCAGTTTGAAAATTGAGGCAGGCTGTATTGCGACTTAATCTAATTTTTGATTGATTTCCAAGCCCTAGTATCGATGCATGTCCAAAAAGGACTTCAGGACTTTTGCCCCCATTTTTTTCAGACACCAAGTCGGGACCCTGAAAACTGCTTTGTGACCCACTTTTGGTTCCCGACCCACCAGCTGAGAACCACTGCCCTAGAGTCATGGGGGAATTATCAGCTCACACTGTGCAACTGATTTGCTTACAATGAGTGATCTGCAAGTGACTGAATATAAGTGATTAGTTACAGTTACAAGTTACTACTATCAAAAAGTAACTGAGTTAGTAACTGAGATGCCACTTCTTTTATTATTTAAACACATTTTTAAAGCTTTTGCCCATTTTTTCCACATTTTGACTATGTCTGCATTGTTTGTTGCAACTTTTTGTCCTGTTGCTACTTTCAGCCCATTAGACCATAATTGTGTTGACCTCCACGGGCCCCTAGTTTGGCAGGGACCCAGACAGCTCTCCTTTATCCCCCCTTATGGGTGGCCCTGTCACCATGTGATACCAGCTTATTAACTCAACAGAGAACATCCACTTTTCCATCACCTTTGACTTCAATAATAGTAGTCAGCGAACAACATCTGTGACTAACAGCGTCACAGTAACCCTCCAGGATGGTGGATAGTGTAGTTCTTTAACCTCCATCAATCAGTGACATTGCTGTGGCCCTCGAGGATCATGGGTAGTGAATTTCTTTTCCCAGAAATTGTATAGAAACCATGTTTTTTCTTAGAACAAGGTCGACAGTATTTGAACTTGTCTTCTATAGGCTCTGCTTCCTACATCCGTGCTAAAGGTATCTTGTGCCTGTCTGGGTCTGGATGGCATCACAGCGCTGTGCTAAAGCATGGCCTGAATTTAGAGAGGTTAGGCTCTTAGTGGAATCAGGACTGGAATAACAGAGTAAAACCACACAGCTGTAAGTATCTGCCTTTAAACCTTTCAGTGCAGAATTTGCATGTTTGTTCTCTCTGTGGTGTGTGGGTTTTTCTGCGGTTATTTCAGCTTCCTCCCACACACCACAGAGACCAGGTTAATTGATGACTCTCAATTACCCGTAGGTGTGAAAGTGTCGGCTCAGTGACTGACTGAAGACCTGTCCGAGGTGTATCTCTCCTCTCATGCACTCCCAGCTGAGATCAGCGTCATCCCTCTGCATCCACCAGCGATGAAAGGATAAAAAAGACAGATGGATAGAAGAGTTTATTGATGGAGTAGCTACTGTGGCTTGACAAACGCCGACTGCACCAGCTTTATGTCTGTTCTGTTGGTCACAGTGTCAGATCAGATCATCACAGGGCCATAAATTCATGCTGTGAGTTGGCCGACAGACATGAAGGAATGCACAGCAGTACCCAACCAATCATCAACACTGACATGGTGACCCTTTCACCCTTCTGTCCTGTCTTTTCTGTCCTCATACACATTCAGATTTCTGTTTTTCTTTACCTTATTTAGGTTGTTTGTCTTTTTTATTGTCCCTCGGTTAGTTTGTTTCTGTGAGGTCATCTCTAGGGAAGGATACTGAATCTTACAACTCCTTGCCCTTTTTCAGCTAGCATCTTTAGCACCTTTAGTTTTCCTGTGTTTGAGCTTTCTTGTTTTTTGACAGTATGGCATCCTTTTCCCCCCCACTCTCTTTCAGATTTTTAAGCCTTCAGTAAGTAGAAGGAGGTCATAACAAACGCCTCTAGCATGGCGGGACAAAAAGCAAAATCAAACATGCTAGACTTTCTGCCAGGAGGTTGTGAGGTGTCCCAGATGTGGCCTTGATTGTTGTTCATTGTACCGAACAAAACAACAGATTTTTAGGGGTGACGGTTCTGAAAACCTTATCATTCTTTGTGCAGGCTGTGACCATGGTTATAGCATGTGATCTGTCCTTAATTTTCCAAGCAGATGGGTCTAAACCTACGATGGCTGGTAGGTATCGCTTGAATGCAGATCCACAATGCTTTGCAAAAGGGAGAAACGTAACTACACAAACAGAAAAGGCAAAATAGCCAAAACACAAATAAACTTCATAGATGCAAGACGCTACAAGACAACCACAGGAAGTCTTAAGAGAAGACCAACTCAGCGACGGTTGCAAACAGCACAAATGGAGGTCCAACAGTCAACTACATCCAACAGGCACATAAAAGCCAGTAGCATGAACCAGTGTTAATTTTGACAGCTTTTTAAAATTGTATTCTTAGTCACATTTCAGTCAATTTTACCCTTTTTAGTTCTAGTCTAGTATTAGTTGATGAAAACTCCAAAACATTTTAGTCTTTACTTTTAGTCCGAGCATTTATTTTCTTGCCTAAATCTGGTTCCAAGTCAAGGTAGTGTGTTCTCTGCACCCTGCCAAATCTGGGGTCTCTGCTCTCTACAGCCAAGAGTTAGAAGAACTACAGCTACATTGTTTTATGACAGATGTACCCACAGTGGAGAAATGTCACGGGTATTGAATGTCCAATGAAAACTAAATTACATTTTAGTCTACTTGTAGTCATCTTGATGAAAACTAAACTTCTTTTTGTCAGTTTTAGTCATGAGAGATCTATTTTTGTTAGTCTAAGTCTATTGTTTTTCATGGAAAAAAGGATGTCGATGAACAGTTTTAGTCATAGTTTTAGTCAAAAAAATAAACACTGGCCTGAACCAGCATCTCCCAAACTTTCTGGCCTGTGACCCCCCAAAATAACAGCGCCAGATACCGAGGGTCCCCACCATCCCAGAAGGTTGTTGAGGTGAACAATGCTGCAAAAAGCATCATGTACAAAAAAACATTTTAGGATGTTTTGTGCACATTACGTATGTTTAAGCACAAATCTCGCTTTATAACTATGGTTTCATTTTGAATTGGACTTGTTTTAAGGATAACAGATGAAATCTTTCAGTCTAAATGATTTTACATTTCTTAAATGTCCTGAAAGCAACCGCTAACCCCAATTCAGTGTCTCATGACCCCACTGTAGCCCAGACCCCCACTTTGGGATCCAATGGTCTAAACCAGGGCTATTCAATTACAAATTCAACTGGGCCAAATTTTGAAATTTAGAAATGAAGCTGGGGCAGAAATGGTGCTCAGTAAGCAGCTGGTAATGTCAAATTTCGAACAAATACAGATCAATTTGATGAAAAATATGCACTTTTTATTCATAGCCTTCCTTTTAAATATGGCAGCATGACAAAAGCACATCAAAAACTGCATAAAAATACAACAACAGAGCTGTTTTTGAACATAACCTGAGGTAGCAGAAATGTTTTCTTCACTTGAATAAAACTAAAATAAATAGAGTGAAAAAATTAAATAATATTCTGTTGATAATAATTTTGGTCTCATCTTACCCAGGCATATCTTTAAGTGCATTAAAACTAAATTAGCACAGTTGTAGCTACAGTTGAAAAGGAAATATTTTGTACACGGTAACTTGGGGCTGCTTCTGTCAGCATCACTAGCCACGCTTCAAAACAACGCAGTGCATCTTAGGTAGACTGTTGCTAGGCTACCAGGAGTGTTGCATTCACAGTCTGGAATACTATGGGAAGTTGTGAAAAACTGCAAAACAGGTTGCCCTCTGTATCTCTGGCATGACCAAAGTCAGGGCCACTTGGTTCTGGTCTGCATGTGGTCCCGGGTCGCTAATTGAATAGGTCTGGTCTAAACCATGTAAGTCCAAGCTTATGAACAGTGCCAGCATTTCTGATGGACTGATATTGTGGACCAACCTGACCCTCCAGAGAGACTCTAGCATCTGAAAAAATAAGAGTATCATGTAAAGCTTCACTTTTTCCCTGTGATTTACTTCAGAAAGTTAATTTTTTTTAAATTCCACATCAATCTCATAAAAGGTAAAATATTTCAGTACTTTTTATGTTTTAATCTTCATGATTTTGGTTTATAGGTTGTGAATATCAAAAATCTACTATCTCAAAATATTACCTAGACTATTATGGAAAAGTCCTATTTGCAAAGGTTTCCTGAGCCTTCATTCTCTCACTCTGGTTCCGTTCACACGACCACAATCATGGAGAAGGTGAGTAAACTACATGTCATGAGCCTGACAGGGAGCTGCAGTTGTTTTCCAGAAGTTTTCAGTGCGGTTCCTTGCTCTTGTTTTAATGAAGAAATGTAGTGAAGATCTGATAAAACTGTCTCTATACTATTGCTACACCCAAGCTAAATGCTACACCGGTGGCAGCCACTGCTATCAGTTTCCAGTAAATGCCTCCTATAGCTACTACCTCATTCTCCTTAAATGACACTGATTGGTCCAGTTCTCTCTCAGACCCCACACTGTCATTTAAATTGGTGCTTTTTGCAAGATGGATCTGCACAATCCATCTGTTTTACAGGGTTAATTGTTTACCAGTTTGCATTAAGACTAAACCACACCTGCAGCTACCACAAACCCATGGTGAGGCAGGTTGGTAAGAAGAGCAGAGATATTTTCAGTGTGGTTCTTTGCTCTTCTTTTTAAAAAGGAAGTGTTGTCCAGTTCTGATCAAACTGCCTCTACTGCTGCAGCTGATCTAATCCCACCACTGGCTATTGTTTACCAGCTTACAGTACAACTCAACCACACCTATAGCTCACCTGAACCTACTCAAATATCACTGATTGGTCTGTCTATTCATAAACATTTTAGACTGAATTTACGAAGGGCATCTGCCTGATCTGAACTTGACACCAAATCTGGGTGATCCATTGACTGTGTAAGGTTAAATGTTGAGGGACACGTGGAAAAACATTGAATAAAGTAAATAAAATGATCTGGTAGTCAACAGTAACTTTATAGTATGATTGTGGTTTTGTGACCTCAGATTAGAAATATCGCTCAGTGTTTATATTTTCTTAAGCCCAGTTCAGACCAAAGACAAGTGACGTGAAGAGAAGGCAAGCCTTTTCTAAACAATGTCTCAATTTCATTTTTTCACTTTTATCTGCTTCTTGGAAATAATTAGGACTGCATGTATCTTTTTAAAGATTTAACAGAGAAACTTCAGCCTGCCAAACTCCTGTCTCCTCCATCTGCTTCAAATCAGGCTTAAATGCACATCTGATGGAGGAGACGGCAGAGTTATCAGACTGACGTTCACGTGTGAAAACTTAAAAAAAGATATCTTGATTAATTTCCAAGGTGCAGATATAATGAAATGTGTTCGTAAGCAGGAGGCGCTGAGCTTCATGAGATAAACCATGAGAAATTTAAGAGTGGAGAAGCTAGATTTGTCCACAGAACAGTAATTGCTCTCAGCAGATATCTTCATTATAACAAGACTGATCTAGCAAAGCCTTTTTGTATTTATATGTGCCGGGAAATTGCACAGCTGCACTACAATGTAGATGACAAGGAGGAGTAATCACTCTCGGGCACCTGCATATGATCTAATGTTAGGCATGATCATGATGACACAAACCCATAAACACAATGAATGCACAGTACTATCCCGCTTGTAGAGACAGATCTCGTGTGTGCTAACTTAAGATTAAAATCTCTTCAAAGTGAGTGACCATAAGAGTCGATGCCATGGAAACGGTGCATCGTCTCCTACAGTTGCAGCAGTGTGAACTGAGAGAGTTTAGAACATTGCAGAGTGGAACATTGCAAGCAGGTGCAAGTTTCAACTGGTCTCGTTGCGAATCTTTAGTCTGAACTTGGCTCTACTGTTAAAGACTCTGTAAAGTGAAATCCAAAGTTTTTGTTTGAACACTCTAGATATGTTGGAATATGGTTGATGTAAACATGTGAAAACACTGAGATCTACATGTGACTGAATTCTGGATTCAGACTGCTAGAAAGTTTTCCACCTCTTTCCTGGCTTGGTTTAATGTGGGCGGAGCCAATATGTATGCTCATGATGTCATGAGCCCACAGTAGGGAATGACCCCACCCCTCTAACACTGCAATAATAAAATCACAGAGCAGTTCATCTCAGTACAGTCTGTTGTTAGCTGATGTCCGTGCCTTTATTGAAAGTTAACAGTCAGTTAGATGATGTTTTTCTGTTCATTGTGAGGTAAATTTGTCAAATCTATCAGCCACAGCTGTCTATGGATCATTTAAAGCATCATAACAGATTTGAGCCAGAAAACCGACCTTTTCTCTTCTGTGACACAGAGCCAGGCAGCTGCATTCTGCTCATAAGGTCAACATTCAGACTTCAACATTTTTAAATTATTATTTTCTTCTGAGTAGGTGTGGCTTCAGCCCATTCAACAGACACGCCCACACCATCCAGTAAGTTAAAGTTATAAAAACAACCTAAACAGCAAATTTTGAACATGATGCTTTGTGCAACATCATGAACTTTATCTCTCTCAAGGGAAGGTTGGGGTTCCTGATCTCTGACCCCGTTATTTTGGGGGTCACAGGTTTAAAGGTTTGGGAAACACTGAAATAGAAAAAAAGCTAAATTTACTTAGAAAAGGTCATAAAGGGGTAGTTATAATACTTTTTATAGTCAACACTGGCTGGCAGATAATACTTCACCCAGTTTCTAAATGTTTTTCTACTTTTTGATTTAATTCTGTTGTGGCTTTTTGCCTTTTTCAGTGCATCAGATTTCCAATGAAGCTTCTTGTGCTCAATCTGCATCTATTTACATTGGTGTAGTTGCTTCTTATCATTGTATTTTTGTGTTTGTTGTGGCTATTCGTGTTGCTCTTGTGTCTGTCTGCTTTCATTTTGTGGCTTCCTGTGCTTTCACTGTACTCAGAAATCACAAAGCATCAGCTATGACACTTATAGTGAACATTGGTGAGCAGATATTTTATTACTCACCATCTCAAATGTTCTGTTTTTATTGGCAATAATAGTCTGGATTTTGTTCTGATGTTTTTTGTGGCCAGACTGCACTTATTTGCATTACGTGCTCATTTCTTGCATGCACGTTTTTGTTGTATGCATTCATGTCTTGCCTGCTTGTGTTCGTGTCGTGGCGTCTTGTTTGTCTATTTGAATCTGTGTTTTCCATAAATGTGGAAATTTTCACCATTTTTTGAAGTGTTGTAGACATGCATTCGTCTAAGACTTCCCAACCACCATACCAAACCCTGCATCCACCAGATCTGGCTATAATCATGCTTATAAGGAATAGTCTTACCTTGGCATTAAATCCAACCTTTTCTTCTGGATTAGAAATTAAGAGAAAGCCCTGACTGCAGGTTTCTAAAATTATTTTTTATAACTTAACAAACATGAGGTAAATATGGAGTCAAAGTAGAAACCCAACAGAGATCCCCATCATGTAAACCAGGGCACTCCTGCTCGTTCTGCTCGCTCCGTTCAACTTTTCACTCCCTCTAAATTGGCTGCATTTACACATGAAAAGCCAAATCTAGATTTACCCAGGGATTTACACATTTCACTCATCAGAGAAGTCCCGCCTGTGTCAGAAAAGCTTAAAAATATCACACTCTCAGAGGCTTAGAAAAAGCCACTGATAAGGATGGCTGATTTGGAAATCTGCATTAATCCAGCTGCCTGCTCGACCAGCGAGACTGCAGAGAATTGATCACAGTCCAGTGTGCAAATGATTTCCTTTAAGCTGTGCTCTGCCTGGAGTCAAACACTAACAACACTGTGGCTATAGGAGTGTGAGTAACAGTGTTAATGGTAGCATATGTGCCCTCATATAAAGAGCATGGTCAGAGACAGCAGCTCTGCAAACAGAGAATCATCTCAGGGCTAAAAATGTTTTCAGTGGATGAGTTATCATTCCCACAAACACAAAGACATCTCATATCATAGCACCAATTACTTTTCTCGCTCTCACACAAACAGACAGCAGAATCAGCTCCAGTAGTTTCTCAGCCTTGAAGCAGAAGTGAAAAGAGGGCAAAGACATGAGAAGCAGAGATGTAGAGATGAAATGGTCTTTACCTTGTGCAGATACTCTGTGTTTGGACTCCCCCCTCCTCACTCTGCGCTGCTCTCATCAGTTTCCCTCTATCTGGATCCTGCTCGCTCGCTCTACATCTCCCCGCCAATGAGGACAAGCCAGTGTATCTCTCCCTCTCCCTCTCTCTGTCTCTCGCTTGCTCTCCGAGGTTGTAGCACTGAGGAAATAAAAGACCGCCTCTGTTCACTCTGACACCACCTTTCTCTCTCTCTCTCTCTCTCTCTCTGCATTACACACCCCCCTCCTTTATTTCTGTCAGCTGTATCTAGCTCTGTTATTTAAACCTCTCTACTCTGTAAATATATTGATCCCATGGATGCATGCAGTGCATTGAGAAAGTATTTTTTCTCATTTATGTACACTCCCATCATGACAAAGTGAAAACAAGGGACCTGGCACAACCAGGACTCTTCTAACCTTGCAAAGCAGATGGATACGCCTGTTTCCTTGTTTCTCACTGGTGAATCCATCTTCCAAAGCTCCCATCTGAACCGCGTGGGCCCGGTTAGAAAGTGACAGGACCAATCAGCGTCGAGGGGCAGTACTTTCTGCTGTGGCGGAGTCGTGACATAAGCAAGCAGCGACAAGAGGCCGGTGCAATTATGATGGAAGACATTAGCGTGGATGCTGCTAAAGCACCAGTTTTATCAGAACTTGATGCCATTTCTTCGTTAAAAGAACAACAAAGAACAGCAGTGAGTTGTTTTCTTTTCAAAACGGACAAAAGTCGTGAACTGACATGTCTGCAGTCGCCATGGTTTGCGTTTTGCAGTTCTCTATGGAGTTTACTCGTCGGTAGCAGCGCAGCTCGGTTTGGGGCTACGTCACATGTTTTTTTGCTCTGATTGGCCCGTAAAGATGTGACAGACAGAACGTTCATCCAATCACCCTCCAAGTTTTCTTTCAAAGGCTCTGCCCTTTCTCAAACGCTGTCTGTGGAAGGTTTACCAGAAGGATGTGTGATACAAATCCATGTGGTATGTCAGGTTAGGACAAACTGAGATATCTGGGGATTGACTGACTGAGCTCCAGAGATCCTGTGTAGAGATGGGACAAAGTTCCAGAAGGACAACCATCACTGCAGCCCTCCGCTGATCTGGGCTTTATGACAGAGTGGCTAGATGGAAGCCGCCCCGGTGCAAAACACATGGAAGCCTTGGAGTTTGAAATAAAGCAAATGAAGGACTCTCAGACTGTGAGAAAAAAGGTTCTCTGGTCTCAGTGTTAATTTTGGCAGCTATTTTTAATTTTAATCTTTAAATGAAATGCATTTTAGTTTTAGTCACATTTTAGTCATTTCTATGCTAATTAGGTTTCGTCAAGTTTTAGCCGACGAAAACTCAAAACATTTAAGTCTAGTTTCAGTCCAAGCATTTATTTTTTTTGTCTTAATCTGGTACCAAACCTGGGGTCCCTGCTTTCTACAGCTGAGAGGCAGAAGAGCTACAGATGCATTGTTTTTTGATCTTGAAGAAAACTAAACTTAGGTTTTTGTCAGTTTTAGTCATCACAGATCTATTTTTGTTAGTTTTAGTCTATTTTTTGTCATAGAAAAAAGTCTGTAGACAAATAGTTTAAGTCATAGTTTTAGTTGACAAAATTAACACTCTCTAGTCTGATGGAACCAAGATTGAACTTTTGGGCCTCAATTCTGAATGTCATGTCTGGAGGAAACCAGGACCATCGCAACAGTGAAGCATGCTGGTGGCAGCATCATGTTGTGGGGGTGTTTTCAGGGGTTGAGGGAAAGCTGAATGGAGCAAATTATGGAGATATCCTCAATGAAAATCTGTTCCAAAGCACTCAGATCGTGCTAAAGGTTCACCTTCCAACATGACAAGTGTCCTCTTCCACCACCAGCACCACTGACTGTGTGTGAAGACGCTTTTAAAGTGATGTCAGAACCGTTTATGATGTCGGGCTTATTTGGCGAACAACGAACACGGGCATATATACCTGTGCATTTATACTCGTGCACCACGGCCTGGCTCAGCTTTGGCACCGTGCTCTGGTCCTCTCTGACGTCAAACTGATAAATGTGGACCACTGGATGAAATGTGATCCACAGTAACAGGAGTTTTAAAAGACTTTGATTCTTATTCTGAGAGTAGATCAGTGCTGAGAAATCATAAAAGTTGCTAATTTCTACAGGTGCGTCCCATATAAGATTAACTCATGGATTATTTAAGTCTTAGGTCTGCATATGAAACTGTAGCAGCAAATTTTAAAAAAAGGACAGTTTTCTTGGCCAAAATGCATCAGCTGAATTTATCTTGGATCAGTTTTTCTAATCATCTTTATGAGATGTTTTTGTGCATGAATAAGGAAAATAAGGCTGTCAGAGATTAATCAACACACTGATTTCTTCCTCCTTAACAATGCATCACTGCAGCAGGTGTTACCATGGATAGTTTGTGTTGTGGTCTTGTCATTCATCTAATCAATGTGTCATCCAGGAGGTTTTGTCCATGCATGGTTGCGATGGAAAAATGTAAATGCAGCATTAGCATCACAAAAACACGAGGTGTCAAAGACTGGAAAGAAAGCGTGAAGAGACTGAGTCAGCCTGGAGTTTGTTACCACTTCAGAGGTTGTCAACATACGGCAGTGAGCGGGAAGACAGCCAGGATGGATCCTCTGAAGTCTCACCATGAGTGGCACGTTTAGACAGTCGGTAGTAAGGGGTGGAGGTGACAGGCAGCAATCAGACCGAGCACATGCCTCAGAGAGAAACACAGAGAGGACATACACTCATGAAGCAGGGGTGTATGATCAGAGGGAAGGCCTGGTCTGGAGCCCTTAGTTTTCAGTCTTATCTCACTGGCTCCCTTTTAACCCTTAGAGCTCACAGCTATTTTTTTCACCATCATGTCTCGTCTGGACTTTTTGTCTTAAAAGCTTATAAAACATCAACTCTGTGGTGCACAGTCAAGCTCTATACACCCCAAAAAAAAAAATCAGAATGAAACTCACAGATTCTTATTGATAACACACAGTTAACAATAGTGACTAAGTTTTCCTTTGCACAGACTTGTTCTCCATCTCTCAGGGACAAAACAATGAAAAATAAACATTCTATGGCTAACGGTTTTCAAGATATCTGCATATATACAAAGAAAAAGTCCATGTGCTTTTTTGCAGTCAGATTCATTTGTGCCATTCCTCCAAGCAGTAGAGACACAGCTGGTCGACTGCCCCTCCCACAATGCATTACATGTCAACAAACATGGCACTGCCCACTGAAGAAAGCCAAAGTACATGATCAAAAATGGATTAAAAATGGATAAAAAGACGCTTATTATTGGATGTAACGCTGTGGATTTAATCTCCAAAGACCCCGAAGGTCACCAAAGTTCAGGGCTTGTTCCAGTGGCGTCCTTTAGGGCTACGGAGACATTGAGGGTATCAAAGAAATGGCAAAATGGGAAGCTTTCAGAGGAAAAAAAGCAAGTGTCTATGACTTATGGTTCAAAAGTTATTATTTTTCTAACTGTGTCACTTAGTGTTGCATACGACAATGCTGTCCTCAGAGACCCCGGATAGTCAGCCAAGTTTCAGGCTCACTAGAAAATGTTCTGTAAGAGCCACGAATGCATGGAAGACATGACTAGAAAGGCACAACAGAGAGCTTTCATAGAAGAAAAACAAGCTAGTGCCTATGACTTATAGTTTAAAAGTTACCACGCAATTTACAAAGAGGTGTGCCTGTGGCACAGATTCTTGCCACGTGAGCTCTAAGGGTTAGAGACAGAATTTGTAGATTTTTTGCCCTGAAATGTCTATAATAATTAAAAAAGAAGATAATTACTATGTTTTTCAGAGGTTTGTAGCAGTCATGTGATCCTTGAATGCCTAACGGGAGGCAGGAAGTGGGGCGCAGACATTTTGAAATGAAGGAAAGTTGGCACTTTACAGCTCTGAATGGACCTGCACGCTGCAATTATCATCAGAAAACTTGTGCATACAATGAATATAATCCCTAAACTTTACACAAAGCAGTGTTTTCCACAGTTTAACTGATTCACCCGACCTGGCACAGCCTAGCCAGGTGAAGGGAGACAAGAGTCTAAAGCAGTGGTTCTCAAATGGTGTAGTAAGGCACACAGAAGTGCGCCTTGAGCCAAGTCTTGGCGTGCTGCAGGAAATTGTACAACCATACATATTTGCTACAATTATAGAGTAACAAAAAACAGAGCGGAACAGGCATAAATGACAACAGAATGACACTGATGAAGTTGGATGTAGAACAAAGGAGGAGCTGGGGTGGAGGAGAGTTGTAAATAGCAGTTTCCAGAGGGAGTAGCAAAGCATAGACAGGCTTTGGATATGGCAGCATGAGTACGATTTGCTGGAAGCATGCCTAGAGTGCATTAGCTTGCCATCAGCTGATGAGGACTTTTGCTGGATCAGCTGATCTCAGTTAAATGGCAGTGCTTGATTCCATGGCCTGCCTGAACTAACACTACAGGCCCGACTGACTGTAACATGTAACAGGCTATTTTGTAAAGTTGTGGTTGTGGTGTGCCTTGAAATTTTGGCTTGATCTTCATATTATATATTATCTTCATATATATTTCAATTACGCATAGGAGAGAGGGACTGGTCTCACTTTAAATGTTTAAAAATTACTTGCAGTTTGAGAAAAAAAAAAATCAACTCCTAATACTTTGGACCAAAATATTTAAGTTATTTTTAAAAACTGGCCCCTTAAGCACCTGTCAAGTCACAATTAATGGTTTATGACCCTTGTTTAAGAGCAACATATGGACGGAAGGCTTTAACTATTTCAACAAGACAATGCTAAACTACAATCATCACAACGGCATGGCTTCACAGTAAAAGAGACCGGGTGCAGAACTGGCCTGCCTTTCACCAATAGGAAGCATATGGAGCATCTTAAAAAGAAAACCTGACGGGGGATCCAGGGCTTTTAGCAGCTAGAATCCTACATAAGATAAGAATGGGACAACATTCCTCTCATAAAACTCCAGCAACTGGTCTCCTCACTTCCTAGATGTTTATTGGAGATGCTACACAATGGTAAACATGGCCCTGTCCCTACTTTTTTGAGATAAGGTGATATTTTTCCTGAATGGTCAAATGTCTAAGTTTCGACATCTGATGTGTTAGATATGTGAGTCTGTTTCTTGTTTACACAGCGACCCAGCTTTTTTGGAAGTGGGTTTTTCTGTTGTCTTATATTATGAATGATGAAGGCTAATGCATGTTTATGCATGTTGAAGTAACCAAATTAGGGTCAAAATGTTACTGTGACTCACTGAAAAGACTTGGCCCGGGTTAAAGAAGTTTGTCTCATAACTTAGCCAGGGGCTCTGTGATTGGTCAGTCAGTAGACCAGTCAGATAGGGTCAGAGATTCAAGTCTGAACCTTGTTGTCCTCTTTCTTGAGAATGATGGTCAGCGTTTGATAAAACTATAAAGATGAGTGTTTTTATGTGCTGTCTTGCTCCTCTAGATAAAAATGAAGTAAATGTCAGAGAGAGCAGTGATTGTGCTGCTGATAGAGGGAGCGTGTTGTGACTTATTCACTGATAGTGACAGCCATTCATTATTAAATCAGACATCTGATCATAGGCCTATGATGGAGCTAAACCAGAGAGAAAAACAAACCAGAAAGCTTTTCTCCTTCTTTAACACAAAGCTGAAAAGTTTGAACTAACAGCATTTTGTGCAGAGATGTAATGTAGTCACTTAAATTTAAGAGATCTCCTAAACTTCCTAAGCTCTTTCTCTGTTTTGGAGGTAGCTGTCAGTCCTTCTTTTCTTCTCTTTTTTTTTATCTGCAGCTTTCCTTTCCTCTCCTCTTCGTCTCTCTCCGTGTGCACGTCACTTACATTATAATTTGAGACGCAGCTTCTTGCAAAATTTCGACGTCCCCACATTTCATTTCAAATTTTGGATTTTTCTCAAGTTAGACTGAAACTTCAGAGTCACACATAATCCCTGCAGTCATTTTATGGGGAACGTGACTTATTATCGGCGAACACAGGAGAGAATCAGCATGTGAATAAAGGAACATTTTTATACAGAGTTGCATTTTTGTCATGCCACAACAAAAAGGCTGCATGCATAATTTATGACAGAAGAAACAGGATTTTCTGATGTGTTCAGGAGATGAGACGGCCGTAAGCGAAGAGATTTAGGATGAAGCTTTTCAGAGTGACAGCCCTCCTTTGGAGTGACAGCGCCATGAAATATGACAGCCCTCTTTTTAGAGCCGAGCTTTTACATCGGGGTGTCAGACGCACTCAGGGATGGAGGAAATTTTTTACAGAGCTGATAGAAGCCCTCCTTTTCCTCTTTCCTCTGTCCTGTCTCATTTTTGTGACAGTCGTGTCATGTTGAGTCGAGCTTTGTTGGAGTTTCTGTGTTTGTCACGGCTCTGGCTGTGACTCCAGGTTTTCCTTGTGTATTTCTCTTTTCTCTCTTTCTCCTTTGAGTTTCTTTTGTCCTTGTCGTCTGTGTCAGCCATTGATTGTACGTCTGGAGCACCAGAACATTTCTTGGTAGCCTGAAGGTCTATTCAGCCTGCTGTAGAGCAAAAGGACCTAAAATTTACATCATAGAATATTAAAAGCCATCTGCAGCTCCAGTGTTGTATTATTCTATTACAACATTAAAAAGGCATTGTGGATTTAAAACCCTCCTTCTTCTACTAAAACAGACTGAGGATTGTGTCCTCATCTTATGTATCTTATGTAATTGTAAAAGAAATATAGTACTGATAATAATAATTTTTAAAAAAGTGTTTACCTCATTGGATGTTTTACACTTTTATTTATTTTATAACTCATTCATGATTAGTATTATCAGTATGCCTGGCTACCATTACACCATGAAGACAAAAGAACACTCTAAGCATCTCAGACAAAAGGTTATTAAAAAGTATACATACACGGGATGTCTGGTGAGACAAAAATGGTGATTTTTGGTGAAGACGCCAAACACTGGACATCACCACAAACACACCATCCCCACCTTGAAACACAACGGTGGCAGCATCACACTGTGGGGATGCTTCTCAGCAGCCGGCCCTGGAAGGATTGTAAAGGCCGAGAAAAAAATGAATACAGCAAAATATAGGAAAATCCTGGATGACAATTTCATACAGTTTGCGAGAGAATTACAGCTTTTGGAAAGGTTCACTTTCCACTAAGACAATGACCTGAAGCATACAGAGAAAGCTACACAGAAATGGTTTAAAAACAACGAGGTGAATGTTTTGATGTGGCTGGGTCAAAGCCCTGACCTCAACCCAATAAAGAATTTGAAGTTGAACTTGATCAGAGCTCTTCACGCCAGATCCCTGAGCGACCTGACAGAACTTGAGTGGTTTTGCAAAGAAGAATGGAGTAACATTTCAGTGTCCAGATGTCCAAGCCTGATTGAGGCCTATCCACACAGACTCAGTGCTGTGATTGCAGCCACAGCGGACGCTTCTAAACACTGGCCTGAAGGGGGTGAATATTTATGCACTCACTTATTTTACATCACATACTTTTTCTTAATTGACTTTTGTAGAAATCTGTTTCACTTTGACATTAAAGAGGATTTCTTGTCATTATTTCAGTCAAAAAAGCCAAACTATATTGATCATGTTTGATTTATAAATACTAGGGCTGTCAAAGTTCACGTGTTAATTAATAGCCCCTTTAACTCAAATTACTTTTAATGCCACAATTTTTTTTTTGTAGCACGGTTAACGGACTCGCATTCTGTGTGACCCTCGACCTATCCCGTTGTTTGGGAGATCACAGCAAGCACAAATGGATGCAGGACAGACTTTTGAATGGCAGGTTCAGCTTTCAGATCATGCCAGATAAGACTGAAGTTATTTGCTCTTACTGTCGACTTGAACGGAGTCACTCAGAGTTCGTAGAGTCAAAAATAGCCCATACCACTTGCTGGCTGAGCACAATCCAATCCAATCCAATGCAGAGACACCCCCCCCCCCCCCCCCCCATCTGAACCTCTGCAGAGTTTTAGAACCGTTCTTCCCCCTGCAGGCCGATTTAAGGCGGAAACACTTAAATGAATGCAGCCCAATCTTGATTTTCCATTCTTGCTGATTCAGAAAAGATACAAACGTCCCCACATCGAGCCTGTATGTCTGCTATTTCCTGCAGCAGAGCCATCGTCAACATCACCTCTGGGATTTGTTAAGTGATGTTTCTGTCAGAGAGAGGAATCTTTGTTTATTCAGCAGTGTCACTTATTAATATCAGACTGATGTGAAATACTCAGCGCGGATGCACCTCAGAAATGCTTTTGAACATGTGTTTGGTCTCCGTGCTACTGCTCTGTTGCTGGATCAGTAAAAGAGATGAAATGAAGCCGTTTGATTCAGACAAAAGCAGCAACAGAAATGCTGCTAAAGCAGTGACAGTGCACACAAATACCGACTTCTTAACCCTGCATTGTTATATATGAAACTGTCTTTGAAATTAAAATAGTTCAACCTTTACACCCATAATAAAAAGGCTGCACTAATCTTTGTGTATGCAGCCTCTGATCATTAGTAGAGATAAAATCCTTTCTGTTATTACATTTTATGTGTCCTGAAGTCCACCTGTGCAGCATCACCTCGACTGCTGTGGAGGCCTGGAGGGCAAAATGCATAGTGGACAGTGGCAGCCACTGTTGAACACTACGTGGAGCTACAGCACTGGGCGTTTTCTTCAAAAGAATGCATATTTACAAGACTACAACTGCAGGAAAACAGACGTATGAATTTAAACTTTAAGTTTCTGTCCTGTTGAACCCTTGTACAGTAAAGTGACCTAATTAAAATCCCTAAAAACAGAGACATCCCAGCCAGAACTTAGCTCTTGTGATGTTAACATACCAGTGTATCTACAGTAGAGGAGAATCCTTCTCTTTATACTAGTGCTTTTCAAACTTTTTCTGCCAAAGGCACACCTAAGGTTAAGTCAAATCTCAAGGCACACCATATTTAAATTGATAAGAAATAGACTTTTTTTTTTATAAAGTTACAGTTAAGGTGGCCTATAAGGGGAGAAAGGGGAGAGCTTTGGCAAAAGGTGGCAAATATGGGTTAAAGGTGATGAAAAAACATGGCAAAATTGGGCAAAAAGTGGCCAAACAAAGTCAGAAATGGGCGAAAATTGGTAAAAAGTGTCAAACCAATGGGTTGAAATTGGCCAAGACCTGTTGAAAGTGTCAAAATAGTGGCAAAAAATGGGTTATAATTGGCCTAAAAGGACTAACCGTGTAAGAAGGTGGTAAAAATAGGATAAAAGTGATAAGAAAAAAGGACAAAAGTGGGGGAAAAAGTGGTCAAAGGCAAAAGTGGGCAAAAGTGGCAAAACGGTGGCAAAAATGGGTTAAATGTGGCAAAAAGTTCCAAAAAAGTAGCAAAAATGTGTTAAATGTGGGGAAAAAGCTCTAAAAAAAGTAGCAAAAATGGGTTAAATGTGGGAAAAAGCTCCAAAAAAGTAGCAAAAATGGGTTAAATGTGGGAAAAAGCTCCAAAAAAAGTAGCAAAAATGGATCAAAAGTAATAATAAGAAGTGGCAAAAATGGGTAGAAAAATTGTTTAACTTGGTTAAAAATAACATGAATTAATAACTTTTACACCAATTCAACCCAATAATGGCTTGCCATGCTTTTCTGCTCTTAATGAGGTAACTGTTAGCCAATGATGATCCAACACTCACTGATATCATCAATAAATCCCACCTGGGGAGGTCCCATTATCTGGGGTTTCATACAGGGGTCCAGCCAGATCTGTGGGCCAGCCTGGTTACAGTTCTTGCCATAAAATTGCAGTAATAATATATGGTACAAATTACCACGGCACATCTAGACTTGCCTTGGCACACCATTTGAGAACCACTGCCTTATACCACCCTACTACTAAAGGACAGGCAGTCTGATGTGTACACCATGTGTTTGGGTTAATATTGCTGCTGTTTGGGAAGTGAAGGGCTAGAAGTTATTCATCATCCAGCATAGCTGAGTGATAATCAGCTAACATAAGCTAAGTAACATTATTTAATGATATTCTGAGGATCACTGTCAGCTGTCAGTCAGTGTTCTAGTCCTGTAATGTTAGAGACAGTCATATTTGAATCAAGTAAAGGGCAGGACTGAAAAATTCACAGGAGGTGATTGGAGGAATGATTTGTCTCTCACATTCATTACAGGCCAATCAGAGCAACAGAACAAAATGAGGTTGTAGGCATGCACAACTCCAGTAACTAGAGCTCCACAGACAGGCGCTGCCATGGTTAATGAACAGTGGAGCTTGTTGGTGAATAAAACTCATGACTAGGCTGGTAAAGAGAGGTGCAAAAACATCTTCTCTGCCAAGAGGAGCTTCCAGGGTGGTTTTTTTTTTTTGCTCTTGTTTTAAAACGAAATGTGACTCAGTTCTGCAACTTTCCTTCATCACTAGTGCTGTATTAGTGCTTTGACCCCCCAACCCAGTGGTTCCCGAACCTTTTCTTCTGACCCACTTTTTAGGAGGTACAAGCCATTGTGCCTGAGCTCTGTCCTTCAAGATGACAGCACTCGCCTCCACAGAGGGGGGTTTATCAGAGACTAGATCAGCGATACTCAACATGTGGCTCTAGAGCCTTTTATCTTGGATCTTCTTTGGCGTAATTTGAAATATTATTCCCCCAGAAAACCTTAAAAAAAGGGAAAGTTTGACCTCAGAAGTTATCCGTTACAAGTTACATTAACCAGTTTGTTTCCCACACTAGGCTTTAATTGTCAACTTTCATTTTTTGTCTGTATATTTCCATTGCTTCCATTGCCCTTATTTGCATTTTTTGTCCCCTTTAATCCATTTTTACTGCTTTAAGGCTACTTTAAGGTCACTTCTTTTTGCCACTTTTTGCCTGTATTATCCAGTTTTTGCCCCATTTTCCCCAGTTTTTGACTCTTTTATCAAGTTTTTTTTTTATGTTTTTGCCACTTTTGTAGCTGCCTTTTGCCATTAAATGCCACTTTTCCCACTAATTTTTGCCACTCTTTGCTGCCTTTTGCCCCTTCTCCAACCTTTTGTTGCCTTTTGCCCATTTTAGTCACTTCACTCATTTTTTTGTCTTGTTTTTCTCCACTTTTTGACCATTTTTGCCACCTGCAAACCATGTTTTGAGCCACTACTCACTCAAATTTTGCCACTTTCTGTCCCTTTTGCCATCTTTTTCCCCATGTTTGTCACTTTTTCCCAGTTTCTGGCATTTAATGCCTACTTTTCCCCTTTTCACCATTTTTGCCACTTTTTGACAATTGTGCCCCCTTTAACTTATTTTATTGCCACTCTAATCCATTCTTGCCACTTTTCACCACTTAGATTGTGGCTCTTTCAAACATATTTTTCATCAATTTGGCTCTTTGGTTGTCCAGGGTTGAGTAATGCCACACTAGATCAAGAATTCGGGTGTGGAGAAGATGGAATGGCCTACCAGCGGTCCTGACCTCAACCCTATTGAACACTAGTGGGCTCAGCTGTACATGCCAGAGTGACCAACACAACCACACTGGCTGGTTGAAGAATGGATACCATCCCACAGCAGTGTGCGACCAGGCTGTTGTGGCTGTGTATGGTTCTTACACACAATACTGAGGCTCCTGTTTGTTAAATGAATAAACTGCCAATACATATTGTTTCTTCAGACTTCAGTCATCCAATCCACCAAACAAGAGTCAATGCCAGAATCAGCTGTTTGGCATTGGCAGAGATGACTTGGCAAATTCTCATGGTGAACCCACATACTCAGCTCTGCTGCTCATCCTACAAAGGCATGTTCTTTACAAATGTGACATCATTTAAAAGAGAATTAAAACGGCTTTACAATTATATAAGATTTATTGCCAATAAGCATTGTTACAATGACGAAATTAATCTACCAGACACAAATTTCCTTATGTTTTGTGCTATGTTTATATGTGGCAGGGTGAGGTTTCTCCCCCCTCCTTGCACCTTTAATGTCACAGGGCCACAGATTCAACTGGCACCTTGGCTATGAGGTGGCTCTGTGCAGCGACAAAGCTGTGTGGCTGTGCCATGCCTCAGATATGTTTCCTGGCATCTTCCTGGAGACTGATTACCGTGTTTCATGCCCACAGTCAGCGTGGCCTTATCATTAGCATTTTTGTCTTCTGTGATTGTAAGGTAAGCATGCAGGAAATTGTTCCATGGCACCTTTTAGTCATGCTTAATTGGCATTATACCAGCCTCGGCTCTCTCTCTCTCTTTCTGCAGTAGGCTGGTGTGTCTGGCTGGAGATCTGGAGAAACTGTGGGTGGCTCTGGGTTTTTAGTCTTTGCTGCGTAGCTCTCCTGACAAAGGCTTGCTCATTTTCTCTGCACTTTAATGCGTAACATTCAAAGCTTAAAGGTGATAATTCCTTTGGTCCCTGCTGTCGCAGCATTATGCTGTGGCTCTGCTGCTCTCCCTCCTTTAACTCAGAAATGGCACCTCCGCTTTCTGGTAGACTTGTTTTTTTTTTTAAGGGAAGATTTCTTTACCAGAGATTCAAACGCACTCTCACTTTTCTCATCATGGATGCAAAACTAGTCAGATCACCCTCCTCAAACATCCGTCCATATGAAGTACCACCCTTTAATTAAAAGCTCTAGATGCACCAATGTTTGTGGGTGAAACTAATATTTACAGAGCAGGGAGACATGAGCGTCTGCTGCCATGTGATATCTGACGTTCGTGTGCTGTTAGGACGCACTGTTAGAAATCGTGTGTGTTGTTTTGTTGGCACTCATCTGCTCTGTTTGAGAGGCTTGTGGAGCACAGAAAAAACTTTTGAACCAAGTTTTCAGTTTCAGACTTTAGACAGTGAAAGATCAATATTTCTGTTTTATGTTTGACCGTTTACCTGCCTCATGCAATCAGAGCTGGTCATCAAAGCTCTTCTTCTTCTCTCCTCTTTCCAGCAGCAGAATCACCAAGATAACTGTCAGTTTGACGATAGGAAGCAAGATGGTCGAAGCGCTCTGAGCCCGTTTCTGCAGGAGTGACAATCTTTTCCAGCCAGTGAGGCATAAAGTATGTTTATGATATTCTACAGATGGTCCGCTCATTCCTCTGAGGTTTATCTGAAAATAAAGCAATGTGGTAAATGAGACTGGCTATTCACTTGACATATTTGATGTTTCGGCTGATTTTAAACATGTGGGAGCAGGACCCAGGGGTGAAAAGTAACTGATTACATTCACTCAAACTACTCTAATTGAGGAAACTTTTTGTGTACTTTTGTGTACTTGAACTTATCTCTGACTTCAAACAAGCACGGCGGCCCCAGGCAGCTACTCTTCACTGATGGCACAGCCAAACTCAAAAAGGAGGTCAGGCTGCATTTTGGATTTAAAAACTATAAAGACATGGGGAGCAGATAGCCTAGTGTTACTCAACCTGTCTCAACAAAAGAGCCAAACTGTCGACAAATACCTTGACAAGAGCCACAATCTAAATGGTGAAAAATATCAAAAAGCATTAAAGTGACAATAAAAATAAGTTAAAGGTAGCAAAAATGGTCAAAAAGCTGCAAAAAGTGTCAAAAATGGGTGTAAACTTGACTAAACTTGACTAAAATGGCAACCAACTTGGTGAAAAGTGGCAAAAATGCAGAGAAAATGGCAAACATGGGTAAGAAGTGACAAAACATAAGTTGCAGGTGGCAAAAATAGTCAAAAAAAAGCAGAAAACGCATAGCAAAAATGAGAAAAAAAGTGACTAAAATGGACAAAAAGCAGCAAAAAGTGTCAAAAATGGGTGAAAAGGGGCAAAATTGACAAAAAAGGCAAAAAATGGGTGAAAAGTGGCTAAAATTTGGAGTAAGTGGTGAAAATGGGTGACAAAAAATGAGTTACAGATAGCAAAAATGAGTGAAAAGGGGTGAATTTGGCTTAAAATTGCAAATAACTTGGTGAAAATGGCAAAAATGGGGAGAAAATGACAAACATGGGTAAGTAAAGTAAAGTAAAGTTGTATTTCATTCATCCCTATAGGGAAATTCATAAGTAGTGACAAAACATAAATTGTAGGTGGCAATAAATGGTCAATAAAGCAAAAAACACAGAGCAAAAATGAGTAAAAGGGACTAAAATGGACAAAAAGCAGAACACAGCAAAATGAGTAAAACGTGACAAAAAATGAGTTACAGATGGCAACAATGAGCGAAAACGGGCATCATTGGCATAAAATGGCAACAAAACTAAGTTGAAAGTGATTAAATGGAGAGGAAGTGGAAAAAATGAGTTAGAAGTGACTCAACTGGGCAAAAAAACAACAAAAAGTTCCAGAAAAACAGAAAAAGTGGCATTTAATCACAAAAAAAGGCAACTGAAATAGCTGAAAGCAGCAAAATTGATGCAAAACAAAAAAGGGAAATAAGAGGCAAAATTTCAAATAAGGGGAATGGAAATATACAGACAAAAAAATATGGTTGACGATTAAGTTTGACAATTAAAGCCTACTGTATTAGTGTGGGAAACAAACTGATTAATGTGACCTGCAATGGATAAATTCTGAGGTCAAAGTTTCCCTTTTTTAAGGTTTTCTTGGGGAATAATATTTCAAATTAAGACATAAAAGAGCCACATATCATCACAAAAGAGCCACATGTTGAGCAACGCTGGCCTTGTGGTTCAAGTCGCACCCCATGTATGCAGTCGGCCAGGGCTCATATCCGGCCTGTAGCACTTTCCCACATGTCTGTCCTCAGCCTTCTCAGCCCTGTTTCCAATTCTATCCTCTGTTGATAAAGGCATAAAAAGAAAAAAAAAAAACAATCGATTAAAACAATACATAGACAGATGCAAGCTGGACAAAAGAAAGGTCTTTTGTAAAATGTGCTACATGGAGGTGAAATAGAATTATAAATACTACTGGTTCAGGGTCAATTTTTAATGCAAGCCTTGATTTTTTTTAATAATGTGCCTGGTTTGTAAATTGGGATTGAATCGATTCAGGCAATCAGTTGCAATACCCAGCCCTACCAAATACACTGGATTTCCTGATATTGCTTTTCAAAATAAGACTCTTCAGGAATAATTAGCATTTGAGACTTGGCAGAAATAGAAAGTGACTATGATCAAATACTTCACAAAACTTTATTAGTACAATGCTAACAAACATAAATACGTTCTTTCTGCTTTGAGAGAGACAAAGCCACAGCCTGCTTCTTTTAATCATCCAAGTTAAACATGGATTAAAACAAACCCTTAGCAGGTAAGATGTTTGTTCCTGCTGCATCCTGTTCAAGTGAAAAATAGACTAGCAGTCCAGCAGTTAGCCTGCTCGGGGACCTTACGGTGAGCTCTGGTCTGAATGAAGCTGAATGTTTATGTCAAAGCAGAGTCAGAACATGGGGATTAAGTTGAAGTTTTCTGGCCCAAATCTCTCTGTTATGATACTTTTAATGACTGTAGGCCACCGTGGCTGATAGAAACTTACCTCACAATACATGCATGTAGCTGTTAATTTTCAATGATGGCAGTGACATCAGCTGACAAACTGTATTAGGATAGGCGGCTCAGTGGTTTTATATTGTTGTAGCGTTGGGGGTGATTTCCCATAGTGCCCTGTGACTTCATGGGGCGCTACATGTTACCCTGCCCAAATTAAACCTAGCTATGTAAGAGGCGAAAACTGAAACAGTCTAAACCCAAAATCCCCTCACACATGGAGCTCAGTTTTTGTGTGTTTACAGCAACCTCATTAGGATTTCACTTTACACTTTAAGAAAGCAGGTTCAAACCTTTCATTCTCATATTTAGCAGCGCCCCTTTCTATTCTTTTTCTTTTATCTCCTTCCTCTTTTTTCTATCTGTAGGGCCTCAAGGGGGTCCGTCATGTCTGGGAGCTAGAGGCTTCCCCAAACTGCTGTCAGCAAACATTTCACATCGCCGTCTCTAAAGAATATCAATAAATAAACAACTGTCAGATTGCATCCAGTTGATGGTGTGGTCCTCGGTAGAGAAAATGTTAGAATCCAAACACACATACTAGACTGCAGGTCTTCAGAGTGTGAGGCACGCCTCCCCTGGGGGTGCCAGAGGACTTCAGGGCAGCTGCAGTGTGAGAAAACATAGACCAGAAAGACGGATCTGCTTTGCTAATTTTTGCAATCTGAGGAGAACTTCTTTGTTTTATGGAGAGACTCTGGAGTCAGCAGAGAAAAAGAGGAGTCTGGATTCTCCTGGGTGTCTCCAGACGAAAGCTCCACTGCCATGGTGATTAATTTTCAAAGAGGCGCTCACTGATGACAGCATGGCGCCGTGGAAACTCTGGGTCAAACTGAGACAAAACACCCAAGTTTGGCGACAAGCGGAGGGACTGTTCTGACGGGAACATATATGATTAACAGTCACTGAAAAAAGCAGGTCTGCAGCATCCAGTTCTTCCTCGTCTGCTTCCTCTCTGAATTTTTTCTGTCATGAATTATAAACATGTTTAAAATTTAAATGTTTGAGATTAGGGATGCTCCAAACTCGAATAGCTGAACAAATGTTTGACAACACATTCTTGAGGATTATTTGGAGGAATATTTTGTCTCATTCTTAGGACAATCTTACATATTTATTTTTTAAGGATTCCTGACCAGAGGACCAGACAGCAGAAGCTTTTCGATCACGGACTGAGTCGTGCACAGATGACTGTAGACTGTGCTCCTGAAAGCTTAAGGGAAGATGGTGGTGTCTGCTGAAGAATATGGGTGTCAGCGTCTTTGGAGCATCCACCGTTGTCAGCACCTCCTCTGCTCTTGCACAAACTTTTTCAGGTTTCACTGAGATGAGATTTTGGAGGAAGTTGTTAGTTAGCAGAAATGAGGGAAGCTGACTTTCCTGTGCCTTGGCTGGGGAAACTGCAGAGCACAGAAGGTGAGAGCGGCTCTCTTTGTATTTTCACTGAGGGATGGCATTTTTAGAGAGGGGAAGTGGAGGAGAATTTAATGAAGCAACAACAATTATTTCTGTGCCTCAAGACAAATGAAAACTTAAAAGCTATGCTTGAGAACAACTGATTATCAACATTTTTCTGCAAAAGAGCCAATAATGGCACAACAAGCTTCAGTCTGTAAACACTTTCACATTCATTTTCTGTGTGATGCCAAGGTCAGTCTGTGTGCTCTAAACATGGTTAGAGTTCAGTCCTGGAAATCAGGGCTTTTATCTCACATACAGTGGACAACAATCAGTCAGGAAGTCTAACAAGTCTGACCCTCTATGATTTATTAGTGACCTATGAGAAACCAGATGTTGGAGCCACAAAAGAGCGATGTCAGTGCTGTGAGATGGAAATATGAGACATGAGGAAAAGCCTGTTAAGCTCTGACTAGAAGATGCCTTTAAGGAACAAACTGTGAAGCCTCCCAGCAACATCTGGAAGCAAAAAAAAAAAAAAAAAAGGCGTGGCCACAATGTTATTAGTGTAGTGGGAATTTCTAAAAAGACAGGAAAATCAAGACACCAACAACAATCGGTAAAGAGAAACTTTCTGGATTTACTTTGACACCTGCAGGTGGACACATCAACCAGCAGAATGTGCCCCGAAACTTTTGTCCAGTGCTCTTTTATACTCCAGTTTACAACACTCATTTGCATGCCTACAACTCAGGTTACACACAGATTTTAAAATATGTCATAAAAACCTGTTCCCCGGCCAAACATGTATCACCAGACTTAACCCCTCCTGGGCCATAAACCCTCAGATCAAAGATCCTTCTGCTATACCTCACTGATTGCCCCCGAACCTTCCCCAAGAGGGAACACCTGGTCAGACATTGTTTTCATTACTCTCAAGATAAGGCAAAGGTTTAGGTCAGGTTAGGACACAATTTTCCATTACATTAGACATGAGAACGACATAAAGTTATGAAATCAATGTTTAACAATTCAACAAGTCTCAGTCACCAGCACTACATTACCCACAATTCTAGCGCATTCAAGCAACATCTCTGATTGGTGGAGCTGCACATTTCAGCTGTGGGTTGCTCCAAGTGAAGTTAACAGTTGTGGAAAAAGTGGATAGTAGTTTTGAGGGACGACACATGGAACCTTAATATGTCACTGAGCACCAGATCAGCCAGAAGGAAATTTGAAGATAAAACAGTTTTAAAGGACAGTTTCAACCTGTAGAGGGCAGTCACATCCACATTTTTAACTCTAGATGCAGAACACCCTGTAAGCCCTCTGTTGTGCATTATCATGATGCTATCCATGCCTTTGTCGCTCCTGAAGAACATTCTAGCAAGCCTGAAACTTGGCTGACTCTCTGGGGCTTTGAATATGAAAGCCACACCAGTAACTCTGATACTGAGCATTCTTTATCCATTTTCTAGTCCATTTTTTAATTGTTCCTGCAGCTAGCAGCGAATGTTGTATTCTATGTTTGTTTCCTACAATACATTGTGACTGGGCTGTGACAACCAATGGCAGGCTGTTCCTTCATTGCAGCATGCTTTGCATGCAAACACTAAGAATCTGGAGAAGAGAGCCTGAATGACTCATAATGGAGAGAAAGAGACACAGAGAGGCCGTGATGTGTCCCTCTGTTTCACTGCAGAGAGAATTTGCTTTAAATATTGACTCAAATTCACAAAGCACAAGGACTGTTTTTGTGAAAATGCGAATATTTGAAGACTTTATGACACATAATGTTTGTATTCAACTTTTTGGTTACCAAGAGATGGGTGAGCAAGTTTGTGCAAAAAAAACCAAACAAACCCTTAGTCATTGTTTACTTTGTGTAATACGTATAAATCTTTGAGTTTTGATTTCCAATTCATTTTTCTGTTGTCTTTATAGTCCTGTAACTTTTTGACAATTCAAAGGACATTGCTGGAGCACACATATTTTTAAAGTTGAGTTTGTCCTGGAAAAAAGGATGTTTAGAGCTTGACTTGATTTTTTACAAGCTTTTTAAGACAAAAAGTCCAAGTGGGACACAATGGTTAAAATATTGCATAGGGCTTGAAGGGTTAAATGTCAAGATTTGGACCCTAATTAATCAACATTACATATTTTGACTAATTTAAGATAAATATGGCGCTGTCCATGGTGCTGAAGACTGACAGACTGACAGCTGTCAGAGAGAGTGAAGGGCAGACAGGTTCTCTGCATTAAAGTCTTTAAGTTTCCAACAAGTCAGCTGCTGTTGCAGGCAGTATTTTGGCTTTACTTTTGCACAACAGGAGGAGGCAGAGACACCTCTCCTGTCTTTTAAAACAGTAAAAAGTTGTAGCAGTTAACCTGCAACAGTTAATATTATTCTCACAGTCACCTGTATATCTGATTCACATTAAAGCTGAGGTAGCCCAACATAAACAGTCTCAGTCTGTTTATTTGATGTGGTTGTTAAATCGACCAAATCTGAGTGAACAAATGAAATATTTACACCCTTTGTGTCCTCTCTCGCTCATTGTTTGTTTGCAGTAATGATGCGGGGCGGTGTTGTCTACACAGAGCTGCTGCTCGCTCTCAGCCCTCTGAACATCTCTCTGCACTGCTGCAGGCATTTATTTATTTACTGGTTTTTTTATTTATTTATTTGTGTGTTGTTCTACCTCTCTCCAGAGTCTCCTGGCCAATTATTCTGACACAGCAAACGGCATAAATCTGGATCCACAGCTCGGTGCATGTATGAAAAGGGAAACCTGCAATATCTGACTGCTTCAGCCTGAAAATGATATAATAAGACCTGCTGTATGTGGGAGGATGGTAGACAGTATGAAGATCTGATTAAAAGATGATGGCATGTGTTACACGTTCACAGAGCTGATGTCATGTTTGTGTTCTTGCTTGAGTGTGAAAACGGTGCTCAGACAGGATAAAACAAAAGCACTTCTGAGACTTTTTTGGCACTTTTTGTCCTCATGCCCAAGGGGTTAAGCATACTCCATGTGCAAAGGCAGCCTAGGTGGGCCTGGAGTGGCAAGTCTGGAGAACTGGGAGAATTTCAGGGGGGCCAGGTGGGCCAGTGTACAGTGACATTAAACAGGCTGCTCTCCCTTGGATTGACACGCTCATTGTTGGAGTTGCATTTCCCCCACAAAACTCTCTTTTCTCTCTTTCTTTCTACTTTCTCTCTCTCTCTTTCTACACTTGGTCTGGCAGGAAGGGCCATCCATGTCTGTCGAAAGGAAACACTACGGTAACATTGGTTCCATGCGTACCTTGTCAGTGGTTAATCCCTCAGACCCAATACAGTCAAGGTGATGATGAAGAGAGAAAAATGGATAATAACCAAGGCAAAAATGGTGAAAATTAAGCACCCCCTGGAGGCTAGATTTATAAACTTGGTGTTTAAGAGAAGCCTACTCCACAGGCTTTGCATGGCTGTTATTGTGTAGCTGCTGTATTTCAGCCTCACCGGCAGATCTGAGCTCTGTGAGAGTTATTGGCAGATGGCTTCAGCTTCAGCTTCAAATCCATTTACACCTCAGTGCTGCAGGTCAGAGCAACCCTGAAAGTAGATCAAATCAAAGGAAGGCTTAAACATTTACAAAAAAAAAAAAAAGAAAAATCTGGGATGTAGAGAGAGACGAGGATAAAAGATGGAAAAAGAGAGCAGAGGGAGAGGTGGAGAGGAATGAAAACAGGGAAGAGAGCGAGAGGACGCCCTGCTGAGAGTGAGCAGAGAGGCTGGGAAATGAGTGAGAGATGAAGGGGGTATGAGTGATGAGGAGCCGAGTGGGTAAGATGAAGAGCAAAGGGAGAGGGATGGAGGCAGAGAGGGATGAAACAGAGAGAGAGGAACAGGTAGAGACAGAAGGAGAGTAAGGAGAGCAGAGAGTCCATGATTCACTGACAGAGGAGGCAGACCTCACTGTAAAGTTTTTACGCTTTAAGATACTGCAGAATGAGATGCATGAAACACATCTATTTTTAGCAGCTGAGAACACTTTTCTGTTGATGTACAAAGAGATCACTCTTTTCTACGCTCTCACTGAGACAAACAGTTCTCAGCTGTAGGGAGGCATAGTCCTGGAGCTTCTGCTTTGGGTCGATGGGCTTGGAAAGGTTTCTGTGTTCAGTGGTGGCGACTCTCAGGGCTGACATGATCTCCAGGAGTTTTAAATTCATTCAAAAAGCATCCTTTTTTAGTCATAGAGCACATTTTTATTTCCTTGAGGAGGAAACTGAAGCCTCAAATCCATCATCTTCTTCATGCATTGCTTACATCAGGGCTGGGGTGGAGCTCATTAGGGTCAGGGCTATCATCATCCCAGCACACTTTGCTCCAAACCCTTCTAAAGATGTTTGACTCGAACATTACGGTTCATAAAGGTTACAGTACGGTTCCTACCTCAGTTTGGGGGGGGGGGCTCACAGCTCTGTATGGGGTCAAGTCATCAGGAAAAGCAGGAAAAAAGTCCTGGATTTTGTTTCCCTCATTCACAAACCCTAATTCCAAAAAAGTTGGGACATCACGGAAAAAGTGAATAAAAACAAAATAGTGATTTGCAAATAAGTTCCAACCTTTATTTAATTGAATACAATATAAAGACAAGATATTAAATGGCCAAACTTAGAAATAAACACAAGTCTGACTTCTATGCCTGCAGCATGTTCCAAAAAACTTGGAACAGGAGAATGTATCTACTGTGTTTCAACACCTTTTCTTCTGAAAACACTGTAAGTGTGCTTGTACATCTGACACAGTCTTATTTTGGCAGCTATTTTTAATTGTAGTCTTAGTTTTACGCTTTTAGTCTAGTTTTAGTCCATAAAAAGTCCTCTCATTTTAGTCTTTACTTTAAGGGCGCATTCACACCAGAGCTGTTTGGTCCGCTTTAAACAAACTCTGGTCCATTTTCCTGGATAGTCTGGTTTGATTGGAGTGGTGTGAAAGCGCACACAAACTTTGGTGCGGACCAAACAAGCAAATTCTGGTTTGCTTGAAAACAGGGGGTCTTGGTCTGCTTCCAAACAAACCCTGGTACGGGTCGTTTGAGGTGTGAAAGCAGAGCGGACCAACTTGTGAACCAAATTCAGGAAGTGGCATAAAGCGTAATGATATACAGATTTATATATGGTTTAAAACATTCAAATACATGTCAGTACCTCGCTTGGCGTCTGTGTAGCCATAGCAACATGTTGTAGTATGTGCTGATTTATCTGTCTCATGTAAAGAATGACATGCTGGACAGATCACCACCTTGCAATGTCCCAACACAAAAGCAGAAATCCCAAGACAGTGTAGATTCGGTGTTTTTTCATTGTTTGATAAAAAAAAGACAAGCGGAAGGAGACTGATTTCTGGTTGTGACGACAGCACCCCTAGCGGGCAGAGGTTGTAGGTGTTCAGACAGTTTGGTCCGTTTGACCAAGAGCAGTGTGTGAATGCAAACCAAACCAAAGGAAAGTGCAATGATGCAATTTCCGTTCCAAAACAGACTGAGTCCCCCAGACTATCAGGTGTGAAAAGGACTTTAGTCCAAGCATTTATTGTCTTGTCTAAACCTGGGGGCCCTGCTTTCTAAAGCTGAGAGGCAGAATAGCTACGGCTGCACTGTTTTTGACAGCTTTACGCACAGTGGAGAAATATTACAGATTTTGAATATCAGATGAAAACTACATTACATTTTAGTCTAGTTTGAGTCATCTTGATGAAAACTAAACTTAGTTTTTGTCAGTTTTAGTCATCACAGATCTGTTTTGGTTGGTCTTAGTCTAGTTTTTGTGATGGGAAAAAAAGCTGTTGACGAACTTTTTTAGTGATCGTTTCAGTCGATGAAAGTAACACTGATCTGACATTACTAAACAGTGCTGGGTTTCCAATGTTGTATTCTCTGCTTCGTTGCATGTTTTATGTTCTCAATAGGAGACAGGTCTGGACTGTATGCAGGCCAGTCTAGTACCTGCCCTCTTTTTCTGTGAAGCCATGCTATCGAATGTCCGTTGAGTTTTAATTCAACCAGGTTATGCTTACCCAAATTTTGGTCTAAAGGGAGCAGATGGATTTGATTAAGGTTCAAGAGGCAAAGGTAGGCAGCTACCTGGAGCCATTTCACCAAGGGACCTCATGGCACAGGTAACCATGAACATCAAGTAAGTTACACATGACAAATAAGGAGTATGTAAATCCATGGTTCTCCTTCTCTGAGAGTCAAGCCCCTCAAAAGCCCACCATGTCTTCATAGCAAGTGAATTGATGGCCATCACAGCCATACCGGCCATAAACTCCCAGAAGACCCCTGCACAATGCATGTGGATGCCCCTGAGCCCACTGTGTCCACCAGCCAATCTGGTCCTGGGGATCCATTATGCAGTGAGCTGGATCAGGCCTGGGAAAGTGCACTTAGAAGCCTGTGGAAGTGCAGATTCCACTTCCATATCCAGCCACCGACTCTTCCCATCTCTGCTCTCCTAAGCATTAGACACATGGTCTTGCCAGGGATACTCAAAGATGCACCAAAGACAGTTGTCACAAAGCATTTCAGCCGGACCCTCTTGCCATCAGTGAACATCCAGGCCTCACAGGAGTATAGTATAAGACCAGGGGGACCAATACTCAAAGACTCTGGGAGTGCTACACTGTCTTTCCTAGTGTCTCTCCATGTATGAGTCCAAGTCTGCGGTTAATCTCAGCCTCACTGTTACAGGATTGATGGATCCCTGCACAAGTAGTTGAGTGGTTAAGGTGCGCACCATGTACGTGGGCCTTAACCACTCGAGGGTTCGAATCCAGCCTGTGGCATCATTTCCCGCATGTCTCTCCCCACTCTCTGCCCTGTTTCTGAGTCTATCCACTGTCCACCTATCTGATAATGGCCCAAAAATAAATCTTAAAAAAAAAAAAAAAAAAAAAAAATCATGAACCACCTCTCCTTGATCAGATCCTGCTTTATCCTGGTGTTATACAGCTGTGCTCCTTTGCAGTCTTTTTATTCTTTTGTGATGATGATAATGATCGACTGCATTCGTCTATGACCTTCCCCATTGCTCAAATTGCTGCAAAGACCAAAAAGGCTGTGCCATTTGAAAAAGACAACCATTAAAGCATCAAAAGCTGAGCTGTTTAAAAAAAAGTGATTAACTGATGGCCATTGTAAACATTAAAAAGAGTCACCAAAATGTTGAACTCTATAATTTCCCCTTGTCTGACATAATCTAAACTACGGACTGAAAATGATGGTAAACATTGTTAAGGAGAGTTTTTAACTGCACACACCTCTGCTGCTCTTCCTCTCCTTGCACACATGCTGGTTTAAGTTTGTGGAGACCTGCCAATCAAATAGATGGAAATGACTTCAGCAGAGAGAAGGTAGTATCCACCCACAGGGAAAGCTGTCACAGGAATAGCACAGCAGCACAGATTTACTAACCATGCTGCATTTTTTAAAACCTGACTGAGATATAATTTATTCCTGAGGCTCTGTAGGTTTTCTCTGAGCTTCCATGTTGTCATGAGTCTGTTGAAGGCCGAACCGGTAGCCCACTGTTAAGACTTACCCTGGTGTATTAAGTATGCAGGAGGCCAGCTGTCTCTATGTAGAGCAGAGGTTTTCAAGTGTGAGGCGGGTCTCCCCTGGGGGCGCCACAGGACTTCAGGGGAGGTGTGGAACCAGAAAACCAGAAAAAAAAAAAAAAAGGTGATTTGGTTTGCTAACATCCGCTGTGCTTGGGGCATAATGGGTTTATAGTTGCTTTGAAAAAAAAAGATTTGTCATCCAGGATAAGTTCATGGCTGTTGCTTTTTTCTTAATTAGAGAAGCTACAGAAGGTACTATATGTTCACTTTATGAAAACATTGTGTAAGGTGTCGATGTTGAAAACTCAGATACACTGAGGCAAAAGAGCACAAAGCCAGTAGCTGAATTTCTAAATATCTCCAAACACAGAGGCTTTCTGGGGCAATAATGTGGGAAAGGAAATTTGTGTTTTCATTTCATATTTTCAAATTTGCATCTCACAACTATGACTCAAAGATATGGTTCTGACTTTTTTATATCATAGTTTGACCTTTGCAAATCATTTTTTTGACTTTTGTCTCATATTTTGACCATGTAGATTCACAATTTTAATTTTAAAGTAATTATTTGATGTTTTAAACTCATGAAATTTAATTTAGTCTTTCATTTTGACATCAAAAACTCCTAACTGAGTTTTCATCACAAATTTTAACCTTTCCTATTTAAAATCTTAATTTTTTAGCTCATCTTTGGACCTTTATAACTCAATGTTTAAAATTTTATCTCATATTTTGACATCAAAACTTCATTATTTAGAATTTAATCTTATATTTTGACCTTAAAAATTCTTCATGTTGAATTGTTCCTCATATTTTCACCTTCTAAACTCTTGATTTAGAATTTTTATTCTCATATCTTGACATTTTTGAACTTCTAAATAAAACTTTTAATTGCAAATATTGACCTTTTTGATTCAAAATTTTAAACTTTTTATATCATCTTTTGTCCTTTTAAACTCATAATTTAGAATTTTATCTCATATTTTGAGTTTTTAAAGTCATGATTTTGATTTTTTTAGTACTTTAAGATCAATATTTTAACATTTGATTTTATTTTTAATCTCAAAATTGATCATTAATGTAAGTGTTTTTCCCTATAATTTGTTACCGGTGAAGATGAGGTTGACAGTTTATGTTATTTTGACCCAGTTATGCCCTCAGGTTAGACCCAAATTCAAATTTTGCTGCTGTGATTGAGTCTGACACCCCTGGTATAAAGGGTCACAGTGACATTTGACCTCCGGTGTTGAATCAAACTAATCCCAAGTGTGTAGGTTTGGGTCAAATTTGCCCAAAATCTCTAAATGCATTCTTTAAAAAGCTGTGCTCAAAATACTGGAGGTCACACTGACCCTTGACCTCAAAATGGGCTCCATCCATCCATCCTTTTGTCACATTCACAAGCAAGGGACTGGTGAGACCTCATGACCTTCACCTTGACCTCTAAAATCTGATTAGTAATCCCTGAGTCAGAGTTGATGTGCAGATTTGAAACAAGCTAACGATGGAAGCCCATGAGTGAATTTATATTCCTAAATTTATTCAAAACATGGACATCTCGTGTTTTTCTTCCTCCTTGTTATTCCAGAAGGCTCTGCTCGTCTTAATATGTGCAGATCCTTTTAACATGAATTGTTTAAGGTCCAATTTGAGTTTTACTACAGGGCAGGAAATGAAATTGAGCTGGGCCTTCTCATGAGTACGTGGGTGGGAGTGATGGTAAATCTTTTATAACTTTTAATTAAAACCAAATGAAAAAGTGTTTCAAACACTCTGGCTGTGGAGCATAATTTTCCAGCTCCATACATGAATTTAGAGCGATAAACGGGGGAAACATCTGTCGTTGGTTTTTATTTTGTTTGTCTCCCTGCTCCTCGTCCCTCAGGCACCATCATCTTTATGTGTCCTACATTTTCAGTTATTCATCCATTGTTCAGTGGCCCAAATTCCTACGTAGTCTTCCTCTCCCACTGATCGCTCAATGAGCTCTCTGGCTCTCTTCTATCAAATTTACCCACGACGTACACGCAGACTCGTTTCTTTACTGAACATCCTAGCCAGTCCTGCTCTGCATTTCATCAGATTTGTTTCCCTAACAGTCTGAGGACTTGGAGCACACAGATGGAGATCAGAGTGTGGCAGCAGCTGGAAACACAGTCGGCCTTCTCCTCTGAAGGAGTTGACAACAGTGAGAACCAAGTTAGGTTTTCATTTGTTAACATAGACAGAACATCTGCAATAACACAAATGTCCAAACCAACAAGAGCGTTCAGAAAGACAGTGCCTGAAAATACAAAACGCCCTCTTTGGGATCAAAGTGATAGCAGATTTCTACAGATTAATGTCAATGGATGAAATTATGGACTGTAAAATAAGTGTCTGTATAAATAGTCACCTCCTTCAAATCGGTATGTACGTGTAGTAGAGTCACCTTTAGCTGCAATCACAGCCCTGAGTCTGAGTGGATAGGTCTCAATCAGGCTCAAGCATCCAAACACTGCAGTTTTACTCGATTCATCTTTGTGAAAGCTCTGTCAGGTAACATGGGGATCAGACATGAACAGCCATTTCCATTTTTGCATGTTTACATTTAAATGTAAAGTTTATGTCGCCTGACACACAAGAGGGATGTGTTTCACACATTCATCTGGAAAACCTTCCATAGAAAGTGTTTGGAAAAGAGAACGCTTTGAAAAAACTCAGAGGGTGATTGGATGAACGTTCTGTCTGTCACATCTTTATGGGCCAATCAGAGCAACAAACACGTGAGGTAGCTGCTACCGAGGTGTAAACTCCATGGAGAACTGCATAACATGAACCATGGCGACTGTAGACATGTCAGTACATGACTTTTAATGCTGTCCTTTGTTATTCTTTTAAAAAAGAAATGTCGTCAGGTTCTAATAAAACTGGCGCTTTAGCAGCATCCACGCCAGTCTCTCCTGCCATATCTGCACTGGTCTCTTGTTGCTGCTTGCTTACATCATGACTCTGCCGTACCCAAAAGTACTGCCCCTCGACGCTGATTGGTCCTGTCACTTTCTAACTGGGCCAAAATGGTTCAGACGGGAGCTTTGCAAGATGGATTTACAAGTGAGAAACACAGAAACGAGCAAAGCCATCTGCTTTGCAAGGTTATATATGAATATAAATTCATTTAAATATACAGTGCTTAACAAATTTATTAGACCACCTGTCATATTTGTCTCAGAGACCATCCAGCATCATCAAGTGCTTTAATGCGGACTCTTTCGTTTTCAGTGAGCTCTCCGTGTTTTACCATTTTGAACAGGAATGAGGGAGTTTAAACTGAATTCACCTTTTTATACTCAAATTTGAGCCGGCTCACTGGGCTTCTCTGAGAAGTCAGAAATTAATCAAGCATAACAGTCAACCACTAACCACTCGGTGGCTGAGTTGCTGTCGTTCCCAACCACTTCCACTTTGTTACAATAACACTGACAGTTGACTGTGGAATATTTAGTAGTGAGGAAATCACTGGACTTGTTGCACAGGTGGCATCCTATCACAGTACCACGCTGGAACTCACTGAGCTCCTGAGAGCGACCCATTCTTTCACAAATGTTTGTAGAAACAGTCTGCATGCCTAGGTGCTTGATTTTATACACCTGTGGCCATGGGAGTGATTGGAACACCTGAAATCAATTATTTGGATGGGTGAGTGAATACTTTTGGCAGGATAGTGTATATCATACACGACTAGTTCGGTGTAGAATAGTATTGCTGGTTTCCAAGGACGTGTGGTTGAGTCAGTCCCAGACCAAAAACAAATTTATCTAACAAAAGTCAAAACCTAGAGCAAGAAAAAACAGATTTGCTCATCCCCTGGGGTAAAAAATGGAAAATGGTTGAGAAAAGCACCATCAACCAAAATGTAATCACAATAGCTGCAGAGCTCCTTCAGCTCTGCAACACAAAGTAAATAAGACTTCAAACTAAAAGCAGAGCTGAAATAGCTATTTTGAATTTCCAAGTAAACAAAACAGATTTTTTAACACATTTTTGCTTTTTGGTCTAACAATGACAAAATTAAATTTGTTTCTAATTCTGCAACATGATCCAGCTTTAAGGGTCTTTGTATGTCATAAAGTAGACTTTTATTCCTTAAAAGGCATGCATGCACGCATGTTTCCTTCAGGATTTCACAGTGTTTGTCCTCGTCATACACCATGTTTGCAGAATCAAAATATCCGACCTTGACTGACTTCCAGATTGTTGATTATTCAGGAAACTAGTCAGGCGTCAGTGGCCCTTACATGACTGGTGATCTGGGCAAATTAAGTACAGAGTCTTGATTTAGTTTAGGGTGAGTAATTCAGGGTCAAAATAAATTAAACATTCAGCGTCCGCTCTGCAAAAATAGGAGTCACTGCTCACTCACATGCAAGTGATGTCTCTTCAGGAGGCCGGAGTCTTCGCTCCTTTTACCTCAAAAAAAAAAAAAAAAAAAAAGAAACTATGTCATAAACCATAATAAAACAAAGTGGAATTAACCCACTATTTTCTGCATGTTTATTACACTTAAATGTTTCAGATCATCACACAGATTTTAATGTTAGACAAATATAACTCAAGTGAATACCAAAGACAGTTTTTAAATGATGATGTCATTCATTCAGAAAAAACGCCACCAAACCTTACTTTTTCAGCAGCGCTGGTTGTGGATTCTCCTTTCAAATCCCCCCTAGACATTTTGCAAAACCCTTATTTGAAAGCTTTGAATGCATGAACCAAGCTGAACAGCTACCTCAATATTCATGACAACAAAACACTTTGGTGCAGAAACTGGTGAAAACAGAGATCAAGGCAAAGGCACATGACTGTGTACAAGGAGGAGAGCAACAGCGTATTTTCAGGGGGATGAATAAGGACTGTTCTGTTCTTGAGTTTTTATATCTTTTAATAAAGTGTGCTTTATTGAGAGTTTTTATCGTGAACTGTTTTATGACGATATCTCTGTATCTTTTATTAATTATCCTACCTGTATCTTCTGGCACTCAGGATGGATTTAGACACTCCCCTTGCCTCTCTGTCAGTAGTTATTGGTTAGAGGTCACATGACCATTTAACTCGAGAGTTGGTGTTGATGCTTTATGGTGGATGTATCTGATTGGTTACATTTATGTTCTTTTGAATTTTTGAATTTTTTTCATGTCTATTTCAGTCTACATCTTACTTACTATCATCTTACTCTTTTTAAATGTTGTTTGCGATGTGTTTCTCATTACCCTGCTGAAGGCCACAAGCAGAAGCGCGTCCATCTGATAAAGTTGTTCTCTGCACTGGACTATATCCATCCTCCGTGCTCCTTGCAAGTTGGTAAAGACAGCCTCTATTTAAAAAGAACCCTGCATGATCAGGCAAGTTCATCTTGTTTGATAGATATTTGTATCTCTCATATGTATATTGAACTAGAAAGCTCACTATATCTGCATTTTGAGTAATTTGAGTTTATAAAGTCACCAGGAGGCCGCCATGTTTTGGTCCACACTGGCAGCCAGTGTTAGGGCTGCATCTCTGAAACGCTCCACGTCTCATGCACGGAGAATTTTAAGATTTGAGGTCTCTTCTATTTTTTCCTTGCACCATGAGTGGTTATCAATCAAACTAGACAAGAAAATGATGAATACAGAGCCATGTTTACCTAGTTGTACCAAATATTTATGATCACATTGGTAGAATATGTCTGAAATCTGTCAGATAGTGATGGGAAGTTCGGCTCTTTTCAGAAAGTTCTGACCAGAGCTGGGGCTGAGCACTGTGAGAGCTAAGCAGTGAAAGGAAAAAAAAAAAAAAACTGGGAGCCGGCTCTTCTGATTCACTACAAAGCATCGGCTCTCAGAGCCGCAGCTTTTGCGCCTGACCCATCACTACTGTCAGATGAAGGCCACGAGCTAAAATGCGTTCCCAAACGTCTACTCTTTATGAAGCTTATTGTTTCCACACTGTTCAAAATGTTGCAGGTAAAGATAAACAAAGTACAGGAAACACTTCCAGTTTGTGCTTTTCAAAGTAAAAGCCAACTTTAGCATTTCTTTGGAGAAACTCCTTTCGTATGTTCATAATGCTTTCATTATGAAAATCTACTGACACGCTTCCACTATACGCTGAATCCAGTCACTCGTAGGGAGGTTTGTTGTGGTAAAATTTAGGATTGACAGGGCTTTGGAGACAAAGCCAACGTGCAGCAAACTCATGCCTGGTATGAAAGCTGTTATAGCAGCAACAGCTGCAAGCAGCAAAACACACTGTCAGTGTGAAACAGTAGTTACTGCATAGCAACGGCGAGGAGCACTTGTGACATCCCAGTACGCCCGCCTGCATCCTGCACGGATTCTGAAAATCCATGTTTACTATTCAGAACAATTGACTGAGTTTCACTGAAGGAATGGTCATTTTAATGTGAGCACCTCCTTGAAAAGGCTTCCTCTCTGAACGGAGGAAAACTCATCCTCATCATGTGAAACTGTGCAACACATGGATAAAAACAGCTGAGCGCCTCAGACTGATTTAACTCCTGGTTTTGGTTCAATAATACCAATGTCAAAGTAATATTTACTGACCTTCGAGAGCAAAGGCCTTCCTCTTTGGCACTGTGGCAGAGTGAGTGTGTGTGTTACACAAGAGAAGTGACATAATGGCACATAATGATGGATGGGGACAGGGAGGGGGAGGCAGGGAGGGGAGCAAACTGAAGCAGAGGCTGCAACATTTTTGGATTTTATAGAAAATCTGTGCATATTTATGATATTTTTATGGCCCCAGTTTCCAAGCAGTACACCCAAGAAGTCTTCTGAGAGGTATCAAGGACAGCTGGCACATTTGTGTCACGTGCAAATGAGACAGGCACAGACAATTATAGAGGTGGAGCAATCACTTTTTCACTTTCCCAGGTACATTTGGATTACTTTTTTTTCCTTAATAAATGAAATAATCATTTAAAAATACATTTTGTATGAACTCAAAGGAATTTTTACTTCTCACAGTCATTGTGAGAGCCATTACCCACAAATGGAGAAGACTTTGAACAGTGGTGAAACTTTCCAGGAATGTCCGGCCTACCAAAATGACTCCAAGAGCGCATTGATGACTCATCCAGGAGGCCACCTGGAGAAACCAGAACATCTAAAGACCTGCAGGCCTCACTTGACTCAATTAAGGACAGAGCTCATGATTCGAGGATAAGAAAGACTGGGGGACAATGGCATCCATGGGAGAGTTCCAAGACCAACACCACTGCTGACTCATTTACTCCACACTGATGGTGAAGGCTGCTATGTAGAGTGGCCATCAGTATGAACTAATCCATCCAAACATGTTTATGCACCTCTGATGCTGCAGTGAGATTTGAGCTTGATCTTTAGTTTGCTTTGGGCAAAAAAAAAAAGTTTGAGAGACATCTTTTAAGAGCGTCTGCAGACTGCATCTTACCTCACAGAATAAAATGATCAATAAGAAGAATCAGAGATGCTTGAGAGTTTCTGAAGATGTTTTTGGAATACTCTGATATCTAACATACCTCACCCACACACTTTTTAACCTCCTCCACCTTTCATCAGAGGCGCAGCTGAGCGCCTCGTGCTTCATCTGCTCCTCAATTAAGTCAGCTGGGAAATAGATTTTCCCTTTTCAATATAAATCCGAAGGCATTCCTCAACCCTTATACCAATCGTCCCTCATCCTGACGTGCTCTGATTGGAACGATCATACCGCCGCCGTGATTTACCCTCTAAATCAAAATGAACTGAGCGCGGAATTGACCGACTCCTGCAGAGCTCGCTGTCGTCCATTGTCACAGCTGAGATCGGGGCTGATAGAGTGAAGGTCATCCTCACTGTCTGAAGCTATCTGTTACGCCGTAGCAATCAACAAAATCTATTTTCCATCACAGCAGCCGCGGAGGAGGAGATGGATTCGATGCACATGGACAGATATTGATTTGATAATTTCCGAAGGACGAACAGAATGGTCTCCCAACTGTTTTTATTTGCCTCTGAGTGACGCCAGAGCCCAGGTGGGACTTTTATACACTCTCTAGGAACACAAATTACCCCTCCTGATAGATGTTTTCACAGTTTTCAGGGTAATGACTGTACTTTTGCACTGTAAGAAGAGAGAACTCTAAGAAAGGGAAAGGTAGAGTATTTCTGCCTGTTACATTTCAGCTAATTTAAAGGAGAGACGAGGTAAAACGAAATGTCTCATTAGGCTGCTGCACTGCTGCCAGTACCAGTCATGCCTTAGACTCGTAATTAACTGAATCTCTGCATCTCCAGAATTCAACAAGCTGCCCTTTTTTAATATACCACTAAGCTCAGTGCATAGTTGTGTTTATGTTTGTGAGCTGTACAAGATTGTAAGTCAGTGTTTAGTAGAGTCACCTGTGGCGGCAATCACAGCTCTGAGTCTGTGTGGACAGGTCACCATCAGGCTTACTCCATTTGCCTTAACAAATGTGCTCAAGCTCTGTCAGATTCCACCGGGACCAGGCATGAGCAGCCCTTTTCCAAGTGCAGCCAGAAATTCTCTGTTGGATTGAGGTCTGGGCTTTGACTCGGCCGCTCCAGAACAGGGGTGTCTAACTCAATCACAGCAGGGGCCGGATTCAGGTCTAATCTGAGGGCCAAACAAGGTCACCTTTTTAACCATAAACCGTCAATCTCATTTCACCAGTAATAAAATAGGGAAAAAAAATTAGCAGTGATGATAAATGATTTTGATATTTAAAAGCTAAAAAAAGGAGATCAAAACATGAAATTAAAATTGAAAAATAATGTTTGTTTGTTTTTTTTTTTTTTTTTTGGAAGGCAAATATATTAAAAAGAAAGTCAAAATCCTGAGTTTAAAGGATCAAAATCTGAAGTAAAATTTGCAATAATAAAATTAAAAGTCAAAATTTGATTCAAATATCTCAAACTATGGGATTATAAAGTCAGGAGTGGAAATATGAGATAAAATACAAAATATCTGGTTAAAAAAGTCAAAATATGACTTAGATATTAGAATTATGAATATTAAAGCTTAAAATATTATATAAGAAGTCAAAATTCTGAGTTGAAATGCTTAAAGTACAAAGTAAAAAGTCAGAATACTAAGTTTGAGTGCTAATTGTGAGATGCAAAATTGACATTACATTAAAACACAATTCAATTTATTTTCCCACATTCCTGACTTCTTACCTAAACATGTTTACTCCTTACCGTTTTAGATTTAACAAATTAATACGGATATCATAAATCAGGGGTGTCAAACTCAAGGCAAACTCAAGGGACCAAATCTGGCCCGTGGCACAGTAATATTCGGCCCACCAGATCATATCATATTTTTATTATAACTGGCCCACCAGTATGAGGTCTGCAGATTTCCTCATATATAAAAATGTAAACTTTTCCTTGATGATTGAAAATATCCTTGTTAATTCATAAGAATTAGAACTAGTAAAGAATTGAAATAATTTGATAAAAAGTCAGGAATGTGGGGAAAACATTTTTGTGTTTTTATTTTGTATTTTCTAATTTTCAACTCACAACTATGACTTAAAGTTATGATTTTGACAATTTTAATTTTAAAGTCATATTTTCACATTTTAAACTCATGAAATTGAAATTTATCTTACATTTTGACATTTTCAACTGCTAACTTTGAATTTTAAACACAAATTTTAACATTTTCTATTTAAAATCTTACATTTTTAGCTCGTCTTTGACCTTTATAACTCAATATTTTAAATTTTATTAACTTAAACCTTCACATCTTAGGCATAACACTATCTCACAGTGCATTTGTGTTTTAGCCTTAGAAATATTTTACACTCATATTTTGATATTAAAAACTCATTATTTAAAATTTTGTCTTATATTTTGACCTTAAAAACTCTTGATTTTGAATTTTATCTGACATTTTCACCTTTTAATCTCTTGATTTAGAATTTTTTTTCTCACATCTTGACATTTTCAACTCCTAAATATATCTTTTAATCCCAAATAATGACCTTTTTGATTCAAAATTTATTTTTTTTTCATCTTTATAATCTTTTGACCTTTTAAACTCATATTTTTGAATTTTATCTCATATTTTGTCTTTTTAAAGTCATGATTTCGATTTTTTCTTTGTACTTTAACTGTTCAAGATCATGATTTTAACTATTGATTATTTTCTTTTAATCTCAAAACCATTTATTATCAATGTTACATTTTTTTCCCTATAATTTGTTACCGGTGAAGATGAGGTTAATGGTAAATTTTGACCTAGTTAGGCCCTCAGGTAAGACCCAATTTCAGAATTCAGCTCCTGCTGTGATTGAGTCTGACATCCCTGTCTTAAATAATTTAGGATAAGTTGACATTTTTAAACTTGAGGAAATGTGCAGACCCCATACTGATGGGCCAGTTATAACAGAAATACGATGTAATGTTGAGGGCGGGATTTAACTGTTCCACAGGCCAGATTTGGCCCCCGAACCTTGAGTTTGACACCCCTGCTCCAGAACAATCACCTTGTTGTCTTTAAACTATTTCTGTGTAGCTTTCTCTGGATGCTCTGGGTTATCTTCCTGCTGGAAAAAAAGAAAATCTTCTCCCAAGCTGTAGTTCTCTTGCAGACTGAAGAAGACTGTCCTCCAGGATTTTCCTATATTTTACCGCATTCATTTTACCCTCTACCTTTATATGGCCAACCATTGAGAAGCATTCCCACAGCTTGATGCTGCCACCACCATGCTTCACAGTAGGATGGCCAAAAAGCACCATTTTGGTCTCACCAGACCAAATAACGTTCCTCCTCTTGACCCCATGGAGTCTACCACTTGCCTTTTGGTGAACTCTAGTCCAGATTTAATAAGTTTTCCTCAACAGTGGCTTTGTATGCAGATTATCTCCCATTTGAGCTGCTGAAGCTTGTACCTTCTTCAGAGTAGTCATAGGTGTCTTGGTGTCCTCTCTCACTAGTCTCCTTCTTGCACGCCCCCTCAGTTTGTGAGGATGGCCTGATCTAGGCAGATCTACACATGTGCTGGGGGATGTTTAGTGCACTGAAGATGTTTTTGTATCATCTCCTGACTTATACGTTTAAATAACCTTATGAGTTGCTTAGGGTGTTCTTTATATTTCATAGTGTAATGGTTGCCAGGAATACTGATGAACCAGTGAGTGGACCTTCCAAGCACAGGTGTCTTCATACTACAGGCACTTGAGACACATTCACTGCACTCAGGTGATCCCCATTTCTCTGATTTGTGAGACTAATAGACCTCTATTGAATGAGGTCAGTCACTTTAAGGCATGATTAATTAGAATGACAACAAATCCTTAGCTTGAGTACCTAGACCTAACCTTATCATATCCAAAAAAATCAATAGAGCTGCACAAAAGTTGAAATCAAAGAACTTTAGGGCTGTCCTCACTTCTGTTTACAGTGTGGGCAAATTTAGCTCAAGCACATGATCAGACTGTTACATTTTTTTCTTCTTTGTCTGTCTGTTTGAGTGTTGCTTTAACCCGGTTACCGCCACCTAGTGAGTCATAGCTAAAAGGGTTTACAGAGAACAGACACTTGCTATTTTGAATTTTTGATCCAGTTTTAAACCCTCAGGCCCTTGGTCGACCTCATGTTGGCTCCTGATTTATCACAGATGTTTTGTTGACTCCTGAGGTTCAGATATAAGGGACTAAGACTGATCAGTTGAAGATGTTTTATTAGTAACATGGATTCAAATACAAACATGGAGTACCTCAGGCACTTTGAGGAGCTATCACTCAAACATAGCTAGGTCCACTGCTCTCCATCTAATCATCCACGGCTCTACTTCACACAGAAAGCTTTCTACAGTCCTCATGTCACTCTAACCAGTGCCTGTCACAGTAAAAAAAAGGTCTAGAAAATTAAACTAAATCCAACATGGCCACCCTAGCGAGCCTCCTTTCAGCTGTCGTCAGCCTCTTCAGTTGGCTTTTTGTCCAAAATGTTGGCTAGCGTTTTAAACGGCTGTCCCCAGTCTCCCAGAGAGCTGAAGTCCCCCGTGTCATCGATGACCCACGACTCCTCGATGGAGCTGAGCGAGCCGGCCACCGAGCCCTCGCCCTCGTACGCGTAAGTAGCCAGTGAGTCGTAGGGCGGGGCGGCGAATCCCTTCTGACTCTCCTCTAAACGCTGCTCGATGAACTCCCTGATCTTTTCCGCATCCCCCTCAGTCACTCTGCCACGGGAGGACAGCGTCCCCGTTTTGTTCACCGCTGCGAGGACGCTGGCGGTCTGACAGTGGATGTCAGGCGTCCTGACGTTGTCTGAGCGTGAGCTGAGATGCAACAGAACGCCGTCCCCGTAGCCGTTCTTCTCCTTCCTAGACAGGCTGCTGCTGAGGGTGCTGGTGCGATGTGGGTGCGTGTTTCTCAGGGTGCCCATGTCAAAGGCGTGAGTGTCCGCTTCGCCTCCACCTTCGTCGTCGTAGTGGATGACGTTATCGCGGATGTCCTCTTTGGATGTCATCAACGTCTCTTTCTCTTTGTGGCGTCTCTGGCCCATGTAAAGAGCTGCTACAACTGCAAGACACAAGAGAACATGGATTAGTCAGAAATGTGGAAAATTAAATGTTTATTTTAGAAGTCAGTGATGTCAAAATAACTTAGAAATAACATCCACATAGAGATGTAACAAAATTAAAAGTACCGATTAATCATTTCAGATCATTTCACCAAGTTTGATATTAAAAAACATTATAAATGAAATTAAGTAGCACAGGGACAACACTACACAGTTTCAGTTTGTATGGACACTGAAAGGGAACATCTCAAAATATTACAATATTGTGGAAAAGTCCAATTTGCAAAGGTTTATTGAGCCTTCATTCTATCACACTGGTTCAGTACAAACAACCACAATCATGGAGAACACTGCTGACTCAGCAAATGTCCAGAGGACAAACACTGACATCCTGACATCCTCTACAGGGAGGGTAAGCCACAGAAGGTCCCTGCTGAAAGGGCAGGCTGTTCTCAGAGGCTGTAACAAAGCAGATTCATAGAAAGTTGACTGGAAGAGAAAAGGAGCACAAGCAACAGAGATCAGCCTCAGAGAATCGGCAAGCAAAGCTGAATCAAGAACTTAGAGGAGCTTCACAAGAAGTGGACTGAGGCTGGAGTCAGTGGATCAAGATCCACCACACAAACAGGTCCAGGAAATGGATGACAAGTGTCGTGGTCTTAGTGTTGACCCTGTCCTGAACCACAGACAGCATCATAAGCTTCTCACCTAAAAAGAAACAGAACTGGAAAGTAATTTTCAATTAAATTTGGAACTCAAGGTCCCAAAGTCTGGAAGAAGATCTGAAAGGTACAGAATCCAAGATGCTTGAAGTCCAGTGTTTTCCATTTCCACAGTCAGTGATGGTTTGTGGTTCCATGTCATCGTCTTTATCAAGTCCAGAGTCGACGCTGTCAGCGTCCAGGAGACTTTAGAGTCCTTAATACTTCCACCTGCTGAGAAGCTTTGTGAAGATACTGATTTCCTTTTCTAGCAGGACTTGGCACCTGTCCACAGTGAAGCCAAAAGTACCAGGAACTGGTTCACTGACCATTTTGGTACTGTGTTTGATTGGCCAGCCAACTAGTCTGACCTGAACCCCGTACAGAATCTCTATGGAAATGTCAAGAGGAAGATGAGAGACCCCAGACTCAACAATCCAGATGAGCTGAAGGCTGCTATCAGAGCAACCTGGGCTTCATAACACCACAGCAGTACCACGGACTGATCGCCTCCATGCCAAGTCGCAAAGATGCAGTTATACGTGTAAAAGAAGCTCCAACCAACTCCAACCAACTACTTCAGATTTACTTCAGAAAGTTTAACTTTCTGAAGTAAATCCTGAGAAAAAAATAAAGTTTTACATGATATTCTAATCTTTTTAGACACAGCTGTAGATTCCCTAATTAATACTCCTAAATGATCTTAGTCTTTATTGATATAACAGTCAATTTTTTTTTTTTTTATTTGGTAGAAAGAAAAGACAACAAACACAGACTGTGCACAATGAAGAAAACCACTGACCAATATACAGTTGCTAGAAAAAGTATGTGAACCCTTCGAGATTTCTTGGATTTCTGCATCAATTGGTCATCAAATGTGCTCCGATCTTCATCTAATTCACAACAATAGACAAACACAGTCTGCTTAAAGTAATACTGCACAAAAAATGATATGTTTTCATGTTTTTATTGAACAAACCATGTAAACATTCACAGTGCAGTGTGGAAAAAGTATGTGAACCCCTAGGCTAATGACTTCTCCAAGAGCTAATTGGAGCCAGGAGTCAGCCAACCTGGAGTCCAATCAATGTGATGAGATTGGATGTGTTGGTTAAAGCTGCCCTGCCCTATAAAAAACACACACCAGTTTTGAGTTTGCTCTTCTCAAGAAGCCTGATGTGAACCATGCCTGGCACAAAAGAGCTCTCAGAAGACCTACGATCAAGAATTGTTAACTTGCATGAAGCTGGAAAGGGTTACAAAAGTATCTCTAAAAGCCTTGATGTTCATGTGTCTACGGTAAGACAGACTGTCTACAAATGGAGAAGGTTCAGCACTGTTGCTACTCTCCCTAGGCGTGGTTGTCCTGTAAAGATGACTGCAAGAGCACAGCACAGAATGCTCAATGAGGTGAAGAAGAATCCTAGTGTCTCAGCTAAAGACTTACAGAAGTCTCTGGCACATGCCAACATTTGTGTTGACAAATCTACAATAAGTAAAACATTAAACAAGAATGGAGTTCAGGGGAGGACACCACAGAGGAAGCCACTGCTGTCCAAAAAACACACTGCTAGACATTTGAAGTTTACAAAAGAGCACCTGGATGTCCCACAGCACTACTGGCAAAATATTCTGTCCATAGATGAAACCAAAATTGAGTTGTTTGGAAGGAACACACAACGCTATGTGTGGAGAAAAAAAAGGCACAGCACACCAACATCAAAACCTCATGGTTTGGGGCTGCTTTGCTGCCTCAGGGCCTGGACGGATTGCTGTCATTGATGGAAAAATGAATTCCCAATTTTATCGAGACATTTTACAGGAAAACTTAAGACCATCTGTCTGTCAACTGAAGCTCAACAGAGGATGGGTGATGCAACAGGACAACGACCCAAAGCATAGAAGTAAATCAACAACAGAATGGCTTCAACAGAAGAAAATAAGCCTTCTGGAGTGGCCCAGTCAGAGTCCTGACCTCAACTCGACTGAGATGCTGTGGCATGACCTCAAGAGAGCGATGCACACCAGACATCCGAATAATATTGCTGAACTGAAACAGTTTTGTAAAGAGGAATGGTCCTCTTTTCCACCCTGCACTGTGGATGTTTACATGGTTTGTTCAATAAAAACATGAAAACATATCATTTTTTGTGCAGTATTACTTTAACCAGACTGTTTGTCTATTGTTGTGAATTAGATGAAGATCGGAGCACATTTGATGACCAATTGATGCAGAAATCCAAGAAATCTCAAAGGGTTCACATACTTTTTCTAGCGACTGTATAAGCGCCGTTGTTGGTCAGACTTGTCTTGGCGAGTTAATATAGACATGAGGACGTCTAAATCTTTCCTTTAAAGAAGCGGCACAGAAACAGGTTCAATAGTTCAGCGGAGAAATGAGTTGATTTTGCAAGAGCTGAGTTCAAACACTTCTCTGTTTCTGGAGCTTCCTCGGCTGTCTGACAAATTAACAGGCTTGTGTGTTAACAGTCCCTCTGAAACACTTCGTTACTCTCTTATATCACACATTGTAGTGAAGTTAGACTAAAACAAGAGCTGATAGATCTCAGTGTAAAGTTCCCTCATGGTTACATGATGACACTTCCCTCCCAGGTCACATTGAGGCTAATCTTCCCGTCTCTCAGCTGCAGTCTGCAGCCTATCGCCAACAACGCTGACTAAAAGTGGGAGCCAGTGGCTTTGATGAGAAGAAGAGGGACTCCTGCTGTTTGCTTCAATCTTAAAATTAAACCAACAGTTCCTATCATCAAGAGGACAACTTTAAATATATTTGTTTGTTAAATGGAGGTCACATCGATCACATCTGATACATTTCAGGCTGGCAGGGAAACTAAACGCTGTTTGACTTCAACTGCACAGCGGGAAGAAAATGTGTGGTTGAAGATGAAATCAATGCCGAAGATCTCAGAGGAGAAACAAGAAACCAGATTTATGAAAACAAGCCAGAAAGAAGGGAAGTGTCTCTAAAATAAATACAAAACAGACAGTCTTACCTAGCTTAAAATATACTCAACCAACCCAAACCATAACACATCATTATGCCTTGTATGATAATAACCCTAGATTGGTTCACCTCAAACTTCCTTAAACCGCGTTCCAAATAATAATGCAAATTGGTTCTGTTGAGAACTTTTGGAGCATCCTCAAGCTAAAGATCTATGAGGGTGGGAGGCAGTTCACATCAAAACAGCAGCTCTGGGAGGATATTCTGACATCTTGGAGAGAAATTCCAGCAGAAAGTCTCCAAAAACTCACAAGTTCAATGGATGCAAGAATAGATATCAAAGAAGGGCTCCTATGTTAACATGTAACTTGGCCTGTTGAGATGTTTTTGAATGAAATAGCTTTGATTTCAATAAATATGACCGCCTATTGCTACAAATTCAACAAATGAGCATTTTCAGTTCTTTAAAACCTATTAAATGTTCTGAAACTGTTGTGCATAATGATGTGGAACAGTGCATTTTGAGATTTTTTTTGAGATTTTTTTTTTTTTTTTTTGAGAAAAAAAAATCATTGGGAGGTTTGTTCAATAAAATTTTAATTATGCTCTAACGGTTGATGACTTGAAAATTATACTGTCATTTGCTTTGACTATTTAGAAAAATCTGAGAAAAATATCATTTGCATAATAGTTGGAATGCATTGTATATCAGCCATTGGTCAGTTAAAGCAGGAAGGAGTCATTCAGTATGACGTTAAAAAAGACGCTCAGTGTTGTTTGAAGTAAAGGTTGTGCAACTCAGCGGTAAAGAGCTTGTACATATTTAAATCTTTAATTCTACACATTTTTTTTTTTTGTTGTATCTATTTTTGTATGTAATGTTTAGTTCCTGTACACTGAGAGCTAAGCTAAGTGGTGTGTGAATGTGTGGACGGTGTCATGTTGAGCAGGGCGCTCTGAGTGGCTGTAAGATGAGAAAAGTCAATTTATCACTTAAATATGGATCTAACAGACTCCATGCCATCCATTTATAATATATTCTCTGATATCTTTGCTCTTCCTTTCTCTCTTCTTTCACAGAAGAGTCAAGAGCATATAAAGGTGAAATATTATCAGGTTATTATTCAGAGTCATAACGCTTTGGTTACAGTGAAATGAGTCATTAAACTACAGGGATCTCTGTGTTAATGATATAAGCTCACACTTTATTCCTGTTCCCATGGAAACAACCAGGCATTCCTGTTATGGAGTGTTTTTTCCAGTTAGTGGAATATTCATTCTATTTATTCTCACCACAATTATCACTTTTTTTAAAATTAGCTTTTAAAAATATGTAGAAGGCGTAGCTGAGTGATGAGAAAAGCAATTAAAATAATCAGAACATTTAATTTAATTCATTTCCTTTAATGAGAAACATAAAAATATTCATGAATAAATAGTCCTATGAATAATGGGTGGCAGGTCACACTCTCAGTCATGAACAGTAAGTCTACCGGTCCACATTTAAAAAGATTTTAAGTAATATTTTAATATATTTTTTACATGTGTTTATTATATTATGTGTTCTTTTTATCGTCCTGTTTGTTTCCTTCTTCTCTTCTGATCAGCTACACTGAACAAAAGTATTTGACCACACCTGTTAACTATTGAATTCAGGTGTTTTTAATCAAACCTGTTGCCACAGGTGTGTAAAATTAAGCAACTAGCCATGCAGTATACATTTACAAACATTTGTGATTCTAAACGGGTCGTTCTGAAGAGCTCGGTGACTTCAAACGTGTTGCCAAATTGGGGTCCCATGGAGGTCAGCAAAGTCATGGTCAAGTTAAGCTAAGCTAAGTAAAGTTAGGCTATGATAACCAGATCTTATTTTCTTGACGGAATAATAACCACTCTTAAAAATTATAGAAAAATAATATTATTCATTTGTGCTGTAGTATATAGCGTTTTTAAAAATGTAAACTCATTTTCTTAAAACAGAATTGCCTTTAATTAGTGATGTTAATGTGGATAGGCCCAGTGAACTAAATGTATAGGAAGCAAAAGCTAGGCCAAAATGTGTACCAATGTCAGAATGCATAGAGTCCAAGAAACTGAGAAAACTTTTTTGAAAAGAATAAAATAGTCAAAAAGACAACAAAAGGGTTAAAAGTGGGAAAAAATGGTTACAGTAGTCCAAAAATAGCAAAATAAGTGGCATAAATAGGAGACACTGGGCATAGAGTGGCAAAAAAGGGGAATAAAAGGGCCAAAAAAGACATGGAGGGTAAAACAGGAAACAAGATGCAAAAAAATGTTTAAGAAACTGCAAAAAATGGGTAAAAAGTTGCAAAAAAACAGTGGCAAAAATAGGGTAAGGTGGCAAGAATAAGTGGAAAAATGGGTTAAAAGTGATAAAAAAAGGGGTTGGAAGTGGCCACAAATGTGTCAAAAATGTCAATGAATAATTAATTGGGAAAAGGGGGAAACCAAAAGAAAAGCTCCTTTCTTATTAACTGATAAAAATGTCAAACTGAACCACCACTGCATTGCAGCTAACTAGAGACTTAAAGACTCTGTAAAGTGAAATACGAAGTTTTTGTCGTAACACACTAGATATGTTGGAATATGGTTGCTGTAAACATGTGAAGACACCGAGATCTACATTTGACTGAATTTTGGATTGAGACCTTAAGGGTGCTTTCACATTAGGCCCAGTTGTTTCAAACCGCACTGGGGCGCGATCCCTCCCCCTCCCCTTCCCCCCGGCTTGCTTTCACACTGGTAATATCGAACCGTACCCGGGCGCACTTGCCTATTTACTTGGTCTGAAACAGCTGGTTGCTGTATGCACGTAGCTAGTTTACAACCCCGCAAAGGAAGAGAAAGATGAAGAAGCTACCATGGCAACCACTGGGGTCATGACCTGAGCACAGACTGCTTTTTTTGTTTTGACATGGCAAAAAGTCCATCCTGCAGCCATGGATGATTAAAATCACTTTTTAAGATGCTACCAACTTCGCTCTTCGTATCTGCACATCTACATGCAGCTCAGAGGATTAATTGGGCTCGCGCTGCGTAGATACAGCGGTGTTTGAGAAGACAGGAGACTTTTATTGCCTTTGCATCTCATCTCACTGACTCCAACATGTGTTCATCCGTAAGGTGAGTCACAACAGATCGTTTATTGGCTGGATTCTGATGATTTCCACCCTTCATTGAGGAAGAATGTGAACAAACTGCCGCGCTGTGGAAAGAAGTTTAGTTTTTACGATGACGTCATAAAGTTGATACGGCGCTCTGTCCTGTATCTGAGCGCGGTTGCATTCACATCTCATCCGAACCGTGCCAGAGTCCACTTGAATCGTGCCTGAGACCACCTCCCCAAGTGGGCCCGGGCCCAGTGCCCGGGTGCGATTCGTTTGCATGCACACTACCAAAACGAACCGGACTTTGAGCTCAAGTGCACTAGGGACCGGGCCCCTAGTGTGAAAGCACCCTTAGAGATTTTTTTTACCCGTTTCCTGGCTTGGTTTAATTTGGGCGGGGCTAATATGTGGACTCATGATGTCACCAGCCCAAAGTAGGGAATGACCCCGCCCCTCCAACACTACAATCTAAAATCACAGAGCAGTTCATCTCAGTCCAGTCTGTTGTTAGCTGATGTCACTGCCTCTACTGAGAGTTAACAGTCAGTAAAATGCTGGGTTTTGTTTTCATTGTGAGGTAAATTTGTCAAATCTATTAGCCACATCAGTCTATGGATCATTTAAAGCATCATAACAGAGATTTGAGTCAGAAATGATTTTTTTTTCTCTTCTTCTAATGTCATTTAAAGGTCAAATGACAGGCTGATAGCTTGAGTGCTTACCTCAATTCATGTTGTAGCATTTTCTTTTTAAGCTGTGAGGATCATATTTCTCCTGAGTGGGCGTGGCTTCAGCTCATTCAACAGACATGCCCACACCATCCTGGAGCAGATTTTACTGCCTTATTTAGAGATGTTTTATTTCACTGAAATTTGACCTGAGGGTTCATAACACAGTGACCTGTCATACAACAAATCTAAATATAGAGATGTATTTTCACTTTACAAGGTCTTTAAAGGACTGAAACAGCCACCAGACTGATGTTATGAGGCAAACTAAAAGGCTGGTTTATGCTGACTTCTAGCATAAACAAATGCAGTTTTCTAATGACTGGTGGGTCCACTCACACACAAACATAGGAAGATCCCTTAAATTCTAAAAATACTCTTGTGTTCTTAGTTCACACTAGAGAAACCCAAAGAAATGCTCTCCTTATTTCTGATGGTGAGACAATGAGTCAGCACAGAGTGCTGCAGCCCAGGTGTTTATATCAGTTTGCCACACCTGGCGTTCATCTGGGGCAATCAGCTCTCACACACCTGGCACTGCACTGATTGACTCACACTCAGTGAGAGGCCATGTTGAATTCCCTCACAATAAATGGGTAGAAGTGGGCTTAAGGCCAGCCACACACTACACGATTTTAAAGTCTTAGACAACTTTAAAACAGTTGGAGACCGCAGACATGAGGACAGTTTCAAACAATTTTTCATCTTTAATCCTCTGAACGCGCACACTAGACTCATCCAGACTGTCAGATCACTGGAGACCACACACCTGCCGACTTGCCTACGACCTTGCGTGATCACGTGACTTCAGAAAAAAAAAAACCCCACAAAAAACACAGATGTCTGTCAATGCCCTCTTGCTGTCCCTCCACAACAGGCTGTCCTGGCATATGTTACAGGTGCAGAAAAATCCAAAAAGAAGGGAAAGACTCAGGACAAAATCCTGGCTAGAATGAAGGTACAGTTGTGTTTATGGTTCTGAGCAGTGAAAGTACGTATGATCTGGCTGATGAGGCTGCCCCGTCTGCTCGCTCACTTAGAATCTTAAATATCCAAGTGTTTGACGTGATAAATCGATGCGATTTGGTGCAGTAAAATAATCGTGTTGACACCACACACACGCAGATTAGTTAGATAAAATTACAGTTTCCAACAGGCGCCACTCGGGATACGCTCCCACAATCGTTGGGGCAAATCCATCCATCCATCCGATTTAGAGTGACCAGTTCACCTAATGAGCATGTTTTTGGTGGTGGGAGGAAGCCGGAGTATCCGGAGAGAACCCACGCGTGCACGGAAGAACATGCAAACTCCACACAGAACCGGGAAGGGAACCAGCGACCTTCTTGCTGTGAGGCAACAGCGCTAACCCCTGCACCGCCGTGCCGCGTTGGAGCAAATCTTGCCTCAAAAAATTAGGCTTATTCTCTGGGTTTTTCAGCTCTACATAGGAGACTGGAGGCTGTTATAGCTGCATAAGGAGGGCCAACTCAATAACGCACATGTATTTGAACAGGATGTCATTACAGTCCCTGTTTGTGGACTGGTCAGGTGGCTGGATACTTTTGTCCACATAGTGTATCGGCCCTGTAATGGCTGAGTGAAATAATCTTTCTGGAGTGCTCTCTTTAGCATCAATAGTAACTTTGAAGGAGGTAACTGACATTGTAGAGCAACTTTTAATGGTGAGTCACATGAATCAGAACTTTTATAGCGATGTACGGTGTGATGCTTCTAGAAGTTAGGTAAATAATTGTGATCATGAGGAGCAAACAAGGGCAGCCTAGAGTTGGACCATCATGATCATGGGAAGCTAAACTTTAGCTCTAGGTCTGAGGGTCATTATCACAGATTTATCCATCTGTTCAGCAGGCGACCCCCCCTCCAGCCTGATGACCTCTCTCTGCAGATGTGTTGCCACGATTTTCTCCTTCCTCTTCTTTTCTCCTCCATAAGAAATCCAGAGATCAGTCCACAGAGAAGCAAACAAAACAACACTCCCTCTGGGTATGTGCTATAGAAACCAAACAAGGTCATGGCGTGGGGGTGGGGGGTTTAATGGGGGCGGCAGAATGTACAGGAGTATGTGATGTTTCAGCTTGTTCAGCTCTTTGGGAGTCCTAATAGAAAACATTTTATGGCTGCATCAGGGCTTTTTCTAACTGTGCTGAAGGAGGAGAGAAAAAGGAAGACAGTTCAGCAGGTCAGAGGGGATTCAAATAAGAGGAGGAAGTCTGAAGTCTATCGATGATTATTGGCTTTCTTTGTGGTGGAGGCTAAAGCTCAAACTCCATCAGTCAGAGCGTTTGGTGGTGGGCGAGGAGTGTACACAAAAGAGACGATACAGAGGCCATATGCAGTCACATTAACTAAACAATAAAGCAGTGTCTGTGCAGTGTGTTAGAGAAAGAAAAAAAAAAACATCCTTCAGGATTCCTTTACAGTTTTGATAATCACATTTTAAGACCTGAGCTGGAAAATGAACACCACTTCTAGCATGGCAAACTGTCAAAAATGAAAGGCATATGCACCCTTCCTGATTTTTTTCCTGCATGTTTCCCACTTAAATGTTTCAGATCATCAAACCGATCTGAATATTAGACAAAGATGACCTAAGGAAATACAAAATACAGTTTCTAATTGATGATTTCATTCATTAAGGGGAAAAAGCCATCTGAAAAATCATGAATTAAGTGTAATTAAATACATCTTCTTGAAAGCTGAGTTGCCACACCCAGGCCTGATTACCGCCAGACCTGTTGAGTCCAGAATTCCCTTATATAGAACCTTTCTGACAAAGTAAAGAGTAGGATAAAAGATCTCAGAAAGCAACACATCATGGTGCCACCTGAATAAATTCAAGAACAGATGAGAAACAAAGTAATCTATCAGTCTGGAAAGAGTTACAAAGACATTTCTAAGGCTCTGGGATGCCAGCAAACCACAGTCAGAGCCATTATCCACAAATGGAGAAAACTTGGAACAGTGCTGAACCTTCTCAGGAGTGTCTGGCCCACTAAAATGACTCCAAGAGTGCAACAACGACTCATCCAGGAGGTCACAAAAGAACCCAGAACAACAGCTAGAGACCTGCAGACCTCACTTGACTCAGTTAAGGTCAGAGTTCATGATTCAACCAAAAATGGCATCATGGGAGAGTTCCAAGACCAAAACCACTGCTGACCAAAAAGAACACAAAGGTTCGTCCCACATTTGACAAAAATTATCCTGATGATCCCCAAGACTTCTAAGATAACATTCTGTGGACTGGCAAGACAAAAGTTGAACTTTTTGGAAGGTGCATGCTGTTACAGCATTTCATCAAAAGAACATCATACCATTAGTCAAACATGAAGGTGGTAGTATGATGGTCCGGGCCTGTTTTGACAACTCGCCGTAATCGATAAAACCATGATTACTGCTCTATAGAAAATCTTAAAGGAGAATGTACGGCCATCAATTTGTGACCTCAAGCAAGGGCACCTGGGTTTTACACCAGGACAATGATCCAGACAACACCAGAGAGTCCACCTCTATAAAAATAAAATGAGGGTTTTGGAGTGGCCTAGGCAAAGTCTGGACTTAAATCTGATTGAGATCCTGAGGAATGACCTTAAACAGGCCATTCATGCTGGAAACCCTCCAACCGTCCTGGCTTCTGCCAAGATGAGTGGGCCAAGATTCCTCCACAGTGAAGTTAAAGATCCATTACCAGTTACTGCAAATGCTTGCCTGCAGTTGCTGCCAAGGGTGGAACAACCAGTCAATTTTTACCTCACTATACAACATACAAAGTCACTGGGACCTCCAAATGTGTAAGGCTGAAGTGATTAGATTATCTTTATTGTCACTGTACAAGTACAATGGCATTCAATGTGCCATCCTTAGGTTCTTCATTCATTTATTCAAGCAAAAAAAAAAAAAAAAAAATCTAAAATGTATGGAATATCCCTCAAATTCCAAAGAGTACCTGGATGCAGCTGAGGACCTCCACCTCACACCGGAAGTCGCAAAATCGTTACCATATCTCGTCTTCTAATACCGGAAGTCACTTGAACTAAGCCTCTTCTTTGTTGTTTTCTCCATGTGTCGCCGCCGTATTAATAGAGGCAAGTCTGCCAACTGAGGAAATACAAGTAGACAAAAAATATTTGAGTTTTCAGACTAACAAGTCTAACTTGTCTACTGTATTGAATGACCTAGCAATGACCCAGCCATGTTTCCTTCTGGAAACATGGCTGCAACATCGGCGTCCGGCCAGCCAGCTGATCTCCCGTTGCATATTATGTCCGTGCAAATTGATACTTGAATTTGGATCATAAATCAATTTATTAGAATTAATGTTATGTAATCGCTGTGCTTGTCAGTCTGAAAACACATTTTTTTTTGTCTACTTGTATTTCCTTATGTGGCGGACTTGCCTCTTTTAACATGGTGGTGACACGGAGAAAACAACGTAGAAGACGAGATATAGCGGCGCTCGTCCGACTTCCGGTATGAAGCTGAGGTCCTCGGATGCATCCAGGTCCCTCTCCAAAATCCAACCAATTCACATTCAAGTCCAAGTGTAGGTTTGAGAAAAAAAATCCCTCCGTGCATTTTGGATTATTTTGCTCTCAAACTCCAAATATGTTTGGTTTATCCTTGAGTCAGGTTCACAAGAGAAGGATAGATGACTCCTACATGTAATGAGTTCATCCTTGAGTAAAACGGATAATTAAGCAAAATTTGCGAGATGAACCTGCCTGATGACAAACATGAGATCTGGCCACCCCAAGCCAGGTTTACTTTGTCTCTGTGTAGAATTTATACACAGAGATTATAAAGCAGACAGCAGTGGTGATATTCAGACACACATGCCACTGAAGTTGTCGAATGAAAGCCTGAAGTTGATCTGAGTCCTGTGTTATCTGTGAAAAACAGGTGAGAGGGAAGTTTAGTCATGTTTCCTCCAGCTCCTCTGATGATCTGGAAAGGTCACGAATGCCTCGGTTCTTTACGCTTGGATTATCGTCGCTCCTACAAGCTGTCACCAAAGAGCTGCAGCCTTTGTTAACCAGGACAAGGAGAGAAGAAGACTCACACCGTCATCCTGAGGACTTTAGGACTGCGTTAAATGTCGGCCTGCTTGACTGGAAGGGTCAGCGAAGTCAGGCCATAAAGATTCCAGATCTTCTGAGTCTCTCTAAGCTTTGGACCCAAAGAAGAAGTCTCTTTCTGTGCCTAAACCCTAGCAAAAATAAAGGTGATTTAATCGGCTTTCACACTCAGAGCATCTGTACTTTAACTTCCTACCTCAGAAGTCACTCATCTTTTTAAATCCTGCTTAAACGACTCTTTTCTCTCATTCTAGTTGGAGTTTAAACAGCTTAGAAATAACAGTCTTTATAGTGAATATTCTGCTCTGTTCTGTCTCTGGTTAATACTTGATTTACTGACAAGAAGCACCAGATTTTCATAAATTACAGCTCTATGAAGACGCTGATGGTGTCTGATTAAGGTCAATTAGCTCATTAATGAATAACCAGTGAAGGTGAGGAAGACGAGAGTTTGGGCTTTAGGAACTGCAGAGAATTTACTGACTAGTTAATCAGTAAAAGAATGATCTGTGATGATTATAGGTCTGAAGTCACATCTGCACTAATGTCCCTATTGTTCAAATCACAGTAGGATTCTGTTTTAACTTCTGAATATTATGAGCTGTTGATAAATACTGGAGGCTTCAGTGATGTGACTGTATGTATCTAAATTGATGATTTTTTTATCTTTAAAGTTTTATTTTTAACTGCTTATGAAGAGAAAAATAGAATTGATTAGAGAAGAAGTGAATTGCTCCACAGTTTGTTATGCGGGTGGATCACAGCACAGCCGTTATATGTGGAAATTGGAGGTCCTTTTTTTTTATAAAGCATTCAACCTCAAAACTATCTTTTCTCTTTCTGCATCTCTCAACTTTGATGCTCTCTGAGCAGTCCATCCATGTCAGTCTGACGGGAAACACACTTTTTGGTTTCACTTAATTTGTTCTTTTATGATGTTTCCTTTAATCCCACAGCCCCAAGACAGTCAAGATCATTATGAACTAAAAAAGATGTATTATTAAATGACAGGTGGTTCTGACAAGAACATATTAAAAACAAAAGCTTTAGAGGTCGAGGAACGGAAGAGGGAACTTTTTTCCAGGGCCACTGAAAAAAAAACAAGAGAGACAATTGTTTCAAACCAATCCTGAAAAAAAGTCAGGATACTATAATGAGAGTCAAAAGTCTGAGATTAAGGTCATAAGGTCAGAAATCTGCCATTATTCTCGGAAACTGATTCAGAGTATAAAGTCAGAATTCAGAGAATAAACTCAGAATTGTAAGAATACACATTCCTCCAAATTATCATGCAAATGATTTTTTTGATTATGATTTGCTAGTTGATGCAAATGATAGTCAGTATATTTTTCAAGTCACTGACCATTACAGTATAATTTAAATTTTATTGAACAAACTTCCAATTGATAAGTATTGTTTAAAAAATGCACTGTTCCACATTAAACACAGCAGAGTTTCAGAACATTTTACAGGTCCTAAAGAACTGAAAATGGTCATTTGCTGAATTTGCAGCATCAGGAGGTCATATTTACTGAAATCAAAGCTATTTCAATCAAAAACATCTTAACAGGCCAAGTTCCATGTTAACATAGGAGCCCTTCTTTGATATCACCTTCACCATATTTGCATCCATTGAACTTGTGAGTTTTTGGAGAGTTTCTGCTTGTATTTATTTCCAAGATGTCAGAATATCCTCCCAGAGCTGCTGTTTTGATGTGAACTGCCTCCCACCCTCATAGATCTTTAGCTTGAGGATGCTCCAAAGGTTCTCAGTAGGGTTGAGGTCAGGGGAGGATGGAGGCCACACCATGAGTTTCTCTCCTTTTATGCCCATAGCAGCCAATGACACAGAGGTATTCTTTGCAGCATGAGATGGTGTATTGTCATGCATGAAGGTAATTTTGCTGTGGAAGGCACGGTTCTTCTTTTTGTACCATGGAAGAAAGTGGTCAGTCAGAAACTCTATATACTTTGCCAAGATCATTTTCACACCTTCAGGGACCCTAAAGGGGCCTACCAGCTCCCTCCTCATGATTCTGGTCCAAAACATGACTCCACCCCCTCCTTGCTGACATCACAGCCTTGTTGGGACATGGTGGCCATCCACCAACCATCCACTACTCCTCCATCTGGACCATCCAGGGTTGCACGGGCACTCATCAGTAAACAAGACTGTTTGAAAATGAGTCTTCATGTATTTCTGGGCCCACTGCAACCGTTTCTGCTTGTGAGCATTGGTTGGGGGGGCTGAATAGTAGGTTTATGCACAACTGGAGGATCCTACACCTTGAGGTTGGTGGGACTCCAGAGGCACCAGCAGCTTCAAATACCTGTTTGCTGCTCTGTAATGACATTTTAGCAGCTGCTCTCTTAATCTGATGAATTTCTCTGGCAGAAACCTTCTTCTTTATGCCTTTATCTGCACGAACCCGTCTGTGCTCTGAATCAGCCACAAATTTTTTCACAGTGCGATGACCAAGCTTAAGTTTTCATAAAATATCTAATGATTTCATACCTTATCCAAGGCATTGCACTATTTGAGGTTTTCCAGCACCAGAGAGATCCCTTTTTTCTTTCCCATATTGCTGAAACCTGTTATCTGCTTAATAATGTGGAACGTCCGTCTTTAGTTTTCCTTTAATTGGGCTCACCTGGCAAACTAATTATCACAGGTGTCTGAGATTGATTTCAGGGATCCAAAGAGCCCCGAGACACAACACCATCCATGAGTTTGATTGAAAAATTAAAAACTGAGTGTTTCTGACACTAAAATCCAATTTGCATATATAATATGGAACGCGGTGGAAAGTCAGAATTATGAGAATAAAGTCAGAAATCTGAGATTTAAATCAGAATTCTGAGTTCATAATTCTGGGTCTTCTGTACCTGATGCATCCAAATCTACCAAACTTTTTTAATGAAATGCTTGCAGCGTGATATAAAGGTGCCAGGTGGAGATGAGAAAGGTCAGCAGGCAGTGCACACACGCAACAGAAAAACACAACAGGCAAACCACCATCCATGTTGAGAAATTAATTCAGGGAATTATTTGCTGTTATCTAGCCTAATGTACTTTTTTGTTTCATCTTAATAATTACGGCTTACAGCTCATAGAAATCCACTATCAGAAAATATTTAAATATCACAAAGCACCAGTCAAAATCTAGCTGAGGTTGGCCCGCCGTTACGCCTGAAAGCACATAGGGTTAGCCCGGCTATAGATACAAGAACAGCTGTAAGAAGCTTCTTCTTTTTTCTTTTTCCTAGAACCCCCCCACCCCCCACCCAGCCCATCTTAGTTCTGCTGAAAAACATCCAATACATCTGGTTTCTATTTATCATTCAGACCATATAATCTAAAAAATACATGGACCTTGGGGTGAAATGACTGGATCTATCATGATGCAGTGATGATCTGATAAAAACAGGCCCTGTACAGTTCAAACGTGTCCCCAGGCCGTGTCTCCTGAATGGTGAAGCACCTTCCTGACATACATGAGGAAGTATATGTGCTCCTTTGTGTCAGGCAGAGAAGATGGAGGATGTTTTGTGTTAGCAGCTATTAGCCCATCCTCCTCTCTCCTCCTTTATGTCGTCTTTCAGTTACCCTCCCACTCCACAGAGGACAACAATAAAGGAGGGACGATGCCTGGAGGAGGCTGCTCGGCTCCTCTGACATGCTATCAGTCAGGCACACAGGCTCGGAGACACACAGTGAGACGCCTGGTGTTGTCATGTGATTGGTCATGTGGTTTATGTAACTGTGGATGTTTGTAACAGAAGCAGAAATTAAATTAGAGCAAGTGTAAAAGAAGTGAGTGAGGATGGAGCCTGTGAGAGTTGATCAACTCCTCAGGTTAATTAGACGCTCCTCATAGGACGCTGCTGCCCTCTAGTGTTGCAGCATGCACATAACAAACTGCTAAAATGCCTCTTTGAATCAGGGGTGAAAGTAGTTTTACATTCTTGCTATCACAGCCAGTTGGACAGCTGCGTACCACTGAAATGAGTTAAGAGTCGGAGGCACCACAAGGATTAGTGGGATGTCCCATTTTTCCCACAACAGCCCAAATCAATGCTTGCTGCCATTCTGATATATGATATTTTCCTTTTTTGTGCTTTTTTTGTCACGAAGCGTTATCGTGTTTTTCCTTCGTTGCCCTGTGGATCTTAGACTTTATGACGTTTGCGTTCATCACAAACTTAAAAAGACTTAAAAGCCACTTAAAAGTGCTTGGATGTGGACCAGTTTGTTTTTTTGTTAGAATGGGACTTTTAGGTTATTTTGGATTTATATGGGCTGATATTAAATATTTGTGTCATAATGAACTTTTCATTTAACTCAACGCACAATGTGGGGAGGTATCAATTAAATGTGAGATGCTTTAAATTATGACGTTCTCTGGAGAGCTTCATTGATTGTATTTACTCAGAGTTGTTGTTTATTATACATATCTATCTATCTATCTATCTGTCTGTCTGTCTGTCTGTCTGTCTGTCTGTCTGTCTGTCTGTCCGTCCGTCCGTCCGTCCGTCCGTCCGTCCGTCTATCTATCCTTCTATAAAAGGTTTTGTGTTGCAACCTGTTAATTAATGAATTCAGGTGTTTCAATTAGACCCATTAAGTCAAGTGTACAAAATCAAGCACCTAGCCATGCAGTCTCTATCTGCAAACATTTGTCATCCTAAACGGGTCGTTCTGAAGTGCTCAGTGACTTTAAGCGTGGTTCTGTGATAAATGTCATCTTTGCAATATGACGTTTTCTGAACCTTCATCCCTGCTGGATATTCCACAGTCAAATGTCAGTAAAATTATTAGAGAGTGGAAGTGTTTAGGAACAACAGCAACTCAACTACTATGCAAAGACCACGAAAAATCACAGAGCAGGGTCAGTGGCGCTAAGGTCCATGGTGTGTATTAAGTTGAGTGTACACTGTGCGATTTTCCTCTAATTCAGCCACAAATTTTGAGTCGCACGACTCACTTTGAAGTCGGGCCAACTTTCAGTCTGATAAGGTGTCATTTGTCGTGCTGTGTACGGGGGGTATGATGGCTGACCATGACCAGACTACAACCTGACGACCTGCTCCTGACTGGTTAGATGGATTTCTGGCATATTTGATATTTTGGTCCAATGACTCCAGACCAAGGTTGTTATAGCTAACTGAAACTAACTAAATAACTAAAAATAAAAACCATTTTAGTTTACTAAAACTAAATCAAACCTAAGCTTTACAGAAAAAAATGAAAACTAACTAAAACTGTAAAGTGCACATACAAAACTTGCTAAAACAAAATTTAAAAGAGACAAAATGTCCTTAGTTTAGTCTTGACACAACTATACTGACTGTTACCTACACCAGAGTCTGGGGAGTTAAAAATTGCCTGAATTGATTGGTTAAGACTTCATACAGGGGCAGTTTTATGTCCTGAGTTGTATTCAAACATCATCTTTAAACGAATAAAATGAAAAGTGAAGAGCAGCCTGTTTAAATATGGTTTCAAAAATGTATGAGGTTGCTTCAGCCCCTACATCTATCCATAAAAACTAAAACTAATAAAAACGAAACTAAAACAAAGCATTTTTGCAAAATAAAAACCAAACTAACAAACCAGCAGTAAAAACTAATTAAAACTAAACTGAAACTGAAAGAAAGTGAAGACGAAATAAAAATAAAAACTATTGAAAAATCCAAAACTATTATAACCTTTCCACAGACACTTCACAATAAGAGCAGAAGACTTTGGGGGATTTTTTTTCCTTTGTAAACTGTCAGACAACATCCTTAATCACCATGACAACAGCTGGAATGACTTTCTGATGCACCCCTGCAATGATAAAGTAAATAAATAAATGAGCAGGAAATATTCCTACCCGCGGACCTGCAGCTGACACAGAGGTGATGCTGTTTGTGTGTGGGATAGAGAGAGGTACCGGGACAGAAAGAGGGGGAGAGAGAGAACACAACTTGAAACACTTCACCCTCAGTGTGTGAGACTTTTTAAAAGGAAACTCCGTGAGTTTCTGTCACAGTTGGTCCTGACTTCACTTGCACAGAGTGAGCACACAAGTCATGCACGATGGTAGCGTGTCATAAACCATTCAGTCACACAGTATGATATGAAAGTTCTGCCACGACTGTCGCACGGTTGACTTGAAATCACACAGTGATTCCATAGCTGAAGAGTTCTGTACTTCCACTGGCGTTAACCCTCTGAGGTCTAAGGGAATTCCCTCAATTTTTACACTATTTCTTAATTAACCCTTTTAAGGTACTTGCAAATAACACAATACTCAACAGTTTCATATCAAAAGTTTCAGGTCAGTCTCAGCTTTACGTATACTGAGGCCCATTGTTGTCCTGGAGGACTGTGTAAAGAGTTATTTTAGTCCAAATGCAGAATATTGAAATCAGATCTTTGAAAATGTTTGACTGTCTTGGATGAATTGTTTTGGGCCTTTGAATAGGTTTACCAAAGTCTTGGCTTCACAAAAGTAGTGACTAAAATAAAAGGTAGGAGCAGGAAACATGTCTTTGTCAGATCGTTTTTATGAGCATAAATGTTGTCTGCCACTCTATTTTCACCAAAATGAAGCTGCGTCATCTTCATCACTGCTTCTCAGTATTTGTTCCAAGGCTTCTGAGAACATTCAAACACTTCACCACCATCAGAGATTAACAGCTCCCGTCTCTCGCCTTACCTCTCCTGCAAAAACCGTGACAGTGAGAGCCTTAGAGAGGAACGGTGACAACAGGTGCCCATTGCTCTCTTATTGGCCCTGTAACTCTGGCTGTGAATCACATAGGATGGCAAGTGAGGATGGAAGTGGAAGATGAGATTCTCCCATTCACAGAAGTGTTTGAAACGTATTTCTACGACATAAAATGACAACAATATTAATAAAAACATAGTTAAAAAGACCTCAGAGGGTTGATTTAAGCACAAAACGGTGCTGTCCGCTGTTTCTGTGAGAAATATTACAAATGTAATGGAAGTCAATCGTTTCCAACACAGAAACTTTACCTGAATTTCTGTTTATTGGATTAAAAAACTGTGTATTTCATGTAGTCTTTAAAGATCAAAAACAAACTCTTAGGCTTATCTTATTTAGGGTAAGGTGAGAGTTAAGCACTAATGCATTTATTTTGCAATCTTCATTTGTAATATTTTTTAATAAAACAAAGCTTGGACAAGAGATTTTCTTCTGCAGATTAAATAAATGTTTATAAAAGTTGATTGAGTGTTTGCAGAATGACTCTCAGAGCCCTGTTGTTAAGTAATGTTCTCAGTGTTTTGGTGCTGACTTCAGTTTGTTGGCATTAACTAACAGAGTGAAGATGATCTTACCCATGAGCAGAGCGACACACAGCAGGATGGCCATCAGAGCTCCGGTGCTGAGGCCCACAGGCAGGAAGATGGCCTCAGCTGAACACGTGAGCAGCGAGCCCCCCACCCCACATGAACACACCCTGATGGTGAGAGTGGTCGTGCTGCTCTGGGCGGGGTAACCGCTGTCTTCAACCACAACAGGAAGAGTGTAAACATCCATGAGCCGCCGCTGGAAGTCCGAGCGCCGAGTCACGATGCCGGCTGTGTTATCTGGAATCAAAGAGAGGAGGGAGATGCATCACTGGAAATGTCCCAGAAAGTCTTTATTTTCTCTGTCGGTGCTCCATGCAGGGACGAGAGTGATTCACGCACACAAACACATAAACGCAAACATGCTCCAGTTCCTCTGGGTGGCTGCAGGCCGGTGTCTGACTCTATCAGACGTGATGTTCACTGTAAAGGTACAAATAGAGGGAATCAGAAGAATGCTTGTAGGTGAAGTGTTGCAGAGAAAAACATGAAATATCAGTGATCCTCTCACAGAAGCATCCAGAGACCGTCTTCAAGTGCATTTACACTCACGCAAGAATACATCCCATTTGCATCTATTTATTTACTTTAATTGTGTCATTTCTCTGTCTCCCTTTATGTTTCCTTCTTCTCCAATGATTAGCAACACTAAATGGGTAAAAGTATTTGGCCACACCCATTAAATGTTGAATTCAGGTGTTGCAATCACCTAGCCATGAAGTCTCCCTATGCAAACATCTGTGATCCTCAGTGGGCCGTTCTGCAGAGCTCAGTGACTTCAAGCAGGCTGCTGGATATAACAGTCAGCTGTTAGTGATATTATTAGAAAGTGGAAGTGTTTAGTAACAACAGAGACTCAGCCGTTAATCAGAAGACCACGTAAATCACAGAGTAGGTCAACAACTGCAAAGGTGCATGGTGCATAACACTCTGCTCAAGTTTTGGACCTCCACTGGCAATAATGTGAACACAAAAACTGTGCAGCAGGAGCTTCATGGATGGGTTTCCATGGCTGAGCAGCTGCATGCAAGTCTCACATCACCACATCTAATGCCAAGGATCAAATGGAGTGATGTAAAGCACACCGACACTGGACTGTAGAGGAGTGGAAACATGTTCTGTGCAGGGATGAATCACGCTTCACTGTTTGGCAGTCAGAAAGGTGAGTCTGGGTTTGGTGGATGCCAGGAGAACATTACCTCCCTGACTGTAAAGTTTGGTGGAGGAGGGATAATAGCATGGGGCTGTTTTTCAGGGTTTGGGCTAGGCTCCTTATGCTTCAGCATACCAAGACAGTTTGGACAATGCTAAGCTTCCAACTTTGTGGCAACAGTTTGGTGAAGGCCCTTTCTATTCCAACATGACTGTGCCCCAGCGCATAAATCAAGCATTATAAAGGCATGGTTTGAGTTGTTCAGTATGGAGGAACTTGACCCTCTACAGCAAGGGTGTCAAACTCAAATCTGGCCCGTGGCACAGTAATACCCGGCCCACCAGATCATGTCATATTTGATTAGAACTGGCCCACCAGTATGAGGTCTGCAGATTTCCTCATATATAAAAATGTAAACTTTTCCTTGATGATTGAAAATATCCTTGTTAATTCATAAGAATTAGAAATAGTAAAGAGTTTTAAAAAATTTGATAAAAAGTCAGGAATGTGGGGAAAAAAATTCATGTTTTTTTTTTGTATTTTCTAATTTTCAACTATGACTTAAAGTTATGGTTTTGACTTTTTACATCCAATTTTGACCTTTTCAAAACATAATTTTGATTTTTATCTCATATTTTGACCATTTAGATTCACCATTTTAATTTTAAAGTCATATTTTCACATTTTAAACTCATGAAATTGGTTTTTATCTTACATTTTGATATTTTTCACGCCTAACTTTGAATGTTAATCACAAATTTGAACCTTTTCTATTTAAAATCTTTAAATTTAGCTCATCTTTGGACCTTCATAACTCAGTCTTGTAAATTTTATCTCATATTTTGACATTAAATATTCATTATTTTGAATTTCGTCTTATACTTTGACCTTAAAACATCTTGATTTAGAATTGTATCTCATATTTTCACCTTCTAAACCCTTGATTTAAAATGTTTTTCTCATATCTTGACATTTTCAACTCCTAAATATAACTTTTAGTCCAAAATATTGATCTTTTCAATTCAAATTTTTGTTTTTTGTTTTTTTATATCTTTTCACCTTTAAAGCTCATAATAATTTTGACATATATTTTTAGAGATCTGGATTATTTATCTCAGCCCAGCTATAAGAGCTTTCAGCTCCCAAACTGCTCTTCATTTGGTACCATTTTATATCTTGAAGCATTAATGATAAAATAAACTAGTGTTTAGTTGACTTACTTCCAAAATCTCGGACGGTGAAGTTTCTGTTGCGGAGCTCTTTGGGAGACTTGAAGAAGAATCTCTGACCGACAGGAGGAAGGTCGTTATCCACGGCGCTGACCGTCTGGATCACCTGATCAGGGAGAGAAAAACACAGGAGAGTCCATGTGACCTTTGAATGTAGGAAACTGTTATGTTCAAACTTCATATGAAAAAGTGGAAGTATATGAACCACGATGGAGTTAAACATGCTTCTTCTTCAACGATTTGTTTCTAAATTTTCTCTCTACAATGATCAGATATGTCTGAGATATTTTTTACCTGTCCGATTCGAGAGTTTTCACAGACGAAGGTATCTGACGGGACAAACAGCTCAGGATGAAACTCGTTCACATCCAGGACGTCGACAGTCACAGACACTTTGGTCGACAGCAGAGGATTGTCTGGAAGAGTCGACACGGAGGCTTACATGAAGTATAAACACAACTCTGTGTAGCCGGATGTTTCTGGACTGGGGGGGCCCAACTAGGGCGCTGACTCATGTGAAGGTGGCCTGATGCATGCACAGTTACAAAAACGCATCCCATATTTACCCTTCCTCTTCCTAATCAGTGGTTCTCAACAGGTGGGTTGAGACCCATAAGTGGGTTGCAGGGTTGTTTTCACAAATGTGTGCTTGGACAAAGTCAATTGTGGTAAAATAGTCTAAGATGTTTTTAAGCTGTAAGTAGAAATACATACAGGTGAGGACAAAAATATTAGCCCCGTCCCCATGAGAATGTCAGTATTTCCAAGAGAGAGAGAGAATTAACACAGCTTTTCAAAACATCCTAGTTTTATTTTGGATGCTCACATTATTTAACTTTGCACACAGGAACAAAATTATTCCACAAAAACTACCAGGGTCTAAATAATTAGCCCCCTGATGCTAATAGTTGTCTCCTTTTTGCTGGATGAAAGCCTGCAGTCGTTTGTTGAAGTTTCAAGTCTCTGACATGTCTGAGGAATCCTAACCCAGTCTTCTTTCTCTAAAGCTCCTCAAGATTCGATGGTCCTCTAGCATGGACCTTGGTCTCCAGTTCACCCCACAGCTTTTCAGTGAGACTCAAGTCAGGTCTCAGTGCAGGCAAGTTAATAAGGTTTACTTTGGTCTTCTGGAGGTCGTTCTTCACCAGGAGCCACGTATGTTTTGGGTTGAATGAGGGCGCTTTCAGACAAACACGGTTCTGGCAATGATTCTGGTTCTGTTCTGTAGACCTAGAACCTTGGTGCTTTCTGGTGAGCCAGCCCGTGTTCACATCAGCAGAACCAAAGTAGGAGGACATAATGGACATGTATCACCACGTCCTGCTCCACTTTTGCCCAAGTCTTTCCTGCTGTCCCAGAATTCCTTCTTCAGTTTCTTGAGTAAATCAATTATTTAGTCTGGTGTTCAGGTGAATCCATCCTTTGCCATCTCTTGATATATAACATGCTCTTCCTTGTTCTACTCTCAAGCTTCAACTGGAATTCTGTCGATGCCCAGATCACAACCAAAAATTTTGTCTCCACATGTTCTTTTTTTTCTGCTCATCTTCATAAACTAGAATGTGACACGCCCACTGATGATGTCACGGTTCCCGAGAAAGAACCACTATTTTTGATTCCAGCTGAGAACCAACTTTTCAGGTTCAGAACCAATTTTTTCCCGGTTTGAACACGCTTGGCCGGTTCCGGTTCAAATTTAGGTTCAGGAACCGGAACCGGCTGCTGACTGCTTCAAGTTTTCTTTCTAAATCTTCACATATCCTTCTTTCTTCATGATTCTTCCACCTTTATGCAATTCCCTGAAGCATCCCCACAGCATAATACTCTCATCACTGTGTTTCACTGTGGGGATGTTGTTAGTGATGGTCTTCTTTTACCTTATTCCCACTGGACTACTATTACTTAGGGACCTCTGGTAATTTGTAATAATCTCACAGGGCGTCTGTGTTTTTAATCCCGTGAGAATCAACAATATGTGTGATTCACTGTGTAAAGATTCCAGAGAAAACTGTGGACCATATGCTAGCACACACACAGAGGTCCATGGGTAATTTTAGGCATCACTGTAATTTAGGGTGGTAATTAGGTTTTTTACAGCCTGTGAGGCTTTTCCTGCTTCTTTTTCTGATTGAAAACCTAATAGAGACTTCACAGGGCATTATTAGCAAGGTTTTGACACATAAAGGTTATAAATAGTGCTTCTCTTCCAGTTAACTGCAGCATATGTGAGAAAATGGCTTTATTTTACTAAACTAGTGTCTATTGTCCAAATGTGTGTTCACCGCTGCTCTCTTCATATGCACAGCTCTTCTGCTCAGTGTCTGATCTTATATCAGGATTATTCAGCTGTACAGTTCATGCATAACACAATTTACGATTTGAAAATGTGTCGTTCAACATTCAGTGGCTAGGCTGCAACAGCTGATCTCCACAAGGAGGGTTCTGAATTTGGAAAAACTAAAATGTTCATAATGCTGACTTCAAGCATTATTTCCTATGAAGGCGTGTATTTTTAGAGAAACTTAAAACCATCAGCTGCTTAACCTGGCACACCAGATCCATCTGGTAAAACCTCTCATAGACAGTGTTTGGGAAAGGGCAGAGCCTTTGAAAAAAAACTCGGAGGGTGATTGGATGAATGCTCTGTTTGTACATCTTTACAGGCCAATCATGACATAGCCGCAACTGAGCTGCGCCCCTACCAAGGAGTAAAACTCCATAGAGAGCTGCCTAACGCGAACCATGGTGACAGTAGACATGTTAGTACACAACTTTTGTCCTTTTTGAAAGAAAACAACTCACTGCTGTTCTTTGTTCTTCTTTTAACAAAGAAATGTCGTCAAGTTCTGATAAAACTGGTGCTTTAGCAGCATCCACGCTAATCTCTTCCGCCATAATTGCACTGGCCTCCTGTTGCTGCTTGCTTACATCATGACTTCGCCGCACCTGAAAGTACTGCCCCTTGTCGCTTATTGGTCCTGTCACTTTCTAACCGGGCCCAAACGGTTCAGACGGGAGCTTAAACGGGCCTATCCATCTCCTTTGCAAAGTTATCAGCTGCTTATCAGATATCCCAACTGCACAGTAGATCATTTTTCCTAGGTTGCAAGGGGTCATATAATTCAAAAATCACTTTTTCAGGCTTTGCTAACAAAAATATGTCCCCCTGGCCTGTCCACAATCCCCTCAAGTACCAGAAAAATCCATTCTCTTCCGCCCTCTCTTTCTCCACCTTTCAGAAAATGTGTGCTGAAACAAGCCTTTCTCAGATTTTAATCCTAGTGACCTCACATGGGGAGTAAGCACCCGCCCCTAAACCTGGGGGTGGGTGCGTTGATGGTTCAAATCCCAGTCAGGTCCTAAACTTTGGATAAAAATGTCTGTAACAACAGGAGAGTCACATCCATTTCTTGAGAGGGGTGTGGCCATGGGCGGAGTCAGACAGCTCATTAACATTTAAAGCCACAGACACAGAAACAACTCATTCTGAGAAGGGCTGAAACAGAGGGGTTTTTAGACACGCAAAAATCCAATACTGGGGAGTTTTTTCAGCAACAACCTTCACAGGGATGTTTCAGGGACATCTGAGAACAATATACACTTGTCTTAAAAGGGTAAAATATGTCACTTTTAAAATTGCAAATTTACAGTTCAATTTTTGGACTGGACAGATTGTGTTTTATTTTTGAGTACATTTATTTAAAGCCCCTCAACAGAAAGTTTTCACTTTCATTTGGCCAATGAGTAAAAAACTGAATAAATGGATGAGTTTAGAAAGTCTAAATAAAACAATTAAGAGAAGCTGAGCCAAAAAAAGAAATATGTACATGCTTACAAAGCACAAGTAATATGTATTCACATGGAGCACAAATAGAGTGATGAATCATGTGAGACAAAAGACATATTACACAAACATCTGGGAAAATACCATGATTTCAAATACTTATTTATACCTAGTGAAGCTGTCAGTAATGCCTCACTTGTCCACTAGATGGAGCCAGATCTCCATCAAACATGATCCCAGCTCCCTGTGTGTTTATCATCAGCTGAGATGCCGCCTCTCTGTGTGTCTATATGAGTAAACATATTTAAATAAACCTCGTGTCACAGAGGTGCTGGATAATCTTCATCTTAATTATTTACCATCATTAACTTCTGTTTCTCTGTGATTGACTGGGAGGATTTACATCCTAGCTTCATTAACTTGTGACAGAGGGGTGTGTGTGTGTGTTGGGGGGGGGGGTAGTCAAGTTGGCAGATTTGTGACTCAGCAGCCCTTTGACTCCTGGAGGAGGAGCTCGCTGTGGAAATCAGACGGTGCACTCACAGTCTGGATGAATTAAGCTGCTGGCTCAAATCTACTAAATTTAGTTTCCACCACAGCTGCAGCTGATCTCAGCCAGCAGAGGACGGGGACGGGGACAGGGACAGGGGCAGGGGCGGGGGGGGTGCAGGTTTAGGTATCAGGTGCGTTTTAGAAAGCTGATGTGTTAGCTCACCTGAAGAAATATTTTCGGTCACGGCTGTAATTTTATTAAATCTGAGTTTTAGGGATGAACATCCAACTTCTTATAAGCACTGTCATCAAGCTCCAATCACGATTCTTGCATTGCTTTGTGAAAAGAGGGTTTGTTGAGTCAGATAAAGGGTGTAAAAAGTGCAGGATACTTACTGACTTTGGTCGCCACCACAGTGATGTTGTGTTGAACCGCCGTCTCTCTGTCCAGGTAGTCGTTGGTTGAAATGGTTCCTTCGACTGTGTCGATATCAAAAGAGCTGTCAGACTCAGACAGCCATTCCAGAGAGTACCTGCACACAAAAAAGCCCTTCATTACCTCCAGGAGAGATGCTGTGTGCCATCAGGTGACACGGCTTTGACAAATACTCTCAGTCCATCAGTGGATAAAACTTTAGTCACAGGAAAAACTGCAGAAGCAGCTCATTAAAAGCTTTGCCATTTTTAGCACCATCTTACCGAGGCAGTTCAGTCCTTTGGGATTAAATTTGGACTGTAATGACTTTGCAAGTCACATAAGAAAAGCTCAATAAACAAAAAACAAGACATAAAGGATAAATCAGAGGAAAGTGGAGGTTTGGACAGCCCTGTCCATCACCTTCTGAAGGCATTTGTTCCATTTCAATGCACAGTAAAACTGCAGAACGACAGCAAAGATGACAACAAGGGAAGTGGGGGATCCTGGGAATCATTCAATACTACAAAACAGTTTCTTTGTTACCTGACGGCGCTGCTGCTGGCGTCCAAGTCGTGGGCGGTCACTGAGCCGATGATGGTTCCTGGAGGAGTGTCCTCGTACACTTCTAAAGAGTAGGAGCTCTTTGTGAACACGGGAGGCTCATCGATGTCCACCACCGTCACCTTGACTATCGCTGAGTCCTTAAAGGGCCCCAGGTGAAGGAAACGAGGGTCCAGCTGTGCGTTAGACGCCTCGACCTTGAAGGTGTATGACTTCTTGGTCTCATAGTCGAGAGGCTGCAGGAGCACAAGGAAAGAGAGAAACACTGATTAGAGAACAGAATTGTCTCTTTTTCCATGTAGGAGTCCAAGAGTGACTTTTTAAAGAGCGAATTACAGCCACATTTTCAGTGATCTCTGTCTTTGTTTTAACTTTTATCTACCCAGATGTTGGTCTGATTTTTGTTTTTTAAAGCATCATAAACTACAAATATCTTAAAACTAAGCTTGCTTTTAACCAAATTAGCTGTAAATGTTTGGAGTAGTCTATTGTGTTAAAAATAAGAACATTTGGGGGCGCTGATTGTCTTCCGTTTGGTCCAACTCCAGGCGCTCCAAGCAGGAGTCAAGTCTGGCTACTTCCTCGCTTGTAATTCCCCGGTCTTGTGAACATAATATGTGGAAAACACTCAGATAGATTCTCATCAAACTCTGCACAAATGTTCGCCCTGACTCAAGGATGAGAGACTAGATTTTGGAGGTCAAAGGTCAAGTGGCTTATGCCTCCTTTGCTTATAAACACAATAGCTCTAGAACAGAGGTGTCAAACTCAATTACAGCAGGTGTCAGGTTCTGGATTTAGGTCTAACTTGAGAGCCTGAATCAACCACATTATCACCAGGAATGAATTATGGGGAAAAACCTTAGCAGTGAAACCTAGTGTTAGTTCAAGCAGGACATAAAAGTCATACACCCAGCTGTGATCAGCTGATCCTGTTCACGCCTCCCAGCTGCCACAGCCAATCACAACTCTTTCAACACAGCGGTGTATTTTAATATGACACCTTTCTTACTAATCCCTGCTTACATTAATGCTGATGCACCACAGTGCTTAGCCTCCTCCACCCCAGCCTCCTCCTTTATAGCAGAAAGCTTGTTGCACCCTCATATTCAGATTCATACTAGTATTGATTAATTGCTTTCAAAGAAATTTTATTGTTTTCAGTACACATTGTCATAAATGTATCCATCTATATGGAGTATCAAGCAATGTGCTCTCTGGAAAGTCAAAGCATGCTGCTTTAACCCAAGGAGCATCTTTACAGCAGAGCCTTCTCCGCCAAGTAAAAGTGAATCTTTTATGCAATAACATGAATGACTGAATTTATTTTGAGATGAAAAAGAGTCAGAATGACATTTAAAGGCTCAAAATCCAAGATACAAAGTAAAACTTAATAGTTCAAAAGGTTAAAACATGAAATTAAAGGTCAAAATAAAGTTTTTAGAAGGCAAATAAGTGAAAAAGAAAGTCAAAATCATGAGTTTCAAAGGTCAAAGCTTGAAATTAAAATGAGAAATCAAGGGTTTCAAAAGTCAAAACATTAGAAAAAGACAGTTTCAAATGTCAAAGTTTGAGAACGAAGAAAAAATCATGAGTTTCAAAGGACAAAATTTAAGAAAAAAATTCAAAACCGAGTTTCAAAGACATAATTTGAAAAAAAAAATTAGAAAAGTATGAGTTTCAAAGCACATAATTTCAGAAAAAACATAAAACTTTGAGTTTCAAAGGACAAAATTTGAGAAAAAATAGGAAACTATGAGTTTCATCGGACCAAATTTGAGAAAAATTATAAATCATCAAAGTTTGAGAAAAAAATAAAGTGTGAGTCTAATAGGCCAAAATCTGGGTTTAAAAGTCAGATTTAGGGGTTTAAAAGATCAAAACATGGGATAAAACTTGAAATCCTGAGTTTCAAATGTCAAAATATGACTTAATATTTAAAAATGTGATTTTAAATGTCTAAATATGAAATTAAAAGTGAAAATAATGAAGTGAAAAAGTCAAAATATGAAAAAAATGCAAATCTAAGATAAAGTCATAATTGTGAAATTGAAAATATGAAATAAAACACAAATGATTTTTTTCCTACATTCCTGATTTCTATTTTTTTTTTTTTTTTTTTTAACTTTTTCAGATTTTTATGACTTAAAAAGTCATCATGGGTAAGTTTACATTTTTATACTGGATTAAATCTGCAGACCTCATACTGGTGGGCCAGATATAATAAAAGAATGATGTGGTCTTGGGGGCTAGGTGTAACTGTAGGACGGGACAGATTCGGCCCTCGGGCCTTGAGTTTGACACCCCTGCTCTAGAACACTCTGAAGGGACTTCACAGATGTTCACTCTCACCCAAGGGTGAATTAATCAGCATTAAGAGGTCAAAGGATAAAGGTGGAGATCGTTAGGCTATTATTTGTACCACAGACACCATCCCAGGTCTTCTCTTTAACCCTCTTCTGTGCTTTCACTCTTCAGCAAACACCAACAACAGCCAGGTAGTTTAAATTAACTAAGCACAAAACAGTAAGGACATTGGTGTTTGGTACATTTATTCTTTGCTGTAACGATGCTCCTTAAATCTCACACTGTTGTAAAGCCTGTTTATTTCCCTCTTAAATGGAGCCACATTTGTAGGGAACATGCATTTGTGGGATGAGCAGCAGAGCTGAGTATGTGGGAAAAATGTGCTAAATCTCCCAAAAAGCTTATTCTGCTGTTAACACTCTTGTTTTTAGCTTCTAGTACTAAGGCTCCTGTTTGTTGATTAAATTGATTGTTAAATTGATAATATGTTTTGTTTCTTCAATTATCCAGTCCACGAAAAAAAGTCAATGACAGAATAAGTTAAACTCTGATATGAGGTGAGGCTCTGTATCACAGTGAATGTTGTGAATGGAGATAAAGAGGCAAAGAGTGAATAAACAGCCTCTAAACAGGTTTTGATTATCCAGAGAGCCCCTGTGGACTATGGAGGACTCCTGGCCCAAAGAGCAAGGTCCATGCCCTTAATAAAGCCCCAAAATGTTTTCATATAAGCTCATTATAGTACTATTATAGAGCACTATTGGTAGAATTTAATAGAAATAAATACACACCTGAAAAGAGATGCTTCTAGATATTTGTTTCACTCACTATGATTGCCTTCAGCTAAATGAGGAGGGGCCTCAGATTGGTGTCTGCCCGGGGCGTCCAAAGTCCTAAAACTGAGTCTGCCTGTGCGATCTGTGGATCATGATAATGAGCTTCGTATTGGTCTAATGTTTCCGTGGCAAGTATGAAAACTTTGAGATTATTTCAGTTAAAAATAACACAAACTGACAAAGCAATTACAGAAGCAGCAGCAGACCAGTTTTATGTCCTGCAGAGCTTCATTATGTATCTTTTAATGGAGTGAGCTTCAGCTGATTTTAAAGACTCTTTCTGTCATGTTTTCAGACATCTGAAGTAATAATCCAAGCCTTTAATGGCAAAAACAGCAATATTGGTTTGATTTTACCTGGAATATTTCTTATAAACTACTCAAAGTTCTGTCATATTATGCTGGCACCCCTTGACACCCTTGCCTGGATACAGCTGTTGTCAAAGTCTGAAGGCAGATTTGAGTTGAAGTGTGACTCACGGCAAGTTGAAGAGAAAAGAAACACGTCTGAGGGAAGACCAGTCAGAAAGAACATACCAGAACCGCTGCTATTGTAAAGACAAGATTAGGCTCTGCTCCTCTTCACCATGCTGACAAACGGCACCGCTGAAGCAGAAAGAAACCATGAAAGAATTGAAATTGTTTCGGTTGCTGCCAAGAAGTTTCAGGTATTGACTGAGTTACTTGGGAGGAGGAGCAGCAGCTGCTGGGAGAGCTGTCTGATTCTGGGAGATTAAAAGTCATAGAAGTGAAGATGAATAGGCTTCATCAACGCAATTATGGTGAAATCGTCACTGCTGCTGCACAGAGGAGAGAAACAGAGCAGGAAATGATTGTTTTGATTCATATATTAATCAATTAATTAGCTTTACTATTCTGTAAACTTTTGGTGCTTTCTGTTTATTGCTGATGCAACAACAACACACAGAATGACTCTTAAATTCTAACACACAAAAGTAACACACACTCATCGGGGACCATTGGATTGAGGTCTGGGCTTTGACTCGGCCACTCCAGAACATTCTCCTTGTTGTCTTTAAACCTTTTCTGTGCAGCTTTCTCTGTATGCCCCTAGGTCAGTTGTTCCCAAATTACGGTCTAGGCAACCCTAGGGGGCTGCCGGGTGGAGGTTACAGTTGAGATCATCAGTTTATGAGGACTAATATGGGAAAATTGATAGTAGGACCAAATTTTATGTGTAATGCAGAGTTTAAAGGTAATGGAGTACTGTTTAGTTATTCATTTGGACTGTTTGTTGTGATGGATGGTATTTGGCTGTTATAAACTGCTAAGTTATGGTATGGTAGCACATGATGGTGGTGCTCATTTATATATATTTAAAATCAGGATTAGAAATATAATGTACAATGGGGTTTTAGGGCCATCCTAAAAGATTAAAGATGCAAATCTGTTGATAAAAGAAATACAATAAAATGCTTTTTTCGGGAAAAAAAAAAGAGATTATAAAGTTGTATATTACAAGAAAAACTCAGGTATTACAGAGTTTAAAAACTCATGTGTTTTAACATTAGAAACTCAAACATTTCAATTTTTAGCATCCTAAATTTACAACATGATGGTAGGACCCAGAAGTGGTTGAAGCCCACGTGAATGTGCACAGATTTTGCCCTGCTGCTCGGAGTTCAGCATGTTGAACTTTCTGGTGTCAGCCAATCACATCGAAGGAGGGAGAGAACCCGCAAATAGCAGGCTTCGTGGGTCAAAGCAAACAATGGAGGAGCTCATAATGTTGGTGTCTGAATATCCTGAGCTCGACAACACAGCTCTACCATTGTACAAAGACAACCAGAAGAAAAATTGTGGAACCAACCATTGAAACGTATTTTCTAGGGGGAATTATTTTGATGACGGAACCGTATTTTCCCCTCCGTTTTATAGTACATTATACATGTTAATATACAGAGACTGTGAGGTACTCTATGTGTTTTTGGGGAGGGGGGGGTTGTGATGGACTTGTGGGCGGGCTCTGCGGTGATATTCACTGAAGCACCTCTACGTCACTGCTGCCTCGTACCGCGGCAGCAGCAGCTGCTTTAAAAAAAGCTCTGCGGTTTTTGGGTAGTTACCGCGTGGCGGTGTGTAACCGGCTTAAGAGTGTATGTAAACATATCATGCTGGGATGCTCTCAATGGAAATAATTAAAAACGGTCTTGATTTTTCCAGGTGGGTCCTAGGAGGGCTCACCCCAAAAAGCAAAAGATGAAGTTTATGGTCCCACGGAGTCATGGGAGTATTTCCCTGTTCCTCCAAAAACCCTGCTCGGCTGTGCCTATAACAGCTCAAATCTTGTTCGAAAGGCTCTGTTCAATTAAATCTACACTCTATAAGTGTATTTAAGGATTATTACACCACTTTTTTTGTTTCATGGATGAATGTCACGTAATAGAGGAAAAGCTGTTTAAAAGTGGCGCCACCCTTAACAGCTTTTCTTTATCTATTTTCTTTCTTCTTTTTTTTTTTGGTCATGTTTGCTTCACTTTTGTTTCAATTTGCTGACTTATTTTTGTATTAAAGGAATCAAACTTACTAAACAGTCTGTTTTTATGTTTCTTACCTTTTCCCCTCAAGCTTTAAAACAAGCGTGAAACTGCCAGGTGACGATCCCGTGGCTTTCTCCATCACTTTCACAGTCAGAGATTCACACCCAGCTCAAGATTTCACTTCTTCTCTTACAAAACTCTGGGATAACCCGCCTTATTGTTGCATAGCAACTGTGACAGCATCCTGATTTATTAATTCCTCACAGCGGAGACTTCAAAGGCGCCATCTTTGGTTATTGATGTCCAATCACTTTGATGAAGGCTCCACCTACTGATTGATTTGGACGCAGAGGAGGGTCGATTTCCATTCCTCCTCATGCTGATGTGTTTGTGAAAGCACAGGTGAGAAATGCAGGAGACAGCTACTTTGATATGGAAATACAGCCGCAAACTGTACCAAGACATTCTTCTCCACATCAAACCCAGTTTGGCTCATGATGCCAGAGACGATTCACACCGCTGCGCTCCACTCTCTGCTGGCATCACTGGAGCTTCTTCAAGTGGAGGAGTTCAGTGTTAGGAAAACTACTGAAAGGAAATACACACCCACACACATCTCACGTTATCCCTGGTTTACAAGAATCCACTCATGACTTTCAGTGGATGACTCCCAGAATCCTCTGGGAAAGAAACACTCAGTTGTTTCTCATGTCGGCCTCCTGTCAATCAGCTGCATCGATGGAAACTTTACACGTTTGTGTGCAAAAATATAAAGATGCTAAATGTACGGAAACACTGACCTGTAGTAGCGTATCACAGATCACGTTTAAAATTCCCAGCCAGTCAGATAGATGTGAAACACACAGTAGGGACAAGAGTATTTGGCCCCTTTTGCACCTATAACTGCCTCCATTCTTCTTGGAAGGCTTTCTGTCAGATTTTGGAGAGTTTCTGTGCCCATTCATTCTGTAGAGCATTTATGAGGTCAGGCACTGATGTTGGATGAGACAGCCTGGCAACAATCTCCATTCCAATTCATCCCAAAGGTGCTTGACATGGTTGAGATCAAGGCCTGTCAAGTTCTTCCATACAGAACTCATCAAACCATGTCTTTATACTCCTTGCTTTGTGCACAGGGACACAGTCATGTTAGAATAGAAAAGGGCCTTCCCCAAACTGTTCTCAAAAAGTTGGGAGCATAGCATTGCCCAAACTGTCTTAGCATGCTGAAGCATTAAGATTGGCCTTCACTGGAGATAAGGGGTCTAGCCCAGACCCTGAAAAACAGCCCCATACCATTATCCCTCCTCCACCAAACTTTACAGATGGCACAGTGCAGCCAGGCAGATAACGTTCTCCCAGGATCCACCAAACCCAGACTCTGACTACTAAACAGAGAGGTGTGATTGGTCATTCTACAGAGCAGGTTTCCACTGCTCCACAGTCAGTGTTGGTGTGCTTTTCATCAATCCATCCGTTTCTTGGCATCAGACTTGTTGATATTAGGCTTGCATGCAGCTGCTCGGCCATGGAAACCCATTCAGCGACACTGCACAGTTTATGTGTTTGGCAACATTGGCAACTGTTGCGCACCATGCACCTTAGCAGTTGTCAACCCTGCACTGTGACTTTATGTGGTCTTCCACTTCATGGCTGAGTTGCTGTTGTTCCTAAACGCTTCCACTTTCTAATAATATCACTCACAGTTGTCTGTCGAATATCCAGCAGGGATGAAATTTCATCCTATTGCAAAGGTGGCATCCATCACAGTACCTCACTAGTTACTGAGCTCTTCAGAACAACCCGTTTAGGGTCTTAAAGGCTTGCAAATGGAGACTGCATGGCTAGGTGCCCCTGAATGGAGCTGACGCCAGAGGGGAAGTGCAAAGACAGTTTCAGTCAGTTGCAAAGTTATTATAGTTAACTAAAACTAACTAAATAACTAAAACTAAAAATCAAAATCATTTTAGTTAACTGAAACTAAATCAAAACTAAGCTTTACAAAAAAACGAAAACTAACTAAAACTGTATAGTGCACTTACAAAACTAACTAAAATAAAATAAAAATGGAGACAAAATATTCTTAGTTTTAGTCTTTGACACAACCGTACTTACTGACACCTACACTAGACTCTTGGGAATGTGAAATTGTCTGAATTGATTGGTTAAGACTTCACCTAGTGGTAGTTTTATGTCTGGAGTTTTATTCAAACATCATCTTTAAACAAGTTAAATGAAAAGTGAAGATTAACTTGTTTGAATATGTTTTTAAATAAGGTATGACATTCCCTAAGCCCCGACATCTTTCTGAGAGAACTAAAACTAATAAAAATGAAACTGAAACAAAGTATTTTTGCAAAATAAAAACTAAACTAAACAAACAAACCAGCAGTAAAAACGAATTTAAACTAAACCGAATTCGAACACAGAAAGTGAAAATGAAATAAAAATAAAAACTACTGAAAAATCCAAAACTATTGTAACCTTGGTTGAGTGTGCAGGGTTACATAAGGTGAAAACAAGGAAATTCTAAGAGAAGTTACCAGATGTCATTGCTATCTAAGGAAAATGGAGCAAAACATGAGATATGCATGCAAATCCTTATGTATTGATGTGTTTTTTTTTTTTTTTTTTTTCGTGTTTGTCTCGTCTGGTCAACAGTTTTCTTCTGACTTCAGGTCCAAATGCAACATTTTTCATTTTAAAAAATATGACAATTTTACAAATGTCATCCTGACGTTGGTTAAGGAGGAGGTGGTGGGTCCTGATCCTTTACCAGTGAGGCCCACTGCTCTAGACCACGGGTGTCAAACTCAAAGCCCGGGGGCCAAATGCGGTCCACAGTGCAGTTTTAACTGGCCCACAAGATCATATCATATTTTAATTAGAACTGGCTCACCCGAATGAAGTCTGCAGATTGTCTCCAGTATGAAAATGTAAATTTAACCTTGAAGATCTAAAAAAAAAAAAAAATCCTTGTTAAGTCATAAAAATCTGAAAAAGTAGAGAGTAGAAATAATTACATAAAAAGTCAGCAATGAGGGAAAGAAATCCATTTAAGTTTTCCTTTCTTATTTTCATTTTGCATCTCAAGATTACGACTTAAATTAGGGATTTTGACTTTTTATTTCATATCTTGACATTTTAAATTCATAATTTTGACCTTTTCTCTCATATTGTGACCTTTTAGATTAACATATTTTTAAATTTTAAATCATATCTTGACCTTATTTTCCCAACTTTGACTCTTAATCCCATATTTTCACTTTTTGAGCTCTTGGTCTAGAATTTTATCTCATGTTTTGTCCTTTAAGAATCACAATTTTGAATTTTATCTTCTATTTTGACCTTTTAAACTCTTGATATTTTATCTCATATCTTGACCTTCAAACTGATTTTAACTCCATCTCATATATTTGCCCTCTAAAAACTTTATTTTGACTTTTAATTTTGTATTTTTTGACTTTTAGGACTTATAAAGTTGACTTTTTATTCCGATTTTGAGCCTTTAAACTCGTTTATTTATTTATTTATTTGACATGGACACACAGTAACACTGATGCTGTGATATTTAATCATCTTGACTATTTTTTTTTTTTTTTATAAATCTTAAAATAATTTATCATCACTGTTTAATTTCTGCCATGATCCATTACTAGTAAAAACACGGTTGACAGTTTTCGGTTAAATCTTAGGCCCTCAGACTAGACCTAGATTCAGATTATTGATTAGTTGATTTGATTGGTGATTAAGTTTGATACCCCTGCTCTAGACTATCTATGGGCCATGCTGACATAGCATGAGCACCCTGTAGAGTTCTGGGTTGACAGAAAAGACAGTGAACATGGAGACAGAAAGGAATTTACCAGGATGAAATCTAGACAGCAGAGAGGAGATCTCTGCAGAGATCAGCGTCTGATAGCTTCAAAAGTCAGATATGTTAATGTGCTGCATCCTTCATGTTCACATGTGTCTCTCATGAATCTGTCTGTTCAGGCCTGTTGGCCATGTTGACGTGTCACATGTATGTAGGTCAGGAGCCAGGAAAATTGTATTCAGCTCCATACCTTCAGCTCTGACAAGAAGTTAACCAGCAGCCTCAGGGGCGGTTCGGTGTTGGAGATGAGCATAAAGATAAGGAAACAGATCCAGCTACTGGCTGTCATTTAAACAGGATCAAAAAAGAAGAAGCACCTGAGTGTTTCACTGATTCGGTCATAGGAACATGAACCTAAAAATAAAAAATATAAGGAAAAAAATAAAACACTGCAGACTATTGTTGTTGCCCCAAATGTAAAACACATTGAATCAAAGCAGGATCAAATTTAAAAAAGTTAGAGCGAATCAAATAGTGCAGACAGCAGCACTTTACTGCTGATGAGCTGTCAGTGATCTAAGAGGAGAGAGGAATGTGCTGATCTGGCTGGGATCCTGATCACTCCGCCTTTTAACCTTCCACTTACCGAGCCATCGAACTAGATAATGCCTCGCACACTCGCTCACACACAAATACACCAAACAGTCTACATCCTGCTGGTTCAGCCGTCCGATGCTGCTGATCCCTGAGGATCACTGAGGACAAACTGGGAGGAACAAAAGGACAGAAATGGGAGGACAGGAGCAGGAGGAATGATTGGGCCAATTCACCAACCGTTCTTAAGAGGAAATCTGTTCTTAAAAACCCTCTTACCCTTTTCTTAAGAAGACTCTGACACCCACCAGTGTTGTTCTCTCTGATTTGTTCTTAGCTAAGAACAAAATCTAAGAAAAATCCAGAGCTCTCTGAATGACATTTTAGTGTGGATATGATGGGCAAAATATTTAATTTAGCACTCATACACACTCAACTGTTCTGGAAAATGAATGAATCAATACAATAGAATTTTTTAAATCTAACACTTTGATAGAATTAAATAATATCCACAAATAGATGATCTAAATGTGGTCAAGTATTAATTTCAACATGCAGAGCATGATGCATTTCATTTCTAATGAAAGCAGAGTCTGAATCAGTGATTTCATCCAATTAATGTGTTTATAGCAAATACAGAACCAGGTATTTACTCCGTTGGGTGTTTTACTCTATTATTGGTTTTATAAATAAAGAATGGTCAAATGAAATCCCAAAAACAACCTCCTTAATGTCAAAGTGAAAACAGATTTCTATAAAGTAATGTCATTTAAATAAAAACATGTGATCTAAAATAAGTGCATAAGTATTCACCCTCTTTAAAAGACTGATCTAATTCAACAGAGGTCCAGACAATCAGTGCTAGTAGTCTCACAATTAGTGAAACTGGGATCACCTGAGTGCAGTGAATGTGTCTCATGTGATTGTAGTACAAAGACAACTTCATCTGAAAGGTCCAGTCACTGGTCAATCAGTATTCCTGGCTACCATTACACCATGAAGACAAAAGAACACTCCAAGCAACTCAGAGGAAAGGTGGCTATGGCTAAGCTAGCTGCAGAGATGATCAAAATTGTACTAAAACATGGACAAAAAGACATTCAGTATCAGAGTTACTGGTGAGGATTTAACCCTTTGGGCACCAGAGTTTTTTCAAGAAAATATTCAATTTTGATATCAAGATTTCAAAAGGCTGTAACTTGGAAGTGGTTAGAGATGAAGGCATACTGTAAATGAGCATATTCGGACATCACCAGGTGGGTTTCACCGCCAATGGCTGTGCATTTTTTCCCACAACTTCTAACGTGTCGGCCCCTCCTTCACAGTGTTTTTTATTCCTACTCCCTCCATCACTATTTGCGGTGTTTTGACCCCTCATACCCCCACCACGTCCCCTCCTTGGCATTTATTACTCCAATCCTGGCCACGGTGAGGCAAAGCATCGGTTTCGATATGTGCTGCTTTGTAGACTACTGAACTCCGTGTCACTGCTCACAGACTCACCCATGGTCTCACCGGACGACTGAACGTCATGTCAGAGGGTGAATATTCCTCTATTCCTCCCAGCATTGTGAGTATTCTCACTACAATTTGCTCTCTTTCTCTCGGTTACGCTCAGACTACAACCACTAGTACCGCTTCCTCGTCTCCTCGACCAGGGGTGCGTCTTTCAAAACTCACTCTCTCCAAAACTTTGAATAGAAACACACCTACAAATGCTGCTAGGGTTGAAGTCACTCATGTCCGCCATCTCCCAGTGTGAAGTAGTAACAACATTTTTTTTTGCCAAAAAGCTCAATTATATTGACTATGATTGATTGAAAAATTGATTTTTAGACACTTTAAGTTAAAATCCTCCCTGTGCCACTGATCATAAGGCCATTACCTTTTTCAGGACCACGACCCCCTCCTGGGTCTGGCTGTCAGAGAGGATATCAAACATGTTGCCTTCATCTCCTGGAACGATGGTATAATCCACCTCTGCATTGCTGCCTTCATCCAGATCGTTGGCTCGAATACGACCCACCGGAGAGCCGACTGTCGCTGACTCTGGCACCCGTAAATGAAAAACACCTGAGGGGAGGGAAGGGGGGGTTAAAGTGAAGTACAACATATTTAGGACAGAACAGTCAGACATCATCTAGGAGGCTTTCTTACTCTTAGCGAAGCGTGGTGGGTTGTCGTTGACGTCGCTCAGGCTGATGTTGATGGTGGTGGTTGAAGCCAAACCCCCCAGCTGACCTCCCATGTCTTTGGCCTGGAGCAGCACCTGGTACTCCCCTTTCACCTCACGATCCATGTTGGCTAGAGCCGTCCTGATCACACCTAGAGGAGTTTGAAAAGAGACTAGTGAAGGAGGCTCTGAATTTAAGGCTGGGTATACATTCACTGGTTGGCTGTACTAAATCAGTGTACATTATATAGACAGAAGTATTTGACCACACCTGTTAAATATTGAATTCAGGTGTTTCAATCAGACCTGTTACCATAGGTATATAAAAATCAAGCACCTAGCCATGCAGTCTACATTTACAAAAATCTGTGACACTAAATGGGCAATCTGAAGAGCTCATGACTTCAAACATGGCACTGTGATGGACGCCACCTTTGCAATAAGACAGGTCCTGAAATTTCATCCCTGCTGGATATTCCACCATCATCTGTAAGTGATATTATTAAAAAGTGGTTTAGGAACAACAGGAACTCAGCCGCAAAGCAGAAGACCATGAAAAATCATGCTTCAAAGATTGCCAACGCTCTGCTGATTCCAGCAACGAAGACTTCTGAACCTCCACTGGCATTAATGCAAATACTAAAACTATGCAGCAGGAGCTTCATGAATGGGTTTCCATGGCTGAGCAGCTGCATGCAGGCCTCACAGTCCAATGCCAAGCATCAGATGGGGTGGTGTAAATCAAGCCAAAACTCCACTGTGGAGTAGTGGAAACCTGTTCTGTGGAGAATCACGCTTCTCTGTTTTGAGATCAGACAGGTGAGTCTGGATTTGGAATGTTTCCTGTCTGACTGTATTGTGCTAACTGTAAAGTTTGGTGGAGGAGGGATGATGTTATGGGGGCTGTTTTTTTGGGGTTTGGGCTAGACCCTTTATCTCCAGTGAAGGCCAATCTCACTGCGTCAGCATATCAAGACATTTGCAACAGTTTGGGGAAGGCCCTTTTCCATTCCAACATGACTCTATAAAGACATGGTTTGATGAGTTCAGTGTGGAAGAGTTTGACTGGGCCGCACAGATCCCTGACTGTAGCCCCGTTGAGCACCTTTGGGATGAACTGGAACAGAGATTGTGATCCATGCCTTTATGTCCAACATCAGTGCCTGACTTTAAAAGTGCTCTACAGAATGAATGGGCACAAATTCCCACGGAAACACTCCGAAATCATCTCCATATTATAGAACATGTATTTGAATACAATGTCATTGAAGTCCCTGTTGGTGTGATGGTCAGATGGCCAAATTTGTTTCAATATTGTGCTTTATAATGTTGTTTGAAATAAATTAAGCAAAGACTGAAGTTCTGCTGCTACAGAAATGTGTTCCCACTGCTGTTTAGATTAGAAACACTGAATTGTGGTTGCGGGTGTCCCAGATGGAAATTACTTAGGGCTCCCTTGGGCCAGCCATGGATATGTCTGTGGTTTAGAACCAGTTAAGTTTGAAAATGGCCTGATGTAAAGCCAGCCATGCCTTAAGGATAACCTGATTATGATAGCATTACAGTTGTCTGAACATTTTAGTCATGAAACAAGTAAACGATGACCGAAACAAATCAAAAAGTGATGAAAAGCTGAAGAAAGAGAAACGTTAATTCAAGGCGAGGACAATCAAAGCTTTAGCCCGGCAGGAGGGAGGAGTGCAAAGTGTCCAAAAAGGTTCCTCACACCAGGTGAAGGACTACTCCTAAATTAGAGCGAGGATTTCAGCCTTTGATGAAGTGGTCAGAGAGGTGCACAGCGGTGGTCTGAGAAGTTAATCACAAAAAAGAACATGAAAGGAATGGAGGCCCTTTGGCTTTGTCTGCAATTTTATCTGATTTCAAACTGTCGAACATTTAAATCGCTCTGCTCTGAAGTCAATCCACTCTGTGTTTGCTGTATCTACTGGATCATGATGGCAACAGTCAAAGTTTTTCTTCCTCCAAACTTTATCCTCAAACACATGGAGGATCCAGACCCCACCCCCCCTTAAACCAGGTTGGATGTAATTACTGCATCTTGTTCCAGTTTGTCTCCAAACGATTGTCAGAGTGTGGAGAAATCTCAGAGCGAGAACGTACAGGAGGCATCCTAATCAGAAGACAGAACCATCACCCTTCAGCACAGATCCTCTTCTCTGAGCTTCCTTCAGATAACAACCCTCTTCACTCTCTTCAAGCTGAGCTCATCTGCCTTCAGGGAATCGTGACTGACACATCTGGAATCTTTAAGTAAAAGGATAAATCATAAATCAAGGGCTTTTCCTTCCTGCTCATCTCCCTGTTAACCACAGCATCAGTGTGCTGATGCTGCACATATCCATCCGTCGATCTAAAGATCCATGTCACCCTTACTTGTGGTGCAGACCTGGAGATGCTTAAATCCATCCCTTAATGCAGTAAGTCTCCCCCCTGTGGGAGGGACTTATCTGCAGTTGTCCAGCAGAGACTCTACCCCGGAGGTTTAGCCTTCTTCAGACTCAGCAGTGCTAGCTGGAGGTCATAGTTTGATGGAGCCAACAGAACCTTATCATCACATCAAAATGAAGAGATGTAACACTGAGGTTCAAATAGCCAACACTTTCCTCCCCGTGGCTTTGCCTCAAGATCCTGGAAATCACAAACTGAATCTCTCCAGCATCAGACATCAACACCCGCTGGGAATATGTTTAAGTTTGTGCCAAGGTCAGGGAGACAACTGTCATTGTGGTCATAGATGTCAGAACAGGAGTCTCGTATCTGCTCCCATCAGGGCCCCTACTTAGGTACTGCAAAGAGCTTTTATTCTTTTTAGAATAAAGGGTCCGATTTCAAATTTTTCTGATTTATATTGATGTCTTTCATAACACAAATACATAAATAAGTGCTTTTAATGGAGCTCAGTGAAAGTCGAGCAGGAAGACTGTTTCTGCTCATTCTTTAGTCACCACTCGTGACTCTCTGTTCCTTTCTTTCTCTCTTCCTGCTCTGACGATCAGCTGATTATGGGCGTCCACTCTCCAGCTAATCAGATTCTGCCACAGCCTCGTTTGACCAATCATCATGCACCTGTAAGATTTTAAAGCTGCTCTTACCCTCCTCCACCCCAGCTACCTCCATTCAGTTAATCAGCATGTAGTCCAGATCTTCACAGGTCTAGCTCAGTCTCCTCCTCCATGCCACCTCATTGGTTTCTGGTCCAGCTTCTCAGAAGTCTCCTCATCTGATCCTGCTTCTCTTAGCACCACCACCAGTGTCTAAACTCCATAGGGGGGTATCCTATTCCTGCCGTTTGCCTCACTACCCCTTCAAAAACATGAAGCCAGCATGATGGAGTCTAATCGCCAAGGACTTTGCACATTTCTCTTTCATTAAAATTGTAAAATAAATCATTGTTAAACTCGTATAGTAAGTCTCTCCTGATTGAAATATTGTGCATGCAGCCTACAGGCAATTTCCATTCAACTAGTTTGAAATGAGGGCCAGATCCTGAAAAGGGATCCCAAATAAAGGGCCAGAGAGATATCATTATTACTGCATTTCATTAAAATCTTGTGTGGATCATTTTTAAAGCGTTTGTAGTCTACTCAGAGGGCCACCACACAGCCTGGCTCTTCAGGCTTATAGAGGTTGTCATTTTAAAAATGTCGCCCTTTTTTGATGCGTGAGCCCATGTTTGTTTAGCTAGACAAGCTTTCAAGGCAATGTTGCAGATTTCATATTTCTTTTTCAAAACCTCCCCCTGAGCTAGCTAAGCATACAAGAGAGACAGGAAAGACATGTTATAATGTGACACATGAGCTCTCCAGATGTGTGCCACCTCCAGAAGGCCGACAGCAGCAGCTTGCCTAAATGAGTACCAGTACTAGCGGTCCTCGTTCCCTGCCACCACCCGGGGTTAGTCCAGAGCAGGGATGGGCAATTTTGGTTACCAAGAGGGTTAAAGAAAAATGAAAGAAATACAATTTACATTAAAAAATGATGAAGATGAACAAAAAATAAAAATAATAGACATTGAGAAAAATCTAGTTCCCCAGGCCCACAGTAGGCTTGAGAAACCTGCAATAAAAAGTGTTTATTTATTTGTTTTTTTCTTAGTAATACTTTAAGTGCCATTATTGAATCGAAAGCGACTAAATGAGTTGCTCCACAGACTGAAATTTGCATCAAATAGAGTAAAATAAAATACTGGTGGACCTCTGCTAATCCCTTAAAAGTGTCCAAATGATCAAGTCCAGCACTGCAAAATAATGCAAGTAAATTTGATTTAACCCTAGCAAAAATTTTGCCTATAAATTGGGAAATTATTGTTCAAAAATGCATTAAAATGCGTATATATTTTCAAAAATGATGCAATATTTGATGCTTGGCTAGCCGGTTTAGGAGGGCCCTGTGTAATAATCTTTCTGTGGGCCCAAAATCCCTAGCTACGCCCCTGCTAAAGCTCATAATATGTTGGTTTAGGAAATTTACTTATGGGCCACACTGAGTGATGTGGTCCCTGAGCCATGTGGGTTTTATTATTTAAAGAGTGCATTGATATGAATTTGGTGTGCCTTAAGATTCTGGTTTAACCTTAGGTGTGCCTTGGGCAAAAAAAAGGTTGAAAACTGGTTTAAAGAATATCCAGGCGGCGTGCCAGTGTGTCGGCTGATTTAGGGCTGTTCTCAAAACTTCAAGTGTTTCTAAACTTTCTGCTTTCTTCATGATTTCTCATCCTTTAGTCACATTGGAAGTTGGTTAAGTTATGCCAGAAAACCCTCCTGTGGTTCTACAAAAGTTCCTAAATCCAACAGGATACAGAAACTCTATGCAGTAGATCCAAGTATCTGAAACAAACTGAACGTTTTTCTCTCTTTTTCTTTTTCAAAACTGGCAAAAATAGCCATGAAAGATCTTATTAGGGAAATGTATTAATTTAACTATTAGAAAATGGAAGTTTAGACTTTGTACGGTTAATAGTTCTTAAAATAAAGCTGCAAATCAAATCTTCTATTTAAACTCACACTGTTCATTTTGCATCTATAGGTCGTCTGCAGATCAGCACGGCTCTGTTACTTGAAAATAAAGTCATTTAAAATCCACAAACTCTCCTCAAAATATGTCAGGAGTTAGCACATTCCCAACAACTAAAACCATGCTCTTCTACCATAGAAGGAAGCTGGCCACAGATGTGTTGTTCTGACTTTTTCACCAGTAGAAGCATGCTTTTTTCATGCCTTCATCTTCCGTACAATTCTAACTTTTATAAGGACTGAATGTTTCTTAAATAGCCTGTGAATCATGCAGGGTAAGTCCTGTTGAAAGCCGTTACTGGTCAGCTGAGACGTCTGTCAAAGGGCTTCAAATCTCTGCATCCTCTCAGTGCTTCTTTACGCATTCAGGTGCAGGACTGAGCAGAAACTCCCTCTCAGAAGTACTATCTGTGTCTTTACAGGTTGAATTGAATGATTTCTGGAGCGTAATGTGAGCTGTGGGTTCATACAGAAGTCACAGAACTCACTGGATGTTTTTTGGAAGCTTGGCATGACGGTTGCTCTCACCTGTCTTTGGATCCACAGAGAAGTACGGCTGGCCGTGAAGGATGCTGTAGACGATCCGAGCGCTGTTGCCATATGTGGGGTCATCTGCGTCTGTGGCGGTCACCTGTGTCACGTAGGTCCCTGAAAAAAGCACAGACAAATATTTCGTGATTTTGTGGAAAAGTTCCTCCTATCAACCCCCCCCTTTTTTACCTAATGGTACATCTAAATGAGTCATTTAGAACCAATGAATTTGGGATAAAACTATTTTCACACAACCTGGAGGAGATCAGAGAGAGTCAAATGACAAGTACATGTTTAGATTTGTAGAGTAAGCCTTTAATAAACAGCAGAGTTCTGGCTGAGGTGCGTCAATCCTGAAGAAAAAGAGGGAAGGTGGATGTCTCTGAGTGGTAGATGATGCCCCTCTGAGGAAATAATATTTATAATTAAAGCTGCAAGCAGCATTTGTCGGGTCCTCGGTCTGTCGCACGTCCCTCATGCCCGTTTGACCTCCACTTTGAGGGTTTCATCCCTCTTTGACCCTTTGACCTGCTCAAAGTTAGACTGAGGTGTGTACCTGCAGCTCTGTCAGGAGCCTCAGACTTTATAATGGGTGGGTATTAGACATTCCATTTTCCCGCCTTCGATGAGTCACATGACCAGCTGCACGGTAAGCTTATTGTAATGTTCAAAAAACCTGCATCTGTAAGACACACAAACATACACTCATGCGCGCTTTGCGCGCTAACACACACACAAATGCAGCATCTCTCCCATTCACTTCATATAGGATATATGTGTGGCTGTCTTTATGGGGGACTTTATGTGGATGAGAAGCCACCCACAGTCCCAACCATCCCGTTAAAGCATTGCTAAAATGGGCTGCTTTAATGGAACAGCCCCATGTGTGTGCGTGATCAGAGCTCATGAGTTCAGCCCCGCCCTCTGTGTCTGCCTGGTTGCCATGGTAACTAATGCCTGCATAGCAGCTGCTTTGATCTGTCAATCAGTGGGTGACATCATCACCAACTGCTCTCTGTGTTTCAGGAGTGAAATTGACTGAAATTTCTTTGAATCTCACCTCACAGATGCCACAGTTTTGACCAAATGTCTCTAAAAATAAGATATTTTTGTAGTAAATTTTGTCAGGAATCCATCCATGTCATTTTTAAAGCTGTAGGACCTTTGGGTTTTTGTGTAGAGGCCCAACTGCCACAGCTTATGCAGAGCCCTCCCTGCTGCCCCTATTCATTTGAATGGGAGCAGCAGGAGGGGCTTCTTCGGGGTAGACCAATTTTGAGGGCTTGGTTTTTGGAAACCGTTTGAGAAACAACAAATTCCCAAATAACTGTTGATCAGCATGGCCTAGTGTGTCTTCTCTGCGAGTTTCAAGCCGATACAATTTACAGCCTAGGAGAATATACATTGTGTTCGGAGCCCTTTTTCCTGGAAAATTTTATTTTGAAAGGCAAATTGCCGGCTTCCTGTTTGAGATAGGTTAGGGGTGTCAGTGCATGACTTGTGGGTCTCGATGAGACGACCGTTTCAACGTTGGTTTAATCTCTCTACAACATTCCTACTGGCCGTGAGGGGCGTTTTAGTGTGCCTAGGTGGCGCTAGAGAGCACATTTTGGCATGTTTGGGGTTAATTTTTTTCATTTTATCAAAATTTTCACAGAATCTGAGGTGTGTGCAAATTTTGGTGAGTTTTTGAGTGTGTTTAGGGGGTCAAATTAAGGTTCAAAGAGACAAGGGAATAATAAGAAGAAGAAAGAAACAGACGAATAACAATAGGGTGCCCTTCTAGCAGGAGCTAGAAGAAGGCCATGTTTCTGGATCATAACACATTGGTTCTTCTTTGCATGATTGTGTTGACAGACAGTGATTTCTGGATGTGTTCCTGAGTCCATGCAGTGATTTCCTGTACAGAATCAAGCCTGTTTTAATGCAGTGCTTCCTGAGGGCCCAAGGATCATGAGCATGCTTTGGCTTTGTCCCATGCTCACAAAGATTTCATCAGATTCTCTGAATCTTTCGATGATATTATGGACTGTAGATAGTGGGATACCCAAAGTCTTCACAATTTTACAATAAGGTATATTTTTCTAAAATTGATTTATAATTTTTAGATGTAGTTTTTCACAGATGAAAGCCTATGCCCATTTTTGCTCCTGAGAGACTCTGCCTCTCTAAAATGCTCCTTTTATACCCAGTCTTCATACTGACCTGTTGCCAATCAACTTAATTAGCTGTAAAATGTTCCTCCAGCTTTTTTTCAATAGCACCACTTACTTTTCCAGCCTTTCGTTAAAATGGTAAAATATCTTAGTTTCAAGACTTGATATGTTGTTTAAGTTATATTGTGAATAAAATATGGGTTTATGAGATTTGTGAGGGGTTGTACTGTTAAGACCAGCACCATTATAATTATTAATATTATTTATTATTATTATTATTTCCATTATTATTATTATTATTATTATTATTATTATTATTATTGTTATTATTATTATTATAATTATTATTATTATTATTGTTGTTGTTGTTGTTGTTATTATTATTATTATTATTATTATTATTGTTGTTGTTGTTATTATTATTATTATTATTATTATTGTTATTATTATTATTATTATTATCATTATTATTATTATTATAATAATAATATAATAATAATAATAATAATAATAATAATTATTATTATTATTATTATCATTATTATTATTATTATTATTATTATTATTATTATTATTATTATTATTATTATTATCATTATTGTTATTATTATTATTATTATTATTATTATTGTTGTTGTTGTTTTTGTTGTTGTTGTTGCTGTTGTTGTTATTATTATTATTATTTTTTTTTTTTTATTATTATTATTATTATCATTATCATTATTGTTATTATTATTTGTGCTGAAATTAAAAATAATTGCAGCAACTTTTTACCCTAAATCCTTGCTTGGTTCCAGGAACAGAAATATTGATGTAATGAACAAATTTTCTGAAATTCAAGGGATAATATGAAAGGTAACGTTTCTTCCAAAGCCACAGCTGTCAAAATGGTGCTTCCTGTTGAGCTCTGTGGTGATGAACAATGACTCGGCTAGATCAGCCAATCAGAAAATTCAGTTGCACTAGCCTGGTTTTAACCTGTAGAGGGCAGCAGCTATGCGTATTTATAACATATTATCCAGAATCTAAATACTTGTATTCAAATGTCAAGATTTGGGCCTGAATAAATCAACCGCACTACTAAATATTCATGTGCGAAGGTTTATAGCAGCTTTAGTTACCCTTTAAAGATTTTTTTGTCTATTTGCCTTTGAGAAGTTGGAAATAAAACCTCAGCCTTTGTCAGTAAGAGAAAAAAGTGAACCTGCACAGCTTCTCATATTCAAAGCGTATCAGAAACTTCAGGAGAAGTCAGAAACTCGGGAGAAAAGCAGCGAGCAGAAGCTTTGAGAGGAGAAATGACACGGCTGTATCTATTCTTAGCAGTCACCTTCTTAAAGACAGGATTATGTTTTTATCATAAGGATTCTGGTGCTGTTTGCTGCCATAGCTAATCCAACATACAGTTTGTTTCTGTATGTTTCTGCAGCAGAGACGTCCCGGTGTCAGGCTTGTGTTCTTTCAGAGCACTTTGGCCCTCAGCTGAAGCATTAACAGCTTAAAGCCTAAAGACCTTGACTGTTAAATTACCTCTCAGTAATGGTATTTAGCAGACAGATGGGCCACTAAGTCAGGCTTAGTGAGCTCTGTCTGTGTGTGTGTGGTCAGTCGCTACAACTTGATGTGGCCAAACAGATTGCAAAGTGAATCTTAAGATCTGAGCTGTGCCAACAGGCTTTAACCTAAACAACTGTGTATATTTAGACAAAAATCTGGTGTATTAAACACATTTAAAATACCTTTATTTCATGTAAAAATTCATGTATTGTAAATATGAACAACCAATATTGATAACCCGAGTGAATACAGCATGCAGTTTTAAATGAGGATTTCATTTAAGTGAAAAAAGGCCATCCAAACATACCTGGCCCAGTAGCTCAGCATTTCATCAAAAGAACATCATACACCTAACATGTTGGTGGTAGTGTGATGACTGAGATGCTGTGACATGACCTTAAACAGGCCATCCATGCTGGAAAATCCTCAAATGGGGCTCAACTGAAGCAATTCTGCAAAGATGAGTGAGCCAAAACTTCTCCACAGTGATGTACAAGGCTCATTGCCAATTACACCAAACACTTAATTGCAGTGTTTTACAGTTCATTTTAATTTAGACAGTACTCTCATTTAGCTGAGCCTTCTGTGTTTGCACTCTGCCCTGCAGTCTCATGCCCTTATATGGGCATGAAAGAGGCACTCTCTAGAAATGTGGTTCCACTTTATGAGCACCTGGCATGTTACAGCCTGTGTTTACATGCGCTGGTGTGCTGTCCTAATACACACTTTAACCAGTGTTCTCTACCCCTACTACAGCCTTTGATATACTGCTTCATAGCAGCTATGTGACACTGTAAAGGCACACCACATAAATCATAAAGAAGCTCTAAAATACACATTTTGTTTTCATCATTACGTTGTGTTAATTTCATCTTTCTTAGGAGATGTTGGACTATCCATTTCTACTTTGCTTTTTATTTTGCATCTTTTTTAAGCGTTTTTAGTTCTAACCTGCTCACTGCTGGAACGATCAAAAAATGGATTATATACATAAAAATGACGTTTAATATCAGACTTGCTAGTGTGGATCTAATCTTTAAAACCCTGGAAAGACCCTGGAAAGTCACCAAAGTTCAAAGCTTGCCAGAAAATGTTCTGTAAGAGCTACATAGGCTTGGATAGTGTCATTAGAATGGTGAAATGGAGGGCTTTCAGTGCAAAAAAACAATCAAGTGGCTCTGATTTAAAGTTCATAAATCATTTAGCTTTGAATAATGTGTCTTTTCTTGTCGTGTACTACAATGGCGGCCTCAGAGGGTTAAAGAAAGGAGAGAATAGTTGTTTAAGAACATGTCATAAACCCCTAGGTTTTTCTGAGAAACTTTCACAACAAATCTGGAAACATCTGGGGAAGAGGTGAATGAGTCTCTTTGTCCCAGGCTGTTTGTGACTGTCCTACCTGTGGGGGACATCTCCGGGACGCTGGCGCTGTAGGGACCGTCAGGAAACCGTGGCTCGTTGTCGTTGATGTCCTGCACCTTAATGATGAACTCTGACTCCGGCTCCAGAGGAACGCCGGAGAGGAGGTCTACAGCCTGGGCCTTCAGGGTGTAGAAAGACTTTTCCTCCCTGTGGAGGATCACATTTCACATGAATACACGCATGTTTTCAAGTGTCTACATGTCAGAGAGTCTGTGGGACCTGCTGTCTGAAATGACATGAAACAAGCAGGGAGAAGATGATTTAGCCATGCTAAAAGCTTTCACTGCTGGCGGAGGCTCTTAGCACCGCATGCATGCTCACACTCCCTGGCAGTAGTTGTTAGCACCAAATTCAAAAGATATTTGGACCAAAAGATGAACAACGAAAGTGACTCTGAGGGCAGACAGTGTAAGATGAATACTTCCCAGTGACATATGCATTTTCTTCCATCTCATTCCAAGTCAAAAGAACATCCTGTGATGGTTTGGCTATTGTTGCAGTGATTTAAAGAGAGCTGTGATTGCCATAAACTCTTTCATCTTAATATCAGGGAGATATCGAGATGCAGAATGCCAAGGTCAAGTATTCTTTCTGATCTGTACACACTGAGAGCTACCAGACTCACGCAAATGAGGTTTACTTTAATTGATAGAGAAGTATCCCTATTAAAACTAGGTAATGTTTGATTTCAGGGTGAAGAAAACCATTCTACTGTTTTTCCAAGTAAAGTGGACTTAAAGTAAACATGTAACGCCTGAGGGCTCTTTGCTGATTCACACCACTGTCCAGTAGGTGGCAGTAACCAGGTTAAAGCAAACAAGCAGAAAAAGAAGAAGAAATGTCACATTCCAAGCTGTCAGAGCATGTGTTATATCAGGTAATATACCGTCTAGAATTTCATATTTGCTCTGACTGTCAGAAGTCTGTAGCTTTGTAATATTGTGAAAATCCCCCCAGATACTAAAAATCAGGATTGTAACAGTCAAAATATGAGGTAAACATCGAAATCATCAGTTTGAAATATCAACATATAAAATAAAACGAAAAACAAGAGTTTTTAAGATTTAAAAAAATGAGATAGAAGTCAAAGTCAGAAGTTGAAAAAGGTCAAAACATGAGATAAAAGTCAAAATCATGACTTTAATAGGTCAAAATAGGATTTAAAGTTTAAAATTATTATTCCAAAAAGTAAAAAAATGAGATAAAAAGTCAAAGTCATGAGATGTAAAGGTAAAAAAATGAAATAAAAAATCAAAATTATAAGTTTTAGTCATAACTGTGAGATGCAAAATTGAAAATATAGAGAAAACATGAATTTCTTTGCCATGTTCCTGACTTTTTATCAATCTATTTTTAGTTGTTATTTTTTTTTAATTTTCATGACTCAACAAGGATATTGTAAATCATCAAGGTTAAGTTTACATTTTTAAACTGGAGGAAATCTGCAGACCTCATACTGGTGGGCCAGTTATGATAAAAATATGATATGATCTGGTGGGCTGGGTATAACTGCACCACAGGCCTTGAGTTTGACACCCCTGTTCTAGATCAAATGCACCTTTCAGTCTTTCACTTTAAGACTGAACAGTTAAAGGTTGTTAAAAAAAAATGGCAAAATTCATTTTTTTTGGACCTGAGGTGTTTATTTAACATTCTACTGAAATTTAAAAAAGGAAAAATGCCTTGAAAATTCACATATATTTTTCTAGATATTTGTATATTACATTTGATGCAGTAAACATTTCTTGCAACTGACAATCCACTTGCAGGCATTTTTATTATTTCTCAGACTGCATCCAAAAGTTATTTTTTTAAATGAAATTACTGATCATGTTGATTAGACAGAGGTTCCCCAAAATCATGTATCCAATATGATACAGTTGGCTTTAAAGGGTTAAAATAAAACAGTACTAAACGTTCAAGTATTGTTTTTACTGTACTAAAATTATTTGACAATCATCTGTTAATCTGCAGAGTTCTCTAAGATTTCCTTTGACACATTTGCACCATGAGTGGAGTTACTGACTCGGTTAGACAAGTCCAACCTGTGGAGAGCAACCACAACAGAGAACATGATAGAAGAGGACTTCCTGGTTCAGTGTGCACTTTTCACTTATTGTCACGTCAATTGATCGACCTTGAGCATGGCATAAATGCCCAAGATTGAAGTTTGTGATAGAAATAAAGTAGCTGATTTACTTGAAATTGCCTACTATTATGAAATGAGTATTACTTGTACTCTTCACTTAGTCTTTTGTACATCTTACTAAATTTATCTAGTGTTAATTATGGAATATATTTAGCGACTTTACCTAAAGTGCAAGTGCACGAGACTAAGAAAGCTTCTGTAAATGCAACAGACAAAATAGACTACAGAATACAGTCTACTTTACTGAGAAGAAGAAGTTATTTTTACTGTTTTTAAAGCTGATCAGTTTGATTTTTCAAATAAGATTTATATATTGGGTTTCACAGTGTGACCTCCTGACACAAAGATGAACATGATTTCTATTTTTTGTGACTTTAATTCAGATAGGGAAGTGGACAGAGTTGGAACTTAAGGAGAGAGACTGTGGAGGGTCAGACTTGTACCGGGGCATCCTGCTTAGGGTGTTTTTTTTGGGGGGGTGGTCTCTTAGATAGGACCTAAAAAAGATGCAACTAGTCACTAAGGAGCCTGTGCAGCTCAGGAAGCCACAGGTTAAATGTCCCATCTTCCAATGATTTAACAGTACTAGTGTTAAACAGTGAGTACCGACCTGTCGAGTCCCTGTAGAGCGTGTATGTCTCCTGTGATCTGATCGATGGTGAAGATGGAGCCAGCTCCTTCTCCAGACAGGGTGTACTTGACTGCGTTGTCTCCGTGGTCCAGGTCTGTGTGGAGCTGCAGGAGAGACAAAACCACATCAAAGTTACAGCAGACAGACTCTGATGATGTTCAGCTTGATTATGATGCTGAAGTGACCCAGATATTTTTGTAAAAAAGTCATTAGTCAGTTTTGCTGAGAGAAGTCATTCTGTATGGAGTTAAATTGCATAAATCTACATTTAATCAATTAATGAGGAAACATCCTGTCAGTGTGAAGGATAAAGACAGAGACGAGGATATTAGTGACCATTTAGATGCCACTGCTGTTTATAAGAAACAACACCAGTCTGTTATCAGACACTACAGTGTTCTTTACACTCTTTTACAGTGAAACTGACTCATACCAGGGCCAGTACTGTTTTCATTTTCACCAAATCACAGTGCCTAATGACAATCCCTCCATCATCCATCACATGTGCTTGCCTTCTGTCTTTTAGATGAATAATTAATTACAGACAATACAAATACTAGAGAAGCTTCTGTCTATGCTGCTCCTGCTCTGTCTGGCAGCAGGATTTTTGTGCTGAAAATCAAAGCATCTCAGCGTGCAAAATACACAGTGTGTGCACCCTGCTTGCCATGTTTTTGTGCATGAAGCATGAGATAGAGATACATAGCTGTAGTAATGGACAAAAATTTACATTACATATAGAACAGGGGTGTCAAACTCAAGGCCGGGGGGCCAAATCCGGCCCGTGGTACAGCTGTATCCAGCCCGCAAGATCATACTATCATTCTATTATAAGAGTAAAATAATTAGAAAAAGTCAGGAAAGTGAAAAATAAATTAATGTTGTCATTTCATCCATCCATCCATTTTCTATACCGCTTATTACGTTATGGGATGCGGGGGGGCTGGAGCCTATCCCAGCTGTGATCGGGCGAGAGGCGGGGTACACCATGGACTGGTCGCTTGTCAGTCGCAGGGCTGACACGTAGAGACAGACAACCAGGCACGCTCATATTCACACCTACGGGCAATTTAGTCACCAATTCACCTGATGAGCATGTTTTTGGTGGTGGGAGGAAGCTGGAGTACCCGGAGAGAACCCACACTTCTGTTGAAAATGAGGTTGACAGTTACTGGTTAAATGTTGACCTTGCTAGGCTCTCAGGTTAGGCCTGAATTCAGAATCCGCGATTGACTTTGACTCTCCTGGAAATCAGGACGTCTCATTGGAACAAATCTGGCCCCGGATTTAATATGAGTTTGACACCCCTGATATAAAAGAACTTCTTCATTAATCATCAGGGGGTAGGCCCCTCTGTAAACTTTTTATTTTTTTACATTATTCAGCTGTCTCATTTGAAAGTGTCAAGTATTACTGCACATTTAATACCTGGTTTCATTTCATGATAAATTGCACCACTTTAACTGCCTGTTGCAGTTAGCACCAGCCTTAGTTACTTTGTTCTGAGGCTGATTTGCATCTGTGGGGGGCGACTGCACCAATTTTTAAACCTGTGTGCTGTTTGCATGTATTTCTAATGCAGTTAGTGTGTATTTCCCCTTTGCATGTGATTTGTGGATCAGATGCTATGGTTTCCCCTTTGCACGGCTAAAAAAAAGTGCAAAAATCCCTGCTATCCTTTAGTGGGGCTGCCCATTATTGGTTATTGTTGGCATCAAAGCCATTTTAAAATCTATTGTGCAAATCATTAACATGCATCACTGTAGTTAGAATAAAGTAAGGAAGAGAATTAAATATAATACTGAATTTCTAAAATAATATATTTCAGACATTTTTCTAAGATTGAAAAACACATTATTTATTCACAGAAAATAAGAATGCGAATAAAGCATTATCATTTCTAAAAAAAAAAAAAAACATATGCTTCAAAAATGAATTTTAAACCAGAGATGAAAGAACGAGTCCTTCAGAAACCTCTCACTGATGTTTTAATCATCTTCACAGGCAGGCAGCCGTGCAATACTTACATTTTGTGACTCATTTCATTACCTTGGCAGAGCTCCATTTCTACTGTATGTTTTATTTACTGATCAAAGAGCAAAGTCTCTAATGGATCCATAAATCTCTGATTTTATCATCTCTTACTTTGAGCTGAGGGCCCCACAAACATGAGCCACTGTCAGCCAAATTAAGGGCTTCATTTACTTCAACTAGCACTTGTGATTTTACATGCACACTTAATGAAGTGCTGTCATCCAGGCATTACTGCTACATAGACTGCTAATATGTTTATACGCAGTGATCATGTGTTCTCTGGGTAGACAGTTGAAAGGAGAAAGTTAGATAGTGCTAGCCTGTGGTGCTTTCACATCGGGAATTCTAGAGTCACGCCCTCTCTAATGATTTGAGGAGTTTGTTGGCCGATGAAAAACTGTCGTGCATTGACAAGCTAACTGTTCTCACTGTCAGCGCAGCGGGCCAACCGTCCAACTGAACAGACACAGTTAGAGTGGTTGGACATCTTCATGTAAGGAAACCGAGCATCTGTACTGAAGAACAACCCAAGAAATTAGTGAAACGGGGATCACCTGAGTGCAGTGAATGTGTAAAGAGATGTGTGTCTGGAAGGTCCACTCACTGGTCAATCAGTGTTCCTGGCTACCATTACACCATGAAGACAAAGAACACTCCAAGAAACTGAGAGAAAATGTTATTTAAAAGTATAATTCAAGGGATTTAATAATGTCCAAGGCATTGGAAATCCTCCAGAGTTCAGATAAATCCATCATCAAGAAATGGAAGGAATATAGCACATATGTAAATCTGCCTAGATCAGGCTGTCCTCACAAACTGAATGAGCGTGCAAGAAGGAGACTAGCGAGAGTCCACATAGACACCTATGACTACTCTGAAGGAGTTCCAAGCTTCAGCAGCTGAGATGGGAAAGACTCTGCAGACAACTGTTGGCTGGGTTCCTCATCAATCAAAGCTTTAAAGAGAAAGACACTGTTGAAGAAAACTGATCAAACCTGGACTAGAGTTCACCAAAAGGCATGTGGGAGACTCCATGGTCTAGTGGAGGAAAGTTTGTTGGTCTGATTAGACAAAAATGAAGCTTTTTGGCCAACAGTCTAACACTGCACATCACCACAAACACACCATCCCCACTGTGAAGCCTGACAGTTGCAGCATCATGCTGTGGGGATGCTTCTTGGCAGCCAGCCCCAGAAGGGTTGAAAAGGTAGAGGGTAAAATGAATGCTGCAAGATATAGGAAAATCCTCGAGGACAATATTTCCCAGTCTGCAAGAGAACTGTGGCTTTTGAGAGGATTTGTTTTCCATTGAGACAATGAACCAAAGCAGCCAGAGAAGCTACACTGAAATGGTTTAAAGACAACTTATTTGACATTACATATTTTTATTTAATTGACATTACTTTGTAGAAATGTGTTTTCACTTTGACATTAAAGAGGGTGTTTTTGTCAAAAAAGCCAGATTATATTGACTGTGACTGATTTAGAAAATCTGTTAAATGAACTGGGCCAATGAGAGAACACCTCCATGTTACAGAAGAACCTCTCACACTGATGAAGGTGAGAAAGCACAGTCAATTTTGACATCTACCCCACATGGGTCTATATGTTGTGGGATTTCTTCATTGAACAAGACAATTTCTGGACATATCAAAACAAATTTGTCACTAAACTACTAGGGATAAAAAATGTATGAATGCCTTTGAAGAAGTTGAGACATGTTTATAGCCCCTCAGAACCTTGAGCTGAAGCAGTAAGTTGATGAAAACATGGATTTTCAAAGTAAGCTGAGGCTCTCCAACAGTGAATTCATTATTTTCCTGCAGAAGGAGCCCACTGATGTGAAAGTTAACAACTAACTGACCAAGACCCAGTGGGCTCCAAACACTGATGAGAAATAAGGAGCTGAATATTGATGCAATTTAATGAAGGTCCAGTGGAGCTGAAATGTTGGTGTGAAAGTAAATAAGGAGCAGATAGGGACCAACAGAGTGGGCACTTAAACAGGAGATGAACATCCCTCTGTGTTTGCAATGTTGAAATGTTTCTTTTATTAATAAAGTATCCTGATTTTACTATGATTCTTTACACTCACACTCCTTACCACGTCCATTTAGCCCTACCTCTGGTATATTTTGTGTAGTGTACACTATAAAATATGCGTTATTGGAAATCTCCCAGAATGCCTTGAGAAATTCATTTGTTTCAAAGTCAAGCTGTCAATGACACATCAGGAACTTTAAGGGTCGTCCCAGCGCTGAGTAAAATGTAAATAAAAACAGAAGGCGATGATTGTCAGATCTCATAAACCCATATTTTATTCACAACAGAACATAACAGCAAATCAGATGTTAAACCGAGATATTTTACCATTACGTGAAAATATTCGCTCATTTTGAATTTGATAGCAACAACACATCTCAAAATGTAAGGCAGATGCAACAAAAGGCTTGAAAAATAAGTGGTACCAAGGAAAAACAGATAGAAGGAGCATTTTGCATATAATTAGGCTAACTGTCAAGAGGTCAGTAACATGACAGGGTCTAAAACAAGCATTTTAGAGAGGCAGAGTCTCTTGGAAGTAAATATGAGCAGAGGTTCACCAATTTGGGAAAAACAGTCTTATAACTGTAAAACACACAGAAACATGTTTCTTAACCTCCTGAGACCTGAGCTTTATTAGTTTCTCCCACTTAAGTAGGAACTGATAAGTTAAAGCATTAGCCTTGTCTCTGAAAGGGAAATTTTTATTTCCAAAGTCCAAACAAATTCCTTTAAATTTCAAGGAAATGTCTTTGTGAAAATTTCTGATAAAATTCTTAAACATTTTATAAAGGTGTACCCTGATAAGTACCCCACATTTCTTTAAATGGTCCTCAAATCTTTCAGTTAAAACATATAATAAATTCCCCCTAAAATGTCTCTGCAAACTGTTCAATAAAATGTACAGTTAAATTCCCAGAATTTCATAAAAATACATCCAGACATATTCCCCGAAATTTCCATGAAAATTTGTGAAAATTTTAAAGGACAATCCCTACCTCTTAAAAGTCCCAACACAGTCCAAAAAATATGCAAATAAATTTCCCAAATTCCCAGGAAAATGCCAAAGGAGTTAAAAGAAAATATCCCCAAAACTTTCAACGAAACTCTCCAAAATATGCAAACATATCCCTGAAATTTCCATGAAAATACTTGATAAATTCCACGCAAATTCTCCTAAATATCCAAACAGCAAATTACTCTAACATTCAAAGCCAATAACTTAAACTTCAGTGGACATTCTAGACTAATATCTCAAAAATTTAGAGCAGAAATTATAACTTTGTTGTAGGAGAACAAAAATGTGATGTCCTCATATGTGTATGCAGTGTCTTAGGAGGTTAATGCAAAACTGAATATCCCAAATCTCCCGTCCACAATAGCATCAACAGATTCAGAGAATCTGGAGAAGTATTCATGCACAAGACCCAAAACCGAAAATCAGAATTGGAAGCTGGTGATCTTTGGGCCTTTAGGTGGTACTGCATTAAAACAAGGATGATTCTGTACTGGAAATCACTGCATGGGCTCAGGAACACCTCCAGATATCAGTGTCTGTCAACACAGTTGGCTCTGCGATCCATGAATGCAACCTAAAGCTGGATCATGCAAAGAAGAAGCCATAGGTGAACAGGATCCAGAAATGTTGCTGTCTTCTCAGGACCAAACTCCTTTAAAACAGATTGAGGCAAAATGGAAAACTGTTCTGTGGTAAATTGAATCAAAATTTTATGGATACTGTGTTCTGCTTGAGAGGACTAGGACTATCATTTGTTTAACCATATACGCCCAACTTCTCTTTCAAGGAAGGCCTTGCATATTTTACTAAGACAGTGCTAAACCCCATACCACATCCATCACAACATCATGGCTTCACAATAGAAGAGTCTGGATGCTGAACTGGTCCACCTGCAGTCCAGACCGTTCACCAATGGAAAACACTTGGAGCATCATAAAAGGATAAATCCAGCAAAGATGAGCTGGGACTGTTGAGCAGCTGGAATACTACCGTAAAACACCAAATAATCGCCGGGTCCCAATTAACCGCCGGGTGTGGCAGTACATTTTGACAAATAAGCGCCTGTTCCAAATAAATGCCGGGTGTAATTTATTTACAGCTCCGATATGTGACCGAAATGAGATGAGAACCGTATAGAATCAACTCACAACTCCCCCTCCCTTCCTGTTCTTCTCCCTGTTTGAGCTCCGTAGCTCCGCCCCTCTCTTTATGTGCCTCCCCTCTACAGTCTATGGTGCCTCCTCACGGGTGAGAATGTCCCGGGCAAAGCACTCGTGGAGTGATTTTGCTCTGCTTTTCCACTGAAATCAATGGCTGAATCACAGGCAAGAAAACACTTCATCTCATCATGAACAAATTCTACACAGGACCAAACACCGCCATAATTCCGCCATTGAATCAACTTCTCACTGAGCTGAGATACGGAAGCTACAGCAGCCAATAGGAACGCTCCCTCTGACCTGAGCCTGATTGGCTGCGACTACTAGCCTCCTTATTGGCTGGGGCACCCCCGTCCCTTGCTCGTTTTCTCAAGGGAAATGGAAGCGACATGCCTCGGTGCAGCCAAAAAATAAAAAGTACAACATTAATTTTAAACTGTCTGTCGTCAACTTTGTGTTTGTTTAGTTCCTTACCAGTATTTAAAGTGTTTAGAGAGTGTTGAGTTGACAGAAGAAGACAAAAGTATAACTATGGTACTGTAATCTTGTCTTAAAAATGTAAAAGTGATATTCATACTGGTGTAAATAAATAGTTTGATTAAATTTACCATATTTTTCCAATTTTTGCTTAGCAAGATTTTTGTGAGAAAGGAATTAAACGCCTGAGCCAAATAGCCGCCTGGTCCCTAATAAACGCCTGGTCTGCTCAGTGATTGAGACAAATAAACGCCCGGGCTATTATTTGGTGTTTTACGGTACGTCAGACAAGAATGGGACAACATTCCTCTCCCAAAACTACCTCAAAGAGGTTTAAAGGCTGGTTGTAAAAGAAGGAAAGATGCTACACAATGGTAAACATGACCCCGCCCCTACTTTTTTGACACGTGTTGCTGCCGTTAAATTCAAAATGAGCTTATATTTTTCATGAAATGGTGAAATGTCTGTTTCAACATCTGATATCTTATTTATGTTCCAATGTAAATAGTTTATTAGATTTGACAGTCATTGCATTTTGTTTTTATTTACATTTGATGAAGTGTCCAAGCTTTTTTGGAATTGGGGCTGTATATTTTTCTCTTGGTAAACAGAAAGTGCACTCATGGTTTTCAGGTCTCTAGTGTTACCTTTCAGTTGTGGAAAGTCAAACCTTAAAATGACCCAGGAGCTGAAAACATTCCCTAAAATGTACATTCATGTCTGAGTAAACATCCGATACATCTTACACAGCACCCCAACATTTTTGGAATTGGGGTTTTGCATCCGAGAGGTGTGCTTTTTTGCAGCTAATTGCTAATGCAGCTCATATCCAAATTCCTCTGCTGCCTTGGATCAGCAGCTGAGCCAGATTCATCTTCTGCAGATGGTAGCTCCTTGGCATCCCTGCTGTGTTGTCAGCTGCTTTTGGTGAGTTGCACCTCGTCTTATCTCTCCAACCTGCAGGCTGGTGCGTGCTGTAGAGAAGCAGAAAACCAAGGAAAGTAGCCTACAGACCATCTGGCTCCCTCTTTATCCCATCAACCGATTTGCTGCAGAGATGGAAGCGTTCTTGCCAAAACACTTTGCCATCAGTCGACCCCTTAAGGTGTAAACCCAGCTCACCTTATTAACCTTTCTCTCTTCATCACCGCTAGCTGCTGATTAATGAGTCGGTTGGTTTATCATGTTGAATTTCAGATCATTTCTGGTTGGTAAATGTAAGCTCCAGGCACTGCTGGCATCCCAGTGGCACCATGGGGGCCATGGCTGCCATTTCTAGACAAAAGGTTTGCAAGTGGAGATTAGAGATGTGAGGTTTTACCCCCCCCCCAAAAAAAAATGAACACATGGCTGATACCATTGTCTGTAACTAAAAGGTTAAAACACTGACCTAAAACCTTGTGTGCACTCGCTGTTTAACAAGAGAAAAATAAATCACAACCCCACTTCCAAAAAAGTTGGGGCACTACTTTTAACCTACTAAATAAAAACAGAATTCAATCAAATCTCATTTTGAAAACAGTGTGGCAAGTGAGGAGACCAGCTGTTGGAGTTTTAGGAGAGGAATGTTGTCCCATTCTTTCTGATGTAGGAGTATAGCTGCTCAACAGTCCATGCTCTTCTTTGTTGGATTTTTCCTTTTATGATGCTTTCACTGTTTTCTATTGGTAAAAGGTCTGGACTGTAAGCAGGCCAGTTCGGCATGCAGACTCTTCTCCTGTGAAGCCATGCTGTTGTGTTTGATGTTTTCTGTGGTTGTGCATTGTCCCTCTGAAACAGTCGAGGCCTTCCTTAAAATAATTGTTGTTTGGTTGGGGGCAAATAATCCTTAAAAACCACTATTAGATGCCCTAGTGGTCTAAGGCGTTACCCATGTACGCAGGCAGCCATTTCTGGATCCAACCACTGTCCTCCTCTATCAAATAAAGGCACAAAAAGCCCAAAACAAATCTTAAAACCAAAAACAAAACAAACAAACAAACAAACAAAAAACACTATCTACTTCCAGCATTGATAGTGTCTTTCCAGATGTGTAAGCCGCCCACGTCATAGGCACTAATGCAACCCCATAACCATCAGAGATGCAGGCTTTAGAACTGTGCTGCAATAACAAGCTAGATGATCCCTCTCCTGGACACAGCATCCATGATTTCCAAAAAGAATTTCAAATTTTGATTCATCTGACTACAGAACAGTTTTCCATTTTGCCTCAGTTTATTTTAAATGAGCTTTGGCCCAGGGAACAAGGCATAACTGGATACTGTGGATGGCACGGCCAACTGTATTGACAAACATTGATTTTTAGGAGTGTTCCTAGAGACTCTGCCTCTCTAAAATGCTCCTTTTATACCCAGTCATGGTTCTGACCTGTTGCCAATTAACCTAACTGGTTGCATAATGGTCCCTCAGCAGTTTTTCATTCATACCACTTACTTTTCCATGCTTTTGTTGCCCTGTCCCTACTTTCTTGAGATGTGCTGCTGCCATCAAATTTAAAATGAGCTAATTTTTATTGCAATTTACAAATTATTGCATTCTGTTTTTAACTGCATTGTACACAGCGCTCCAACTTTTTTGGAACTGGGGTTATATTATCTTTAATGTACACCTCTAGTGATTATACCTTGATGTCCACTGAGGCAAGATGACAACTTATGTCTTATCAAAAAACAGCCAATGTTTGTGAATGCATTCAGAAGGATCTGAGTAATTTTCTCCAAACTTTGCACAGGTTTCCACCCTGACTCATGGAGGAGTTCATTGGATTTTGGAGGTCAAAGGTCAAGGAAAACAGATTACATGATCATCCCTTGCTCATCAGATTCCTTCAAATCATGCAGCAACCATCGCAGGATTTTAAATATGAGAATGGACACGTGACTCATGATGAATATGTTGCTCTCTGTCTGCTGGTTTTTAAATAACTGACTTTAAACGAAGAAATAAACCATCACAACTTGTCTGCAGCGTGTCCAAAACAACAAATACAGCTCTAGATTCAGTGGAATGCCTATAATCTATGATCTGTTAACATGATAAATGAGCAGAAAGAACAACCATTACCTCTGATATGACTGTGAGCTGCTCCATGACATTAATAAACCATATCATCATCTCTCACATCATCTCAGTGAGCAGCTGACACCCATCTGATCATCCTTACACCAACTTACATCACTCCTTCTCAATCTTTAATAGTCTTCATCACAGTCACTCATAATGGGATGAGACGACGCCGATTTAGAGGAATGTATGAGGCGATATCAGGAATGACGTCTGATATCTGACTGTTTTAAATCTGCTGACATCTTTTTGTCTCTAAAACACATGACTGGTCTAATATTACATGATAAAGTCAGTTCCTGATGGCTTATTTAACACCAGGAGAAAAAATATCTGTTTGTTTTTGCTTAAAAAGCCTCTGATGATGCTTCATAATGGATGGTCAGGTCGCATTTGTGTCTGATGAATGCTGATGACCCGCGTGGTGATTTTGTTAAAGCCGTCATGCCCCTCGGTGACAGATGGAGGTGAGACTGAAAAGGTCAGGCAGACATATGTAATGAGGGCAGGGAGCTGATATGTCTTCACCTCAAAGACCACACAAGCTGCACACACGTACATCCTGCTGGGAGACAAACAAACACGAGGCCTCTTCTCTGACGGCAGAAACACGGCCGACTGACGAAGGGCTTCATATTGAAAATACCGTCTAAATATGTCATAGCTGTTCCTAAGGCTCAGGGATAATGGATCAGAGAGACATCACTCTTTATTTATATCATGATATGAAGAAACACAGAGAAGAAGTCAAAGTACTCCTGAGTTTAAGTTTGTACTGGGATCATTTGGATAAGGTGTTCCTGAAATTAGAGGCAGTTTGCTCTTTGGCCAGGTTTGTTTGGACATGTGACCAGAGCAATCAGATTTAATGATGATAAAAAAGACACTGAGGAATGGATGCTCAGACCGTGTTTGTGTCTGATGAATGCTGATGACCTGTGTAGGGATTAGTAAGAGCAGCCATGCCCCTCAGATGCATAATCATGTCCCCATTGGTCACATCAGGACTTTTACAGGTGAACAGAAAAAGAGTGATGTATGAGGAAGACAATCAGGGCCACTGAAAAAAAGGAGTGTTGACCTTTAACTCATTCCTGAGAATTCTAAAAATGTAGGCTCAATGTCAGATTTCTGAGATTAAAGTCAGAATTCTTAGATGAACTCAGACTTTTAAGATTAAAGTGACATTCTGAGATTAATGTCAGAATTCTGAGTAAAGAAAAGTAAGAAGTCTGAGATTAAAGTCTAAATTCTGAGAATAATTCAGAATTCTGAAATTGAAATCAGAGTTCCAAGAAAAGAATCAGAAGTCTGAGATTAGACTCAGAATTTCAGGATTAAAGTCATAAGGTCATAATTCTGACATCATTCTCATAACCTGAATGCTGAGAAAAAAAGTCAGATTTCTGAGATTAAAGTCAAAATTCTGAGTTTAAGTCAAATTCTGAGATTTAAGTCGGAAGTCTGAGAGTAGAGTCTGAATTCTGAAAAATCATTCAGAATTCTTAAATTTGTATCAGAATTCTGATATAGAAGTCAGAGATTAGACTCAGAATTCTGAGATTAAGGTCAGAATTTTGGGATTAAAGTCAGATTCCTGACTTTAATTTCTGAAGTGTGAGGTTAAAGTCACAATACAGAATTTTTAGATCAATGTCATAATTCTGTAACCTGACACACCAGATGGATGTGTGAACACATCCATCTGGAAAATCTTCGATATACAGCATGTGGGAAAGGGCAGAGGCTTTGAAAAAACTCTGAGGTAATTGGATGAACGTTCTGTTTTCCACATCTTTACGGGTCAATCAGAGCAACAAAACACGTGATGTCATCACCGCTACCGAGGAGTAAACTCCATGGAGAACTGCATAACGCGAACCATGGCAACTGTAGACATGTCAGTACTCGACTTTTGTCGTTTTTGAAAAGAAAACAACTCAACTCTTTACTCTTTGTTCCTCTTTTAACGAAAAAATGTCGACAAGTTCTGATAAAAGTGGCGTTGGATTCACCAGTGAGAAACACAGAAACCGGTGTATCCATCTGTTTTGCAAATTTGATAATTCTGAGATTAAAGTCTGAATTCAAAGATTAAAGTCATAATCCTGAGATTTAAATCACAATTCTAAGATTAACTCAGAATCTTGCACTTAATGTCTAAAGTGTGAGGTTAAAGTCTTGATTCTGACATTTAAGTCAGAAGAATATGCAAGTCATAATTCTGAGTTGAATCTCAAAATTCTGAGTTTAAATCAGTAATCTCAGATTTAAGTCAGAATTCTGACTTCTTTCCCAAAATTTGAAAAACAACTACATACATTTGATTCACCAAAGGAATTTTAGCAGCCCTTATCCTCGTCCATACTCTCTGGTTTGGAATTTGTACAAATATTCTAAAAAAGTAAAAAGTAAATGTGGCATAATTAATGAATAAATAAAATGATGTGATTAGCAAAAACAGTCTAAATCATTGTGATAACTGTACCAAATCAAATTGACTGCCTTTACTAAACAACAGCAGGAGATTATATTTAAAAGAGTTTCATAAAAACAACCAGTTAATTTAAAGTGTGATGTACTGAGCATGCTCCACAGCATGCTCTGTCTGTCAGAGTGTGTTTCAGTGAGGGTCAGAGTCAGCAGAGTGTGTGGGTTTATTAATGTTCTCACATTACATTACCTCTCCAAAGACAAACCAATAAATACTAAGAAGAACAATCTAGACAGACGCCTGGGAGGAAGACAAAAAGGTGCTTAGGAAAAAAGTTTCTGAAACTCGTTCAGGTCTAGCTGTTAGCACATTGGCTGGTTACGGCAGCTGGTTTAGTCCAAAAAGGAGCCATATTTCTGTGTAAGGTTGAAGTAAATTCTTTTTCCACTACAAATTAACCACACCGGAGTCTGATTAAAAGTGAACTGAGATCCACCTTTGAAAGTGTTTTTTTGATCTGCAACAGAGTTCAGTCAACAGCTTCCACACCAGCACAAATAAACTGAACTAATTCGGCATATAAACTCCAGGTCAATTCAACCAAACCAGACAGGTTGAGGAAAATCACTGCACTCTTGGAGCTCCTTTTAAACTACTAAAGGTCAGAAAGTTACATATTGTTGATTCAAACTTCATTTTTCAAAAATATTTAGAACATGTGCTCTTTTCCTACCCCACAGATTCACTATTTCTATTCATAAACACTCAACCTAACATTTTTCTGCAGGTGTTGCACTAAAGGAAAGCTCTCATTGGTCACAGATGACCAGCGAAGGTAGAACTCCAGGACAAACCTCAACCTGAACCCAGGACACTGAGCTAAGTGTTAATGTGTGACTGAGCACAGCACATGTCTTTTAACACCATGTGTATCCTGTCACAGTGCTGTGAATCTGTGCCGCCTGTAGCCATAGAGCCTTCGCTTCACACTGAATATGAGAGGGCTGTGTCATGGCTTCGGCATGTTCACAAGCCAGAGATTTAGGACTGCAGGCATGAGCAGCTCACCTCACGGAAGGAAACATCTAGAGAATAAGACTTGCATATGGTTCAGGGCTAAAATAGGCTGTTTTTAGATGATGTTACGTCAGAACTCCAGATAGGGAGCAGGCCATGATACCGGGAAAATTGGGCTTAATGATAAAAAGGACCTAAGCATGATTAAATGTCATTGCATCACTGTTACTGTGCCCATGTAAATAAAATAGAATAAAATAGCCACCAATGACTTCAGTGGGCATGTCAATTATGTTTAAAGTGTTTAATTTTTCACCCAGAAAGCCACTGTATTTGGAACTATTTTGCATTGCAAACTTGTGCTATGTGCTATTCCACCTCAACGTATCTGAACAGCCGTTTCTGTCTGCTGGCTTCGTCAGAGGAAACAAGAAGTTCCTAAGCCAAAACAACACTGAAATGAGCGATGCTGACTGGGGTGATGATGGCGTGCCGTTTACCGTGGCAACAAGGGAGTACTCAGAGGAACAACTTGTACAGATGGAGAATCTGTGGGAAGAAAGAGAGGGAGAGAAACTTCGGCGGAGACCGGTTAGCTTAGCGGCTTACAGACGCCTGCAGCCTGCATCACTCCCTATCCAGAGTTCCCTGCCTTACTAATTCTTCAAATTTCTTAAGGCGAACTGAATCAACCCTGACCCCAAAAATGTTTGGAAGATTCCCAAAAATTGTTTTTTAAGTTATTGTTGACCAAGTCTGTCTTCTGCACCATCCTTGACTTGTTGGTTGAGGTGATAGCTAACATGAACGCTGTACTCAGTCGGGTCCTGTCCAGACACGTTCTGCATGCATGACTTCAGCTCTTTCACCATCCAGTGGCTGGTCAAGCCTTGTTTTTGTATTTTATTATGGTAGATAGGGCACGTTTATAGGGTGGAGCTGCCCGTTGCAGCCTTAATGTGCACTGCAGACGTAAATGTCTCATTAAATAAATACTGTAGCAAATTCTGAAAACTCATATAGCAACCCAAAAGAACCCTTTCTTCCTTGCCTCCAGCATTGCTCCCTTAAAGGGGCAGTGCTCACTGAAATCATCCATCCATTTTCTATACCGCTTATCCCGTTGGGGGTCGCAGGGGGCTGGAGCCTATCCTAGCTGTCATTGGGCGAGAGACGGGATACACCCTGGGTTGAGTCGCCAGACAAATGCAGGGCTGACATATGTGACCAAAGCTGGTAAAAACTCCTGCAAGTCGTCCGAGGTCATTTTTGAGTTTTTTACACATAATGAAAGCGTAGATTCCAAGCTTTCAAATGGTGTATCATACACCTTTATCTGAGCATATTTTACAAAGATATGCTCATTTGAATGATAACTTCTAGTTTCTGTTTGTTCTAAGAAAACCAGGCTCAAAGTTTCAGGACTTTTCATACCTTAAGGCAGGCCAGATAATGGGCATGAACAACAGGGCCACATTTACATAAAGCCCACCCAAACCAAGCTTCTGAATCAGAGTGGTGACGCTCATCAAAATATTCCCATAGGAAATCTGCCTTCATCAAACTTTCACTGTTGAGTGATTCTGAAGTCGTCCCAAGTCTGTGGATAATTTTTGCTGCTTCTTCATGTCTTTTATACTTTTCTTCGCTGCAGGGTGCATCTTGAGGCTTGTTGACAAAGGTGATAACTAGAAACAGCTGTATTTATACACCATAGGGGTGGTGTTTGAATCATGCGGTGTTTGTTATTGTTCATCTCAGTGGGCGAAACTGGGAACAATGGGAGGCTGAGTGGCCAATTATCACCCAGCAGTTTCGCTTTCCCCTCCCCTCAATCTCCCCGCAGTAACTCCAAAAACAGGGCATTTTAAAACAAAAATTAACACTTTTAAATATCACATTTGTGTTACTTTTTAATCTAATGAGTAGTTTAAATGTCTGACTTGCATTGAAGAAAATGACTTTGTATCCATTTCTCTCAACCACTGGAGTACTGACTTGCAGGAACTTTATCTGGCCTTGGTCACATATAGAGACAGACAACCAGGCACGCTCACACTCACACCATTCACAATTTCAGAGTCACCAATTACCCTGATAAGCATGCTTTTGGTGGTGGGAGGAAGTCGGAGTACCCTCAGAGAACCCACGCATGCACAGGGAGAACTAAACTAGAGCTGTATGTGTAGTGCCTGGGTGTAACTTTCATGATGGAGCAGGCACAAGCTTAGAGGAAGTCAGTCTTATCCAATACAGTATCAAAGGAAAACATGATGATCACAAAACTTTAAATTAAACTTGATGGCAGCGTGTCTGGTTTACAAGACAATCACTGAAAATGCATGAAGACAAAGAAGAGTCAGCTATGAATGGGAGACAAACAAACTGGAAGTTTCTTTGACAGAGAGCTGTTTTAAAGGTTTGGTTATTTAAACTGTTCCCTGATTGATAACCTATCGTATCTGTGATTAAACCAACCAGCCCAGGAGAGAAACTGAAAGACTGTCAGAGATTTTCCACCACAAACAGCCAACCTTTCTCTGCTGTACTATACTTCTCTCACAGTTAAGCTCAGTTTATATTCAGCCTGAGGTGCTGCTCTATCATCATCACAGCAGGCAACCAGTTACACATGATGTTTGCTCAGTTCAAGCAAAGTTCAACACTGACCGGCTCATGTCTGCATGGAGCCGCAAGATGAAAAATACTCAGAAGTAGTCATGTTACCGTTTTTTCTTTAAAAAACAACTTTGAGTCGCTATTCAATTATCCCACTCTTCAGTGGATGTTTTTTTAAACAGAAGTAAAGATTTTATGATAATTTTAATTTGATTTAAACATGGATGTTTACATCCATCTAGGTTAAAGTATTCAGTTCAGTAAACAGGTGGATCAACCACCAACAGCCAACAAATCTCACTTCTTGTTAACTGTGAGGTGATGAGCTGCTGTGCTCTGTTTGAAACCCATCACCGTCTCTGCATGCACTCAATGGAGCCAGCAGCAGTTTATTAAGGTGTGCTCTTATTCCAACCAATCAGTAATGAGATCACTGAAAACCTTTAGGTAAATTTAACACAGAAAAGTAAACAGGAACTCTCAGAACCTTTGTATTTCGAAGACTTCAGATAATGTACCAAGCAGGGTGCGCATCTTTAAATATCTCACAGTTAGATTGATTTAGAGTTTGATTCTTGGGCTCAGGATTTGATTCAGGAGCTGGGAGAGAATGTGCACAGGCTCAGGTAGGGTTTGATAGGAGTTCTTCAGCCTGATCTATAGGATAGGATGGGACACGACAGGAAAGAATAGGGTAGGACAGGACAGGACAGGAGAGGAGAGGATAGGACAGGATAAGCTGGACAAGATAGGACAGGACAGGATAGGACAGGACAGGATAGGACAGGATAAGATAGGATAGGATAGGATAGGATAGGATAGGATAGGACAGGACCGGATAGGACAGGATAAGATAGGATAGGATAGGATAGGATAGGACAGGATAGGATAGGATACAATAGGATAGGATAGGATAGGATAGGATAGGAATCGGATCAGATCAGATCAGATAGGACAGGACAGGACAGGACAGGACAGGACAGGACAGAACAGGACAGGACCGGATAGGATAGGATAGGACAGGATAGGACACAGGACAATCCTAAATTAACCCTGATTAAACTCATTTTTTGGACATCCCAGATCAATTTCACTACCCACACCAAGACATGGTTAAGCTAGACCCACTGAATCCAGAAATCCCTTGAATAGAATCCGTCTGACAAAGTCAAGTAGGATAAAAGATCTATTAAAGCTTCAATTCAATTCAAGAACAGATGACAAACGAAGTCACTAACATCTTTCAGTCTGGAAATGGTTGCAAAGCCATTTGTAAGACTTTCGGACTCTAGCCAACCACAGTGTGAGCAATTATCCACAAATGCAGAAAACTTGGAACAGTGGTAAATCTCCCCAGGAGTGGCCAGCCTACCAAAGTTGAAGTTGTTGCTGCCAAGGGTGGAAGAACCAGTTATTAGGTTTAGGGGCAACAAGAAAATATTCCCAGATATTCATGGGTACGATCACGTCTAAATAGTGGAAGAAGAAACAGATGTTTGTTATACAATTACTTCAAGGCAATGGCAACTTCCTTCCTATCTTAAAATGATAATAAACTCTTGCATTTGTCCATCTCCTTCTTGGTAAATTGGCTGTGATATTGCCTGAACTTTCCTAGCATGCCTTTGTTTGGCTGTTCCTCCTTTGGCCAGAGCCGGTCTCCTCTCTGTCATAATCTTCTAAACCTGCAGCTCAGATTTAACCCAAGGTTTTAGCACTACAAGCTCTGAGTCAAACTCCTAGTGGCAGGAGGTCATCTGATTTCCTCACCCCTCCTTTTTTTCCACGTAGCCGTGCCTCCTCGGGTGATAATCAAGCTGTGTCCCAGCTATTAGCACCAACAGCAGATTAATCACGAGCCCCTGGGCACCAGTCCTTTCTGGCTGAGCACGAGAGGAGCTGAGCTTACCCGGTCTGACCATGCACGTGTTCTCCTGCCCGTCTGCAGGCAGGCCAGCGGGGAGATATAGAGCTTAAGTCAAAGTTTTCACTCCATTCCAGACTACTAACTTTGAAAGTAGCACAGTAGTCTTTGGTGTTACAATCACCTTAGGAGGCCTCATTCAAAACCTGAGCTCTATTTTTATATATCCTGGGGTCCAAATGACAAATAGGTGGAGAAAGTGTTTGGGATAGCTCAGCTGGGGTCAAAAGATGGCCTGTTAAGGCTGTACCATAATCCTCAGAAGCAAAAATGTTCAATCCAAGTGCATCCTTTTAAATGTCTTGTTCCATTTTCCAACAAGAGGTTGAATTCTATGTTACAGGATGTTCCTGATATTTACCTCCGCCAAGGAGGTCATGTGATCGGGTGGGTTTGTTTGTTTTTTTGTTAGCAACATAACTCAAAAAGTCATGGACAGATTTAATGAAATTTTCAGGAAATGTCAGAAATGGCATAAGGAAGAATTGATTAGATTTGATCTGGACCACCGTCTGGATCCAGGGATTTTTTAAAGGATTCTGCACTATTGAGAGATAGGGCTAATAGTGGAGGTCTGCACTGTTACCACTTTACACCAGGAGATGGCAGACATGAGTAACTTCAATCCCAGCAGCATGTTCTTGGTGTGTTTCAATTCAAAGTTTTGGAGTTTTTAGAGTTTGAAAGATGCAGCCCAGTCGAGGAGACGAGTCGGAGCGTAACAGAGAGAAAGACAGTGAATTGTAGCGTGAATACTCACAATGCTGGGAGGAATAGAGGAATATTCACCCTCTGTCATGACTTCCAGTTGTCCGGTGAGAACATGGGTGCTTCTGCCATGACAGTCCACACGTGGCAAAGCCAATGCCTTGCCTCGCCATGTTTCCACCCCACCGGGGAGGGAGTAATCGGCGAATTAGATTTTGAGAGTGATTGGATCACCGTCTGGATCCAGGAATGCTTTTAAAGGATTCTTCATTATTGGGAGATATAGCTAATGGCAGAGGTCTGTGCTCTCTGAATGCTTTTCTAGTTAGAGGATGTAACAAAAAGATGGACAAACACTGATTAAGCTTTTTACAACCCCTTTTCTGATACCTTTAATAAAAATTTCAAATGGGACAGAAATTAGAGATAAAAACTTTTAATTCCTGAATGTTAACAAGCTCTCCTCTGTGTGCCCTTGCTCCAGTACCTGTTACATGTGCAGGATCATACACACTGACTACTAATTTAAGTATATAGGTATGCTTTTGTTCCTCATATGAAAGTTTTCACTGTCTTTTCAGCATCCACGTTCAGCTTTTCAGCACCTTGGACAGCTCCCAACCCCTCAGTAACAGGCTGGTTCCAAACTTTTCCATCCTTTTCTGCCATCATGTTCATTTCAAACCCTTTTTTTTTTTTTTTTTTTTTTTTTGCTGCAGAATTAAACATTTTTTCTAAACCAGCTAAACAAATGCAGCATGGCAGCAAATGAAGCTTTCACTGTGCCTTTTTTGTGTATAGTTTCTGATGTTCATAGAAGTTTAAACAGGTGACCAGATTTCAGTCCATTTAAGAATAAAAACTCAAATCTGTTGTGAAAATAACAGTGTGCCAGTCAGCATGTGCAAGAGAATGAAAGACTGAGAGTTGACACTGTGGTTTTGTTTATCTCATCTTTCGAGGACGTTAAGTTTCTTTACATTCTAATGTTTGTTTCTGCTCTCTAAAGATGGCTCCATAAGTGTCATCACATTAACACTAATGCATTTACTATTTTCCATAGAAATCTAATGCAGTGATGTCTTAGAATATAAACTGTATCTGTGCTGCCCAGATGAGATTTGTTTGCAGCAGAAACGGCACAGTGTTTGTTTTATTTGTTGAATATGAGTTCATTATTGATTCATAGATATGATGTAACTGTGAGCCATCCACCTAATGTGTCACGACACAGCTGCAGCTGAAAGTAATGGTGTCTACTTGGTTCAATCATATCACGGAGTTTTATTCTGATGCTCATTTATGGAGAATAAATACGGAGCGGCTCAGACAACAACACACACTGAAGTTACAAAACATCTGCATTACATCAGGATGGAAGAGATTCAAGAGGGAGGACATTTAGGATCAAATTTATGTCCATGCTCCATGGATACAAAAGTCCATCCTGCTGCCATGGATGTTTTCATTAAGGCACTGGCACCAACCTCAGAGCAAGAACCTATTAAAACAGATGGATTCTCCTTTTTTATTATTATTACAGGAAAAACTTGACCAATTAAAAGGAATGAACAAAATCACTAAATTTCACAGATGTTTCAGTCCTGGTGAAAATAACATATTTTACTGTGGGGGTGTCAAACTCAAGGGCCGGGGGCCAAATCCGGCCCACCAGATCCTATCATATTTTTATTATGAGTATGAGGTCTGCAGATTTCCCCCAGTTTAAAAATGTAAATTTAACCCTGATGACTTAAAATATCCTTGTTAGGTCAAAAAAAAAAAAAAGAAATACAAAAAAGTTAAAACAATTTGATAAAAGTCAGGAATATGGGAAAATACATTTCTGTTTTTATTCAATATTCTTAATTTTGCATCTCACAGTTTTGACCCAAACTTACAGTTTTGACTTTTTATTTCATATTTTGACCTTTTCAATTCACAAATTTGACTTTTATCTTATTTTTTGACCTTTCAAATCCTCAATTTTACATTTTTAAGTATTATTTTGACTTTTTAAACTCACAATTTTGATTTATTTTCTCACATTTTGACCCATTTTGGCTCCTTACTTTGACTTTTATCTCATAATTATACCTTTTGTATCCTCAATTTTAAATTTTAAGTAATATTTTGACCTTTAAAACTCAAAATGTAAAACTTATTCTCACGCTGTGATTTTTTAGACTTATGATTTTTACCCCCTTAATGCCTGAAAACATAAATAACAGCAAGATAATTCTAATTTTTTTTTGGAACTGAAATGTTCATTTAACTTTCTACTGAAACCTTAAAAAAATTCAATTTCCATAAAATTCAACAATTATATTTTTAGTATCTCATTTTATTCATTAGGTGTTTTTGGTAACTGATAATCCACTTGAGGGCATTTTTATCATTTATCAGATTGTATTCATATGTTGTTGTTTTTTTTAGTTATTTATTGAGCATATTGATTAGATAGAAGTATCATAAAAGTATATATTAAATTTGTGACAACAGGCGTTAAGGGGTTAAATTTATCTCATATCTTGACCACTAAAAGTCACAAAATGGTCCCACAAGGACTCTCAACATAGTTTGAGCTACATGCAAAAAAAAAAAAAAAGAAAAAAAACTGGCATATAAATGTCTCATGGTGAGACAAACAAAAAACAAATATACTACCTGTTAAAAATATGTACAGGAAGTGAGATCATAAGGGGCAAAGGGAGAAATTTGCAGCCTTTTTTTTTGCAGCCCTTCGTTTATGAACTAGTCTGAGGGATTTCATCTCATGGACTTCAGATTATTTTGGTGATTCTAGCCAAGTTGGTTATCTAAAGCTATCAAGGGTTTTTACCACAGGGCAGGGACATAATCATAAATTATGATTTTGTTCCCCCTCTTACATCAATTCAAACATTCATCCCCTGCACACATTCAACCTAGACTTGTGGTTTTTGGTCTGCATATGGGTCACCATGAGACCTACAAAAAAGCCTCTTGGACCCATGCCTAAATCCTGACAGGAAGCCCACCAGCTTCACATCATTTTCAAAATTAGGCCTTTTTATTGTGCCAAATGACATTCAACTGTAATAACCTTTGTGTAGATTATTCTGTGTTTTTCAAAGTTTTCCAGCAGGAAAACGGTATGATGGTGAACAGACTTCGTGTGAATGTTTTATCAAAGCACCGCCCACTGACAACAGGAAGTGACACAAATGAGCCATTAGTTTAGTCCCCCTGTGCTGAAACTGAAGTTCTCAGTATCTAGTGAACACAGACATGTTCCATTGAAGGACACCTCAACGCTGATGGCAAGCATTTTGATATCTTGCAAGTTTCACAGGAAGTTGGTGCAACTCTCAAATGAAACATCTGATTGGCTTCAAATATCATAAGAAGCCAGTAACACCTCTAACATAAAATATCACATCTTCTCTAAAATGTATATGATAAAAATATCGGCCCTGGTCTAATCACTTCTACATCTTAACATCTTGCTCATAATGCCACCTAGTGTTAACAGCCAGTACTGTCTCAAACACAAAGTGCAATATGATCAGTATTTTTTATTTAATGACAGTCCAGGGAGGATTTATGTGGTTATGCTGCAGCACACGGCACAGGTTGCTTACAGCGGGCTGCCAACACCAAACAGTTCCTACTCACCCATGGTTGGGACACACCCCATCATGCACCGAGGCAAGAAGGCCCTCCAGTGCTGCTAGTAGACCTAGTTAGTTTTGAGATGCCAACAATGACCCTCTTTTTACTTACACATCTATCATGCAGCTCAGGTCCTGTGCTGCCTGGATGAAATGGTGTTTATAAGAGACAGGAGACATAAAGAAATTACTTTACAGCTTTCCTCACTATTGAGTGCCCTGCACTTGTTGCCATGCTTGAACACAGATGAACCAGAGATGACTTCTTCAAGCATGCAAGAGGCTGGTAATTTAGGGTTAAGTGTAATTGAATCCAGACCTGGATCCTTAATGTGTAACCAGCCTAAGAATCTGTCTTTTCAGTGGCCACGTTCAGATTTTCAGCACCTTGGACAGCTCCCAACTCCTCAGTAAGTAACTTTTCTGTCCTTTTCTGCCCTCACGTTCATTTCAAACATACTACAAGTTATTTTTTACTGCAGAATTAAACATTTTCCTTCAACTCCACAGGTCATTTAATCATTATCCAGCTAAACAAATGCAGCACGGCAGCGAATGTGGCTTTAATACAAGTGCCAAATTAACTTGCAGACTTAATGTGATGAGTTAAATAAAGAGACAGCAGAACAAATAAGACTATATGATAAGAGGATTTGCTGGAGATGAGGCAAGAGCCCCTATGGCAGTGCTGGTCTTTTATAAAGGCTTACAATTAACAGAATAAGCAGCAAATGTTCATTTTAAACTGCACGACCCTAGCTGTTATAATTAATACAATCAGTCCTCCAAATATTATAATAACACTTTTAAATGCTTACGTAAAGAACTGTTTACATTGCTGCTCCTGCTAACACTACATATTTTCATCCTTATTTTGGCTCTGCAGACTTAAGTCTAGCTGTCCTTGTTGTGTTTCTCTTTTTGTTTGTCCCTACCTGTCTCTCCATTTCCCCACTTTTATCCCACTTTCCTTCTCCAGTACAGTCTCATCAGGTGGCTGTTTAACATGAGTCTAGTTGGTTTCAAGATTTACGTCTGTCAAAGGCAGGTTTTCCTCCCTACTACTTTGTTAACAGGTGTTTCACCACATATGCTGGTAACACACCAGCGGTGTGTTACCAGTGTGTGGTGGCTCTCAGCTGGTCTAGTCTCAGGAACTGAATTTAGAGCCAGCTCATCTTCAAAAAACAATCACTAAAAGTACATAAATGTGAAGCTCAGACATGAGCTGGAGTGTCTTACCTTCCCAACATACTGCGGCTCAGAGCCCATGTACTCCTCCAGGACGAAGAACTGGTTCCACACCCATCCTCTTTTAATCCTCTGGACCCTCGACCTCCCGTGCCCTCTGAGCCGCATCCTGCCTTCCGATGATGTCACTTCACCTAAAAACGCTCTCACCTTATGACCTCTGGGTCCGCGGGCAGACACCCCTCCAGCTCTGGCTCTGCTCTGGAGCTGAACCTGCAGGGGAACTTGGGAGCTGTAGTCCAACAGGAAGCAGGAGCCCACCAGAAACAGAGCGACATATTCTCTTGTGATCATCAGGGGATATCGCTGGGAAAATAGCAGGTAGTGTAAAGTTCAGAGAGCTGGCTGAGTCCAGGGTGGGAACAGACATGCATCCAAAGCAGGATTCAACCTGCAGGTGAGCATCGGACAAAAGGGATTAAAATCCAAGATGATCCGAGGTGATGAGGGGAAGATCTGTTAGAGGACGGGTCTCACTGAAAACCATTGTGCTGGACAATGGAGTCATTGGACATGATAGTGTCGACTGTCTCAGGGCTTGTGTTTCCAGTGGTGTGTTCAGTAAATGTCAAGTTTGATTCCAAATCAACCAGCTCGTCTTCGTCACCTGTGAGCAGCTCATACGCCTGCAGGGGAGGGAAGAGAAAAAAGAGAAATGTTGGCATCACTGAGACAACAGTTTTCTTTATTTTGATCAGCTTATCAATGCTTTAAATCAATAAAACAGCAATCAGGATTAATTCCTGGCTTTTTGTTCAATTAAAGCTAAAATATGTTGAAACATTTTATCAAAACTTAATTTTTTTGTCTGTTACATGTTTAACCACAGCACTACCACTGTTGCTATGAAAATGATGAGCAATATCTTAGAGCAGTGGTTTCATACCTTTTTAATGCCATATAGCTTTCTTTAATAAGTAGTCCTCTTCAAACTGAATTACTTTTTTATTGGTAATGTTAAAAATGTGCATGGGAACGCTGTAGTAAATGATTAAGAAGGAAATGTTGAGTTCATAGCTAGGCCACTATGTGCACACATATAAAGATGCCAGAAAATAAAGCAGGAGAAACTGAGACATCTTTGATAAAGAAGAACTGAATAATTGTGAAAAGAGATAATAAATGGGTGTAAAATTGGCAAAAAGGGCTGGTGTGGCAAAATTGGTCACAAAGTGGCCCAACAATGGCATAGATGGGCAAAAAGGTTTAACCAAAAAAACTGGTTAAAAGTGATTTAAAACGTTAGGAAAAATTCTGCAAACTGTGGCACCACAATGGCAAAAATTATCAAAAAAGGGTATAAATTGATTTTAAAAGTGTTGGCAAAACTGGCCAAAAAGGGGCAAATGATGGCAAAAATGGATAAAAAATGATTTTTTTAAAGTGGAAAAACTGGGCGAAAACTGGCCAAATAATGGCAAAATGGACAAAAAGTGGCAAAAAATGGTTTTAAAGTGATAAAAAAGAAAAAAAAAATGAGGAAAAAAATTGATACAAAAAAGTTGGCAAAACAAGGCAAAAAGTGGCAAAATGGTGGCAAAAAAAATGGATTAAAACTGATTGTTTAAAAAAGTGGCAAATCGGGCAAAAAGTTGCTACACAATGGAAAAAATTGACAAAAATAGGTCTGCAGTGACTAAAATGTGGAAACACTGGGAAAAAAGTTGCAAAAATATTGAAAACATAAGTCATGAAAGTGATTTTTGAAAAATTGGCAAAAAGTAGCCAAACAATGGCAAAAAAGTGCCAAAAATTTTGTTAAATTCTTCAAGCAAAAAATTTCAAAATTGGGCATAACGTGGTAAAAAGAAGTGGCAAAAATGGGTTAAAAGTTAATTTTTTTTTAAGTGGCAAAAATGGGCAAAAAGTGGTAAAAATAGGCTGAAAAAAATTGGTTTAAAGTGATAAAAAAACATGGTCTTACTGGGCAAAAAGTAGCAAAAAAATGCCAAAATGATTTATATAAAAGTGTTAAATATGGGTTAAAAGTGACTAATCAAAAAGTGGCAAAAATGGGTTGAAAGTGATGAAAAAGGTGGTGAAACTGATCAAAAAGCAGCAGATTGGGTGGAAAGTGGCAGATAAGGTGAAGTTTTACGAGCCCGTTCAACAACCACAGAGCGATGTTTTCACAGGTTATCTAACATAAGACGTAGATTAATAACTAGTTACAGATGAGAATGAACTGTTCTTCGTATTCACAAAACTTCTGCATTCATTTAGTTTCTCTTCCATCGCGGATGGATCAGGCTGATGTGAGCCTACAGGTTCTGCTTTGTGTACTTAAAATCATCCAGATAAACATCAGGAAACTTGATTTGTGGCCAGATACCAATATCCATAGACTAGGAAACAGTTTGGATCTCCATCGAGTCCAAATATTTCCCATTTAGGCAGATATTGGTCCATTTTTCTCCCGTTTTCTCCCGCTTCTCACAGCAGACTTCCATCTTTGAAGCCCAGAAGCAAGCAGCTGAGTCGAGCGCTGACGCGACGTCAGTGCAGCCCCTATTGTTGTGTGTGTAGCTCCATCTTTTCGGTACGGTTAGGTAAGATTGGCACCCCTACGGAAGGGTGCTGAAAAGTGGGACAGTACGGGTCGGTTTTTTGGGACCCTTTCTCTATGGAAACGCAAGAAAAAAAGCGTGTCGTACCGCACTGAACTGAGCCGGACTGCTCGGTGGAAACGACCTAATAGTGTCTTCTGGACCGTCTTAGAGTGACTGGGTTTTCAGAGCATGCCATTGGGTGTCTTACTGGCAGAATGCAGGCTGATCAGTTAGAGGGTGTTACATCAGAGGTACCTGTAATCCACAAGGGGGTACCTCAAGGTTCAGTTTTGGGACCACTTTTATTTACCATTTATATCAACTGCCTAGAATATCCCAAACGCCTGTTTCAATTTTACGCTGATGACAGTTTTCTATTTTTGCACCCATGAATACAAAACCTTTTTCAGATCTTCAGCTTGCTTTTGATTTAGTCCATGACCAGCTTTGTATGCTGCAACTTTTTTTTTTTTTAATGCAGATAAAACTTGATAATGTGTCATGTGAAATAGCCTTCTTCACTACAGTCATCACCATCACTTCAGACCAAAAACCATCTCCATCAGATTAGAAAAAAGGCTTTTGCATACGAGCTTGGCAGCCATTCTGGATTAATCAGACAGCTGATGAATGTAGCTGCACATGCAGACGTTAAAAAGGCGATGTCTGCTTAAATCATCAGCACCGACCCCTCTTGAGCACCACTGTATCCCAGAACATTGATCTCCAAACACAGCAGCATCACTGCAATCATTCATAGTTTCAAAATATTAAGCTTTTTTCATTTAAACCACTAAACCCGCTACAGTCCTTCTCCTAGACCTCCCACCCCTCTTCCGCTGCCCTGTTACTTACATGGCCTACAACCACCAGGCGGTGGTTCTAGTTGTCAGTGGGCTCTGGTGGCTTTAGTGGACAGATGAAACATCTGTCTGTGGTTAAGAAAAGGTTTTTTTCTTTTTCCTGGTGATTCTAAAAGAGCGTCCAATCTTCACACATCAGAGCTCTGAATTATCCGCTGTGGTGACCATCATGTGCCACTCTGCCTCTGCTCAGCCAGATTAACTGCTGCTGCTGCAGGCTGTAGTTGTGCCTCAGATGGAAACAAGTGAATCTCCTCTCAGCTGTGACATTTCTGCTCCTGTTGGCCCACTTCTATTGTTCTGCTCTCACTGGAGTTAGGGTGCAGATTGATGCACCAGCACAGTTTAACTTAATTAAAAAAAAAAAAAAAGGTAGAAAATCACATAAATGAAAGTCAGTCAGCAGGGGAGAGTTCCTCGAACAATAACACAAAGTTTTCTGAATAATCCCGGTTCTCTTTAGGTCAGGAGCCATGTTTCTGTGCTCTGCTGGCCTTTTCACCATCACATGACCAGGCTGGCATGGATCAGTGCTTCCTGAAACAAGAGATGGTAGAAATGCCTCTGAGGAGAGGCTTTAGTGTGCGGTAGAGAGTGTGTGTTAGTGTGTGAGTGTGGATATGATCTCTAGAGAGGCTTTAGTCCAGTCAGGCACATAAACTCACTCAGTATTAAAATAATTCAGAGAGGAGGATGTGAGTGGAGCTGCTTCTGAGCTGGTTGCTGAACTTTGAGATCTCAGAGTTAAACTGTGGGCATGTTCTTCAGCTGGACTCTAAACGGTTCACATCAGTATTATTGTTTTTTAATCTATGCATGACTTGATCTGACAGGCTTTTAGGAACTGTGGGCACAGAAAATATGTTGTTTTATCCTGTTTAGTGTGTCATACTGAACGACAACGATAATCAACAACACAGGAAGTCTCCCTGCAAAAACTATGATTTAATCGTTCTTAGTTGTGTACACTAAAGTCATGATTGTGAGCAAATCAGATGGTGGAGAAAAAGTAGAAAATTAAAATCAGTCTAAAGCAGTTGCTCTTGAGCTCTTGACTCTTTATGTCATAATATTATATTGTTATTATTATCAGTATAATATGAAATATTATCCCCCATAAAACCTTTAAAAGGAAACTTTGACCTCAGAAATAAATTGCAAGTCACATGAATCAGTTTGTTTCCCTCATTTCTGGTAGGCTTTAATTGTCAGCCTTTATTTTTGTCTGTATATTTCTACTGCCCTACTTTGCAATCTTTTTACCACTTTTAATCCTGTCTTGCTGCTTTTAGCCCATTTTGCCTCTTCTTTTGCCATTTTTCACCTGTTGCCACTTTAATGCTGTTTTTTGCTATTTGCAGTTTTTCCCTTTTTCTACCATTTTCCCCGTTTATGCTGCTCTTTGCCATTTTTTCCATTTTCCCCCATTTCTGCCACTTTTGGCTGCTTTTCCTAAAATTATCCTAACTTTTGCTGTTTCTGCCCATTTAAGTGACTTTTAATTTAATTTTTGCTATGTTATTGCCACTTTTTGGCCCTAATCGCCACCTATAACATTTTTTTTGTAACTTCCCACTCATTTTGCCACTTTCCGCCCTTTTTGCCACCTTCTCTCTTCATTTTTGCCTCTTTTCACCCAGTTTTTGCCATTATAAGCCTATTTTGCCCTGACTCACTGATTTTTGCCACTTTTTTGTTGCTTTTTGACCATTTTTGCCACAATTTTTCCAAAATTTCTTACCTTTTTACTATTTTTTTGCCCATTTAAGTGATTTTTAACTTACTTTTTGATGTTTTTGCCACTTTTGCCACCAGGAACTGTTTTTCTCACTTCCCTCCCATTTTTGCCACTTTTTACCCAATTTCAACTATTTTCAAGCCTATTTTGCCCATATTCACCCATTTTTGCCACTTTTCTGTTGCTTTTTGACCATTTTTGCCACCTGTAACTCATTTTTTGTCACTTCCCACCCATTCCTGCCACTTTCTGCTCTTTTTGCCACCTTTTCTCTTAATTTTAGCCCAGTTTTTTTTTCCCAATTTAAGCTTATTTTGCCCCTTTTCACCCATTTTGCCACTTCTTGTTGCTTTTTGACCATTTTTGCCACCACTAACTAATTATTTTGTCACTTCCCACCCATTCTTGCCCCTTCTGCTCTTTTTGCCACCTTTTCTCTCCATTCTTGCCAATTTTTACCCAGTTGTTGCCATTTTAAGCCTATTTTGCCGCTTTTTTGTTGCTTTTTGACCACTTTTGCCATCTATAACTCATGTTTATTGCCACTTTTACCAATTTCACCACTTAGATTTTGGCTTTTGCAAATGTATTTTTCAACACTTTCTCTCTTTGGTTCAGTAGCATTGAGTAGCAGCAGTCTAAAGTCAGCTGGTTGGTTGTGATGATTGGTCCTGTACCACAGATGTATGGCTCTGAGATCTTCTGGCGTAGTGACCACCAGAACAGACAAAAAGGTTGTATCCCTCATCATAAGTCGTCTATGTTTTTGGTCCATTCCTCTATACTCTATTTTTTGAACAGTTTTCAGGGTCTCTGTGAGCTCAGCTCTGACTTTGTGCTGCTCCAGACTTAAATATATTTTATGATCTTATTGATTTTTGTGCCCTGTGGTCTTAAAGCTGAAAAACTCTGAGACACTAAGTTTCATCTCCTCTAAAGGTTAACACTCTTCAAAATCCCAAAACAGATATGGGGAGCTGGAAACTTTTCAGAGTTTCTTTTCAAACCCTGCAAGACGGATAAAGACCAAAAACACAGATTATCAGAGTTCCTCTCTCCTCTTGTTAGTCTCCTGCAGCCCTGAGACAAATGTCATGTTAGTCACTGAGCATGGGACATAAATAAAACTTTTTAAAATGCTTTTGTGATATCAGAACATTGCTACTGTGCTGTTTCTGTCCGATCAGAGAGTTGGACAGCTCCAAGTACATATGCATGGTTTTATCATGATGAAATGTTTCATGCATACACATGTCACAATAGGATCGTTTTATTTGGCGTCCTTGTAAACAGCGCATTTGGAACTCCCACTTACAGATACTTTAGTGCTGCTGCTATGAGTCTTTTTAGGAAAATACCCCACACTAAATCCCAGTTATAAAAACACCAGAATAGCCCTTTAACTCCCATCTTCTCATTGGTTGGGCTATTGTTTAAGAAGACCACGTTATCATTTGCGGTGACCTTCATGCCTTACATATGCTCAGACCTCTTGACCACCTTAAAGAGTTTGATGAAGACTCTGCAGCCTGATTGGACGGATTGTTTCCTGAGACACACTGATGGAGCGTGACTGGTGGCGAGATACCGCGTGAACTTTTTAGGGTGAAAACATTCAGCCAAACAGACAGGTGCCTCCTGTAATATTTCATGCACCATTGGACGCTAACTAGCTAATTAGGGACATGTCAATCACGAATCAAAGGTGTCACCAAGAAAAGAGCAAAGCTGACTTCTATTTTTAGAAACCCTCCCTCATAATGAGTGTTTGGCCGAGGAAATATTGATGGAGTCATTATGAGAGCGGCAGGAAGTCGTAAACAGCTGATGATGACATTTACAGGTTCTAATGATATTTTCACCACCAAAAATTCACACATAAAGAGAAAACTTCCTGTTAATATTCATGTGATGAAACTTTGATTTATAGGAGCTGACAGGTGTAAGGGGCTGTTACGGTAAACAGTAGGCTGCTTAGATAGTGGACGCATTTCGGGTTGATTCTGCTTAGTTCTGGTTCACGGAATGCTCCTTTAATTAATGCAGACATAATCAAAGGTCATGTACTGAGTAACCACATATGATGATGATACACTTTACTTAAGGGGACGTTAAAAAAGGTGAATAAATTTCAGGTAATAATGAATCAATCTGACCTGAGAGCATTACCTCTCTGACTGCACAGTGTCAACTGTGAAGTTTGGTGGAGGAGGGATGATGGTATCAAGTTGTTTTTCAGGGTTTGGCCCCTTATCTCCAGTGAAGGCCAACCTTAATGCTGGGAATTTTTTTTCAAAATGTTCCTGAATTTTCATGGAATTTTAGGGATTTTGTTTGGATATTTGGGGATATTTGGGAGAAGTATTCCATGGAATTTAGGAGGAAATTAGGGGGATGTTGATGAGAAATTTTAATTCATGTTTGCTGCTTTAAAATTTGGGGAAATTTGCCAAACATTTTTCAGGAATTTTCAAGAATTTTTTAAACTTATTTTTTATGTTTATCTTTAGGCTTTTTCCAGAGATATTTACCAAAACATTTTGGGAATTTGACTTGAAACTCAGATAGGGAAATTACTTCAAATCTTCCTGAATTTCCATGGGAATTTTAAGGACTTTGTTTGGAAGGGGATTTATTTGGTGAATTGTCCATTACCTTTAGGGGGAATTTATTGGTAAAATTTTGGGGAATTTGATTAGAAATTTTAAGTGATTTTTGCTTTGAAATTGAGGATAGTTTGCTACAATTTTTGAAGGAATTCTCATGGAATTTTTGAATTTCCTGTTAACTTTAGGCTTTTTTTCCAGAAGAAAAAATACTGAAAATTTGGGGAATATTTCAGGACATTTTGGGGTATATTTGAAGGGATTTGGGGAATTATACAGAAAATTCTGGTAATGTCTTCAAAAAAATTGAGAATTTAGAGAGATTATTATTTTTTGGAACTCCGATCATTTTAAAGGGACCTCCAGAACTTTTAGTGGAAATTTTAAAGGCCTTACTGATTGAACAACCCCCTTCCAACTGGCCAGACACATTTGAAATGTTCAAATATATATATATATATATATATATATATATATATACACAATATATTTTTTGTGCGTGTGTTGTACAGTCAGTTAAGCCTGTTGTCCACAAATGCAGACATTATATTTAGGTCAAAATTTCTTCCTGCTCAAAAACAGGGCTTATCAGGTCCTACTGGTCCTAAATAAGTAAGAAAAACTAATACTGCATTGCAAACAAAAGCCGGGTCTCAGGAGGATATCACATTAAAGAGCACTGTAGTCACAAGGCAGTCTTTAAAAACAACTACAGTTTAGATAAACGGGTATTTTGTGCCTACACTGATTATAAAAATGTTAATACTTAGTTTAACTGGCTCATAATTCTGGTGGATCTGAGTTTAACCCATTAAGCTTTGATACTTCATAAATACCTGTAAAATGAGTTGTTGTGAGTCACAAATAAATCCCATATAACCTGTGATATATTAAATAAAGTTATATACATTTTTTAGAATTTCAAAACTCTCATGCACTGTGACCTCACAAACCCTCTTACACATGACATTAGTATAAGTGTCCATACAGGAGTACATAACTCTGTTGGTGTTGTGCTAGCAGAGATATCTAGGACCAGTTCCACTCTGGTGATCCTTAAAGAGCCCGACAGCGTCACAGCGAGTCAGGCTCAGCGGGCGCCACACCACGCCACAGCAGCAATTTATAACTTTTTAACAAACCGCAGGACAGAGGATCGAGCTCCAAGTGTGTGCGTTAGTGAAATATAGTAGTGACTAAACAGAATCTGGAGATTCACTCTGATCCCTGCTGCATATTTCATCCTGCTCTATATTTAGTTTCTGCACATGCATCAGCAAACAAAGCTACTGTACATTCCTATAAATCACATTAAGAACAACAACAACTACAAGCACTGTGTAGACAAAAACACTACAGAGATCACTTTTAAGGAATGAACCAAAAAAAAAAGAAAGCCGTGACCAAAGTGAAGTTCCTGAAAGGTCTTAATGACTCTCGGGTGAATACTCTGCCCTGCAGCGCTCATCAAACCCACGCTCCATGAAGGAGACATCCCACGGCACGAGCATGCTCCTTGAACAGATAAAGTCCAGCTCCTTAGAGGAAGTCTGGAGAACTGACTTTAAAATGAGGTTCTAACCATACTGGCTGGGATGGCCCAAATGGGGCAGTGACTAATGTAAGGGTGGCCTAAAGTATACGCACAGAGAAGAGGGAATAGCTTTTGTTAAACCCTTTTCTGGTTTTACTTGCTATTAATAAATACTTTGGAACAATCTATGCGGCAACCGTTGAACCTTATTCTAGAATCTTTCAGCTGAGGACTTTTGACAGAATGACTTAGGGCTGCCCACAGATTTGACCCCTGATAACCTGAGAAACTTGGCCCTCCCCAGTTGTGATTTATTGATGATATCAGTGAATGTATGGTGGATCTATGCTCGATGTGTCCGGACCAACAGTTACTTAATTTTAGAGCTACAAGTGTGTGAGGCTATTATTGGGTTCCTATAGTGAAATTAATCATTTATCCAGCATCTTAACATGTTGTCCCTTTCACCCCATGTTGAAGCTTTACACTCAATTTTTGCCAATTTTAACCAATTTTTTCCATTTTTATCCACTCTTTTGTATGTCTTTAACCCCTTAATAAAATATATTTGCCAAGTTTTGCCACTTTTAACCCATTTTTGCAACCTAAACCATCTCATGTTTTTAGCCTTTAAACCTATTTTTGCCATTCTTAACCCCTTTTCACCACTCTTAACCAGTTTTTCACCTTTGTCCCATTTCTGCCTCTTTTAACCAATTTTGCAACATTTTTTGCTTTTCTTTTGCACCCATGTCTCAATTTTATTTGTATTTTTTTCTTTTTTTTAAACCCATTTTTGCCACTTTTATCCAATTTTCACCACTTTTGACCCCTTTTCACCAATGTTTTTTTTTTTTTTTTTTTTTTTGGCCTCTCTTTAACCCCTTTAAAACATACTTTTGGGCCAGGTTTTGCCTCCTTGAACCTATTTTTGCAACATATAGGGCTATCTCTTTTTTTTTTTTGCCTCTTTGAGCCTTTTATCCAATTTTCACCACTTTTTAACCACTTTTCACCACTGTTTTCCCCAATTTTCACTTTTGTCCCATTTCTGCATCTTTTAACCAAATTTTGCAACATTTTTTGACTTTTCTTTTGCACCCATGTCCGAATTTTATATATAATTTTTTTGCCTTTTTCAACCCATTTTCGCCACTTTTGACCCCCTTCCACCAATGTTTCTGCACGTTTTTGCCCCTTCCACCCATTTTTCCACTTTTATCCCAGTTTTACCTTTTTTTTTTTAGCCCGTTAAAAACATATTTTATATATTCATATCCAGTAACATATATAACATATTAAAACATATTTTGCAGATATTTGGCGCATTTGAGCCTTTCAACCTATTTTTGACACTTTTTTTTTTTACATGTACATTAAAGTTGTCTCAGTTTCTTTTACTTTATTTTCTGATATCCTGCTGTTTGTGCACTTTATGGCCGAGCCTTCCAATAACAGCTAATTATCTTTTCAGTGAAGGGTTTTTCATACATTTTAAAATGGTATATTATACTACAGCATAAATAGATGAGATTTATTAGTGGTTATTATTCAGGTATAAAAAATAATACATTGATATCACAACTTTACAATGGATCATGATTTAGCTGACCTCCATGGGCCCTCAGTTTGGCTGGGCCCCAGAAAGCTCACCCCTTTATCACCCCTTTATTGGCAGCATGGCTGCTATGGAGTCATTTTTTTCTGCACAACGCAAGAGTGAATTTTAACCAGTTTTAAAGCCAAACCAATTGAATTTGGTTTCAAATTTTAAAAATATATTTGGAGCAGAGAATGCCTGCAGAAAGAGGGACCTTTGCAGAAGCAAGCAGAAGTTACCCGAGGGAGCAGAGGAACTCTTAGTGAGCTACCACAGATTTGAGCACAGAAAAAGAAAATCTAAGCACTCGAGGAAGTTTAGAGTACAAAGGCAGGTTTTCATGGAAGGTTTGAAGAAAAAGCTGAGCCTAAAATCAATAAGTAGTGCTCTCAAAATATTGAAATGCACCCTTCAGTTCTGCAACAGTAAAGACTTCATATACTTCTGTGTTTGCAGATCTGAGGTGATGCTGCAGCAGCGCTGGTGTTTGCTCGCTGTGCATCTTTATGATGCTCTTAAGAAAGTTAAACATTTCATATTTAACTTACTTATTACATCATATGAAGCTCTTTCTTTGCTTTAATCATAGACAATTCATAATAAATGGGTTAAAGAGAAGGTCTTTTTTGGACTGATGTTCTGTGATATTCTAATATTTTCAAATAGTGGATTTTAGATTTATGTGAGCTGTAAGCCGTAATCATCAAGATTAAAAAAGTCTTGACATATTTCACTTTGTATGAGATTAATCTAGAATAGATGAAAATTTCTCTTCTTGAAATAAATCACAGTAAAAAGCTTTTTTTCTTGACATTTTAATGTTTGAGATGTGTTCTGTTTCTCCTATTGACCCAAGCAAGCTGCTCTCTAAACTCCAACTGTTGCAGCTTGTTGTCTCCACACTGGTAGAATATATCACAGGGAAGATAAACACAGTACTGTTGCAATTCCAGTTTGTGCTTTTCAAAGTAAAAGCCCCTATTTGTATTTATGGGAGAAGCTAACCTTGTTTGTACAGCACGCTTTTGTTCTGAAACTCTCCTGGCTCTGTACTGTAATGAACTGAGTCACTTGGGGGGGTGATTTATTCAGGTAAACTAATGAAGAAAGACAAAGCTGTGACAGCAGGGAGACACAGCCAACACGCAGCACACACACCTGGTATGAAATCCGTGACGGTGCATGCCAGAGCTGCAGCTGCATGCAGCAAAACATGCAGGCAGCAGCTATGCAGAATTATGATTTAATTCTGATCTAATCTGACAACCTCAGAAGAGACCGCGCCCCCGAATGAAGCATAAAATACCACATCAAATATCAAGCAAGTTGCTAGGTTTAATGAAAGCTCATCTAATGAAAGTTTTTGCAAATTAAATATTGACTCAGAGCCAAAACAGACACTTCTTCCATCTGAGCTGAGCAAAGTGACCTGGATCACTGAAAGGAGCAAGAATGTCTGCACAGTGTTTTTATTTTCCTGCCTTTTTTCTTTTATATCAGCCACAATAATGTCATATTAGCTTGAATAGTGCCTATAGTAGTTATTTATTACAGCTTACTCTGCTAATACTGCCAGCTCAGCTTGTTTTAAGACTTGTTGATCACCGTAGCCTCCTGTACATCAGTCATTTAGCAGATTATAGATTTAACAGCTCCCCTCCACCCTCCACATGATCCCGAAGATTAACTTTTCAGGGATTCACAGTAACACAATGGTTTAGAGAGAGCATGAATAAACAGAGAGATTCTGCAGCTTTCTCCCTTTATGTAACGCTGTAATTGACATGCACACAAACCTATTTAAACCTTTACAAAGTGAACACATGCATGTCAGCTCTGTGTGGATGTGTTAGTATTTTCATGAATGCATGCATGCTTTAAGGATCCTCAGAGTGCTGCGCGGCAGGATTTAGGTTAGAGGGTTACTCCAGGAGAGGCTGCATGAGGAGCTTCACACCCACTTTTTTAGTCGACTGGTAAATAAACAAACTTGATAACACAATAAAGGGATCAGACGGATAACACGATAAAAGGATCAGTCTGCCAGCACCCAGGAAGCATACGGAGCGTTTATTACTCCGACTGCAGACGGGATGAATGACTCTGAGTTAAGGTTAGAGCTAAAAGCAGGTTAGGCAGAGCAGTGCCAAGATAGACTCTCAGGAAAATCTACAGCAGGGGTGTCAGACTCAGTCAGAGGGGGGGGCCGAATTCTCAATTTGGGTCTAACCTGACGACCTAACTGGGCTTTAATTTCCTATAAACTGTCAACCTCATCTTCACCGGTAACAAATTATAGGGAAAGAAAAAACTGTAACATTGATAATAAAGGATTTTGAGATTTTACAAAAAAACTAGATCAAAATTGTAATTTCAGCTGAAATTGCGTGGGGATGCTAAGAGCTGAATTTTGGAAGAACTGGTGACAAAAGCCAAAAGCACAAAAATAGCTGAAAATAGCATAAAATAGCACAAAATGGTGCAAAAGTAGCTGAAAATTGCATTAAATAGCTCAAAAGGGATTAAAAAATAGCTGAAAGCAGCCTTCAAATAGCTGAAAATAGCCTAAAATAGCTGAAAGCAGCCTTCAAATAGCTGAAAATAGCCTAAAATAGCTGAAAGTAGCCTTCAAATAGCTGAAAATAGCCTAAAAATAGCTGAAAGTGGCCTTAAAATGGCTGAAAATAGCATATAAAAAGCTGGTTTTGGCCTAAAAGTAGCTGAAAATGCATTCAATGGCTGAAAAAGCATAGAAATAGCTGAAAATAGCATCAAAATAGCTATATTTTAAACATTATAAAAGTTAGAAATGAGAAAAGTCATAGCAGTCGAGTGACAAAGAAATTGATTTTTTTTTAAAGTTTAAACATTGTCGATACGACAAAGTATGAAGGAGGCGCGAAAGAATAATAATAAACAAAATGGCTGACGCGAATATCAATAGTGTGGATGCTCAGCATCCCCACTAATTAAAAGTTAAAATCATGATGTTTGACAGTTAAAGTACTGAAAAAAAATCATGAGATTAAAGGTCAAAAGATGAGATAAAATTCAAAACTATGAGTTTAAAAGGTCAAAAGGTGAGATGAAAAAATGTAAAAGGTCAATATTTGGGATTAACAGTTATATTTAGGAGTTGAAAATGTCAAGATATGAGAAAAAAAAATTAAATCAAGAGTTTAGCAGGTAAAAATATAAGGTGAAATTCAAAATAATCAGTTTTCAATGTCAAAATATGAGACAGAATTTAATAAACTGAGTTTTAAAGGTCCAAAGATGAGCTAAAAATTTAAGATTTTGAATATAAAAGGTTTAAATTTGCGATTAAAATTCAAAGTTAGGTGTTAAAAATGTCAAAACGTAAGATAAAAATCAATTTTATGAGTTTAAAACAAAAATTTGAATTAAAATTTTTAAATGAGAATCTAAACGGTCAAAATATGAGATAAAAGTCAAAATTATGATTTGCAAAGGTCAACATATGAGGTAAACTCTCAAACCATAACTTTAAGTCATAGCTGTGATATGCAAATTAGAAAATACAAAATTAAAACTCAAATTTCCTTTCCCACATTCCTGACTTTATATCAAAATATTCTAACTCTTTAATATTTCTGATTCTTATGAATTGACAAGGATATTTTCAATCATCAAGGTTAAGTTTACATTGTTTTACTAGAGGAAATCTGCAGACCTCATACTGGGGGCCAGTTACAGTAGAATAAAAATATGATATGATCTGGTGGGCCAGGTATAACTGTGCCACTGGCCAGATTTGGGCCTTACGTTTGACACCTATGAACAGAAACAGACACATACATGAGGATTTTGAACTCCGATCTTTTTGCTTTGCATGAATAGTTATTCTTATCAAAACAAACACTCTGCCCCTCTGCTCCTCTCTACACCAGTGTCTGTGAGAGCAACGGACGGGATCCAACTAGGGCCGGCTGATATGACCCCAAATTTTTATCATTCTCTCTTTTTTGTGGAAAAAGTTTAATATTGCAGTTTTAAATGCATGTTGAAGCCTCCTTCTGTCCCTCAGTCAGGCCTGTGAAACTAAATTCTGTTCATGAGAGCGGAGAAAAATGTTTTTGTCTTCTAACTGAATCTTTATGATTTTGTTTCTCTGCTGTTGAGAGTCAGGCCCACCTACAGAAATATCCCGGCCCCCCTAAGACCCAGTAAGGGCCCTCCCTTACTGGGTCTGGCTCTGCCCTGCAGTGCGCTAGACTAAGCGTCCTCTGTACTAAATGGTTAGTCCATCAGCTTTGCAAGGTTATGAGCTTCATGGCTCAGCTTAAAGGGGGTATATCATGCAAAAATCACTTTTTCAGGCTTTTCTGAGAAAAATACGTGCCCCTGGCCTGTCCACAATCCCCTCAAGTACCAGAAAAAAATCCATTCCCTTCCCTCAATCTTTCTCGACCTTTCAGAAAACGTGTGCTAAAACAAGCTGTTCTCAGATTTTCCCCTCCTGATGTCATAAGGGGGACATCAGGGAGTTAGCCCCGCCCCCAGGCTCAGTTGGCCCCCTCTGCTTGAAAGAAAGTTCCACCCTCCTCTGCTGATCCTCCTCTCAGCTGCCAGCTGAGAGGAGGATCAGCAGAGCCACATCCATTTCCAGGAGGGGCGGAGTCAGACAGCTCAGTAACATTTAAAGCCACAGGCACGGAAACAGCTCGTTCTGAGCAGGGCTGAATTAGAGGGGTTTCTGGACTCACAAAAATCCAATACTGGAGTGTTTTTTCAGCAACAGACTTCACAGGCATGTTTTGGGGACCTCTGAGACTGATACAAACTTGTCTTAAATAGGTAAAATATGTCCCCTTTAAAATCAAACAGCCACTATAGAGACAGAAATATGTTGAAAATTGTAAATCCATGTTTTTTTCTATGTTACAAACGTCCATCAACCACTTCCTGATAGAGTGGTCTCTTGACTAATCAGACGCTGTGTTTAACACCAGAAGAAGTCCTCATTGGAGTGTTTGTCCCAGTCACTCAGCCAATGATTAATGTGTTAAAAAGTCGCAAAGCTTTGTAACTTGACTTGCAATCTTTGAAAAGCTTCCTTGAAATCAAGCATTTAGGCGCCAAAAATAATCCAGACAAGACTCATGATCCTGTTATGAAACACCTGCAGTCAGTAGAGTGTGTTAGACGCAACTGTGGCTTTATCTTCAGCTTAGTGCTCCAAATAATACATATCAAGAAGAGGATCAGGATACAAGTCAGTGAGTGTGACAATCCACAGCTAAATAAGGAAATGTTTCATATTCAGACATGCCCCCTGTATTCATGGTTCTTATATTACCTCTAATAGATGCCATCAGATCATCAGTAATGTCAGAATCAGCTTTAGTTCAAGTGAATCCTGCAGAGAGAGAGAGAATCAGCAAAATGGAGATGGACCTGTTTCCCAACTCTGCTCCATACTTTCAGGGATAAAATCTGTTACATCACCAAAGATCCCAGGAGGATTTATGCTTTTTTTAGAAATACAGAAAATTTCAGTTTCTTGTAAAGTTTCTCTCCATAGTTCTCTGCAAAAAAATGCAACCAAAACATTCAGCGGTAAAGGAGAGTGAATGTGATCATCAGCCTTCCACTAATTTATGCTTTATACCAATCTTTGTTATGATTGCTTTACTTTTTTAAATGCAGCACAGTGAAATGAAATGGTTGGTCCCAAGATTCAGGTTAAAGGCCAAGTTCTCTGAGTTCTGTATTTTAATCTTGCGACATATTCATGGTAACTGACAGAGCCAGTTTAACATACCCAGTCTTTTCCTGAGTAAGCTGGCTGGACCTCAAGTTTTATTATCAGCTACCAAGAAGCTGGTTATAAAGATTACTCATCAAGGCTGGCAACACACTGCACCAGCAGTTTTCAAAGCATGTAAGTCTGTAATTTTGGAGCAAAATGGAGAGATTTTTTGTAACAGAGAAAATGAGATATACTGGAGTGAGCAGACAAAAAAGGGAGTACCACCATGACAATTCTGGTTTGGGATTTTCCTGATTTGGTCCTGAAGTTGCTTCGAGGCCTGATGTGTAATTTGCAAAGAGGTGCTAGTTAATAACAGCATGAGACTGGGTAAATTCTTTAATCATATTAAGACAAAGCATCCACATTTTGGTGAGCCAGCTACTGGAGGTTTTGGACAGGAAGCTAAAGGAACTGCAGCTGAGACGTTTAACAGAGTGCATACAGTACTGGCCGGCCTACCAAAATGACTCCAAGAGTGCATCGATGACTCATTCAGGAGGTCCCAAAAGATCCCAGAACATCTAAAGACCTGCAGGCCTCACTTTACTCAGTTAAGGTCAGAGTTCATGATTCCAGAGTGAGAAAGAATGGGCAAAAATGGCTTCCATGGGGGAATTCTAAGGCCAGAACTACTGCTGGCCAAAAAGAACACAAAGGCTCGTCTCACATTTGACACATTGACATTTGAAAAAAAAAAAAGAAAGAAAAAGGAACCAAAAATGGCAAAGAAGGCGATAGAAATATACAGACAAAAAAAGGTGATAATGAAGTTTGACAATTAAAGCCTGCTGTAGAAATGTGGGAAACAAACTGATTAATTTGAGGTTTATAAATAAGCTTTAGCTTCAGCATACACCCTTTCAGTTACCTTGGAAATTCAGAAATTTCACTTTGAGCTTGTAATTTGTTTTACTTATTGCATATGAACCGAAATAAATTTCCTCCATTCATTCACTGATTCATGTGACTTGGCATGGATAATTTCTGATGTCAAAGTTTCCCTTTTTAAAGGTTTTCATGGGGAGTCATATTTCCAGTTAAGAGATAAAAGAGCCACAAATCATCACAAAAGAGCCACGAGTTACCACTGCTTTAAACTATGACTGAAAATGTTCCTGGACTAACATGTATCCATTGGTGAACCCGGGCTAAAGGTTGCACACCAGATGTAATTTTTCATGCAAATAATTTGCACTTTTTTTTTTTTTTTTTTTTTTTTTGAGCCTGTAGTGAGTCATCTTCCACAGCCGCAAGGTAATTTCAATGAGCGATATTCACCTCAGAATAATTTGCATTTTCATGCAATTTATTTGTGTCATCCTTAATGTGTAAACGTTTTTAAAAACTCTGATAGAATGAAACAAGGTTAAAATGTTAGTGCTGGAGGCAGAGGTTATGTAGACAGCATTCAAGGTATTTTTGTATTTTCTTCATTGTAAATACATATTGATAGTCCATTTATATGGATGTTTTCACTTACTTATATATATTTATATATAAAAGCAAATAAAATTGGTCAAAAGAGAATACACATTGTGAATTTAAGACTAAAATGTAAGGAGTTTTACTTGACTAAAACTAGACTAAACTGTTTTTTTGTTGTTGTTGTTGTTTTTTTTTTTTTTTTTTTTTGACTAAACCTGACAGAAACTTTTAAGAGTGAATATGATTGAAATTTTAAAAAGAAAAACAATCTTATGATGTTCTTCAACTCCTAGTCCCTAAACCAGGAGTTCTCACCCTTGGGGTTGGGACCCCGTCGGGGGTAGTGAAACACTGAGAGGGGGTCTCCAGATCCCTTAACTAGGAATACTTTTTTAATTGACACTGTTGCCACTTTACACCAATGTTGCTGGATTTCAACCCGTTGTCATCACTTTCTAACTTAAACACATATTTGCAGCTTAAAACCCATTTTTAGTCAGTTTTAAACCCTTTTCTCCACTTTTTTTCTGCCTGTTTTTGCCACTTCTAAATCAAATCTTGCCACTCTTCGCCTATTGTTGGCTCTGTTGACCCATTATTGCTACTATTAACCCCTCTTTACCACTTTTTACACCACATTTCACAATTTAATATGCCCATTTTTGCTAGTTTAACCCATTTTTGACTATTTCTGCCTCAGCTATCCCTTTGTTGCCAGTTTTGATCAACTTTTCATCCTACTTCCACCTATTTTTGCTACTTTAACACTTTTTACTTTTACTTTGTCACTTTTTGAATCCCCTTTTACCACTTAATATGTCATTTCTTGCCACTTTTATGGAATTTTTGGCACTTCTAACACATTTCTGCTACTTTTAAACTCCTATTTCACCAACCTTTCTGCATTATTTGCCATTATTAACCCATTTTAGCTTTTTTATGTATTTTAATTCTGTTTTAAACAAAAGGATCAACATTTTTAAGAGGGCTACTTACTGTTTAAATATTTGATTCTTTGATAAGAGTGGTTATGATTCAGGTTAAATATAAAATACCACAGAATGTGAGCGTGGCTGTTTTCATGCTGGCTGGACAGAATGCAGGCTGCGTGACAGACTGGCTGAACACAAATCTGCCAATGTGTCTGCCAAGGGTTCAAAACCCCTACCCTATGGCCCAGCTCCACAAAACAGCTGGTCACACCAATCAGACACTCTCAAAGTCATTTTGGGGGTGGGTAAACTCAAACGCCTCTTACAATGACAACTTTTGGATTCACACACTGGGGGCTACCTCCTTCCTATCTTTATCCTCAGGGAGACACTGACATGGACTAACCAAAGTGTGCTGGCACAGACAATAAAGCATGAGATTAATTGGATTAAAAAATGCACTCATTATTGACCTTAATTACTCTGATTAATGCTGACAGGCCTAATCATTATTGAACTGAGTCAGAAATCAGAATGAACTGGGAGCTTGTGAAGCATTCAAATTGAATTCAAATCAATTCAGGCTATCACTAGTAACACCCAGCTTTAATCAGCCTTATTACTGTGGGTTTTTGTTGGTATTATCACTGGGTAACCTCTAGGTGATTGCAGAATTATACGGCTGCTGGGAGTAGTACTAATCATCATTTATGCTGTGGATCAAGAATTCGGTCATGTTGTGAAATACGACGACTGTTTGGGGTCAAATAAAACCTGCCAAAGATAAACACATTCCTTTTTTATTCATTCAGCTAAAGTCCTCAATGCACTGAACGTATAGGGCAGAATCCTGATCCTGATCCGTGTTTTGTGCACATCTTCCCCTTGCTCTTTCATCCCAGTGTCCTGTCTTGCCTCAGCAGTCCTATCAAAATAGCAAAATAAATCTCAATTTAAAAATAATCTTTAAAATAAAAGCAACAAAATAAGAAGTAAAAGCCAGGCATTCAAAATGAGTCCTTCTGAGGTCATTCAGGAAAAATAGCAGCACATGTCTTATTCTTAATTTAAAAAAAAAAAAAAGTGAACTAATCCTTTAACATAGTCTGACATGGCACTAGCAGAGCAGGCCTGTGTTGGGTGCACGTTTGTTCTGCCCTCTGGTTAAACTTGTAGCCGATCATGTTCTCTCTCCATGCTAACCTTGCACACATGCTCAAACTTGTATATTAAATTTTCATACATTACACTCATAACATGATGTGCCATTAATATTTAATAACCACAATAAAGCAGCTGCACAGAAGGAGATAGAGCGTAGCCTGCAGAGGGACCGACGGGGGGGGAGAGAGGGGAGACAGCGGAGAGGAAACAGGTGCAGATCCCAGAACCCAGAAGTCATCAATCTTCCACTGAGGTGGAACAAGGCGAGCTGCCCCAGTTGGAGCCACACAGAAACTCTCCAGGCTGCCAATGCAACGCTCTCATTCATTTCCATACATCAGTGGAAGCCCTCCACCAGAGCAGGAGCAATTTGACAAGAAATATAGATGGATTTTTAAATTCTATTTACTTATTCATGGTCCTCTTTTTTCACAGCCATTCAGCTGTATCCGGCCTTTAGTCTACACTGCTGGGCTGGAAGTTCAACACCTTTAAAGGACAATGTGTCCTCATGGAGTTTGGCTTTACTGCATCCTGTTGCTTTAAGTCTTTAAAGGATGCCTTCCCAGCTTGAATTAATAAAATACATTTATGACTGTTGCACTAATCTGTCAGAAACCTCTAGAATGAAACAAAAGCTGTCAAGGCAGTGTAAATGTACAGTATCAGAAAGTGACATCAAAGGTGTGGGGAATCATGGGAATTTGGACCATGGGGGTCTTGGGCAAAGATGTCAGAGAATAACAGTGTTCCATCACTAAGCAGCACAAAACATGAGTGAGGTACAGCAACAGAACAGCAGCTTTTAGCAGCAGTTCATACTTTATATGGCACGGCAACTGATGCAGATTTCACTGCAACTATAAACACGTATTGGTCATTGGTGACGAAACACATCATGCTACAACTAGAGTTGTTCGAATTTCAATACTGGTACCGGAAATACGTCCAATACTGCTTAAAATGCAGGTATTGTATCAGCCAGTAAACGAGTGTATGCACAGATCCAATACTGTTTGATTTAGCATTATATTTTGCTTCCTTTAGCCATGCTAACTGTTAGCGCTATAAACCAAAAAACAATTGACCTATGGCTAAGTCCCGCCCTCAAACGCAATGAGCCAGTCACAGTGCATATAGCCACTCCATACAATCGGACATTGGCTGCCTGGACATCCATTGAAATGCATGGGAGAAAGTCAGTTTTCGTCTGGTTTTATGAGATTTTTTGAGATTTTAAGTTTAAAAATGGTCAAACGGTGTTCATGGGGTACATGCGACTCCAACACAAGGTATCCTGAGAGGCTGGGCGACAGAGTGTATTTTTACCCTTTCCTAAGCCACATCTAAACCAATATAATAATGGCTATAATAGTGCGGTAGACCACAACATCAACTCAACGTGGATAAAATTAACAACATCTGTTCTAAGGTGAGCCAACATCATATTTGAGGCAACATATTGTGACTTTGCTGGAAAGAAATACAAAGTTATCTTTAGCCTCTCTAATGTTAGCTAAAGTTAGCCTAACGTTAGCTCCTAGCTGCGTTGTTCGTTGTGTCACGTTGTTTGTTGGGAGTTCATTGGCATTTTTTGTTGTAGTTTTCATTCTTTGGTGATCGTACATCATTGCTGTTGTCCAAAAGGCTCTAGTTAAACTAACTTTAACTTCTGGAGCTTAGCTTCATTAACTTATCTGTAATAGCTGAGATAACAATTGTTGGCAAACGTTGTGCTGAATGATTCAATGTAAATACTGTAGAACCAAACTAATGGAGAGACACTCTTGGTAAAGATGGTAAAAAGGCCGTTATATTTTTCTCATATTCTGAGCCAAAAACCTTAACTTCAGTGGCACTTTGATGTTGATCCTCTATCTTGTGGTCTGAGATTGTGATGGCAATGAGATGCGGTTTATAACGTTTCCACTGGGACCTGTAAATTTTGGCTTGTAACTGAAGCTTTTTATCGACTTTCTCGACAATAAAATGATTAATATATCCCTCCAATGCGTAGTTTAGACCCTTTTGGTGACTTCTAGATGATATGTGATCTTTCTGTCTCCAAAAAATCATCACTGGCCTCCTGTGAAATGTCTCCTACTGTGACAACTGCAATAGCGTCTGTCAGTGAATGTTCATTGTTTGTCCGAGTGAGTGGAGGGGGCGTGGCTTAGCCATAGCTCAATTCTTCTTCGCTGCCGGAAAGCACTGCATGCACAAGCTAGCGTTTTTAGCAGCGAAGACCTGCACTGCAGCAGCAAAGTAAAGTGACTACTGCAGTTTTTCTTTGAATTTGATCATTAAAATGCCTTCCAGACCGGTGCTGTCGTACACGACAAGAAGTGACACAGTTTATCAAAAGTTAAATAACTTTTAAACCATAAATCATTATCTCTTGCTTGTTTTCCTCTTGAAGCTAGCCGTTGTGCTTTCCCACTGACACTATCCATGCCTTTGAATCCCTTGCAGCAGCATTTTCAGTGAGCCTGGAACTAGTGTGACTTTTTGGGACTTTATGATTAAATCCAAGAAGCCCAATATTGAACAGTTTTATCTAATTTAAATCAATTATGACCATTTATTACAGCGAGCTTGAATGCTACCTGTCATGTTGTTTACCCTAAGTGAGGGTCTGTCTGAGATAAAGAGAACCTGTAATGCAGCCCCCTGTATTATTGTTATTTTAATATTTAGCAGTAAAACTCAAAAATCAGCAGAAAAAACAGCCTTAGAGTCACAGAGATGCTGTATGTTATGATGCTGTTTGTTGAGCCATGTTCTGAGTCAAATAGGTCTAAAATAATTTACTATTCTGCACAGTCAGTCCAGAAAGGTCACACCCATATTGGATCTGAGCTCCCAATCAGTATTGGGAAGGAAAAAATAGTATCAGAGAAGTAAATACTAAGATTGAGAAAAAAAGGAGGTGATTTGCTCAGGAGTGTGGCATGGACAGGACAATAGTGCTAAACTTTGCATCCAGGACCAAGCCACTGTGTATAGTTCATCTCTTGAATTGAAGTCACATCTTAGCTGAACGCTGCATCCCTGGTCTTTTTATTCATCACATAGAGATGTTTTAGATGAGACATCTTTTCTGCAGAGCGCAACAGTTTCTCAGTCATGTTCATCTCAGCGTTTACAGTCTCAACAGGCTGAGGCAGCATGCAGCGTCTCTACTCAGACTCTATTTAACTGCAACAAATCCAGGCTGAAGTAAATTAGAAAGTAGAAACTTAGGACCAGCTGTGGACAAGCTGTCAGTCAATGACTGGGCACACAATAGCTCACACCTTCATGTTATTAAAAGTGACCCATTAACCTGAACGACTCACGTTCCCGTTGACTACTGGATGAAACTCAAGTTGGCACAAGAGCATCATGCAAACTCCAAGAAGTGAAAGGCTCAAGCCAGAAAGAGGATTGGAGAGCAGAAAGTTACTGTTGCTGTGAGGTGACATGCAAACTACGGTATAACTGCACCACCTCCACGCACAACAGAAGATTAGAAATGTCACTAAATATAAAGAAAAACAGCAAATATAGAATTTCTTATTCCCATGAGAAGAATCTACAAAAGAAATAAAGTGCTAACAATTTTCATTCATTTCAAATTCTAATAAAGCTCCTAAATATTCAGTGGATTGTTACGTTGAGTGAAGTGGTGTTAAAAGAAACAAAACTCTGCTGCTGTTAGCGACTAAACGAAAACCTGACAACCACCCAGTGTCTATAAATGTCTTTATACTAGTTTAAGTTAGAAAAGTTGTTACTTAAAATATGGTATTTAAAGGATCTTATTCTACTAGGCCTGGGTTTTGGTCCAATCTGTGACCTCTTTTCTCTAGATCAGGGGTGTCAAACTCAACCACAGCAGGGGCCAGATTCTGAATTTAGGTCTAACCTGAGAGTCTAACAGGGTCAACACTAACCATAAACTGTCATCCAAATCTGATATGGTCTTGTGGGTCGGGTATAACTGCGGGCCGTATTTGACACCCCTGCTCCAGATCATATCCCTCTCTCTGTTCCTGATATCCTGTTCTGCACCGACACTGACTTTACAGCCACAGCCTAGTTTGAAACTTCAATATCTTCAGAGGTCCACCTCTAACAACAACTAGACTCGGAGTATTTACCTTCATATTTTTACCATCACATTTCTTATATGCCCAAAAGTTCAAAAATACTGTATGGTAAATAAGACATGAGAAAGAGCCCTCTGGGGTGCCCTCTCTGTGGACACAATGTGATAAAGAACCCTACTGTGTACCCAAGAGGACAAAATGTGTGTAAGTGTTCTTAAGAGAGCCCTTCCAATGCACAAACCTTGGTGGAGTTCCCTCTTAGGTGTCCTTCCTGTGGATAAAGCAGGAAAAAGTAGCCATAACAGTGCAATTAAAGTGGAAAACCTGGATTGGGCACCCACTCTGTGAGGAAACCTGATAAAGAGCCCTCTTGGGTGCTCATTTAGTGGACAAAACTGGGTTAGGTGCCCTCTAGGTTCCCTTTCAAGTGGACAAAACATGAAAAAGTGCCCTTGACCGTGCCCCATGTGGACAAAGTGAGTGCTCCAAGGATGTCCTTACTGAAGAAAAACTATGTATGAGTGCTCATCCTGTTGGTAAAATGTGATAAAGGGCCCTTTCAGTGGACAAAACATGGCAAGGTGCCCTCTTAGGTCTCCTTCCCAAGCCATTTGGGTCAAAATTAGGTTGAATGCACAATTGGATGACCTTCAAGTGGACAAACTGGATTTAATGCCCTCCAGAATGTATTTTCATTTGGCAAAATTTAGTTGTGATCCGTTTAGATTGCCCTGTCGGTGGGAATAAAGGTAGCAAAGTGCCCTCTAGGGTGCCCCTCAAGTCAGGACAAACATTGTGAAGTTCCCACTAGGGCTCAAATTTAGTAGAGAAATTGATAAAGTGTCCCCTGACCGAACTCCTCAAAATTGTACATGCCACAACTGATTCAGTAGTGGGTCACTGTCTAAACTGAGGATGACTAAGACTCAGCTCAGCTCTGTTTTTGTAGAATAAATGGTCGAATAGTTCAGAATTCCTTATCTGTGTTCTCACAGAGGTGTGGTAGGTTTGATCACATATTTAAAGATGCTCAATCTTAACCAGGGTTTCTAACTATTTCACTGTAAAGGGACAACTTTTCATACACTATTGCCCCAACAGTGCTTCTTGTTCCTTTGCCCCGCCCCTCAAACACCTAGAGTCCATCACTGTCTCTAAGTGTTCTTGTGACTTCACAAACTCTTTCCTAGTAACGTTAATGTCTCCAAAGTTACTGACAAATTCTAACAGCTTTATCCTGATGGGCTTAGCAGGACGCTTAACAGAGTGCCACCAGTTAATTCAACACCTGTTGAAACGTGTCACTGACTCTGAGCAACAGACAAAAACAGAGATAGAAAGTGGCCGTGTTTACTACACCTACTCGCTGAGTCTTATCAATTCTGGAACTTTAAAAAATGACGTCTATGGTTTTCACTTAGTGTGAAAGACCACAACCCACTGACCTGCAAAATCTCCAGGACCCATACTTTTGGAAACACTTCTTAAAGTTTAGAAAGGCATGCTATATGTATTAGCTAGCTAAAATACATTTGCAAAAGCCAAAATCTAAGTGGTGAAAAGTGGCAAAAAAAAGGGGGTTAAAGTGGCAATAAAACTAAGTTATAGGTGGCAAAAATGGTCAAAAAGCAACAAAAAAGTGGCAAAAAATGGGTGAAAAGTGGCAAAAATGGAGAGAAAAAGTGGCAACAAGGGTGGAAAGAGGAAAAAATGGGTGGGAAGTGATAAAAACATCAATTAAGGTGGCAAAAATGGTCAAAAAGCAAAAGTGTGGCATAAATGGCTGAAAAGGGGCAAAACAGGCTTAAAATGGCAAAAAACTGGGTGAAAAGTGGCAAAAAAAAAGTTATAGGTGGCAAAAGTGTTTAAAAAGCGGAACAAAATGTAGCAAAAAGTATGTTAAAAGTCACTAAAATGGGCATAAAACAGCAAAAAGATAGGAAAAATCGGGAAAAATAGCAACAAAGAGTGGCAGAAATGGTTAAAAAAATGGAAAAAAAAGGCAAAGCGCAGCATTAATGGGGAAAAATGGCAGAAAAAAGGGGAAAACTGCAAATAGCAAAAAGCAGGATTAAAGTGGATTAAGATGGCAAAAGAAGGGGCAAAAATGGACCAAAAGCAGCAAAAAAGGATTAAAAGTGGTAAAAGAAATTGCAATAAAAATGTAAAGACAGAAATACATGTTGACAACTAAAGCCTACTGTAGAAGTGTGGGAAACACACTGATTAATGTGACTTGCTGTGAATAATTTCTGAGGTCACAGTTTCCTTTTTTAAGGTTTTCTAGGGGAGTAATATTTCAAATCATGAGATAAAAGAGCTGCATGTGGCTCAAGAGCCACACGTTGGGTATCACTGCTCTAAGGTTTGATTTAAGGGATGCATGATATTACTATTAAAACTGGCTCTTGGCAGGTATGGCAATTTCTACTCATATGTATGGCCGATGTTTTGAGTGTGCCAAAATGTTGGTGTAGTTTTAATCAGAACTAACAGACCTACCATAGTGGAGATTTGCGTTGCTTTTCACCTTCTCCTGTTAAAATTTACAGAGTTTTGAAGGACTGAAGTTTTTGGTCTGAGCTTGTTTGATTTTAGCACCTGAGAAGAAAGCGTGCCTTTATTTTATTTAAACATAGACTGTCTCAGTGAAGCACCCTGCTCTTAAGCCTCTCATTTTACCAGGGTAATTAGCATCTATATGAAAGTATAAGCTGAATAAAAAGTGGGTCACATTTGTATTACTCTACTGTTTATGGCTCACTGTCAGTCAGCATGTCATTACAGTGCTGTTTGTAGCTCTTTAAAGGTGTAGCTGCTACTGCTAAAATTATATTTAATGTACCAGGGCTGCAGCAGCACTGAAAGGCCCTCACACCCTGATGGAGTGTATGACAACTGTTAGTGTGATGATCCCTCTGGGTGTTGGTTAACCATGCAGTGTGCAACAGAGAGATAAGTAGAGCCTCACAGGACTGTTATTAAATCAAAATAATGAATTTGTTGCACTTTGTATATGAAGTAGTGCTGGCTGTCAACAGTAGGTGGCAGAGTGACAAAGTAAGTTGCTAATATATAGATGTGATCCGGGTAGGACTGACATTTATCATAAAATTCAAAGAAAACTGGACAATATATATGTCAGAGGTTTTAATGGAATCTAGGTGAGACCACAGCAAAACCATGAAAATCAGAGCTTGAGAATTTCACCACAGTAAGAGGAGTAAACAGATGTGTGATTTCCTGTCGCCAGTAGAGGGCCCTATCATGAGATGTTTGCATCTGGGTGTGTTTAGTGTGATGCTGTTGTCTTGGCAGAATAATGTAGAAGATAAGAATAATGTGTACAAAAGTTACGACAGGTTAAAGTCATTTGGCACCATGGAAAAACGCCTTATTTTGAAAATGAGATCAAGCTGGGGGACTTCCTGTTGGAATCTGGGTATGGGCCCAAGAGGCAGAACAAAAAACATAAGTCTAGGTTGAATGGTGTACAGGGGCTGAATGTTTAAAGACCCTGTAAAGTGAAAATGAATCTGTATTTAGGTATTTGTATGACTGATCACTGTGTTATGAACCTCCAGGTCAAATTTCAGTCAAATAAAACATCTCTAAGTTTATAAAATTAAGCTTCAAAACCATGAAAAATGAGGCAGTAAAAGCTTCACCAGGAGGGTGTGGGCGTGTCTGTTGAACGAGCTGAAGCCCCGCCCACCCCAGAGAAATACGATCCTCTCAGGTTTTAAAAAGTTTTTAAAACTGTACTGAGTTAAACTGCTATGTGAATTTATATTGTAGTGTTAGAGGGGTGGGCTCATGACATCATGAGCTCACATATTTGCCCCGCCCACATGAAACCAAGCCAGGAAAGAGGTGAAAAACAGTAAAAATCCAGAATTTATTCACATGTAGATGTCAGTGTTTATAGCAACCATATTCCAACATATCTAGTTTGTTGAGACAAAAACTTTGGATTTCACTTTACAGGGTCTTTAAAGGGAAAAATAAAAAGAATCAGAGGAGCAAATGTTCATTGGCAGAAGGGGGCGCTGTGTGATGCTGTAATTTTGATGCATGGATGTATTCAGTGTCAGTGTGTGATAATCCCTCTACTGCAGTGATGACCGAAATAAGCACTAAAAAGTTATATGGGTGACACAGATGGCCCAGTGGTTTAAGATGACCCATGTACACAACAAGCCCAGGTTTGAATCTGGCCTGTGGAGCTTCCCCCACCTCTTTCATCCCTGTTTCCAATTCTGTCCACTGTCCTCTGCTGTCATAAAAGGCAAAGAAAGCCCAAAAATAAATGGAAAAAAAGTTATATGGCATTATTAGTGTGTTTTCACTGCAAATCAACATACAAAAAGTAATCTAAATTTGGGCCCAATTGTAGCCCCACCCATGCTGAAAACTTCACACAACTTAATATCTTGACTTGTCTACAATGAGAAAAAAAAAAAAAAAAAAAAAAAAAAACTGGAGTCAATCCGATAAAATCCCCCTGACAACCATGTTAAAATGTGCAGGCTGTCCATCTGCACAATGCACTTGCACTAAACCACAAGAATACATACATTTCCACCTGGAGACATTTTTTCTGGAAATTGGTGGTATAGTGATTTATTTGCCAAAATAATAATGGAAAGAGACCAAAAAAAAAAAAAAAAAAAAATCAACTTTTGGTGCTTGGGGCCCAAGATATACAGTGCTTAACAAATGTATTAGACCCCCTGTCATATTTGTCTCAGAGACCATCCAGCATCATGAAGTGCTTTAATGCAGACTTTCATTTTCAGTGAGCTCTCCACGTTTTACCATTTTGAACAGGAATGAGGAATTTCAAACTGAATTCACCCAAATTTGAGCCGGCTCATTTAGAAGTCAGAGATTAATCAAGCATAACATTCAACCACTAAAACTATTTTTTCTGATCAGGAATGCAAGTAAATAACTATAATTTGACATATTAATCAAGAAATAATAATGTGCTTTACTATTTTTTTAGTTTTTTTGTAAATCAATATATTTGAAAATTCATGGACGACAATAATAATTATATTTTAGCATTAAAAATATCATTTGGGTTAAAGAGCTTCTACATATTGGTGTATTGACCATTGCAGAAACATAAAAAAATGATTTTGGTAATTACCAATGCTGTTAATTTAGGGCAGCTGTGGCATAAATCTTACTTTGGTTAGGGTTAGAGTGGTCTAATAAATTTGTTAAGCACTGTACATGTAAACCAAAGAACTAACCTCATTACTGAATGCTCAAACTGGAAAATAATCAATCACTAATGTTAGAATCAAATGTCTTCCATCTTGATTCAAGTCAAGGGCTAAGGTAGGTCAAGTCAAGCTTTATTTATAAAGCACTTAGTATACACAGGGAAAGGAAATGTAAGGTGCCTCACACTCAATCACTCAGTCTTTCTTTGTATAGCTTCAATTCATTATAAATTCTATCCTGAGACCAAAGGAGTTAGACTGCAGTCTTTGCTATTTGCAATGAGATGATGATAGCATCTACAAAGCAGCATGTATGAACCTACCACAGTGCTTCACCTTACAAGGCAAAACATTGAGTTTGGGGAGTTTGAAGCTGAACCATGTCAGATAACCTAATGATGTGCATCCCTGACCCCTGAAATTAAACCTACTCCACATCTGTTTTGTTCCCACCCACAGCACCTGCCCTGGCTTCCTAGATCCATCTCTGTAGCAGAGCACGGCATTGACCAGCTGGAGACAAGAGATCACAAGATCCTAGGAGAACTATAGGAGAACCAAAAGAGAACTATAAGTCTGTGCAGGAATCGGGAGATCACTCTAGGAGAGTTGAGTCAAACATAAGAATAAAATAAGGCAGCAAGTTACTTCTCCTCTCTGAGGTTGATAAGCTGTTCACCTTAGTATCATCTTGTTATGCTTTTACCTTGGGTGAGTGCATTAGACTGGGTATAAAAGGAACATTTTAGAGAGGCAGAGTCTCTCAGAAGTAAAGATGGGAAGAGGTTCAACAAAACTGTGAAAAACTCTTTTAAAACTGTGGAACAATTTCTGAAAAATGCTCCTCAACGTAAAATTGCAAATACTTTAAATATGCCTCCACCAACAGTCCACAATATCATTGAAAGGTTCAGAAAATCTGGAGAGATTTCTGTAGACAAGGGACAAGGTCAAAGGTCAATATTGGATGCTAGGGATCCTCAGACCCTCAGGGGCAACTGCATTAAAAACAGGCATGATTCTGTAACAGGAAATCACTGCATGGGCTCAGAAACACTTCCAGAAATCATTGTCTGTCAACACAGTTGGCCATGTCATCCACAAACACAAGTTAGAGCTTTATCATGCAAAGAAGAAGCCATGTGTGTGCAGTCCAGTCTTCTCCAGGCCAAAGCTCATTTAACAAGGACTGAGGCAAAATGGAAAACTGTTCTGTGGTCAGATAAATCAACTGGAAATTCTTTTGGGGGACCACAGATGTCGTGTCCTGCAGACTAAAGAGGAAAGGTGACCACCCAGCTTGTTATCCTGGCACAGTTCTAAAGCCTGCATCTCTGATTGTATGGGGTTGCATTAGTGCCTATGGCATGGGCTGCTTATGCATCTGGACAGGTACTATCAATGCTGAAAGTAAAAGGACGTTTTAGAGCAAAATATGCTCCCATCCTGACAACGTCTCTGTCAGGGAAGGCAATACTAAACCACATACCTCATCTATCACAACAGCTTGGCTCCCGTTTTTAAAAGAGGGGATGCTACACAATGGTAAACACAAGTCTGTCCCTACTTTTTGGGACGTGTTGCTGCCATCAAATTCAAAATGTGTGGATATTTTCATGAAATGTTAAAACGTCTCAGCATCAACATCTCATATGTCGTTTTTCTTCTATTGTTAATGAAATATGAGTTCATGAGATTTGACAATCATTGCATTCTGTTTGTATTTACATGTCACACAGCGTCCCAACTTTTTGGAGATTGAGGTTGTAGTTGTCAACTGGTGGATCTAGACCCTAAACATGCCACAAGACTTGCATTTGCACATAATAACTGTCCTCAGAGAGGTTTACATTTGTCAGCACTGAATGTAAATTAAGGAGCTCTAAGCAGAGATAAATCAATGTTATTATGGCCAATTAGAGTCATTTAAAATACAACTCAATTTGGTTGTTTCTCTTGTTATGTTGTGATAACAAAGTTGGTGTTTCCATGGTGATGTGTTAATTCTTTAGACATAACAGAGTTGAATAAATTGCATGCTTGTCCTTGCAGGACTTATTTCATGATGCACCTTTCCGCCAGGATAAGGTCCAAACTGAAACATAGTTCATTAAATAATTGAAAGGTTGGGGATATTCAGATATTTGGGTTGCAATTTCTCATTAAAATTGTGTTGGGTCCAGAGGATGGACCAGTGGAGAACCTTAGCAGGTGCACAACCTAATATTTGAATCAACAAAGCTGCTCTGTTGTTGTTGTCCTATCCTCTTCACGTTAACTTACTCCACAGCGATCTGAATGAATGCAGAACTTCCTGTAAAAAGCTGCAGCCAATGTCCAATCCCATCACCATAAAGTGATCAAAGAGCTTCACACCAGGCATGTTCCTCCTCTTCACAAAGTCGACGTTCCTGTTTAAGAATGCACAACATGTCCTGCATGCAGCTCCTCTACTGTAGCTGTCACTTCTTTAATTGATTTGCTAGGAGCTCCCCACCCCCCTTTCAGCTCCCCGTCCCCCCTGCACATGAAATACTTCAGGAATAATCTTAATAATGAGATCAGGAGCGCAAAGTAGCACACAGACTTTATGTGAAGATTGTGGTGTGGAGTGAGCGCTCTCCTTTCTAATCAACAAGCAGTGTTAGTGTGCAGAGAGGGGTAGTTACCTCACACAAGCCCCTCAGTGTTCCTCCAAGCCGCCGCACAGTTAAAGTCCAAATATTTCCAGTAACTCGGTCTGTGCCTGCTTCTCTCCGTCCATTAGTTCACCCTGCTGAACTAAGAGCTGGCTCTATCTGCTCTTATTATCTCTGCTCCCGTCTCCTCTCTGTGAATCCTCTCAGCGCTCTCTCTCTTTCCCTCTAAGTCCCTCCCTCTCTCAGCCTCTCTCTCTCTAATACATCCAATGACCCCCCCCCCCCCATCTCCCTCTCTCTCTTTCCCTCACTGTACTTCCATCAAATCCTCTGCTTTATTCACTCTCAAGGTTTTTCATTAAAAGTCAGATTTGCTGAAGTGCAAAAAAAGGAGCATGTTTAAAATGTGGAATAATTTAAATTAGGGCTGTCAAATGATTTATAGTTTTAATCACAGTTCATCCCTGTGTTTCTATAGGAAGTTGTGATTAATTGGATTTTTAGCCAAATGTTAAAATATTGCTTTATTTTGAATTTCATATCACAAGTTCAGTGATTGAATTCTTCTCAGTGTCTTTGTTGTGAACCAAATGAAAGAGATATATCTTATGATAATAACTTGTGCGTAGTGTTACATATTGAGAAATATGCAGGAGTGCATGTACAAAATGACTCACTGAAATCTAGAGCAGTGATACTCAACGTGTGGCTCTGGAGCCACATGTGGCTCTTTTGTGACTATCTGTGGCTCTTTTAGGTCCTAATTTTAAATGTTTTTCCCAAATAACTTTGTTTTCCCCTTTCACATTTTTTTTTTTGCCACTTTTCATCCATTTAAGCTACGTTCTGTCATTAAATACCACTTTTTTTCCTACTTTTTGCCCATTTTGGGCACTTCTTTTTGCCACTTTTTCCCCCATTTTTTCCCATTTTTGCCCTTTTTCACCATTTCTTTTGTCACTTTTCACCCATTTAAGCTGCCTTTAGCCATTAAATACCACTAGTTTCCTATTTTCTTGCCCATGTTTGCCTTTTCTTTTTAGCATTTTTCCCCTTTTTTCCCCTTTTCACCATCTTTTTTTGCCATTTTTCACCCATTTAAGCTGCCTTTTTCCATTAAATACCACTAGTTTCCTATTTTCTTGCCATTTTTGTGACTTCCTTTAGCCACTATTATCCTATTTTTGCCCTTTTCACCATTTTTTGCCCATTAAAGCATCCTTTTGCCATTAAATACCACTTGTTTGCTATTTTTTACCCATTTTTGCCAGTCTTGACTGCTTTTTGCCCATTTTAGTCACTTTTAACTCTCTTTTTTTCCCACATTTTTGCCACTTTCAGACCATTTTTTGCCACCTGTAACTCATTTTTTTGTAACTTCTCACTTATTTTTGCCATTTTCTGACTCTTTCTCCACTTTTTTTTTTTTTACACATTTTCGCCCCTTCTCATCAATTTTTGCTGCTTTTTGACCACTTTTGCCATATTTAACTTATTTTTATTGCTACTTCAAGCCATTTTTTTCCACTTTTCACCACTTACTTGCAAAGGTATTTTTCAACAATTTGTCTCTCTGGTTGAGCAGGGTTGAGTAAAACTGATCTAGAGGCTTATTTACACTCTACATTAGAACCGGAAACAAATACAGGGGAAGTTTTCTGTTTAACCACTGAATTTGTCCATATTTCTGCATCTACTCTTGAAGATTTCAGGTATGGACCAAATATATACAACCCAAATTCCACAAAAAAGTTGGGGTGGTGTAAATAAAAGAAAATGCAATGATTTTAAAGTCTCATACATGAAAATTTTATTCGAATTAGACGTTAAACAACATTTCAGATGTTAAAACTGAGACATTTTTACATTTCATGAAAATATAAGTTTATTTTGAATTTTATGGCAGCAACACATCTAAACAAAGTAGGGACAGGCCCATGTTTACTATATCTTCTTTTAACAACAGTTTGTGAAAGTCTGGTAAGTAAGGAGACCAGTTGCTGGAATTTTGGGAGAGGAATGTTGTCCCATTCTTGTCTGATGTAGGAGTCTAGCTACTCAACAATCCTGGGTCTTCTTTGCAGGATTTTTCCTTTTATCATGCTCCAAATGTTTTCTATTGGTGAAAGATCTGGACTACAGGAAGACCAGTTGAGCACCTGGACTCTTCTGCAATGGCCCCTGAGGGATCAAAGACAACAAGCATCCAATATTGACCTTCTGCGCTGTCACTTGTGCAAAGAGATTTCTCCAGAATCTTGGGGGGGGGGGGGGGGGGATATGATGGCCTGTAGATGGTGGGATCCACTAAGCTGTCAGTTTGTTTTTAAAGAGATGAGACATGAAGGAGCAGTGGTTGACTTACTTTACACCACTATCAGAGCAAAACAATGCTATGATGAGAACTATCCAAATGCTGCCTCACTTTTGCTTGCTTACAATGCACCAGGACAGACAAACTGAGTGGGATTAATCACAGACTTGCCTGCATTTGAGTCCACCAGTGGTTGAACCAAACTGACCCCAAAACTTACATACAAACCAAACCATGACCTCTGTGAACCATTACAACCCAGGAACTACAAGAACCCTAAAAACTACATATGAACAACTGTTAATAATGGAGAAATTCAGATTAACTAACCAACCATGTCGTAACTGTCATGGCGGCTCAAAGTGGCCACCTTAGCAAGATATATCGTATTACAGCCATAAAATGAAGTATTTCTTTGGCTTTGAAAACTTTTCTATCTCTTCCATATTTGGGATAGTTTAAGTACTTGCAAAAAAGTTAGGATGCTTTGTAAACTGTAAATAAAAACAGAATATAAACCCATATTTCTTCACAACAAAACTTAAACAACATATTAGATGTGTAAACTGAGACTTTTTACTATTTCTTGAAGAATATTAGCTCGTTTTGAATTTGATGGCAGCATCACATCTCAAAGCAGTAGGTACAGGGCAACAAAAGCGTCCTTGGGTTTCTTGAAAGGCGCTATATAAATTCAAGATACTATTATTAAAAGGCTGGAAAAGTAAGAGGTACCAATGAGAAAAAGCTGGAAGAGCATTTTGCCAGTAGTTAGTTTAATTTGCAACAGGTCAGTAACATGACGGGCTATGAAAGCAGCATTGGACAAAGCCAGAGTTTATTGGGTGTAAAGATTGGCAGAGGTTCTCCAAAACTGCAAAAAGCTGCATCCTAAAATTGTGGACACATTTCAGAAAAATGTTCCTTCAATGTGCAATTGTTAAGACTTGGAATACCCCAGCAGCTACAGTCCATAATATCATGGAAACATTCAGAGAATCTGGGGAAACCTCTGTGAGCAAGGGTCAAGGCCCTGAGTTAGTGGTGGATGCTGGTGATCTTCAGACCCTCAGGGACCACTGCACTAAACAACAGGCATGATTCTGTAACAGGGAATCACTGCACAGGCTCAGGAACAATTCCAGAAATGATCACAGTTGGCCTTGGCATCCACAATAGAAAGTTAAAGCTGTATTATTGAAAGCCAAAGCTCATTTAACAAGGACTGAGGTTAAATGGAAAACTGTTCTGTGGACAGATGAATCAAAATTTGAAATTCATTCTGGAAACCAGGGACTATGTGTCCTGCAGACTAAAGAGGAGAGGGAGCACCCAGCTTGTTATCCTGGCACAGTTAGAAATCCTGCATCTCTGATGGTATGGGGTTGCATCAGTGCCTATGGCATGGGGGGTTTACACATCTCGAAAGATACTATCAATGCGGAAAAGTAGAAAGCTTTAGAGCAACATATGCCCCCATCCAGACAACGTCTCTTCAGGGAAGGCGCTGACTATTTTAGCAGGACAATGCTAAACCACATCTATCACAACCCCATGGCTTCACAATAGGAGAGTCTGGGTGCTGAACTTGGCTGCCTGCAGTCCAGGCAAGAATGGGACAACATTCCTCATTTCCCAGATTTTTACAGACTGTTGTTGAAAGAAAAGGGAAACCTTCAAATACAACATGTGATATGTTTTTTATGTTCTACTGTGAATAAAATACGGGTTTATGAGGTTTGACAGTCATTGCATACTGCGGCCCAACTTTTTTGGAACTAGGGTTGTACATGATGGATCGGGTTTAGTCTTAGACATTTAAATGTAAAAATTCTACGTGTTGTTCCTTTAATGACAGGAAAAAACAACAGTTAAACATCAATGATGAGACGCACTGAGAATAAATATGTGATAAATAAAACTCTCTTTCCCAGAGTTTTTGTTTTTCTTTCAGCTCTTCGTGTTGAAATGTCGCTTGGCTCATATTTCTCTCTCTATCTTTGCGTCTAGCTCTCGTTGCATTTGATTTTATTCCCACCCCCCCCCCCCCCCCGCTTCATCTACACCCCTCCCCTCGGTAAAGACGGTTCTGAGTTGTTGACAGAGTCTCACTTGTGAAGATTTCAGGCAAACGGGCTGTTTCTCTGCCGGCTGTTTTCTCTGTAATATAGCTGAGACGCTATCAGGCTGCATCTCCCCCGAGCTTCTAAGGGAGCGAGGGATCTCTGCTAGCACTTAATCACACACAAACGCACACAGCCTTAGAAGTATTCCTGTTTTGACAGCATAGCACACGAACATCGGCTGCATGAATTTCAGGATGCGTTCACCAGCACAAAAAAAAAACAAAAAAAACATGTCAAAAACACACCAAGTAACCCAAACATTGATAATGTGTGACGTGCATGCAGATGTGTGAGCAGGGAAACAAACACACTCAGGAGTCAAGATTCAGTTTTGTGTCATTCCAGGATTCACTCTCTGCGTACATGAGAGTAATTCTGTTAACAACCCAAACACACCAAGACACAATAGTGGATTAGTGTCAGCCCCCTAGTCAGAGAGTCTTTAAGCTGAGCTCTGCAGGGGTCTTTGTCCATCTAAACCAATTACTGACTTAACGTTGATGAGGTACTGTGTGTGGGTGGGGAGTAAATAGAGTCCGAGTTTAACCATTTATGGTCGAGGAGCCATGTAAAGTTTCTGCCCCATTTCTTTTTTTTTCCCTTTTTTTTTTTTTTTTTTTTTGCAAATTGCTACACCTCAGATTATCAAAAATTTAATATAGGACAAATAAATCAGAGTAATTACAAAGCGCAGTTTTTCAATTATGATTTCATGTATTAAGGAAAAAAAGCATCCAAACCTACCTGGCTGCATGTGCAAAAGTCATTGGCCCTTAAACCTGGAAACTAGTTTTGCCATCCTGGTGGCAAGCTAATATTAGGGGTCTATAGATCTAGAGGTCTGGACAATTGGTCTCACAGTTAGTGAAATGGGGATCACCTGAGTGCAGTCAATGTGTCTCAAGTGATTGTAGTATAAAGACAGCTGTGTCTGGAAGGTCCGGTCACTGGTTAATCAGTATTCCTGGCTACCATTAAACCAAAAGAATACCTCAGGCAAGTCAGAGAAAAGGTTATTGAAAAAATTTGTCAGGGGATGGATACAAAAAAGTGTCTAATGCACTGAACATCTTCCAGAGTTCAGTTAAATCCATCATCAAGGAATGTCAGGAATATGGCTCGTGTGTAAATCTGCCTAGATCAGGCCGTCCTCACAAACTGCGTGACTGTGCAAGAAGGAGACTAGTGAGAGAGACCACCAAGACACCTATGACTTCTCTGAATAAGTTCCAAGCTTCAGCAGCTGAGATGGGAGAGACTCTGCAGACAACAACTGTCAGCCAGTTCTTCCCCAGTCAAAGCTTTATGGGAGAGTGGCAAAGAGAACGACACTGTTGAAGAAAACGTTTAAAATCTTAGAGTTCACCAAAAGGCACGTGGGAGACTCCATGGTCAGGTGGAAGAAAAGTGTTTTGGTCTGAAATCAAAATGGTGCTTTTCGGCCATCAGACAGGACATCGTGTTTGGTGTTACATCACCACAAACACACCATCCCCACTGTGAAACCTGGTGGTGGCAGCATCATGCTGTGGGCATGCTTCTTGGAAGCCGGCTTATCAAGGGAGAGGGTAAAATGAATGAGGATTGACTTGGAGGACAATCTCATTCATTCTTAAAGAGAACTTCAGCTTGAGAGAAGATTTATTCTCAGGCAAGACAAAGCATATAGCGAAAGCTACAGAAATGGTTTAAAGACAAGATGAATGTTCTGGAGTGGCCGAGCCAAAGCCTAGACCTCAATCCAATAGAGAATGTGTGTCTGGACTTGCTTCGCTGTGATGTGACTTGACAGGGGTGAATATTTATGCAGTCACTTATTTGACATTACATGTTGTTATTTAATTGACATTATTTTGTAGAAATCTGGTTTCACTTTGACATTAATTTGTTTTTCTTTCCTTTTTATGGTGAAATAAGCCAAATTACATAGACGATGATGAAAATAAAAATAATTCTAGATTCTCTGATTTTAGTTGGAGATAGTTCCATAAAATTCACCTATTGCCTACTGATAAACAAGGGTCCTCGCTCTGTGGTTGGTGCTAACCATACATTTATTCACAATGATATATCAATTTATACTTCCAAAATATATAAACATTTAATAAACACTCATGCATGTATCTACCTTTTTCAGCAAATAGTTGTGGCACAAACTTAGGTCAATTTTAAAATTCTTTGTTATATCAAGTGAATTTGGTGCATTGTTTAGTCAATTTGGTTTTCTTAAGGCTGGCTCAGACTACATGAATTCAGCCAGATTTAAGCCCGACAGCGACGTCGCAGCTCATCATCAAAACTCTGGCCTGATTTAGAGCGTCGGGAACGACTAACAGTCTTGTAGTGTGACATAATTAACGACGCGTCCAAGATGCCCCACGACCACGATTCAACAAGACTAGCATGTCAGAATTTTTCATACATCGTCGTCTAGTTTGACACCCTGACCTGATGTTAACGACGTGAATCCGGATGTTTAACAACAGGAGAACCTTTGCTCCTTATCTTTGCATCATCATTTACAAGATTTACCACTTTTATCCCCTTTTATTCCCTGAAACTAATGTGTACATTTTAAATCATTTTATTTATGTTATTGCATGCATACCTTAAGTTCTATCTGAAGGAGAGCCAGTCAATATTTTCCTCCTCTTGATACATCCATACTTATTTTCCATAATCCAATCCACAGTTGTTTCTTATTTTCCTTTTGATGAGCAAAAGACTGCTACAATCACACAGAGCGCTTCTGTTGTAGAGTGACTGACACTCTTTGGCCCGCCCCCCGACAACCTGTGAACTCGCACTCAGTTGCAGAGATAGTGGTGACAGCATATGCTGAGCAGTCAGGATCACTCTTGTAGTTTGGCCAGGCTGTTGGCCAAGACGGGACAAGATTTTGGTTGCATAGCCTGACATGGTGCCATCGTGAACGACCAAAAAAATCGTGTAGTCTGAGCCAGCCTTTAATCCCTCCTTAAGTCTTGGCCTGCAAAGTCTTGTCTTTGTACATAAATTGCAGAATAATGTCATCTTCTGTTTCATTAAATATGAACAGCTGTACCGGAACAAACTAGAAAGCACTCGGAAAGCACAGACCTCCGCCATTTGCCTTATCTCCCAATAGTAAAGAATCCTTTAAAAAAATTCCTGAATCCAGACAGTGATCCAGATCACTCCCAAAATCTAATCAGTTCTTCCTTATGCCATTTCTGACATTTCCTGAAAATTTCATCAAAATCCATCCAAAACTTTTTGAGTTATGTTGCTAACAAACAAACTAACAAACCCACCCGAACACATAACCTCCTTGGTGGAGGTAATGATGGGCTTTATGGCTATCTTTATCAGTTCCTACTGATGCTTTTAATGGCTGTTTTTTGTAAAATGAGTGAGTGAGTACAAAATTTACAAGCTCTTCAACACTCTGTGTAAGACTAAGGGACAGTCATTGTGTTTTATAACTTGCAGAAGGCTTTTATTTGCCGTAGATAAGGGAAATCAGATCTTATCAGGGTTTTAGACCATTATTGTATAAATTGGTATTCCATGTTTTAGAGGTAAGTGCATGGGTTTTAAATGTGTCAGTCTTGTTGATCGGTGCTTTTCTTCACATGTACAACTGTTACAAAGAAAGCTTTGTGTTATTGATGCCTTGATGGATGAACGTTCCCTCAAGCTGATTATTTTTCTGTCCCGCTTCTTTTATCTCACTGACGTACGACTGCGCTGCCTCTCCATCCCTCTGAGCCCAGACCCTCTTCACTCTGTCACTTTCTTATCACAGTGGTTTCTTTTGGGTGTCGTGGAAAAGGTTAGTTTAAAAAAAAGAAAAACTAGGGCTGCAAGCAGCACTGAAGGACCCTCGCACCCCAGCACATGTAAGGGTGTGTGGCAACTGTGGGTGTATGGGAATAACTGGATGTTAGCAATCTGTGAAGTGAGCTGCAGCATGGCAGAAAGGCCATGTTGATCTTTCCAGGATGGACAAGAAATTCAAAATAATGAGCGCATTTTACTTAATATATGAGGTAGTACTCCCTGTCAACATTAGGTAGTGTTATTTCAAAGGAAGATGCCGATATGAAGAGGTGATAAAGGACCAACATCAATGTGTAAAACACAGGAAAATGGGACATTATGAAAGGGTAGCAACTGGCAGCTTACAGTAGGTGGAGCTAAAATAAAACCATGAATTTAATATTTACATGTGTAGTGGGCCAGACCTCGATCATACATGTGAAAATTAAAGCAAATCAGATGTTTCATATCAGAATTACCCCAACTTCCTGTCAAATTGGCAAGCCATGGAAATGCTTACCATTGACATCTCTTAATAAGACATGCCAGTGTTGTGGATATAATTAACTCAGATTAAGATAGAAAAACCTCAGTAATTTTTCCTCAACAGCAATAGGTATAAAGGAATGGCCCAGTTGTGTCACTTCCTGTTGCCAGTAGGTGGTGCTACAGCAAAATGATAAAATTAACTTTGAATGTGTGGAGGGGCAGACCTTGATATATGTGAAATTTGACGTGAATTATATGTTTATAGGAGTTATGGCAACTTCCTGTGAAAATTAAAGCAAATCAGATGTTCATATCAGAATTAGCCCAACTTCCTGTCAAACTGGCAGGCTATGGAAATGCTCTCCATTGGCAGTAGGGCATCTCTGAAGAAGACATGTCAGTGTTGTAAAAAAAAAAATGATAGAGGTTTTCTATCATAATCTTAGTTTAATATATTCACAACAGCAATAGGAACATTGGAATGCCCTAATTGGGTCACTTCCTGTTGCCAGTATGTGGTGCTAAAGCAAAATGATAAAAAAATAACCTTTGAATGTGTAAAGGGGCAGACCTTGATATATTTGAAATTTGAAGTCAATCAGATGTTTGTTGGAGTTATGGAAAACTTCCTGTGAACATTAAAGCAAATTTAATGTTTCATAACAGAATTAGCCCAACTTCCTGTCAAATTGGTAAGCTATGGAAATGCTCTCCATTGGCAGAAGGGCATCCTGTAATAAGACATGAGAGTGTTGGGAAAAAGATTGAGGTTTTCTATCATAATCTGAGTATAATATATTCACAACAATAATGGGCATAAAAGAATGATCAAGTCATGTCATTTCCTGTTCCCAGCTACAGCAAAATGATAAAAATAACCTTTGAATGTTTAGAGGGGCAGACTTTGATGTATGTGAAATTTTAAGTAAATTAGATGTTCACAGGAGTTATGGCAACTTCCTGCGAAATTGGCCAAACATCAAAATGCATGCCAAAGCAAGTAAGATGTCTATTAATTGAGCACGTCAATGTTGTGGACAATTATTGAAGACTGCAGTTGACAAATCTGAGCTTGATAGGCTCAGCAAAGAAAGAGGAGTAAACAAATGACCCATTTGTGTCACTTCCTGTTGCCAGTAACCCCACCCTTAACGATAGCACACTCACACTGAAACAGGTTGCAAAAGAGTAAAAACATCGTTTCCTACATGAAAAGCTTGCAGTGTGGCTCTTTGCTCATCTTCATAAAGAAATATAATCAAGGTCAGATAAAACTGCCGCTATGGCTACATCTAAGCTGATTGCGCTAATCAAACACTGTATCTCTCTCATTTCTAACCCTGCACACATATTCAGCAGCAGCAGATTTATTTCAGAGCAGATGATTCAATCCTAGAGAGCTCAAACCAGTGTGTTTGCGGTCTGATAATCTTGCTAGACATTTTTCACCTTGACGAGAATCTCTAGGCATTTTGGTCGGCACAATTTCTCGTTTACTCTTGCTAATAATGTCATTTCTGCAACCCCTTTCGGCTCGTTTCTGCTCCCTGCACTTCTGAAAATAGATCTATGTGGGTTTTTTTAAAGATACATCTTATACTGCCCCTTCATCTGAATGCTTTTGTCACATTGGGATGGATTTGTTTTTTGATCTGAAACCTTTAAATGTGACAAACATACACAAAAAAGACATTATGAAGGGGACAAATGCTTTTCACAGCACTGAAGCAGCATGTGAAATGTTGAACTGGATTTTCCACAAACACAGCTCTGAGCCACTGTTTAAATGGTGTGAAAATAGCAGGACACCAAGTTGAGACACAAAAAGCTTTATCTCTGTGTCTCTAAAAAATAAGCGGAACCCTGGCCGGCTCCCCGCCAGTCAAAGAAAAATAACCCAGTGAGAGGAAAGGCTTAAAATCACCATCAATCTCTTGTTTTGGCACCGCTGTCAAAAGTTCAAGCTGGCCAGAGACCGAGCGACTCTGAACTAATCCAACAGCCGAGGGCTTTTTACCCTTTAGCTGATCTTTTTGCTTCAGAGCAGCACAGGGGAGTGAGTCTGTGACTGCAGAAAGACTCGCATTGTTCACCCGTGGCATCCAGAAAGCTTTGGATGACGTGTTTATCACCAACAGCAAAGGAGATTCTGTCCCAGAAAAACAAGTGATTTAATCATTTAGTCATTCAAATGTAGAAGGAAGGACTTGCAAACTTTTAATTCCTCATCCTCTTAGAGCAGTGCGAAATCTTGGGTTTGACAACATTTGTCACAAAGCTTCGCTGTCTCACACTAAAACTCCACGGCTGGCACTGTCCCGGTATTTATGGAACTTCTGTCTACATTCTTCACACGTTCTTAATACAACAGCTTTAGTTAAAGCTCTGTATTTCTGTTGAATGATTACACTCCTCCTTACCTTTCATAAGCCGAAGCCAGATGGGGGAATAATCTGAGTCGATTGAGTCTAAATTTTTCAGTCATGAGGCTGGGTGACCTTTAACCTGAGTAGACAGGAACAATAACACCTACTGTGTGCATTATATCAGAGACACCACCCCCTCCACCCCCATTTTAACCTAAAAACCTTGCCTTGTCATATTAGCCATGCCTGATTATGAATAACTTGGCTCACATTATATGGACAAAAGTATTTGGACGCCTGACCATTCCACCAACAGGGACTATAATGACATTTTATTCAAATACATCTACTGTAATATGGAGTTGGTCCCCTTTTGGAGCTATAACAGCCTCCACTCTTGGAAGGATTTCCACAGAATTTTGGAGAATTTCTGTGGGAATGTGTGCCCATTCATTCTGTAGAGCATTTATGAGGTCAGGCACTGATGGTGGATGAGAAGACTTAGCTCACCATCTCTCTTCTAGCTCATCCCAAAGGTCCTCGATGGGGTTGAGGTTCTTCCACACCAAACTCATCAGTCTCATGTCTTTATAGTCCCAGCTTTGTGCACTGAGGCAGTCATGTTGGAATAGAAGAAACTCAAACTGATGCCACAAAGTTGGAAGCATAACATTGACCAAAATGTCCTGGTATGTTAAAGTGTTAAGACTGACTGTGATTGACTTTGGCATTCTTGATATACAGAGGTGGGAAAGTACCAGACTACTCAAGTAAAAGTACAGTTACTCTGGTTAGAATTTACTTGAGTAGAAGTAAAAGTACTGGTCTATAAATCTACTCAAGTAAAAGGTATGTTATTTAAAATTTACTCAAAGTACTGAGTAGCTACTTTGATACCCAAGGGCAGTGATACTCAACATGTGGCTCTGTTGTGATAATTTGTGGCTCTTTTATCTCTTAATTGGAAATATTACTGCCCCAAAAAACCCTTAAAAGGAAAACTTTGACGTCAGAAATTATCCATCGCAAGTCACATTAATGAAAAAATGAATGAATGAATGAATGAATTAATGAATAAAGGAAGGAAATTTATTTCGGTTCACATGCAAAAAGTAAAACAAATTAAAGGATCAAATCAAATCTTCTAAATGCTTTATTTAGGGCGAAGGCTGAATTTTTAATTAAGAAATCTAGAGAAATTCATTATTTCAACGGCAGCAGGCCCTCGCACCAACTGGCCCTGCGTCTCCGCTCCAATGAGCGACAAGCATGCATTTCTGCAATCCGGTCACTAGGTGGTGATATTGTAACAACTCCAGCTGAAATTAATGCAGTTTTTTCCTGTTTTTATTCAGAATTATATAAGTCAGAGATTAAATTCAGTGAGGATAGATATAAAAACTTTCTTACTGACCTCCACATGAAGAAACTGTCTGAAACAGAAGCAGCTGATCTTGGAGCACCCATCTCCTTAAAGGAATTATGGGATTCTCTCCAAGAAATGAACTCGGGTAAATCTCCTGGCCCAGACGGTATTCCCACTGAAGTCTATAGCAAATTCTGGTCAGATTTGGGTCCCATGCTTTTGGAAATGATAAATATTTCAGTTCAAAATGGTTTTTTTCTTAAGCAAACAAATACAGCTTTAATTTCTCTTCTTCTTAAAAAACATAAAGATCCTACACTATGTACTAGCTACCGGCCTATTTCTCTAATAAATGTAGATATGAAGATATATGCTAAAGTACTGGCCCGTAGGCTGAACAAATATCTTGGTAAATTAATACATTGTGACCAAACAGGCTTTGTAAAAGGTTGATATAGCTCAGACAATTTAAGACGATCATTACATATCTTACATTCAATCCCTAATTCATCAGACCTGATAACCTCATGCGGAATCTTATCGCTTGACGCTGAGAAGGCATTTGATAGACTTGAGTGGGAATATCTCTGGACCCTACTAGATCACATGGATTTTGGAAAACAGTTCATCAACTATATTAAAGTTCTTTATGCTAACCCAGGTGCAATGGTACTGTCAGGCAAGACCTGTTCACAATATATTCCCATCTCCAGAGGCTCTCGCCAGGGGTGCCCGCTATCGCCACTTTTATTTGTTTTATCCCTTGAGCCACTTGCACAGAAAGTTCGTCAGTCCACCAATATCATTCCTATTACAGTAAATTCTACCAATCACCTTATATCACTCTACGCAGATGATGTTCTTATTTTTATTAGCAAGCTCTCACAGTCACTTACCCATACCTTAAAGTTATTTTCAGACTTCAATATTATCTCAGGCTATAAAATTAACTGGCAAAAATCTGCTCTGCTACCTTTAAACCATACCACTGAGGACTTGAACTGCTTCAATATTCCAATTGTCAATCAATTTAAATATTTAGGCATAGATATTTTTCCTAGTTTAGAAATCACTGTCAGTAGAAATTACACCACAGTTTTAAATAAGATCAAGAGTGATTTGGACAAGTGGACATCAAAACCGTTATCCTTTGACAGCAGAATCTCAACTATAAAAATGATGATATCACCTCAAATTAACTTTATAGCCTCAATGCTTCCTTTGAATCCACAGACAGGATATTGGGACAAACTCCACAGTTTAATTTCATGTTTTATCTGGAATAACAGAAGACCAAGGATAAAACTGGCTACTCTTCAGAAAGAAAAATCAGTAGGAGGATGGGGAGTCCCTAACTTTAAGGTTTATTATTGGTCTTTTGCACTTCGTATTTTGAAATCCTGGTTGGATCCCTCAAACTCCACAAGTTGGCGTCCTATAGAAGAGAATTTAGTATATCCACACAGATTACAGGATTTAATCTATGCAGAAGTCCCCTCTAAACAAGCAAAGATGCGTTTTGGTTCTATAATATCAAATGTTTTACACACATGGAAATCAGTGATTAAATATACTAAATTGAATAAAAAGTGGCATTATTACACCCCACTATTTCATAACTATAATTTGCTGCTTGGTGGTCGGACACTGGCTTATCCACTCTGGTCAAATAATGGAATCTATCTACTTGGACAGTTGTTCAGTGCGCATGGTCTCCACTCATTTCAAGAACTACAACAACAGTATAACTTACCCGGTTTTTCCTTCTTTCTTTATCTACAGCTCCGTTCTGCCTTGAAGGCGTATGGAGTACCATGGAACTCTGGTTTACCTAAACATGAACTTACAAATAATTTACACAGTACTAACATGACCAAAGGAACTGTATCAACACTGTACTCCCGGATAATGAAAACACAGGACACTCATCTCCCTATTCAGGCAACCTGGCTTAAAGACTTAAACTCTATCTCTTCAGAAATAGCTTGGGAAACTATCTGGGCAAATATTAAACAGGCATCCAAAAACCCTAATCACCAATCCATCCATTTAAGATTTATTTACAGGTCTTATTTAACCACTACAATTAGATATAGGATTAAGCTCATTTCATCTCCCTTATGCCAGTTTTGTTCATCTGGTTCTATTGGTTCCTTTCTGCACATGTTCTGGGAGTGTCCAGAGGTACGGTGTTTTTGGTCACACGTTACAAAATCCCTGTCTGAAATTCTTTGTAAGGAGATTCCATGTTGCCCCTTATTATGCTTGCTCAATGACAACTCCAAGGTCCCACTGTCTATACATGGAAAAAGAATTTGGCTCTCTGGTCTGACTGCTGCAAAGAAAATTCTGTCAACGCGTTGGAAACCACCACATTCACTGTCATTAAACCACTGGTGGCACCTGCTATCAGATATATTGTCCCTTGAACTCTCTGTTGCACGGTTTCATGGTGCTAAAGCGAAAACTTTAAGGTCTTGGTCTGAAGCTCTCTCAGCTGTACAGTCTCTTGCCAGCAGAAGGGAAGGCTAACAGGGTGGGAGGGTGGAATGGGGGGTGGGACGGTCACTCATTAGGGGGATAAACAAGGGGTTGACAACTAGCTGTATATGTTTATTGATCTCTTTTCAGACATGTATTTTTTTTGCAAACATGCCATATGCATTTTAAGTTGAATGTTTAAAAGAATTAATCAGCTTGAAGCAGGGGTGTCATTTTTGATAGACACCCCTATTTTTAGGCAAGTATGAACATTTTTTTTTTTAGTTTATGCAGATCTCGATGCAAATAGCAATTAAACCGTCAGGAATGGCTGTTGCATAGTGAGGATGTATTTGACAGAATTTATTTATTTATTCATTTATTTATTTGTATTTTTTTTTCCTTTTTCTTTTTTCTTTTGTATATGTATGTATGTGTATATATGTGTATGTATATGTATATGTATATATATATATATATGTATGTGTATGTGCATATATGTATGTGTGTATATGTGTATATATATATATATATATATATATATATAAGGTCCTGATTAGAGAAATAACAAATGTCATGCTTTCTGTTCAACACTATGAACTTTGTCTTAATCTTTAAGAGCATGTGTACACGTGTTTATGTGTTGTCAACTTAACTCAATAAACAGTTGTTCACAAAAAAAAAAAAAAAAATCAAATCTTCTACAGTAGGCTTTAATTGTCAGCTTAATTGCCTTTTTCTGTTTTTGACACTTATTGACCAAGTTTGCTATTTAATGCAAATTTTGCCCCTTTTTCACCTATTTTTGCAGCTTCTTCTTTGCCACTTTTAACTGCATTTTCTTGACACTTTGACCTTATTTTGTCACTTTTCACCCCTTAGATTGTGGCTGTTGTAAATTTATTTTTCAACAATTTGGCTCTTTGGTTTAGCAGGGATGAGTAACACTGCCCAAGGGGCTCTCACAGTAAAATATGACCTGTCCTTAATCTGTACTAACCACAAGAAAATATGGACCTCTAACAAGATTATTTATAAGGTCTTATAAGCTGTCATGAGCCCACAGTGGGTAATGACCCCGCCCCTCTAACACTACAATATAAAATCACAGAGCATTTCATCTCAGTACAGTCTGTTGTTAGCTGATGTCACTGCCTTTATTAAAAGTTAACTGACAGTTAAATGTTGTTTTTTGTTCATTGTGAGGTAAATTTACCAAATCTATCAGCCACAGTGGTCTATGGATCATTTAAAGCATCATGACAGAGATTTGAGCAAAAAAAAGACTTTGTCTCTTCTTCTAAGGTCAACAAAAGGTCATGAGGGAGGCTAATGGCGTGAGTGCTTTTCCTGCATCCAGATTGTAGCATTTCTTTAAACCCGAGAGGATTGCATTTCTCCTGAGTGGGTGTGGCTTCAGCTCATTCAACAGACACGCCCACACCATCCTGGAGCAGATTTTACTGCCTCATTTTTCATGGTTTTGAAGCTTAATTTCATAAACTCAGAGATGTTTTATTTGACTGAAATTTGACCTGGGGGTTCATAACACAGTGACCTATCATACAAAAAACCTAAATACAGATTTATTTCAGATGTAAAGACTCTTTATGTAAAGGTAGGGATTTTTAAAGCTGCTCAAAAAAGTACAAGTACACAAAACAGCTACTCAGTTACAGTAATCTGAGTAAATGTAATCAGCTACTTTCCACCCCTGCTGACAGTGTATATATCAGGGGATCTGAAGTGGTTGACCCTTAGGATCTACCCCAACCCTCTCAAGGTAATTGTAGTCCACTTCTTTTTTTGCAAATGTTGCAAACATTCATATATCTATTAATTAAAAAAACAACAGACTGAAAACAGCTTCATGACCCACTTTTGTGTCCCACCCCGTTGAGAACCACTGATGTATATCATGCATCACAGCAGGTTAAAATAAGGAGGTTGGTTACAATTAGGATGGCTGGGGTGGATTTTTGAATCCAGCAATAGCTCTGGCAGGTAGATGAAAACATGCACACAAATGAGGCAGCCATCTGTCCTCTACATGAATTCATGTTACTGTGGAGCGCTGGCTGCAGAGCTGTGATACATCTGTAAAAAGGCATTAGTAAATCAAATACACAAACGAATCAAAGGCAGCCTTCATGTGGATCAAACTTAAGCCATACTGCACAGTCACTGTGTCTACAGAGTCTGCACATGCAGAGTAACGTGCACGTGCACAGTAATGTATATGCTGATGATTTAGCACGCGAACACGAGCAAAACATTCATGCTATTGTTCACTGCAAACCCAATTAAGTCAGTGTACTCCTGAGTGATTAAGAGTAGAGCTAACAGAAGAGTGTGCGTTTGAGTGTGTATTTTGTGGTCAGCCCCTGCACAGATGGTATGGCGTGCCCCTTTGGAGATGCACAACCTAATCCCTGAAACACATGGTGGGCTTAATCGGAGGGTGTGTGTGTGTGTTTGTGTGTGTCAAGGGAGAAGCTGAGGTTGTATGAATGACAGTAAAAAATATTGTGAGTGTATGTGTGTGTGAGGGGGCGGGCTGTGACAGCTAGCCGAGGGCACACCAAGCTTAAAACACATCGTCATTATTTTACTGGATTATTCTCTTTGGTCTGTTTTTCTTAGTTAACTACTTATTTCTCCGTTAGTATACAGGTGAATATAAAAAAATGTAGAATAGCAAAAAAGTTTTTTCTGTAAATGAGTGAAACTTCGACAATCATCCCACACAAAGTGAAATGTTCCAAAGGTTTTTATGTTTTAATCTCCATGCTTAGGCTTACATCTGGAAATATTAGAAAACTGTGGAGAAGTCTAATTTGTTGTCTATTATTTTAGAGCTCCGATCAGCTAATTAACTCCAAACACCTGCAAAGGTTTCCTGAGTCTTTATTCATTTCTTCTGGTTCAGTACACACAATCACGATCATGGAGAAGGCTGCTGACTTGACAAATGTCCAGAAGACAATCACAAACACATGTAGGGGTCAGAGAAGGTCCCTACTGAGAGAGGAAGCTGTTCTCAGAGGCTGTATCAAAGCATTTTTATGGAAAGTTGACTAAAAGAGAAAAGTGTGGTAAGAAAAGGAGCACAAGCAACAAGGATGAGCTTCAGAAGATTGTCAAACGAAGCAGATTCAGGGTGGTTTCACACCAGGGGCCCGGTCCCGGATCTGAGCGCACTTGAGCCCAAAGTCCGGTTCATTTTGGGGTAGTGTGAATGCAAACGAACTGCGCCCAGGCACCGGGACCAGGCCTACTTAGGGAGGTGGTCTTGGGCGTGACTCAAGTGGACTCTGACACGGTTCGGATGAGATGTGAATACAACTGCGCCCAGATACGGGACAGAGTGTCAAATCAGCTTTATGACATCATCGTCATCAGCAGATCATTCACATTCTCCTCAATAAAGGGCAAAAATAATCAAAATCCAGTCAATAACGGTCTGTTGTGACTCATCTTACAGATGAACACAAGTTGGAGTCAGTGAGATGAGATGCAAAGGCAATAAAGGTCTCCTGTCACCTCTAAAACCACTGTATCTGTGCAGCGCGAGCCCATTTAATCTCTGATCTGTAGTAGATGTGCAGATATGAGAGCGAAGTTGCTGGCATCTTAAAAGGTGATTTTAATCATCCAAGGCTGCAGGATGGACTTTTTACCAGGTCAAAATAAAAACAAATCTTCGCTCAGGTCATGACCCCAGTGGTTGCCATGGTAGCTTCTTCTTCTTTTTCCTCCTTTGTGGGGCTGTAAACTAGCTACATGCATACCGCCACCTGCTGTTTAAGACCGAGTAAATACGCAAGTGCGCCTGGGTACGGTTCGATATTGCTACTGTGAAAGCAAGCCGGGGTGTCGTGGCGCGGCGTGGTTCGAAACAACTGGGGCTAATGTGAAAGTGCCCTAAAACTTGGGGAGCTTCACAAGGAGTGGAATTCTGGCTTTAAACTCAGAATTCTGACTTTTTTTCTCACAAGTGAAAAACAAATTTTCATCTCATTTTTTTTTTTTTTCCAGTGGTCCTAATCTTTTCCATACAGACGGCTTTGTGCCTTGCAAGCATTTATTTTCTTTGCCTAAATCTGGTACCAAATCATGGTAGTGTGTTCTGTGCACTCCAAACCTGGGGTCCCTGCTTTCTACAGCTGAGAGGCAGAACAACTACAGCTGCATTGTTTTTGACAGATTTACCCAGAGTGGAGAAATATGGATTTTGAATGTCCTATGAAAACTTACATTTAAGTCTAGTTTTAGTCATCTTGATGAAAACTAAACTTAGTTTTTGTCAGTTTTAGTCATCACAGATCTATTTTTGTTAGTCTTAGTCTAGTTTTTGTCATGGAATAAAAAAGGCTGTCAGTGAAATTAACACTACCTCATATGTGGGTGCTGGGACGTAGAAGGAAGTTCTGCTCATTTTATCAGACAGAGTCATTCACTTCTGTGAACTTGTGCTCTCACACACGCTCATATTTCATCAAGCCCTGTTCTGCTAGGAAGTTTATTCAAGTGGGTCAGAGGTTGGACAACTTTAGGCTTTGATTCCAGTGAATTTTGTGTGCAGTGTGGTCTGTTATACCTTTATTTTTCAGTGGAAGTTGTAGAAAGGTGGGAGAGAGAGAGAGGTCAGCCTGCACCAAAGAGAATAAAATTAACCTGCAGCTGCTTTGTGATAAGGAGTCAGCCATGACTGCACTAAGGATCAGTGCTCTGTTAGTTAAATATGTTTGAAAAGAAAATTGGCATTGCTATTTTTTAAAAAACTGATTTATTAAATGTATTTTAAGAAAAATCAACCTCACATGAATGTAGCCTGGTTCAGTGTACTCCTGATGAGGGCATTGAAATATGTAGTCATGTTTTACTGAGTCTTCAGTCCTGGAGACAAAAGAAGACTTTTTAATTATTTAGCCATTATAGAGCTTCAGCTCTTTGCCCAGACTTGAAGCTTTGATCCTGACCCTAATGCTCGCCACACGCTAGATGATTGCTAAATCTTAGTCAATTTTAAAAACATGGGAGACCTCAGATCTTATTCAACAGATTTTTTTACATTAACAATATCCTCCAAACATGCATGGTAGATTACCCAACCAGACACAGCTGCTGTTTTTAGTGACAATGTCACAGAAGAAAACAAACCTGGAGGAACTTCAAAACCCTTGGCTGACTGTCCAGGTGTATGTTAAAATAGCAGTGAAAGCAAAAAACAGTAAATAATACAGGTAAGAATGGGTAAGGGGCACGCTGTTCAGAAACTGTGGGACTATTTGCCCACACAGTCTTCAACACCACAGAGAATCATTGGTTGTGATGACTGAGTCGATCACGGGACAACCACCTGTTACCAATTAAGGTACCTGTGGATTTTTCCAGGTGTATTCAGAGAACTCCATAACTTTTCTAGACTTTCCTTGCTACTGTTCCAATCTTTTTGGAAAATGTTGCAGCCATCACATTCAGAATGAGTACCCTTTTTTTTTTTTTTTTTTTTTTTTTAAATAATAAAGTTTATGAATAAAGTTTATCAATATTCAATGCACTACATGGACAAAACTATTCAGGCTCCAGACCATTACACCAGCAGGGACTGTATTGACATCCTATTCAATTACATGTACTTTAAAATGGAGTTGGCCCTCCTTTTGCAGCTACAGCATCCTCAACTCTTCTTGGAAGGCTTTCTACAATATTTTAGAGTGTTTCTGTGGGAATTTGGACAATTCATTCTGTAGAGCAGTGTTACTCAACCCAGCTAAACTGAAGAGCCAAATTGTTGAAAAATGCCATCCCAAGAGCTACAATCTAAATGGGTGGAAGTGACTAAAATGGGCAAAAAAAAAAGCTGTAAAAAGTTGAGAAAATGGGGTAAAGTAACATTTAATGGCAAAAGGCAGCTAAAACTGGTGAAAAATTGCAAAGGAGCAGGATAAAAGTGGCTAAAGCTCATGAAAAAGGGCAAAAGTGTGATGCAAAAATGGTCAAAAAGTGGCTGAAAGAAGTAGTAAAAATATCCTAAAAGCAGCAGAAATGGAATAAAAGTGGCTAAAAAAATAAGAGAAAAGTGGGAAAATGGGCAAAAAAATTGGAAAATTGGGTACATGTGGCATTTAATGGCAAAAAGGCATGTAAAACTGGTGAGAAAATGCAAAGAAGCAGGATAAAAGTAGCTAAAACTCATGAAAAAGGGCAAAAGTGTGATGCAAAAATGGTCAAAAAGTGGCTGAAAGAAGTAGTAAAAATATCCTAAAAGCAGCAGAAATGGAATAAAAATGGCAACAAAAAAAAAAAACAAAAACAAAAACAAAAAAACGGGGAAAAGGGGCAAAATAGGCAAACAATGGAATAAACTGGGTGAAAAGTGGCAAAAATGGGTGCAAAGTCACAACAAAATTGAGTTACGGGGGTAAAAGAGCAGCAAAAAATGAGAGAAAAGAAGCAGGATAAAAGTGGCTAAAACTCATGAAAAAGGGCAAAAAGTGGCAAAGAAGTTTTAAAAAATGGGCTAAAAGCATCAGAAATTGATTAAAAGTGATAAAAAACTGTAATAAAAAGGGATACAAAACACAAATGAGGGCAATGAAATATACAGAGAAAAAAAAAGGGTGACAATTAAATTTGTCCATTTAAACTTCTGTATAAGTGTTGGAAACAAACTGAAGAATAATACTAAGACATAAAAGAGCCACAAATATCACAAAAGAGACCCATGTGGCTCAAGAGCCACACGTTAATTATCACTGCTATAGAGCATTTGTGAGTTCAGGCACTGATGTTTGATGGCAAGGCCTGGCTTGCTTTCTAGGTCATCCAAAAGGTGCTCAAAGGATTTGAGGTCAGGCCTCTGTGCAGTCAGAGGCCAGTCTTCAGTCTTTATAGTTCTTACTTTGTGGGGCACAGTCATGTTGGAATGGAAAAGGGTCTTTCACAAACTGTTGCCACAAAGTTGGAAGCATAGCATTGTCCAAAATGTCTTGGTATGCTGAAGCATAAAGGTTGTCCTTTACAGGAGAAAAGGGGCCTAGACCAGACCACAAGAAGCAGCCTCCTATCGTTATCCCTCCTCCACCAAACTTCATAGTTGGCACAGTGCAGCCAGACAGGTAACTCTCTGGCATCCACCAAACCCAGACTCAACCATCTGACTGCCAAACAGAGAAGCATGATTTGTCACAGAACATGTTTCCACTGCTCCACCATCCAGTGCCAGCGTCCCTTACACCTCTCCATCTGACGTTCAGCATTGGACTTGGTGATATGGGGCTTGCATGCAGCTGCTCCTGCACACATTTTCTGTGCTTACATCAATGCCAGAGGAAGTTCAGAACTCTTCAGCTGTGGAATCAGCAGAGAAACGTTGGCAACAACACTCTGCGGTCTACTGCTTCATGGCTGAGTTGCTGTGGTTCCTGAACACTTTCACTCTCTCAGAATATCACCTACAGTTGACTGTGAAATATCCGACAGGGATGAAATATCACAAACTGCCTTACTTCAAAGGTAGTATCCATGAAAGTCTCATACTAGAAGTCACTGAGCTCCCCAGATTGACCCATTTTGTATCACAGATGTTTGTAAATGAAGACTGCATGGCTATGTGCTTGATTTTACACACCTGTGGCAACGGGTCTGATTGAGACACCTGGTTTCATAATTAATAGGTATGGTTAAATACTTTTGTCTTTATAGCATGTCTTGTCTTTTTGCTGTATTCAGTCAATAAAGGTCTAAAACTGTTTGCAAATCACTGTATTCTGTTTGATTCATATTTCACATGATGCACCAACTTTGGGATCCATGCCGTGGGATTCATCATGCTTATTTTGCTCTCCTTGCAAGTTGAATCATATATCATGCGTTCTGATGTATAAAATGCTGTCGTGCAAACAAGATGATATCCAAACGGGCTCTCTAAATGGGCAGTAAGCAGATCCATGTCCCCTTCATCACCTACTGCAGACACAGATCATCTCAGCAGTGTGAGTAATCCACCGAGATGCCTCACCCTCACAGCCCTGCAGCTCCTCTGTAATTGGAGCGTCGTCTGATGTGATCTGAACCACACAGTGGAGAGTGTCTGCTTCACTTGTCTGACTTACTGATGGGGATGTTGAGTCTTTGTGCAGCCTTTGTGTCACCTTTGGAGGATCGCATATTCAGCACTGTATGAGGAAGAGGCTGAGAGTTCAGCAAGCAGGGCAGAATCTGGACGATTATGGACGCATTTTAAAGAAACATGAGGAAATTATGGAGATTAATTTTCTGAATGCATAAAACAACAACAAACTACTGTTCTAATCAGCAATTCTTTCTGCTATCTGCACATGAATGATTAATAATGATGTTTTCTGCAAATCAAGCCCCAGTGTTCAAATACTTGTACTTCTATTAATGTAATTCTCACTTAATGAATTATTCTTGCTTAAGTTTTCTTGAATATTTCATTTTTGTCTATTTTAAATGTAGAGATATTTACCACAGTGATAAAACTCTGCTTGACAGACAAAACTTTAGACACATCTTGTTTATAACCGTACATTTTTATGGCTGAGTGTTTTGTTATGAACATTTTTGGTTTGCTTGTTTTTATGCTTTCATACTGGCGAATGCCAAGGCAACATTTTGGTTTAACCCTTTATGACCAATCATAGAGCAATTCCGCCGGAGCAAATCTTTACATTTTACACGCTGTAGTGCCGTTTTTGGAGTATTTGAATTTGATATAGACTATCACACTACCACCACCATGTTCGACTGAATGATGTTCTTTTTTATCAAATGTTGTGTTAGTTTTACTCCAGATGGAACGGGACTCATACCTTTCAGAAAGTTCAACTTTTGTCTCGTCAGTCCACAGAATATTTTCCCAAAAGCCTAGGGGATCATCAGGATGTTTTTAGTGAAATGTAAGACAAGCCTTTGTGTTCTTTTTGATCAGCAGCTGTTTTGTTCTTGGAACTCTCCCATGGATGCCATTTTTGCCCAGTCTCTTTCTTATTGTTGAGTCATGAACTCTGACCTTAACTGAGTCAAGTGAGGTCTGCAGGTCTTTAGATGTTCTTCTGGGTTCTTTTGTGATCTCCTGGATGAGCTGTTAATGCACTCTTGGAGTCATTTTGATCAGAGTACAACTTTTACTTGTGGACATGATGTGTCAAGAACCCGTTTTCTTGAAACTGCACAAATGTCCAATCAGATTTAAGGATGAACTGACTATCTTTGGACTGTTACCTGCAAAATGTAGACTTTGTAGATGACCCCATCTTATTCAGTCTCACTGACTTATGTGATCTTTTAAAGAGATAGGTAAGGAAAAGATGCTTCATCATTGGACTTACATGTAAAGTGCATATTTGCCAGAAACTATGGGCCAAAATGTCTTCAAGTGCTTTACCTGACCATTAATGCTGTGACAGGATTTTGTTTTCCCCAAATCCCCCTCATCTTCCCTTAACATGGATACGGTCAGTTTCTCCTACACTCTTTGGAAAACCTACAGAGAAATGTAACCAACAGGATGAGGGAACACTACGAACATTTCCAGTAGTTCGGTTTGGCTGAGAACAACCCTGTAAATGGTACAGAGGGGCACACCGTGTTCTTGGCCAGATTTTCAGCAGCATGATCTGAATGTGAGGAGCTTCCAGTGGGAAAAGGGAAAAATAAAGAAACAGACAATGCCACACAAACCATCTGCTCTACTGTAAAAGCTTGACTTTGTGCTGCTTTGCTACATATACAGTAGCTGTAGTTCAGGATTGTCAAACTCAATCACAGCAGGGGCCGGATTCTGGATTCAGGTTTAACCTGGGGGCCTAACAGGGCCACCTTTTTAATCATAAACTGTCAAGCTCATTTCACAGTAATAAAATATGGGGAAAAAAAAAAAAAAACTTAGCACTGATGATGAAGGATTTTGAAATTTTAAAAGTTAAAAATATGAGTTTAAATGCTTAAAATCTGAAAAAAGTAAATTTATTAGTTAAAAAAATGTCAAAACATGAAATTGAAAACTAATGTTTTTTAAAAGGCAAATGTATCAGAAAGAAAGTCGAAATTATGAGTTTAAAAGGTCAAAATATAATTCAAATTTTCAAATTGTGGGTCTAAAAAGTCAAAATATGGGATTATGAAGTCAAATTTAGGATTGGAAATTGTGAGATAAAATACAAAATAGTTGGTTTAAAAGGTCAAAATATGACTTCAATTTTAAAATTATGAATCTAAAAGCTCAGGGATGTCAGACTCAATCACAGCAGGGGCCTGAATTTGGGTCAAACCTGAGGCCCTGTTTGGGTCAGAATTTACCATTAACTGTCAACCTCATCTTCACTGGTAACGAATTATAGGGGAAAAAAAGTAACATTGATGATAAATGATTTTGAGATAAAAAAAAAAAGTCAGAAATTAAAATCATGATCTTTAACAATTTAACAACTATTAACAAGTATTTACAAATGTGAAAATTATGAGTTTTTAATGTTAAAATATGAGATAAAATTCAAACCATGAGTTTAAAAGATCAAAAGATTAGATAAGAAAAAAATCAAAAATTTGAATCTAAAAGGTCAATGTTTGGGATTAAAAATAAGAAAATGTCAAGATATGAGATAAAATTCAAAATCAAGAGTTTTAAAGGTCAAAATATAAGATTAAATTCTAAATAATGAGTTTTCAAAGTCAAAATATGAGATACAATTAAAAATACTGAATTATAAATGTCCAAAGATGAGATAAAAATTTAAAGATTTTCAATAGAAAAGGTTAATCCTTGCAATTAAAATTCAAAGTTAGGAGTTAAAAAAAATGTCAAAATGTAAGATAAAATTCAATTTCATGAGTTTAAAACATCAAAATATGACTTAAAAATTTAAATAGTGAATCTAAATGGTCAAAATATGAGATAAAAATTCAAAACCATAACTCTAAGTCATAATTTTGAGATGCAAATTAGAAAATCCCAAATGAAAACAAATTTCTTTTCCCACATTCCTGACTTTTTGTCAAATCATTCTAGCTCTTTACTTTTTCTAATTCTAATTCTTTAACAAGGATATTTTCAATCATCAGGGTTAAGTTAACATTGTTATACTGGAGTAAATCTGCAGACCTCATACTGGTGGGTCAGTTATGATACAAATATGATATGATCTGGTGGGCCGGGTATATCTGTGCCACGGGCCGGATGTGGCCCTCGGGCCTTGAATTTGGCACCCCTGACCTAAAGCACGGATTTGCAAGATACTGTCACTCCTCAGAGCATTGTCTGCAAATATAAATGGATCATTGTCATTGGACCATTGTCTGCCTATAAAGCAAGCCGATGATCCATGCAAAGATTTTTGTGAACTTTGCTTTGATTGGCTCTTTTACAGCTGATTGGATCCAAAATTTAGACCATGACCCGAACAGGTTCTGAATAAATCATCATCATTGTGATATAGCCAGGTTAAAAGAGAGACAGTCTGGATATAAAACTCTGACATTAGGCTAAACATGCCAGAACTGACCTTTGTTTTTGCTGCATGACACCTCCACTTTATCAGCTGAGATTTAAAAGTGTGATTCTTAGTCCGATCCAGTCACAGTGGTTCTGTTTGAGGGTTTCTGTCTGTGAATCAGCTGCTGATGAGGGCACGTGTACTCATGCAGGTGTTCACCTCAGGTTCAGATGCATTCTCACATATACATAACTACAAAGACAGTAGACAAAGCTGCACAGTGAACAAGAACCATATATGTATGAGGATTAAGGATCACGGCACACAGCTCTGAAACTCAACATAACTGTACTGATTAAAAAAGAGAAACCGTGCAGCTTTTACTTTAAAGATATCACACTTTGATGTATTTGAAGCTTTGTCTTCCACTATCCACTTTCACCATTTTATATTCTCTTTTATGCTTTGGGTTCTCATTATTTATCCATAAACCAAATTGTACTATGCCTGATTTTTTTTGAAAATGCCACATGCTGTGATGTTGAGAAAGTCTTTAGAATCATAAGGGCTGTTGGCATCGGCATGGATATTTAAATCAAAAAGTAAATTTAAAAAGCTTTTCTTGGATCAAAGAGAATTATACTTTAATTCAATGATGTTGGCTGCAGAACAAAGAGGTTAATAAATGGCAAAAAAATGTCAGCCTGGCAAGTTATTTAGGCCGATATTTAGCAATCTGTTGATTTTATTTTAACAGTTTTCAATGGAATGAATAGATTAAAAAGTGTGCTACTTCCCCTCTGGCTTTATTTTCACTCTATGTAGTCTCAACAAATGACCCACACACAACATGATCTAACTGGCACATCTATACAGCAGACAGGCTAAAAAAAAAAAAAAAAGGTGGTAAAACTGTATCTAAAGGGGTATTCATAAAACTGACATAAGTGTCATTCAGTACATTATGGTACCTTTAAAGTCCCTGTAAAGTGATAAAAACAAAAAATCTGTATTCTAAGTTTGTTTTATGACAGGCCACTGTGTTATCAACCAACTGGCTAATTTCAGTCATAACAAATATCTCTAAGATTATAAAATTAAGCCTCAAAATCATGGAAAATGAGGCAGTAAAGTCGGGTCCAGGATGATGTGTGCATGTCTCTACAATGAGCTGAAGCCACGCCCACTCAAGGGAGGCTCAAAGGCTCAGAGGCTCAAAATCACTGAATCAGAGTCTTTTTTAACAAACAGGTCTGCCCACAGATTTGTCTGGGCCCCTGACAAACCCAGAGAATAGACCCTCCCCAACTGTGATTTACTGATGTGTTGGATCAGAAGCAGTGCTAGCATCATTGGCTAAAAGTGATGTTATTTAGGAGATGAAAATTGTGTCAGATTATTATTGGGTTCTGATGTCAAAATTATTTATTTGCAACTCCTTTTAACAACTTTTTCTGCCCATTTTTACGACTGTAAACACATTTTTTGCACAATATCACCATCTTTTCTGACAATTTTTGGCACTTTTAACCCATTTTTACTCCTCCCCACTCACTGTTGTCTCATTTGACCCATTTTTGCCACTTTTAACCCCTTTTCGCCACTGTTACCCATATTTTTACCCCATTTTTGTTACTTTTTGCATACGTTAATTCATTTCTGCTCATTTTAAAATCCTATTTCATCACCTTTTCCTCCAATTTTTGCCAATTTTATGCCAATAATGCCGCTATTAAATACCAGTTCAACACCTTTTTCTGCTCATTTCTGCCCTTTTTGCCATTTTTAAACCCTTTCCACCACTTCTACCAGCTTTTGCTACTTTCCGCCTATTTTTGCATCATTTGACCCATTTTTGTCACCATCACCCCTTGTCATCATATTTAACCCCCGTTTTTGCCCATTTTAAACATATAACACTCTTTGTCACACCCATTTTTACCATTTTCAATTTGATTTTGGAACTTTAACCCCATTTTACAGTTTTCAGCTGTTTTTTGCCTTTTTTTAACCCATTTTTTGCTATTTTTAACCCATTTCTGATCAATTTAAAATTCCCATTTAATCACCTTTTCCTCTCATTTTATATTTTTCCTTTTTCTTAAATTCCATTTCAACACCATTTCTACCACATAAGCTTTCTTTCCCACTTCTTCACCCTTTCTATCACTTTTTCAGCTTTTCTTCTGGTTTTTGACACTTAACCCACTCTAACCTTCTTTTTAGCCCGTTGGCTGGGCCCCAGAAAGCTCTCCCCTTTATCCCCCTTGAGGTAGGTCCTGGGTAGGAGAGCTGCAATAGTAGTGTTTCATTTTAACTGAAGACGTGTGCAGATGTTTCTCTGAGCTGTGAACACACTTTTGAATGTTCAGATTGTAGAAATGATTGGAAGAGAATAATTTTCATTCGTGTTCATGATGCTGCGTTCCAGCCATCATTCTTAAAGGGGATATATTTTACCCTGTAAAGATGAGTTTAAACTGGTCTCAGAGGTCCCCAAACATGCCCATTTGTTGCTGAAAAAACACTCCAGAATTGGATTTTTGTGAGTCTAAAAACCACTCTGTTTCAGCCCTGCTCAGAACGAGCTGTTTCTGTGTCTGTATCTTTAAATCTTACTGAGGTGTCTGACTCCGCCCCTCTCAGGAAATTTATGTGGCTTTATGGGTGCAGCTTTCCTGATACACATCTCAGCTGCCAGCTGAGAATTGATCAGGAGAGGAGGGTGGAACTTTCTTCCGGGGGGGGGGGGCAACCAAACCTGGGGGCAGGGCTAACTCCCCACATGACATCATGAGGGTAGAATCTGAGAACGGCTTGTTTCAGCACACATTTTTTAAAGGCTGGAAAAAGAGACGGGAGGAGGTAATGGATTTTTCTGGTACTTGAGGGGATTGTGGACAGGCCAGGGGCACATATTTTTGTTAGAAAAGCCTGTAAAAGTGATTTTTGCATAATATGTCCCCTTTAACCGCCATCTACTCATTTTCGTGAAAATGTTCTGCTCCCACTGTGCTCCTCTGACAGTTCTGTAATGGATGAGCGGACCAGGCGGGCTGCAGAGGAATCGTTTCTCCCAGGAGAGCGCTGATGTCCTTGGATGCAGATGGCGTGCCGCCAAGGGCAGATGATGTTCTTTAGAGTTGAAATCATATTTCTGCAGGCACAGATATTCTGCCATGTTTTGCATTATTTTGTCATTTCGCTCCAGTATGTTTTACTCGATTTATTAAAGAGGTTGCATTCATTAAATCCATAACTGCTTAACTAGACATGCAATCATCATCAACAGCTAATGGTGTAGGAAAATCTCACTGTCTGAGCTGTTTACACAGCCTCTACGTGATCCTACTCCATGAGGGCATCTTTGGCCTATCAGAATAAAATCCAGGAGGAAAACAGAAGGAATAGGGACAGGAGGGGAAAAATCACCAAAGTGTGAAATGTTCTGGAAGTCTCTGGTGTTTCTGTGTGACACCCCGTGTCCACATCTCAGTGATTTCTGATCCATGCTGCTGATCATTTCACTTTAACAGCAGGAGCAGAAAAACAAGATGTGACCAGAAAGGCTGATGTTTGTCCAAAGATTAGACTCTTTCTGAGGAAGTATGATGTTTGAAAACATTGTGTGCTGATAAACATTATTTTCTGTTCAACTCACTTCACCCATCGTGCAGTGGTTCACAGAGGTCATGGTTCCAACTTCACAACTAAAATCCCCCAAAAGTTTGGACCATTTGTAAAATTAAAACAGAATAAAATGATCTGGAAAGCTTATAAACCCCTTTTTATTCATAATAGAACATAAAAAAACATTAGATGTTGAAACAGACATTTTACCATTTCATGAGGATTTTAGCTCATTTTGAATTTGATGGCAGCAACACATCTCAAAAAAGTAGGGACAGGCTAAGGTTTACCAATGTGCAGCTTCCCCTCTCTTTTTAAGAAGTCTGTAAACGTCTGGGAAGTAAGGAGACCAGTTGCAGGAGATTAATGTTGTCCCATTCTCATCTGATTTGGGATTCTAGCTGTTCAACAGTCCTGGTAACCTGGCATGCCAGATGGATTTGTTTCACACACCCATCTGGTAAACCCCTCATAGACAGCGCTTTGGGGAAGGGCAGAGCCTTTGAAAAAAAAAAAAAAAAAAAAAAATCTTTATGGGCCAATCAGAACAACAAAACACATGACATAGCCATGTCAGAACTCGACTTTTGTTGTTTTTGAAAAGAAGACAACTCACTGCTGTTCTTTGCTCTTCTTTTAATGAAGAAATGTCGTCAAGTTCTGATAAAACTTCAGCAGCGTCCACGCTAATCTCTTCCGCCATAATTGCACCGGCCTCTTATTGCTGCTTGCTTACATCACGACTCCGCCGTGCCTGAAAGTACTGCCCCTTGATGCTGATTGGTCCTGTCACTTTCTAACCGGGCCCAAACGGTTCAGATGGGAGCTTTGCAAGATGGATTCGCCAGTGAGAAACAAGGAAACGGGCATATCCACCGCATGACCTCCGCGTTGATAACAAGCCCAGAGAAGATGGCAGCGTGTCTTGATCCTGTTCACCTATAGCTTCCTCTGCATATTTCTCCAGATTTTATAAATTTTTTGATGGTATTATGGTGGAATATTCAAAGTCTTTGCAATTTTACACTGAGGAACATTTTTCTGAAATTGTTCCATACATTTTAGAAATATTTTTTTCACAGATGGGTGACTCTGCCTCTCTAAAATGCTCCTTTTACACCCAGTCATGTTACTGACCTGTTACAAATTAACCTAATTTGTTGCAATACTTTCCTCCAGCTGTTTTTCACCAGCACCACTTACTTTTCCAGCCTTTTGTTACCCTATCCCTACATTTTGAGATGTGTTTGCAAATTAAACTTGAGTTTAAATTTTTCATGAAATATTAAAATGTCTCAATTTCAACATCTGATATGTTGTTTATGTTCTATGGTGAATAAGATATGGGCTTATGAGATTTGACAACCATTGCATTCTGTTTTTGACTTTTATGTCACACAGCGCCCCAACTTTTTTGGGATCAGGTGGTATTTTTCAGTACAGATTTGATTCAGCAGGGAGAGCCTGTAAACAGTGGTGAAGAGATCAGAGTGGACTCTGCTTTAGTGAGCTGTGCGGAGTGAAGTTTTTCAGATCATCTCTTGAAATTGTCAGGTTTTTAGAGAATATTCAGTGCTGTAGAAACTCTGCTTGTGTGAAGAAAAGGATCTGAAATAAAACCCCTGCAGGTCTGAGCATGACTTGGATAAATAACAAAACTGATTTGTAAGTTACAGGAGGCATGAAAAGAAAAAAACAACCTCATACTGTGCAAAAACTGTGAAAATAGTGAACTGTGAAGTTTCAAAATGCAATCATGACCAAAAAAAAGCCTTAAAATTGAGGGAATGTTAGAAAAAATAAAGAAACACTGACCCTGTCCTCTCCCTACATAGGATGATTCAAAATGACGTGTAGGTTTGGTGAGTCACCATAAAGGTAGCATCTGTCCTGAGGTTGCATCAGAAATTATTTTCAGGACACAGAAAGAATTTTAAAACTTGTTTGTCTGGTTTTGCAGGTAGAAAACATGCACCTTCAATCTTGCATCATGATGTTATTTCAGCATCCAGGCAAACAAATCCAACCTGGGAGCAAGAAAAAGACACCAACGGGCTGAGGTCAAAGAGGAGAAAAGTAAGGACAAGAGAGGCTAGAAGAAGATAACACCAGGGAGCAGTATGAGGAGGACACATGGGGTTAAAGTGCACATCCAATCAGGAGACCACATTGCTGGGTACAGTCAGGGTGGGAGCACAGTGGGGAAAAAGGAGGAGGCTTTGTTCACACAAGTCGATTTCACTACAATCTGGGCTTTCACACTCATCCAAACACGTTTAAGGTAACTGAAAACTCACCTTTATGAAAACTCTTAACTTTTGACATGTTTAAACACAGACCCACCCACAGAATTGACTGGGCCCCTGACAAACACGGGCCCTCCCCAGGTGTGATTTATTGATGCTATCGATGTCTGTGTGTTGGATCAGGAGCATTGGTGCTAGCATCCTGGCTAACAGTTGCTACATGTTGGAGCTGAGCAGTTTGAGAAGGTAAATTCCTGGTAAATGACCAGGAATAAATAATCAGTGATGGGGAAATGGAGATTCATAATGTTACGTTTCCCCCCAAAGAAAACGAATTTTATAACAAAAGTTGCTAAAACAAAAACTGCATGAACAAAAACCAAACGGGTCCAGGGTTTCTAAAAGGTGGCAGGGATTATGTTTCCACACTGCCACCCACTAAGGTTTTGTACACACGTAGCCGGGTATCTGGGAAACCGCAAATATTTTTTATACGTTTAGGCCTGTCATCCACACGAAACCGCAGTTTCACGTCACTAAAAACAATCTTTTCTGAAAACTCCGGCCAAAGTGGAGATTTTGGAAAACTCCAGTTTCGTGGTTTCATGTGTACGCCGGGAAACAAAGTTTTTTGTTTTCACAAACGTCACAGCTTGCGCCATGTATGAATCTCTGGCGGAAGAGACAGAATGACGGATGTTCATTCTGATTGACTGGCACAGGTTTCACATCTGAAAAATACTGCCACCTATGGGTTTGGCATGCTCAGAGCAGCATTTAACGGAGGATTTGCCGGTTACGTGTGGACAAGTTTTTTTTTGTTTTTTTTTTCTGTAAATGATCAGGTGTGGACGAAAGTATTTTTAAAAATGAATGAAGGGGGATATTGGTTTTAGAAAATACCCAGCTATGTGTGTACAAGGCCTAAGTCTATCAAACTGATAGATGAACTGAAAATCTGACCCACAAACAAAAATAGGTGGGAGTCATTGAAGAAAGGGGAAGGTGAATCAACAATATTTTGGATTTTCTCCCTCACACAGGCACACAAAGGCACTCAAAACAAAGTTTCTTTTTAGATCATACACAAAGAAAGAGCCAGCTGATGGTGTTGACCCTCACACATTCATAACCCAACCGAACTGAGCAGCAGCCTGCTCCCTGTATAGCCTCCCAGCCCTGCTGATTACCACCAGCTCTCAGCTGGGAGCAGCCACCTCAGGTGCCAAGTGTGCCTAAACGAGCTGGGCAAATTTTCGCTGAGTTTTTGTGGGAAAAATGTCATCCAGTTTCTTAAAGATCTAAGAATTCATAACACCTCCTCCCTAAAAGACAACAAATCTAACAGATTTGTTGACAAAAACAATACAAGCTCCCACTCCACTATATATATAAAAAAAAAATGAGTAAAATTTTGCAGAAAGCAACCAAATGGCTTTAGATGTTTGAACAGGCCACAAAACCATGTACATCCAAAATATCAACTTAAATAATTAATGTTCTAGATTACAGAGCAAAATAAAATTTGTCCGTTTTTCAAAGATTCATGATTTTCCCTTTTTTTTAAAACTCAAAATCAGATTTTTTTCCTCCAAAAAGAAAAGGTCATTCACAGAAAGATGATCCAATATACACTGATATAATCTTTCAAACGAAAACTAAGGACAAATCCTCGGCTACTAAATTATCCTTTGCTGTCTTTTTCTTTGGATTCTTTGGATTTCCAGCAGAAAATCCTGCAGAGCTAAACTCCATCTGAGTTTTTGATTGTTTGCAAAAGCTGATCAGTGCAGAAACAAAGGTTTGTGGTCTGTTTAAACCACCAAAGGATCAGAAGATGAGGTGTAGACCTCAAAGAATCCCAAAACCAGAATAAAAGCCAGCATCATCATTGTCAAAATCGTCAACTTAATGGGACACTGTAGTTTTTTCTTTCTGAAGTCAGGTCTTGACACAATGCCATCCAAGCTTCCAACCTCCCTTACTACAGTGCATTGTCCAGAAAACTGCACTTCAAGGGGAGACATAACAGCAGGCAACAAAATCAGCATCTGATTCCTGATTCAAATGATCGAGAACAGGCTTTTCCATCATCCAAGACTTTTCTCTTTGCAAACAAAACTTGAACACCCTCTTCCCAGGGGTCCACACACTCCACAAGCACTTTGCTGAATGGCTCATCAAAAGTAGTTGTAGGTTGCAAAGTAGCAACCAGCACCACTTGATTTGGTTTGCCTGTTAACCGGCAAACTTCACAGGCTTTACCAAATTTCTTAATGTCTGTTTTCAGATCTGGCCAAAAGAAATTTTGTAAAATCCAGTCATGCATCTTATCAACACCAAAATGGCCAGACATACTCTCTACATGTGCCAGCCTCAGTATCTCGGGACGAAGTGGTGTTGGGACCACTATTTGAGATACAGCCGACTTGGCACCTTCCACAAGAGGACATGGCTGCCATTTCCTCATTAAAACGCCACTTTTTTTAAAGTATCCCACACTATCACAATCCTCTTCCAACCAGAGGTCAACATACAGAGGTGACAAAGAAACCTCTTTCTCCTGCTCCTCAGTGGGTTGCTCATGAGACATTTTAATGCAATATGTAGAGACATCATCTTTCATCTCTACATCTCTGTTCACCTTTGGACTGCCCAAAGGGAAAACCAACTCAGGGGCTTCAACAAAGTTGACATCACATCGTTTTGTCTCAGAGACCGACCGAAATGTGATGCTCAACATCCCCATCTGCTTTAACATGCTCATGAATAGACGATTTATTTTCAGGAGAAATCTCAGTCAGAATCATACAAAAATGTCTCAGACAAATCAACCAAAGTTTGATCTCTGACATCTTCAGAACATGTGCTATAGACTAGACTCTCTTGGCCATGGCACGAGTGTCAACACAAGACAAAACATCAGGGTGCAACTCCATCAACCCTTCCTTTTCTTCGATTTCAGGTACCTCCGACACAATAGGGTTTGGTAGATGACCTGTGACCTTGTCACCTACCAAGTCAATTCCTAGGAGAAATGAGATTCCTTCTACAGCAAAGCCATCTCTAATCACAACTTTAACAGAACCTTTAACAATGCCAGAATCCAAATTTACATTAAACAATGGTTCTCTAAACCAGTTCATCTCTACCCCCTGCAGTAGAGCACTGTTTCCACTTTTCATTTCTTCAGTTAAGGGCAACACACCCCTCAACAAGATTGACTGTGACGCTGCCGTGTCACACAATATCGTCACGGGTTGCTTTTTAGCATTATCTCCAGGCAGGGACACAAATCCCTCTGAGGTAAAGGGCTTAAACTCGTCTGGCACATCTTTTTTGACAGGTTTAAATTTTTCAAGCAAAGGTTCACTGATTAGGGGCCTTCCCAGTAAGGCGACTGTTTTGGGTTTCTCATTTTTCTCTCGTAGGACAGGACAGTCACGGACTATGTGACCTTTCGCCCGGCAGTAATGACATTCTCTTTGACCTGAAGTGATCGACCTTGAAGTAGGGGCAGAGCCTGGTTTGGGGGTGATTGGAGATTTTATTGTGCATTTAGTGTTTGGTGACTTTGGAGGAAATGTTAATTTATGAGTGAGTATATACCTTAGTTTCCATTAGCCGGCATTTGCTGGTCATTGGCTGGTAAAAAGACCGGAAGTCCGGCAGATAAAAATATAGCCGGTCAAAATGTCGGGCAGAAAACATGCCAATGACCAGATAAGTAAATACTGAATACTTGCATCTTATTTGTAACCTAGAAGCTATGTTGCAAGAATGCATTAATATAAACTAAAAGTTGCCTAATCTTACTACATCCACTGTCCTGCGGTGCTGGGGTTGTTTATCTCCTCAGATGGCAAGCACATGGCTAACTATGTATGCACGATGACGTCAAAGCAAATCTATCTCTCTGCACGTGCTCAGTACTGCTGGGGACTATGCAGCGAAAGTGGGAAAGTCTGACCAGAGTTTTCTCGTAAAGCAGAATTTTAATCTAAGTGAGGTTTTCCTGGTTAACCAAAGGCTTAATATCATCAATGGTATGGAGGGATATTGTGTCATTGCTGCAAGTAATGGAGAGGCTGAAATAAAGGGAACTGTATAGCTGAGTGTCTTAAACACTGATGCAGCAGCAGAGAGAGAGAGAGAGAGAGGCCTACGCCGAGCAAAGTTGTAGTGACTTCGATACACTACCTATTACCAATCCTCAGATAAGTTGGATTGTAGACAACACAGAATCACATCGTGCAGAATGGCATGGACCGCTTGGAGCTGATAACGAAGGCTCTGTCTCTCTTCAGAGAGGTTACAGTTATATCATCATGAGGACTGATATTAGCAGCTGACAGTAAGACTCATTTTTCATTTGAAATGACGCGTGTCCAGTTAAGAGAGCACTTTTGTTATGTGTTTGGGTGCTTTGTTGTTGTCGGTGGAGGATGGTATTTGGCTGTTGTAAGTTGCAAAGTTATGATCACGGCCAATGTGCTAACAGGCTAACGGTGATGATGTGAAGCTAACTGTTGTTGATGAGTTTAACGTGGGCGTATATTGTGTAACTGCGTGTGTAAGGAAAAACACGCAGCCTTTATTTTGATACTTTAAACCACATACACAAAGAAAAATAAGAGAGATTTATGCATTTTGCTGTTGTTAATGCAGCAAATAATGTTAAAGCAAATGTCCGGTAGTTGTTCTAAATGGCTGGAATTCTTCAGGACTGCCAGTCATTTTGACAGGAGACAAAAAAGTCTAGGGGAAACGCTGGTAGCTATATACTCGTCGGCCAGGACAGCAGCTTTTTCAAGAGTTAAATCTCTATGTTCATTGAGATACATTGCAATTCTCTCATGCACACAACCTTTAACTGCTCAAGTAGAATGAGATTTTTTAAATCACCTAGATCCTTCACTTCTTGTGATTTACACCAACGATCAAACAAACTCTGTTGCTCTCATGCAAACTCAACATGAGTTTTTACCTCACCCTTTATCAAATTTCTAAACTGCTGCCTGTACGCCTCTGGCACCAACTCATATGCCCAGAGGATGGCCTCCTTTACAGTTTTATAATCAGAACTTTGGGCAACAGACAGAGAAGCATAAATACTTTGAGCCTTGCCTACTAACACGCTTTGGAGTAGCAATGGCCTGAACTCCTCGGGCCATTTTAATGTGTCGGCAACCCACTCAAAAAGTGTGAAATATTCATCCACCTCTTTTTCATTGAATGGTGGCACAAGTCTGCTGTTACAAGCAAGATCAAACTCTTTAGACATGGACTGTTGTGTTGACTTTATTCTGAGCTCCTCAAGTTCTAATTCCTTTAAATGGATGTTCTGTTCTTTCGAACGTATGTCCTTCTCTTTCTGCCTTTCACTCTCTTTCTTGAAATTCTAATTGCATTCTTTTTTGTTCAAATTTCAGTTGCTCAAGCTTGAGCTTCATTTCTAATTGTTTTAATGAAATATCAGTATCTGAACCTGCGACACCGTCTTCGGTTTCACCTTCGTCATCGCCACTCTCTGACTTAGCTTCTGTATCAATGAGAATCTGCTTCTTCAGTAAACCGGTGACAACATCTCGCTTGACTGAATCTTTTCTGCTGCCTGCTTTCACTGCGATGTCAAACTGGCCAGCAATTTGTAATAATTCGGCTTTTTTTACATGACTTGAGTGCCTCCCAAGTGGGATTATCAATAAAAGACTACCAACAGCTCTCAGCTGGGAGCAGCCACCTCAGGTGCACCAAGTTTGCCTAAACGAGCTGGGTGAATTTTCACTGAGTTTTTGTGGGAAAAAAGTCATCCAGTTTCTTAAAAATCTAAGACTTCATAACAATAATTACCAGTGAAACCCTGTTTCCCCATCAGTATTTCTGCCTATTTTGGCACATTTGTTTCCAATTTTTACTCTTTTTTGCCACTTCTAGCAATTCTTTATCCATTTTTGACACTTCCTAACTGATTTCCCCAATATTTGCCACCCATTTTTGCCACTTTTTCTTTTCTTTACACGTATCTGCTGCCTTATCTCATTTCCCCTCCTTAAAACCAGTCTTTGTCCTTCTTTAACCACTTTTCACTATTTATTTCTGCTGATATCTCCCACTTTTAATCAATTTTTTCCACTTTTTTAACTGCCCATTTTGCCACTTTTTCTTTTCGTAACCCATATTTGCTGCCTTATCTCATTTTTCCCCCTTAAAACCAATCTTTGTCCCTCTTTGACCACTTTTCACTACTTATTTCTGCTGATATTTCCCACTTTTAATCAATTTTTTCCACTTTTTAACTGCTTTTCACCTATTTAACTGCCCATTTTGCCACTCTTTCTTTCTTAACCCATATCTGCTGCCTTATCTCATTTCCCCCTTAATACCAGTCTTTGTCCCTCTTTAACCTTTTAAGATTTTTGCTACACTTAATCTGTTTTAGCCTCTTTTTAACCACTTTTCTACTTTTTTTTACCACCCAATTTTTCTCTTTGGCCTTTCTTAACCCATATTTCCTGTCTAATACAATTTTTGCCCTTTTTTATACCAATTTTTGCTTCTCGTTTTCTACTTTTCACTACTTATTTATGCCAATATTTGCCACTTTAACCCATTTTTGACAGTTTTTGCCTTTGTTTTGCAATTATATAATTATTTTTCCCTTTAAGTTGTTTCAGTTCCTTACTTTATTCCTGGTGTTTTTGCACATCTTGGCTTAGCTTTATAGTCTAACATTACTTTCCACATGGTCTAGCCAATACGCCCATCATTGTTAACACTACCATTAAAAGGTAATTCTGATTTAAGAGTAGGAGTTTACAGTTTGAAAACAGTTATAATGTGCTGCAGCATTAAAAAAGGATTTTTTTTTTTTTTTTGTTTTACTAAGAGTTGTTTTTATTCAGGTTAAATATAGAATATGGTCATCATAAATTAACTGTACAGTGGACCATGGTTTTCCTCACCTCCATGGGCCCTGTATGTGGCTGGGCTCCAGAAAGCTCTTCCCTTTATCCCCCCTTATGGGTGGCTCTGTTTACACATACAGCTTCTGTGATGGTGTTGATAGACAGAGACGACTGATTGGACAGCGACACTGACCATCGCCTGGTGGGCCGAGAGGTAATATCAGGGCCCCAAAAGATTATTAGATTCAGAAAATGTGGGGAGGGAAAAAACAAATAAATTCTAACCCCAAAATTGTTGAAAGTGAAACTGTTTAACAGGAATGACAGATCCATTTTTACAGAAATCTACGGTGGCCAGGAAGTCTCACACTAATGCATATTTGTTTTGATTCTTAGAAAGAAGTTGGCACAAAAATACACATTTAATCAAGATTAAAGTGATAACTTTGTTTTTATCATGCAGAGTATTCACTAATAATGGCTGATGGGCGGATTTCTACGGTAGCTGGGAAGTCTCACACTCGTGCATATTCAAAACTCTTTGATTTAACAGAAAAGCACTTAGAATTACAGTTTTTCATAACTGCTAAAACTCTATTTCCCATCCTCTGAACCAGTCAGTTTCCTAAACTCATTTACTGAGTTGGCCTTCTGTTAGTAGAGCCTAAAATATTTTCCCTGCTTAGACACAATTTGCAGCACTTATTTGCTCTTTTTTCCCAAACTCTAAACTCTCTCTAAAGCACATTTTGGTTAGACTTGTGATGCAGAATGGTAACCACTGAAGCCAGAAGTTAGACATCATTTAAGGCCAGTTCAGAGAGAAAAAGTGAGTTTAAGATGATATCAAAGATGGACGGAGACGGTTCAAGAGTCTGAGGAGGAGGAGTGTGAGAGGCGGTACTATGAGGAGGAGGAAGATGAGATGGAGAGAAAGACCAACACAACAACAAGACATTTCCAGGGATGTATAATATTATCAGAATGATATAGTTTTCTGCAAATATAGCCTGGTAAAAAGTAAATCATTAGTATCAGCAGGCAGGAACATTTCTGCTGATATTTGCCACTGATATTTAGTCCAGCGGTTCCCAACCTGGGGTCTGGGGCACCTGTCTGCACCCATCTGCTCTGATGTTATCAAAATAAGATGTTTATTCAGATTTTTGTTTTATCATTATAAAAAAAATCATCATTAGAACATAAAAACTGTTATATTTATGAGCAAAAATGTCAAGATTTGTCGGGGAAATGTTGACATTTTTGAGTTTTAAAATGGTACATTTATTAGAAAGCAAACTCAGAATTTTCATCTGAAATTTACAAGAAAAACTAAAACTTTCCAAGTTTAAAAAGTGTTCAATTTTGACATTAGAAACTCAAATATTTCCAGATTTTAAAATCAAATATTTAAAACAGTGTAATAACAGAAATTTACAAGGAACCAAACTGAAAACAGTGGTTGGACTTTCAGCTTTATAATCCCAGAATTTCTAAGTTTTGGCTCACATACATTTACAACCTTTAAAGTAAAAAAAAAAAAAAAAAAAACATTTTTCTTCCTTTACAAGGATATGGTTGGTAGTGTGGTGGACCCAGAATGCAGACCGGAGTTTACAAAGGTTTAACAGATTTATTGGTTACTTGGGAGGGGGGAATCCACAGGTCCAGGGCGTAAGGTGATCTACAGGAGGAGTGGGAGTGAGAGCGAGTCTTCAGAGAGAGTGCTGGGTTTAGGGCTGGCGTGAGGCGAGGAGGGAGGCACTGGAGAAAAGGAGACACAAGAAATGGTCAAAAACGGGTTCACAAGACGCACAAGAGAATTTGCAGCGAGGAGTGTCACTGGTAGGTATGAGAGGAGCCGTTGTGCTGCTGTGTGTGGCAAACAATACTCTGGCGCTGAGGCATCAGTCTGCTGCAGAGACGTAGTGTGCTTGATTGCAGAGCAGCCACAGGTGCGGTCCATTAGCCTCAGCGCCGTGGGGGAAGGGGAAGCCTCAGGGGAAAGCAAAGTTAAAACATCAGCAGCACAAAACGGAAACCAGTCCTTCAAAACAAAATGAGTGCATACCAAAACCACCACACTCAGATATGTAAAACGAGCTTTATTGAGCTTATGCTTCCTTTAAACTCCGTTGTTGGCCATTTTTAAAACCTTATTTTAAAAAGACTCCTATTTCACATTGTAGAAACACTAATGAGCCTCATATAGTCTGGTTTTTAAATGATTGATTATAATGCTTCATCTTTTCTACACATGGGAATGCATTTATTTAATCCAATAAGCCTCACTGTTGTTGTTTCTTGGTATTGAACTTTGATTTAGAGACAAAAGCATCAAATAAAGCACAAAGATAGCTCATATATATCTAAAAGCACAAAAACAATCAGTTTAAAACTGCATCAAGGACATTCCCTGACTGTTCACCAGGCTGAAGAAATATTTTCACAGTACTACGCTGCCATCTAGTGGACTGCTGAGCAATTACATGAATCAACTTCACTGTGCTTTCATGTGTGCTATTGGTGTTAAAGAAGGTGTCAAAAAAAAAAAAAAAAATCTCACATAAACCGGATGTTTCTGTGGGTCAAAATGAAGCTTAACCTTCATAGAAAGTTGTTAGTAACTGTGAGAGGTTGTTTTAATAGGTTTACATCAAATATTAATAAATCTGTTTTTGTTTCTTTTTTAAACCCTTTTTAAAGGCCGGTATGTTAACATAACTCCATAGTTATTTATAGAAAAACTGAATCGTTTTCCATAAAATACATTTCAAGGAGTTTTCCATCATTATTATCATCAGGCTCTGAGATGGGTCAACGATGGGCAGCAACACTGATTTTGATGCATCTTTATTTTCTACAGAGTCAAATTATAAAAAAAACAACAAAGTATGTAAAAAATGTATTTTTCCCCAAAACCTCTGTAAAAATAATATATATTAACATTTTTCTCACTCTAAACGAGTCAGTCTTTCAAAACTACTTCAGCCCAAAATATACATGTAAAATATGAATTATTTTTTGAGTATGTTTATCCTTCAAAGGCCAGTATGTTTACACCGCTCCACTGTTATAGAAGAGTAGAAAAATGAATTGATTTCCATAAAATACCTTTCAAGGAGAATTCGATCATTAATATTATCAGGCAATGAGATGGTTCAATAATTGGCATTAACATTAAATTTGATGTATTATTATTATTATTATTTTTATTATTATTTATTTATTTATTTATTTATTTATTTATTGCAGTGTCAGAATATAAAAGACAAAAACTCAACACTAGCAACCAAATTGCCAGTTTCCTAAAATCAGCTGTAAAAATATTAAATGTTAAAAAAAAATTTCTTCCATAAACGAGTCAATATTTCAAAACTTCTTCATTCTGAAAAAAAAACATCAAATTTAATTTAAATGTTTGCAATTTCAACCCTTCTTTTAACAAAATCACAGTTGGTTGAAAACTGATCCATCAGGTCCATCAGCATTAGACAGTGGAACAAAATTCCCACTTGCTTCTGCTGACTTTCGGCGTTCATTTAAAGGTTTATAAAAATAGCACTTACTATTCAGGACAACAGACATTTTGAGTAGACCATTATCAGGGGGTCTAAAAGCATTCGGACTGATGTTTACTATAACATCAGTCCAAATGCAATCTGTATTTTAACTGTGGAGAGGTTTTTAATGGCCAAGTGTGGCCTGCTGTCGTCTTCAAGACAAATGGGTGAGTACGGTTGCCACTGCTTTTTATCTCTGACAGGGCTTCACTCTCTGATCACTATCAGTAAAAGCCTGAAAAACTAACAGGACACAGTCTACAGTGCAGATAATGACCAGAAGCATACTACCAAAGCAATCCAAGAGTTTATGAAGGCAAGGACGTGGAATGTTCTTCAACGGCCGAGTCAATAATCTGATCTGAAACAAACACAGCACGGCTTTAGTTACTGAGAACAGAACTGAAGGCTCAAAATGTCACAAACAAGCAGAAACTGAAGACTTTGGAGATGGCTGCTCGAAACATAATAAACAGGGGGGCTTGTTAGAGGTACTTTTTCACTCTGCAAAGCCGTTCCTATTAATGTGAATCCTCCAAAAGTACATCTCTGTATATGAAGTAAAAATATGACGTAAATAGTTTGAATATCATGTTATGGTTGTTTGACGGTTTTGGTGGGACCCAGAAGATTTCCACATTTTCTGAAGTTTGTGAAAGGCTGCTGCAGAGCATTTATGAGGTCAGGCACTGATTTTGGATGATCTGGCTTGCAACCTCTGTTCCAGTTCATCCCAAAGGTGTTCCATGAGCTTTATAGCCTTGCTTTGTGCACTGGGGCACAGTCATGTTGGAACAGAAAAGGGCCTTCTCCAAATTGTTGCCACAAAGTTGGAAGCATTGTCCAAATGTCAGTTAAGATTGGCCTTCACTGGAGATAAGGAGCCTATAGCCCAAACTAACCTAAAAAAAAAAAAAAAAAAACAGCCCAACACCATTATCCCTCCCCCACCAAACTCCACAGTTGGTACAATTCTGTCAGGCAGGTAGTGTTCTCCCTGCATCTGCCAAATCCAGAACCATCTCCTTCTGACTGCCAAACAGAGAAGCGTGATTCGTCACTCCACAGAACTTGTTTCCACTGCTCCACAGTCTAGTGCCGATGTGCTCTACACCAGTTCCATCTGACATTTGGCATGGCTGCTCAGCCATGGAAACTCCATGAAATTTCCACAGCGAAGTTTTTACATGAACTCTTCAGACTCTACGGAATCAGCAGATCGTTGGAGACTTTTACGCACTGTACGCATTAGCAGTCTTTGGCCCTGGTCTGTGATTTTCTCTCTTCTGTGGCTGAGTTGCTGTTGTTCCTGAATGCTTCCACTTTCTAATATCAATAACAGTCGACTGGAATATCCAGCAGTGATGAAATTTTCATGAACCGTCTTGTTACAAACGTGTCACCATCACAGTACCATGCTTAAAGTCAGTGAACTCTTCAGAACATCTGATTGAAACACCTGCAATCAATAATTGAGAGGTTTGATTTTAAATTATTTCAGTTTCAATTACAATAATTTCTATCACCTTTTAATTGTTCCATTATTTTAGATCTATTTTAATTTTAACAACTGTTAATAAAGCTAAAGCATTTAGAAGAATTATTTACATTTATATACAGAATTATTTTAGGATTTAATTCCAATAATGATCATTTTTATTTCTTCTTGTGTTGTGAGATAATTATCAAAATTAACTTTACAGTAAGAAAGTGAGATAAAGTCATTGCTTATTAATCCTAACATTTTATTAATAATAGTCCCTCTCATAACAGCTGTGATAACAGTTGTTTTTAAATGCATAAATATTAATTCATTATTAATCTCCCACTCAAATTTACGGAGCCTGTGAAAAGTATTCTCCCCCTTGGATGTTTATTGAACATGTTTATTGATGAAATAAATCATGGTCAATATAACTTTATTTTTTTGCCAAACAAATAAAAAAAAACTTATGTCAAAGTGAAAACAGATTTTTACAAAGTTATGTCAATTAAATAAAAATATATGAGGTAAAATAAGTGGCTGGGTTCTTCACCAGGCAGACCTTGACTACATTTCTTTGTTAAAAGATGAACAAAGAACAGCAATGAATTGTTTTCTTCATAACAATGACAAAAGTCGTGTACTGACATGTCTACAGTCACCATGGTTTGTGTTATGCAGTTCTCTATGGAGTTTACTCCACGGTCACGGCTACATCACGTGTTTTGTTGTTCTGATTGGCTGGTAAAGATGTGACAGACAGAGTGTTCATCCAGTCTGCCCTTTCCCAAACGCTGTGTTTATATTGAGGTTTTTCTAGATGGATGTGTGAAACAAATCCATCTGGCGTGTCAGGTTGGTTACAGGCCTGTTTCTAGTTGTTTCCTGTTTCCAGTTAAGTTGCAAAATGCTCCTCTAGCTTCATTCATGAGTGCCTCTTACTTTTTTAGCCTTTTGTTGTTCCGTCCTTACTTTTTAATGCCATGTCGCTGCCATCAAATTAAAAATGAGCTGTTTCATGAAATATTAAAATGATGCAGTTTTGAGATCTGATATGATGCTTATGTTCTAATTGTGAATAAAGTATGGCTTTATGAGATTTACAAATCATTGCATTCTGTTTATTTTTACATTTTACACAGTATCCCAACTTTTTTGGAATTAGGGTCGTATATACAGACCCTTATAAAATATAAATAAACACAGATTATATTAATTTGCAAAGCATTTCTAAATGATATTTCCCTGAATAAACCACAAAGACTAACTATTCAGATAGACTCCCATGCAGGAATGTAAAGCTGCAGTCACTGAGTGTGACCACTAGAGGGCATCCAAGCTCTCTACTAGCAGCAGTCTTCATGTCAGTGTGTCTGCACTGCCAGGACTCAGTGTAGTATGTACTCTACTGTTAGTATTCTGTAGTCTGCTGATGAGTGTCATGATAAACGTCACATCTTTTAAAGTGTGAAAACCTGCTGGTAAACTAAAGCTCTCAGCGTTACAGCAACAAAACAGCTCTCAGTCATTTAAACCAGTGGCTCTCAACCTTGGGGTCGTGAGACACACAGAGGGCGGCTCCAGATGCCCTTAAAACAGCTAAGAATATTTTTTTTAAATTACACTGTTGCTACTTTACACCAGCTTTGTCACATTTTTTACCCCTTTTGAGTATTTTTCTCACCAATTTTAACATATTTTTGCCATTAAACACCTATTTGGTCAGTTTTAAACTTTTTACACCACTTTTTTTCTGCCTGTTTTTGCCACTTCTAAACCAATTCTTGCCACTTAAGCTTAATGTTGCCCCTGTTGACCCATTATTGCTACTATTAACCCCTTTTTACACCAAATTTTTCCCATTTAACCACATTTCACCATTTGATATGCCCAAATTCGGAAGTTTTAACCAATTTCTGCCAATATCTACCAATTCTTTCTTTCTCAGTTAACCCTTTTTTGCCAGTTTATATCAATTTTTGCATCCCATTGCACCAAATTTACACCCATTTTTTGCCCATTTAAAGCCATTTCAGCCACATTTGAACTTCCTTTTGCCACTATTTATGCCCACTTTTGCCACTTAAACCCATTTTTGCCATTTTTATCTAATTTTTGAGACTTCTAATCCATTTCTGCTACGTTTAAAATCCAACTTCACCACCTTTTCCACCATTTTTTGCCATTATTAACCCATTTTAGCAATTTTTAAAAAATATTTTCATTCTTTTTTTACATTTTTAAGAAGTCTTTTTACTACACACATGAATAAATAAAGATATTTGTTTCTTTGATAAGAGTGGTTATTTTTCAAGTTAAATATGAAATGTGGATACCACAGCTTAACTCTACAATGGACCATGGTTTTGCTGACCTCCATGGACTCCCAGTTTGTCGGGCGCCAGAAAGCTCTCCCATTTATCCCCCCTTAAGGACGGCCTTGTCTGCACATGACTGTTATTGATTGTGCATGGCTGTTCAACCACCTTCAGGTCCAGTGGGGGTCCTCAGTCTCTGGCACCTTTGTTTTGGGGGCTGAAAAGGTTGAGAACCACTGGTTTAAACTACCGTTAGGTTTCTTTGGATTGCATCAAGTCGCTTCATAAAGCGTGTGAGGATGGTGAGCAAGGTCACAGCTGTCATTCATGTTAAAGCTCCATATAAAGGGCAGTCAGAGTAGATAATACGAGGCTGTTACATTTGTTTTTGTTTGAATAAATAAATTTGAAAAAAAAATTTAAAAGTCCTTGCAGAGCAACAGTATGGTTTCTTTGATTAAAAAAAATTTTTAAAAATAATTGAAAAAGCAATCTCTCTCATTTTGTTTAACAAAAACACTAAAGCAGGTTAAACTCATTGGAAAATTATTTTTGGAGGCATACAGCACCCCCTGCTGGTGTAATATGGCCAAAGCAGCTGAATAGTTTCACTTTTGTTGAGAAACAAAAACAAGAGAAGCTCCTGAAGGTGCAACTAAAAAAATTAGCATTGTGGAAAAGTTCTTTTTTTTCCCTGTGGTTTGATATAAGAAGTGAAACTTCCATAAATTCTAAATTCATCTAATACAAAGTGAAATATTTCAAGACTTTTGTTATTCAAATCTTCCTCCAAATATTAGAATATCAGAAACCATCAGTCCAAAATGGATTCATACAGAAATATCAACCTTCTGGAAATGCATGGTATTTCTGCATCCATGTTTTTTTGGAAGTCTGCATTTTTAATTAGTTTCAGTGAACTTAAATGATATTTTACATGCTAGTGTTAGTGACTTCATTAGATTGTTTACTCTCATAACCCTGCTGCAAACACGCTGCTGCACCATGACTTATTGGATATATATATAATTCAAAGTTTATTCACACCACCCTGTCAGAGTAAAGGTGTGAAGGATTTCTCTGTGTACTTTAAGGTATGGAGGTGGATTTCATTACAGGTTATCACCCTCGCTGACATTGTCAAAACCCGCCTTCGTCATCTTGCTGTGAATCAGCTCTGTGCTGAATCAGCTGTCATCCCACTGGCCTGTTACTCCAGGTTTAACCAAACTATTCAAGGATCCTAAAGGTGTTGAAGCTGCGAGTGCGGATGTGTTGACCTGTACATGATCATAGATTAGTTTGCTGTCAGTGATACAACTGGAGGAGTGACGTCAGAGGATTACTGTTCCTTCTGTTTTGTTTTGTTTTTTTCTAAATCAGTGAGGGTAAGAAGTCAGAGCCTGATGTAACTTCTCACTGATGTCAGTAAGAGTATGAATATTTGCCCCTGTAATTATAGATGATAGCATTTAATCAGGATGTCATTACTGTAGGATAACACTGCATGCTTTAATGCAGCAGTGCTCAACCTTCATTCCTTTGAGCTCCTCCATTTCTAAGAAAAGGAACAAAGCCAAAGGAATAAAAAAATCATCGGCTGCTTCAAAAACCAACATTGATTTTATTTTTTCTTTGACGAAACCCCGGGGAAACAGATCTAAACTTGCTTTTTTTACCAAAAGACCTTTATTTTGACAATTTGATAAGGGTTTTGTCATGCAAATCAAATTGTGACCTCTGAGCAGACAAAGCCTTGTGCTGTCCTTTTTTTTTTTTTTTTTTGGCGTCATGCAAAGTAAAATGAATAACCAATAAAGTCATTGTAAAGTAACACTATGGATGTATTGGAATAAGTTTGCTACACATGCGAAAATACTGAGATCCAGTTCGTTTTCTCCTTAGCTCAGGTGAGAATTTTCTAACATGGTCTGTAGGTCAGGAGTGACTCCACACCAAAAATACAGCCAGGGCCGCCTATGGCCAAAGTGAGCTATTACACCTATTACTAGGGGTGTAACGGTACAGAAAAAATTCAGTTCGGTACGTACCTTGGTTTTGAAGTCACGGTTCGGTACATTTTTGGTACGCAAATAAATAAAATCTAATTTTAATGTTTTAAATTAAATTGTATTGAAATAAAAAGGCTGAATAAATTACATTTAGATTAGAATAATGCTGTGACCTCCCTCCAAAAGTTCTTCAGTGATCAAAACATGAATAAATAAATACATTTTTGAATAACTAGGTTATTTTCACTGATATATTGACATATTTATACCCATTCTTTAAACACTAAAATTTCCCAGCTAACATGAACACATCATCACACAACGGCAAGTTAGCTTGTTAAGTATGGAAATTAGTCTTTTTTGCCGATTTCACCAAGGACTTCAGCACTGGACTACTTTTTTAACCAATGGGATCTTCTACAAAGTTTGGAAGAACTTTTCACAGCTCATCTTGGAGGATAAAGAGGTTAAAGTCGTGTGAAATCTAAGGATAACTTTACCTATGACACAGCTGCAGAGTCCCTCTCTCACTCCTCCGAGGCTGATGGCTGAAGGTAAAGTTAACATGATTCACAGAGCCAGAGCACCATTGCTATACGGGCGATTTAAATGAAGCCGGCGGCTCTTCTAACTCCACGCATGCCATCACTCTTCTTTGTTTGTTTTTGTAACTGCTCCTTCTGTAATGACGGTTGCTGGCAGCTTTTAGGCTCATTGCCGTCACCTGGATTGAAGTGAGAACTTACTTTTTTTAATACTCACTCAGATGTATTCGTCGTATTACTGCGTGCACCGAACCGTGACGGTCATACCATGACGATACGGGACTAATACAAATACGGTTACACCCCTACCCACTATTGTTTTTTTGTTTTACAGTCCTTGCTTGGAAAAGTCCTTATTTTTATATTGCACTCACTCTCCAGTGAATTTAAGCTCCCATTAACTGTTAAACTGCACATTTTTTTGTATTTTAAGCTGTTGAATTGCTGAAGGCACAGTCTTTTCTAATAACTGCCATTCGTTTAAATGGAATCTTTTCAGTCCCTTCAATGGTACCTGCATGGATTGTTTTTTCAGACGTTTTAAAGGCACCTGTGTTGGCACCTTAATTCTACAAGCTGTTCTTCTTTTTCAATACTCAGGTCATAGAGGACTTGCTGCTAGACTTTTTTTTTTCGACCAGAAACTGACTGGTAGTCCTCTAGAATTTTAGAACAACTACTGGATCTTTGCTTTCACAGCTTCATGTCTTGCTAAAACGAGACTGGGGACACAGTTTTATTTTATGAACCTGACCCAAGACTGAGACAATAGGAACAGTAACCCAGAGTTCTTCCTACTCTGATATTACAGCCTGCTTGACACATATTACTAATGACCAGACCTTGAAATGACTAAGACATTTTTTTACGTCTTTAAGTTGTTTAAACAAAAAAATATACTGTGTGTATTTCCTCACATACGTGCAGTCAGTTTCACAATATACACCTATATTTAACACATAAAGCAGTGCCTGGCTTAACATTAGCACTGTTAGCTCTATGTGCCCATTAGCACATTAGCTACTACCATCACATATCAGCTGACAACAACCAAATACCATCTGTCACAAAAAACACCAACAAATCAACAAAACAAACTTTAAATATCATATTACAACTAAAAGTTTACTCATACCACCAATTATTCTCATAAACTGATGATCTCAACTGTAACCTCCACTGAAACAATCAAATCCAACCACTGTGGTGTATTTGGAGTAGTCCAGAAGAAAGACAAAAGTGTCCAATGTGAAAAGTTCACTATGGCTTCCTCTCATGAATGGCTGCTGCTGATGATTGGCTAGGATGCCTCAAGCATGAACGCCCAGATACAGAGAAGGGAGATGATTCTCTTGCTGTCACCCCTAACGATCCACACCGTCCTGCATGGTGTGATTCTATTTTGAATGCAGATCCTGTTCATGTGAGAGTTGTCAAAGATAGATTTATCCAGTCACCAAAGTTCATTATGATAAGTGAGAATCCCTCCCTTGCATCAAATTCCCTGTATAGTTTTCAGTTGCTCTGAAGTCTCTTTGTTTGGTATGATCAACATTGATCACATGAATATTCACCGCCTAAATTGGCCATGTGCCGTGTTTCGAAGACAAACTTCCATCACCATGCAGATAGTGGATCTTGGTAAAATTGCTTTGAGTTTATATTAAATTGTAAGTAAACCCCCAGCTCAGAGCTAACTCCACCCCCCTCAGAGATTTGAAAAATGTACAAAAATGGGCAGTTTTGAAATGAGAGGAGGAAGGGGAAAAGGGCGGTGACGTCTCCTTGCGAGAAAGTGATACAGGGTCCCGCAGCACTGCTGCCTCAGAGCGATCTTCAGAGGTGGAGGATTTTCCCCCCTCCAGAGTCCCCTGAAGCAGGCTGTAGTGTGGCGGTGGACCGTGGTGGTCCTGAGCACGACCTGTTTGGGCTGGGCTTTAATTTTAGTTTTCTTTGTAATAAATCTGACAGATAAAAACAAGGTGTCTGCAACTCTTTCAAAGCACATGCAAAAATCTCAAATCCTTACAATTTGTTCAACTTCTTATTTTTTTATATTTTTTGCCTTTATTGATAGAAGAGGAAAGTGGATAGAGTTGGAAGCAGAGACGAGAGAGTGGGGATAGACATGTGGGAAAGGCTGCCCGAGTTCATGGGGCGTACCTTAAACCCCTAGGCCATGTGTGCCCCGACTAACTCCTTATAAGTAAAATAAATCCTTGTATGTATTTAAAAGCCACTGACGAGTCCAGAAGTGTTTTAAATATCTGAAAATGAGATGTTTATCTAGATTTTTGTCAGCTGAATTGGTCCTAAATTTCAGACTAGAAATAAGATGGATTGATATTTGAGTTTTTTGCATTTGTTGTTTTAGCAAGTGCGTCTCCTTCATTATCACATTAATGAAGTGGAAGAATAGCAGATCAGTGCTAGCAGTTTAGATGGAAAATCCTGAGTCCGGCCAGTCTGAGACCAAGACAAGACCGAGTAAAAATGCTCCTCAGACTGAGACAAGACCAAGACATTCAAAATGTAGTCCTGAGACCGGACTCAACATTGTTCTTGAGTACGACAAAACTAAAACGACACTTAAGCCCCGCCTTTTCAGGAAAGAATGTTCAAAGCAGATGTCTGTTTGAGCTAATTAAAAGCCGTAAAATGCAGATTTTTATCAGTTTGGTGCAAACGTCAGAAATAACAGCAGCACTGATGTGTTTTATCATAGTTCAGTCGGATACTTCAGTGTACAGCTGAAAAAAAAAACTGTTAAAGTGTTAACTACCTCTTTAAAGATCCTCAAAATGTACAGTATCTTCTAGGTAATCCCATAAATATTGATTATTATTGGTAATTGCCATTTTCTTCAGCTGGACATTTTGGCCATTATTTATTGGTTGGGCATCTGCCAGTGAAACCAGCCAACGACTGGGGAATGCTGGCTAATGAAAACTGTTGTATTCATGTTTTCCGCCATGTTTGAGAGCACTAAAAGGGCACAGCATCCAGTCTGTGATGCTTCCTGATCTACTGGCTGTGATTGGCTGCTGCAGATGTTCGGTAAGAGGCAGCTCAATCTGGAACTCAGAAAGGCTCTGAGTTGGTTGAAATTGTATGGGCACTAACTTTTATTTCACTAATTTTAATTTATTTGGGGAACCACCTGCTTATGAAAAGCTTTGAATTGGGTGAAAGCCACCAGATTGTTTGGGAGAGGGGGCAAGTCAGGCCTTTAATTGTTTAGTGTGGCCTGCTTTTATCTAAACTCCACAAAACCAGGGTCTTTATTTTGTTCCTTTCCACTTATTTTTTAACTATCCAGAAATAATTACACTTTGGATCGTCTAACATGTTAAAAAGTCACATTTTTTTCATATTTCTCTTTACACCCCCTTCTTTCTCAAATTAATTACCTGATTTTAAAAACACCTTAATAATAAAGTTAAGCAAATTGTGATTTTTGACCTTTTTACCTTCTACACTTACAAACGAGATCCAGATAATTAAGAGCCTCTTCATTAGTCAAACGATTCATTTAACAAAGGTGTTTCTTGTTGTCGAACTAACTACCTGAAGTCATCACAGATAGTGACTAAAAATCAACAACCGGCACGTTCCAGCTGTGAGGAACATTCTTGTCTCTGATTTACACTCTTAGTTAGTGTAGGCATGTAACAGTGAAGTCATTAACACCTGAGCCACATGTTTGGACCTCAATTAAGTCAACAAGTGATGCTGATGATCTAATTTAACAGGACATTATTTCCAATTAAAAGGACCGTGGGTCATTAGAGTTTCACACTAATCACAGAGAGGCACGTAAACTGTATCTGTAATTTTAAAAACAATCCCGTCAACCTCATCTTCGTTGCTTTAAAGATCACATATTTTACCCTTTAAGACATGTTTATATTGTTCTAAGAGGTCCCAAAACATGCCTGTGAAGTCTGTTGCTGAAAAAAACAGTAGTATACGATTTTTGCATGTCTAAAAATCCATCTGTTTCAGCCCTGCTCAGAACAAACTGTTTTTGTGTCTGTAGCTTTAAATGTTAATAAGCTGTCTGACTCCGCCCCTCTGAGGAATTGGCTGTAGCTTAATGGATGTTGTTCTTCTGATCCTCTTCTCAGGTGGCAGCTGACAGGAGGATCAGGAGAGGAGGGCCAACCAAACCTGGGGGCGGGGCTAACTCCCCACATGACATCATGAGGGGAATTCTGAGAAAGGCTTGTTTCGGGGGGGTCTAGTACTTAAGGGGGCTGTGGACAGCCCAGGGGCACATATTTTTCTTGAAAGCCTGAAAAAGTTTATTTTGTATAACGTGTCCGCTTTAAAATGATAAACCAACAGTTACCTTTGTACATGAAGCCCTTTGTCTTTCTTAGCCGTACACATCTGTCCTTTCCACTTCATTTAAAGGTGATGTGGTGTTTTATAACCTTGGTCTTCTTGTTACATATTAAACTAGCCTTACACCTAAAGACTTTTCCTCTGATTTTAAACTCGCAGACAAAATTCTAAAGTCGCAGTAAAATCATGGGAGTCTTGCCAAAGTCACAGCTCGCTCCCATTTTTAGCAATTTAGCAGATTTAAGGAGGTCTTCCTTAATCTTGGCATGATGGTAATATCAAACAGGTTTGGTATTGTCATAAGTCTTAAGTCCGGTTGTATGCAAATAGTGTTTCTCAGTGCTGCAGTGAGGTGAACAGTGAGGTTTTTCTAAATGATTGCTGCACAAAAAAAAAATCATTAGCTTTGTTTTTTAACCAGGCCGAAAACCAGTTTATTTCTAGTGTATTAAACAGATTTTTAACATGTGTTGGTACTTCTGATGTTTCTGCAGCCAACCTCAAGTGGACACTCTCTATGCTGCAATTTTTTAAACTTATCAAATTCATTTTTCAGGACCGGAGGTTGCCGCTTGGATGAAGTGTTAAGTTCGGCAGTTATTCTAAGTATAGTCTTAGTTTTCGGCTCTATAACTACACCTCTTTCCTCTCAAATGATGCTGACTGATGCGGTCGTCCTCTGACATTCTGTCATAAACAAGTGCATCAGCTTGACTCTGCAGGATGGATCCACCAGATGACAGACGTGGAACCTGCACCATGCTACTGCATGGTGAGGTCATTGCTGAAGAATATAGCTTATCATAACCTGACACGCCAGATGGGAAAGCTTCAACAGGAAACGTTTGAGAAAAGGCAGAGGCTTTGAAAAAAACGCAGAGTGTGATTGGATGAATGTTCTGTCACATCTCTACGGACCAATCAGAGCAACAAAACACGTGACGTATCCGCTATCGAGCTGCGCGTGCACAGTACCGAGGAATGACATGAAACATGGCAACTGTACACGTCAGTGCACGACTTTTGTCTTTTTTGAAAAGAAAACAACTCACTGCTGTTCTTTGTTCTTTTTTTAACAAAGAAATGTCATCAAGTTCTAATAAACTGCTGCTTTAGCAGCATCCACGCTAAGCTCTTCAGCCATAATTGCACCGGCCTCTTGCTGCTGCTTGTTTAGTTACGACTCTGCCACGCCTGAGTGCTGCCCCTCGTTGCTGATTGCTCCTGTCACTTTCTAACCAGGCCCAAACAGTTCAGGTGGGAGCTTTGCTAGGTGGATTCAACTGTGAAAAACAAGGAAACGGGCATATCCATCTGCTTTACAAGGTTAAGCTTATCACACATTTTGGCCCACTTTTAAACAGCTCCATGTGAACACTGAATGAATGCCATAATTTAGTAAATTGGTCCCAAAGCAAACAAACAAGAGAAACCTCTTTTCATGTTATAAGGATGAAGAAACGTTTATGCAAAGTGTTTTTCTTTTTAACCGGATTTTACTCTCATATTTTAGGTGTCGAAATCAGTCAAAAAACCTCCTTCAAACTTTTAACTCCTCACTAGTTTGAGGTCAAACTCCAGCACCACTATGTTGATTTTCTGTCTCCCTAGCTGGACGTGGATTTAAAACCAGTGATATTCGTGTGTTTTCAGTCTGCTGCCCTGCCACTGATTGACAACCTTGTAATGCTGAAATGCGTAAAGAAATGCTGGCAGCATCATGAGCTAATTAGCTGCATCCTGCAGGAAAATCATGTTTATTCTATTGTCATGAACACGGGGAACAGCTAATGAAGTGTAACAGCGAGGCTAGGCGGCTCACCTACTTTCCTCTGGCATTCATCAGGATATGTGGCCGGCAGTCACAGCTGTCAGTCGTCACACGCTGATGGCTGTGCTCTCACAATGTTGGCCTGGGGCGTTTGATAAATTACATGCCTTCTTACAACAGGCAGAGGAGAAAATATCAATATTTATGAGGGCTATTCACCGGACCAGACCGTCATTTAACAAGCTATTGGTTTTTACACCCAATTCAGTGTACATTTTCACGCTGTTTGATACAAATTAATGTTATTGTTGGTCCTCCCTGATTGCTGTGGAAACAATCTCTTCAGCTGGATTCCTCATGCCTCCAGGAACCATAGTCACTTCTACAGTTACTGGTTAGCAAATGGGAATGAAGTCTTGGCCGGAGGTCATTTATTGCCAACCAGCAGCTACATAGAAATGAACAAAAAGATGGCCTCTATGCTCTCTCTCTATAATGCTTTATAACTCATTATAAATATACTTAAAATGAGTTAGAACGTTCCTATAATGTTGTGTAACCATAAGCACTCATTACTTTTAATAATGCCCTATACCAGTAATCATCATGACTTATAATTCGACTGTCTATAATGATTTATAACTATACCTATAATGTGTCATAAGTACAGTTATAAGCATTCATAAATAATCAGAATGCAAACTGCAGAACTACATCTATAATACAGTACAATATGTAATAATATGTTATAATTTCACTTTAAGTCACTGTAAGCTCTCCCCTACGGCATTATGGAAATGTTCTAACTCATAAGAAGTACAGTCATGGGCGAAAGTATTGGCACCCCTGGAATTTTCCAGAAAATACAAATTACAAATGTTGTTGATATAAACATGCTTATTTTCTTTATGTGCATTGGAACAACACCAAAAAACAGGGAAAAAAAAGCCAAAATTGACATAATTTTACACAAAACTCAAAACATGGGCGGGACAAAATTATCGGCACCCTCGACTTAATATTTGGTTGCACACCCTTTGGAAAAAAAATGAGTGAAACCAATGGCTTCCTATAACCATCAGCAAGCTTCTTACACCTCTAAACTGGAATTTTGGACCACTTCTTTGCAAACTGCTCCAGGTCTCTCAGATTTGAAGGTTGCCTTCTTGCAACAGCAGTTTTGAGATGTCTCCATAGGTGTTCAATGGGATTTAGATCTGGACTCATTGCTGGCCACTTCAGCACTTTGTCTCCAACCATTTCTTGGTGCTTTCTGAGGTTTGTTTGGGGTCATTGTCCTGCTGGAACACCCATGACCTCTGACACAGACCCAGCTTCCTGACACTAGACCCTACATTGCAGCCCAAAATCTTTTGATAGTCTCCAGATTTCATGATTCCTTGCACACAGTCAAGGCACCCAGTGCCAGAGGCAGCAAAACAACCCCAAAACATCTTTGAAGCTTCACCATGTTTGACTGTAGGTACTGTGTTCTTTTCTTTGTAGGCCTCATTCCATTTTCTGGCAACAGTAGAATGACCTGCTTTTCAGTAAAGCTCAACCTTAGTCTCATCTGTTCACAAAGTGTTCTCCCAGAAGCATTGAGGCTTACTCAGGTACATTTTTGCAAACTCCAGTCTGGCTTTTGTCTGTCTCTTTGTCAGCAGTGGGGTTCTCCCCGGTCTCCTGCCGCTTCATCTCATTCAGATGACCACGTATGGTCCCAGCTGACACTTTTGCACCCTGAGTCTGCAGGACAGCCTGAATTTGTGTGGAAGTTGACTGAGGATGTTTATCCACCATTCCAACTATCCTGCGTTGCATTCATTTGTCAGTTTTTCTCTTCCATCCACGTCCAGGGAGATTACCCACAGTTCCATGGGTTATAAACTTCTTGATTATATTACGCACAGTGGACAAACGAATTTCTAGATCTCTGGAGATGGTCTTGTAACCTTGAGATTGTTCATATTTTTCCACAATTTTGCTTCTTAAGTCCTCAGACGATTTCACGGCTCTTCTTTCTCTTCTCCATGCTTGGTGTGACACACACAGACACACAACACAAAGGTTGAGTCAACTTTTAGACATTCTAACTGGCTTCAGGTGTGATTCCTAGATTTCCAGCACCTGTTACTGCCACAGGTGAGTTTAAATGAGAATCACATGCTTGAAATAAAATGATTTACCCACAATTTTAAAAGGGTGCCAATAATTTTGTCTGGCCCATTTTTGAGTATTGTGTAAAGTTAGGTCAATTTTGGCTTTTTTCTTCCATTTTTTTTCTCCAATGCACATAAATGAAATAAACATGTGTATACCAAAAACATTTGTAATTGCAACAATGTTTGGGAGAAATGGTGGATTTTCTGAAAAAATTCCAGAGGTGCCAATACTTTTGTCCATGACTGTATAAAGCACTGCAGAGGGGGGCCATAGACAGTGTTACTGTAGCATCTCCTCTTCTTTAACAACAGTCAGTAAACATCTGGGAAGTGAGGAGACCAATTGTTGGAGTTTTGGGAGAGGAATGTTGTCCCATTCTTGTCTGATGTAGGATTCTAGTTTTTGTGCCCTTGGGCATTAGCATTCTTAATCCAGGCCTGGGTCTGGCTGGTCTTGGGCAGAGAATCTAACCTCTATCTCAATGGGCTCCATAGGAAAGCTTTTTTCCTTTACCCCCCTAAACTCAGATGTAAACTTTGTGTTTTTCTGAAGACTCAGACACAACTTTTGAGTTGCATGACTCACGCCAAAGTCATGCCAACTTTCAAACTGTGCATGGGGACACGGCGGCCACACTTCCATGTGGACTCCAGCCACTAAGCATGTAATCACAAACATAAAAATGGACTTTCGCACTCTCAAATACTGAAATCATGAAAGGCTTGTTGACACAACAGCAATCAGAATTATAATCTGAGCAAGAACACAATGGCGGAGAAAACATAAAGGTCACGTCAATGGAATTATCTCTTGCCCTTTATTGAAGTATAATTTAAAAACAGACGTGTATGATGTGCCGCCTCTGATTATCATACCCATGAGCAGCGAGCTGTAAAGGCTGATAATAAACAAAACAAAAGAACAGGATAGTCTCAGGCTTTAATTGGCTCACAGGAGTGTTTCCCAGCTCTTTATCTGCTTGTTTCCCGGGCACACTAAATCGAGAAACAGGCTGATGCAATGACACGCTGAGGGTTGTCATGGAGGAATTTAACGGGAGGGGGGCAAAAAAAGTGAAAGAGGAGAAAAAGGCCAAGCAAATATTGCGTTTCTGTTTCTGTGCTGTCTGGTCTGGAATGAAGCTTTTGATGTGGTTTACAGGGTGGATCAAAGAGAGGAAATCAATACCAATATTTCTGCAGCCCGACCAGTAGGACATCTGTCTGATCGCCCCTAAGCCTGTTCATCCATCTCTTGCTTTTTATACCTCTATTTTTACTCCCCTGTCTGTCTGAAGGCCGTGATTTATGGATGTGTATCTTTACATGTATGTGTCCGTTTGGCTGCATGAAGCCCTGGATGTTTGTGTCTAAAACCTGATGCCAGGGTAACAGCTTTCCACATATGCCTTTGATTTCCTGTTTCCCTTCTTTTTACTGGACGTTATTCCACCCAAATACAGAACATTTGAATGTATTTCACTGGAATTACAGCAATAAGTGGCTGCTAATCGGTGCTAGTCGTCTCTCAATTAGTGAAATGGGGATCACCTAAGCAATCAAGCTGGTGTGCTTGTAGTATAAAGACACCTGTGCCTGGAAGGTCCAGTCAGTGGTTAATCAGTATTCCTGGCTGCCATTACACCAAGGGTGTCCAAACCGGGCCCTGAGGGCCAAATGCGGCCCTTGGCCCATTCTTAATTGGCCCAAGCAAATTGTAAAACATAAATGAAAAATGGCCCACATTAGAGCTTGAAACTTGTGCTTTACTGTGGAGTATAGCTGATTTGTTTTCTTACTGACGAACAAGAAAAGTTTTGTGTTACCTTGGGGGCTCGTTTGTGAAGATAACACAAAACTACACTTGTCTGTCAAAAAAAAGTCACCGAAAACATGGCTATTTGTGAAGACAGCGTAGCATATGTTGTACTTTGAGCACTAGGAAAGGCTGCTGTGCTAATTCTGCAAACAAGCATTTTGACACAACAATTTGTTAATGTACTTTTTCATGATGTAACTTTAAAGCACATTAAATCACCTACTGTATCTTTTCCTTCATTGGACAGGACTGACCCGCTTTGATATCATAAAGGGGAGGTACATGAAAGTGGCCCAACCATCCTTGAAATTTTCTGTATGTGGCCCTCAATGGATAAAGTTTGGACACCCCTGCATAACGCTGTGAAGACAAAAGAATACTCCAAGCAACTCAGAGAAAAGGTTATTGAAATGTACAAGTCAGGGGATTGATGAAAAAAAAAAAAAAAAAAAAATCAAAGGCATTCAGCCCCAGAATTCAGTGGCACATGAGTAAATCTGCCTAGATCAGTCTGAATGACAGTGAAGGATACAAGTGAGAGAGGCCACCAAGACACTTATGACTACTCTGAAGGAGTTACAAGCTTCAGCAGCTGAGATGGGAGACTCTGCAGACAACAACTATCACCCAGGTTCTTCACCAGTCAGAGCTTTATGGGAGACTATGACTGTCCGCTCGTCCCAGGCCCATCTTGGTCCCAGCCTCTGCATTGTTGTTTGTGTCTCTCAGCCATCTGCAGCTCTCTTTGTTTAGGTTTCTTTATTACCTGAAGCCATGACATACGTCACAACTCTGCCGCACCTCAAAGTACTGCCCCTCATCGCTGATTAGTCCTGTCGCTTTCTAACCGGGCCCAAACGGTTCAGATTTGAGCTTTGCAAGATGGATTTGCCAGTGGGAAACACGGAAATGGGTGAATCCGTGCTCTAGAGTTTATTTACTGTTTTCACATGTACACAGAGTTTATTCCAATGACCTGGATTTGCTGTGAGGGAGATGGATTTCCGGTTTTGCCCTCTTCTACGTCTCCCTTTCTTTTTCACTGCTCTTTTTTCTTTTTCGCCCCGGACTGAACCAAGTCCCCCAGAGTATCAGGTGTGAAAATGACCTAACATGGCTGATGCTGCAGCTCCACATCATGGTCAATGGTAGCTGGTACTGTCCGAAGCTCTTTTGCCCTCCAGGCCTCTTCTCCGGTCATGTGACTTATGCAGAAATAACCGTTTTTAAAAACAAGGGGGAAGAAGAGAGTACAATTTAAAAGTCACACTTTGACTCCATATACCAAAAACTGACATTCCCATTGTGCCATTTTTACATGTTTTTATGTTCTGACTAAAACTCTGTCAGTGCTCACTCATGATGCTTCTTTCATTTTGTTTTTGGCACAGGATATGATTGATATTTAGTGCAACTGTAGTTTTACTCAGCCTGTGATAACAACCTGTTCACAAGCATAAAATAAAATGCTTGAATTGATTCAGATTGGATCCCATTAGGATTTATCTCATTCATATTGACGTGTTTTGAGGCCTGCAGGTTAAGCGTCTCCCTGCAGCAGCCTGTCTGTTAAACGTCGCCTGATTCTGCTTTTTACAGTTTAACAGCCGCCAGCAGCACGAGGGAACCACAGCGCTGTTAGAACAACAGAAACAGATGGAGGGCTGTAAATGAAATGTTTCTGCCTCTCATTTTTCCTCTCTCACCCTCAGGGAAACGATAGCAGAGTGCAGAGCAGCGTTATAGTAGAATATGAGTTCATAAGGAAACACATTTCAGTTGGATGACTTTTTATTAATTTGGCTGATTATATTCTCTTAAAGTTCTTAATGAAAAGAACCTTTATTTTAAATCATAACATGTTTCATAATCAAAACAAATCGTAGCTTTACCAGTATTATGTCGGACAGGTTCACCTGATGTTTTAGAAGAATAACCTACAAATGGCAAACTGCAAGATGTCTGGTGTTTCCTTCCTCCTCTTTGACATCCTCAATGTCAAAACCAAAAAGGGCTTCTCATCAGGAGAGCCAGGCAGGAGACCAAAGACATCAGCAGGAGGGAGGAGAGGTGAGAGATCGCAGGCAGGGAGACAGATGTAGAGAGGAAGGTTTGTAGTCCGCTCTCCTTTTCATCTCATCCTCCTCACTCTGGCTGTCAGCTTCACTTCCCCGCTCTGCTCCGTCTAATCTGGGGAAAAAGGAGGTGAGACGGGCTCATGATGAGACATCTGACTGCATGAGAGGATGGGGATGAGGGGGGATGGAGACGGCATTGGAGGGACACCTGATAGACGTACCACAACCACAATGACACCGGATGGATTAGCAATTAAGACACTTCCAATCTCTAACTGCAGCACACACTAGACTTTGTTTGCAGATGATGTCAACCAGATCTCCAGATTTTTGCACAGAGAGCCGCTGTCAAGACGCCAAAGTTTTGTGCTGTTAACAACTGTGCCAACTTACTCAATCAGGGAAAAGTACGCTTCAGAAATGGCAGCGGGAAATGAATTAAAAACCTCCATCTGAAGAAAGAGCAGAGCCAGACACTCCTGGTGTGGTCTGCTTTTCAGTGAGGTAAATCCTGATCTTGCATCCACATCCATTCAGTCATTTTCAAGATTGCAGATCGTCACTCTATGTACTCTTTTGTACCCAGTGGCATGAATATTGATGGTGCAACCAGTGCAGCTGCACCGGGGCCCAGACGCCGTCAGGGGCCCATGAAGGAAGAAAAAAAAATGAGCTGTCCAGAATTGCCACAGGCCCGTGATTTTGTGAATGGAATAGCTCAGGGTGGATTGGTAAGGTACGATGAGTGGCTGGTATGGGAGGAGGAAATGATAATTCATCCAATCACCTTGATACCTGTCAGTCATGATGAGTCTCGATGACGTGACGTGAGTTGTTTCTCCTTTCAGCAAGAAAAATAAGCAAGTAAAAGTTGGGTAAAAGTTGATGAGAAAAGGTAAGCGTCATCATGTTTAGCAAACCCAAACAAAAAAGCGGTGCATAAAAGAGGATGCAAAGAAAGAAGCAGGATGAGGGTAAAGCTAAAATGACCAAATTAGACAAGTTTTTACACAAACCCAGGCAACCCATGCAGGCAAAAGCTAGCGTCCCGCCAGAGGCTAGCGGCAGCTTGCTAGCTAGCTCTATAAATAAAGCAGCATTGACCCTACCACCGCATCCCGCTTCTCTGGGCGGCCAGTGTTTTTGTAAGGCATATAATGAGCTTTGTTTCTCTTGATGGTTATGCTTATGGACATACTGTGCAAGATATCTTTGTGTAGCTTTGTTAGTGTCGGCTATATTTGAATGTTTGATAGTTTGGAGACATCATCAGGCTGTGGCAGTCTGAGCCCAGGTCAGGGAAGGCTGTTAGATAAGTGTTGATATGGAGCTTTGGCTGCTGTCCATGGTGCTGAAAGGCTGGTTTGCAGGATGAGTGTGTGGCCAGTCACCTTTAACATTAGCCTACATAGTGACAATGGCAGTTCTCTCGAGTGGCTGTGCGTGTGTGTGTGCGTGCGCTTGTGTTTAGGCCGGGGGTGGGGGCACATAAGAAATAATTGCACTGGGGCCTATCACCATGATGTTACACTACTGTTCGTACCAGTATTGCACACAGAGAAGCAGAACCTCAATTCCCAAAAAGTTTGGGTGCTGTGTAAAATGTAAACAAAAACAGAATTAATTGAACTGCAAACCTCATAAACCCATTTTTTTCACAGTTAAACACAAACAACATATCAGATGTTAAAAAAGTCAAATATAGGCTAATTTTCAAATTGCTAACAGTGACACAGCTCAAAAAAGTAGGGATATGACTACAAAAGGCTGGAAAAGTAAGTGGTACTAATGAAAACAGCTGGAGGAGAATTTAGCAACTAATTATCTTAATTGGCAACAAGTCTGTCACATGACTGGGTATAAGAGGAGCATTACAAAGAGGCAGAGTCTCTTAAAAGTGAAGATGGGCACACATTAATCAATCAGAGAAAAACTGCATCTAAAAATTGTGGAATAATAATAAAAATATTTCTCAATGAATAATTGGAAGGACTTCAAATATCTTAGCATCTACAGCAGGCCTATTCAATCAGCGGCCCTGGGGTCACATGTGGAAACAACCCGCTGAGGCCCAGCCTGTGGTCACGCCAGAGATGCAGAGGGCAACCTGTTTTGCAAGTTCTCATAATTTCCTACAGCATTTCAGACCATGAATGCAACACTCCGCGTAGCCTAGCAATAGTCTACCTACAACACACTGCATTGTTTTGGAAGCGTGGCTGGCAGGCTGACAGAAGTGGCCCCAAGATATGGAGTATAAAACATGTCCTTTTGAACTGTAGCTACAGCTGAGCTGATTTAGTTTTTATGCACTTTAACCTACTGTTGTTTCTCACTCACTTTAGGTCCATTTCTTGCCAATTTTTGTCAATTTCTTTGTCGCTTTTCAGCCATTTATGCCACTTTTTGCATCCTCTGTCCTATTTATTTAGCCCCATTTAACCCATTTTACTACTTTTTTACTAGATTGCAACTTTTAACCCATTTTTTCACAGTACACTCATTTGTGCCTTGTTTTTTTCCCACTTTTTGCCTTTTTTTGGAACTTTAACAAAAACAATTTAACCTATTCATGCCACTTTTCAACCATTTTTTTGTCTCTTTCCACAATCATTGAATTTTTTACTAATTTTCCCAAAAAGTTGTCTCCACACTGAAACACACACTCACACACACACACCCACCCACACCCACACCCACCCACACACACACTCCCACCCACACACACACACCCCCCCACACACACACACATTGTTAACATTACTAATAAAAAAGGCCATATTGTACAACAGTATAAATAAATGAAATTCTTTTTTTGTTTCTTTTTTTTACTTGATATGAGTGGTTGGGAAGGCTCCATATGTACACCATATTGCCAAAAGTATTTGCTCACCTGCCTTGACTCGCATATGAACTTAAGTGACATCCCATTCTTAATTCATAGGGATTAATTTGATGTTGGTCCATCCTTTACAGCTATAACAGCTTCAACTCTTCTGAGAAGGCTTTCCACAAGGTTTAGGAGTGTGTTTATGGGGATTTTCGACCATTCTTCCAGAAGCGCATTTGTGAGGTCACACACTGATGTTGGACAAGAAGGCCTGGCTCTCAGTCTCCACTCTAATTCATCCCAAAGGTGTTGTATCAGGTTGAGGTCAGGACTCTGTGCAGGCCAGTCAAGTTCATCCACACCAAACTCTCTCATCCATGTCTTTATGGACCTTCCTGTGTGCACTGGTGCACAGCCATGTTGGAACATGAAGGGGCCATCCCCAAACTGTTCCCACAAAGTTGGGAGCATGGAATTGTCCAAAATCCCTTGGTATGCTGAAGCATTCAGAGTTCCCTTCACTGGAACTAAGGGGCCAAGCCCAGCTCCTGAAAAACAACGCCACACCATAATCCTCCCTTCACCAAACTTTACACTCGTCCATCAGATTGCCAGATGGAGAAGCGTGATTGGTCACTCCAGAGAACTCGTCTCCACTGCTCTAGAGGCCAGAGGCGGTGTGCTTCACACTACTGGACTTGTTGCACAGGTGGCAGCCCATCACAGTACCACACTGGAATTCATTGAGCTCCTGGGAGCGACCCATTCTTTCACAAATGTTTGTAGAAACAGTCTGCATGCCTAGGTGCTTGTTTTTATTCACCTGTGGCCATGGAAGCGATTGGAACACCTGATTTCAACTATTTGGATGGGTGAGTGAATACTTTTAGCAATATATTGTGTACACTTTGGGCCACAAAATTGCTAAGTCTGCCACTGAGAATTGGACAACATTCCTCTTCCAAAACCCCAACAACTAGTCTCCTCACATTCCAGATGTTTACAGACTGTTATTAAAAGAAGAGGGGATGCTACACAATGGTAACAACGGCTCTGTCTGTACCTTTTTGAGATATGTTGCTGCTGTGAAATCTAAATTGAGCGAATATTTTATGTAATGGTAAAATACCCCAGTTTCCTCTTCTGGTATGTTGTTTATTCTATTTTGAGTAAAATATGGGTTTATGAGATTTTACAATCATTGCATTCTGGTTTTATTGTTACAGAGCACCCTAACTATTTTGGAAGTGGGGTTGTATTTCTTCCTTTTTAAATCTGGGGTTATTTAAGGGCTGGCCTAGTGACTTAGACGTCAGGTTAGGAGGCCTACAGATGGTTTCAATATGATAGCTACGTGATATCACCATGTCTGGTTGAAAGAGAAAGGAATTTGGATGTTAAAGTTTGTCAGTGTATTTGAATAAGGAAGGAAACTCTGTTTGAATGAAACTGAATCAATATTTATTTGGTCAGGGACTATTAAAGACCACATCAGGGGACCACAGCCTGTGACAAAGCGCTGGTGTTTTTTTCATGAAAATTAAAAAGTAAAATGAGACATAAAAAGGGAAAACATAGTGGGTGTGCAGACGGTTCACCGTCATTTCCATCTACATGATAACTCCCGTCCCATATTTTGGCTTTGACAGTTCAATTTAGCAGCGTTTTTTTTCCTTATGATTCCCTCCTGAGTGTGATAGTGAAAACAGAGCTGTGTGAATGATGGCGCGGTGAAAGGCTCAGTATAAATCTCCCCTGAAGAAGCCGCGCTGAGCGATTCATGGTGCAGCTGATATGAGGTCGAAATGCACCGCCTCGGAGTCCGATGATGGATCTCTCCAGCAGAAAGCTGCTTCGGTGGAGGCTGCATGGTTATTGATTATCCATATCACTATGAAGTATGGAAACTCACAGATCCAATAAAATACGTGCTATGTTGCCAAATAGTATTTTTGTGTTTTGTCAGGACAAAGAAACACTCAATAAGAGGCGGGATGGAAATCATATAACTGTCCTATCCAATCTATGGAGGAATGGTTTCACAAAATGTAAAAATAATGGCTGATGGTTTTCTTTCTCTGAGTTATCTATAATGCAGGGTTTGCTGAAAACTCAGAGCAGATGAACTTGGATGAACCTGACAGCCACAGAGATTCTTATTTGTTACAGCAGCATAAAAATATTCGACACAGACTCTTCTGTTAGAAAAAGCAGTAATGATTAGAGTTTCCAACAGCCATTTAAACTGATACAAGCCAAGCAGACACTGGCACAAAGCTGCACATCATAATAATGAAAACGGAAAACTCTGGGCTGTTTGTAAAGTCTGTTAAAAAGCAGGTGAATGTGTAATATATCACATATGGACAAAAGTATTTGGACACCTGCCCATCACCCCAACATGGACTGTAATAACGTATTCAAATGCATGGCCTTAAAGGGGCTCTGTGCACGATTTAGAAAACATCAGTGTAGCGACACCGCCGGCCATTAGGCGAACTACAACAACATCGTGTTGTACGAGCCTCTGGTTTATCAGCTGATACACATGCAGACCAAGGTGGTTTACCAGCAGAGGAGGTAAGTGACGTAAAACTTTAAAGTTCCACGAATTAAAAATGGAAATGAATAAAGTATAATTGAACCTTTAGTGCGGACACGGCACAAAATTAAATATTGGCTCATATGAGGCGATTAAAAAAGTATGGTATTTTCGCGCCCATTTCTATGAATGAACAACTTCGCTACTTAGTGCAGCGTTGACCAATTTCATTGTCTTTTTATGTGTGTAAAGTGGATTGAAAGGGACGCATTTTGGAGCAGAAGCAACAGGGCAAACATTGCTTAGCTCTGAAAATAGTGCCTCGACCGTGGATATCAGATAGCTGACCTTATGTGTTGAAGATATTTTACGAAATAAGTATCAAAAAAAATAAACTCAGTAAGTTGAGTCCAGTGCCAGGAAGCAAGAAAAAGATGCAGTATTATCCGGAAAACACTAAATGAGCAATGTGACATTCTCGTTGTTTGGATAGCGTCTTCGTAAGCGAGCTAACGTGATATAGCATATGGTTAATATAACATAAAACACTACTTTGTATTTCATGGTCCGGAGTGATGCCTTACCTTTTCAACAGAAAGACGGTCATCTCTGGATCGGTATTTATCCCGAACGCTGAGTGAAGCTCCCTCCATTTCTCAAATGCTCCACCGATATTTATCCTCGATTTACCCCTGTGTCACACTCTCTTTTAGCTTGACGGGCTTCAGCAGATAAAACTATCTTAGGTTTTTTATGTTTTCGCTGAGTCTGTGTGGGTATTTGGGCTGAGCTAGCTGGTCGTTTACTCACAGAAGCAGCCTTCTCCATTCAACACGTCGTTGTGAGGTATAAACGGAGCAAGAGGGTGCGCGCATTACCTCGTACCCGACGTCACTTCTGTTGAGATTTCACGGAAAATTCGGGCCGAAGTCTTCACAGAGAAATGACTCCACAGGCTTATACAGGCAAACAAGGAAGACATAAAGAGCCTCGTTCTTCGCATCGGGATAAAGTGCGCACCATTATAAACTCAAAAATGGGAAGTTTTAAAGCAGAAATCTTACATAGAGCCTCTTTATGGAATTGGCCCTGTTTTACAGCTACAACAGTCTTCTCTCTTCTTGGAAGGCTGTCCACAAGATTTTAAAGTCTTTCTGTTGGAATCCGTGCCCATTCATTCAGTAGAGCAGTGGATCTCAACCTTAGGGGTCACGAGACACAGAGAGGGGGTCTCCATATTGCCCTGAAAAACTAAGAATATTTTTTAAATTCAACTATTGCCACTTTACACCAATTTTGTCAAATTTTATCAACCTTTTTTTTAATCATTTTTTCCCACCAATTTTAACACATTTTCGCCATTTAACACTTGTTTATGTCAATTTTAAACTCTTTCCACCATTTTTTTCTGCCTGTTTTTGCTACTTCTAAACTAATTCTTGCCAATTTGTAATATCTAGTAAAGAGCAACAATAATTCAATCAAAATCAGGAATGTGGGATAAGAAATTAATTTATTTCAAATTTTCAATTTTGCATCCCACAGTTTGGACTCAAACTTAGGGTTTTGACTTTTTATGAGAATTTCAACTCACAAGTGTGACTTTTTTATAATACATTGAGCTTTTAGATCTATAATTTCAAAATTTAAGTCATATTCTGACCTGTGTTTCAAATGATTTTCAGTTTTATCTCATATTTTCCACTCCTAACTTTGACGTCATAATCCCATAATTTGACTTTTTAGACCCACAATTTGAAAATTGGAATCATATTTTGACTTTTAATTTCATGATTACAAATTTTATTTGGTATTTTGCCCTTTAAACTCATGATTTGACTTTCTTTCTAATATATTTGCCTTTTAAAAACATTATTTTTCAATTTCATGTTTTGAGCTTTTTGAACTAATAAATTTACTGTTCTCAGATTTTGAGCCTTAAACTTTATCTTTTTAAATTTTTATATTTCAAAATAATTTATAATCTGTGCTAAGTTGTTTTCATATTTTAGAACTGGTGAAAAGAGGTTGACAGTTTATAGTTAAAAGGGTGGCCCTGTTAGGCCCCCAGGTTAGACCTGAATCCAGAATCCGGCCCCTGCTGTGATTGAGTTTGCCACCCCTGTCTTAAATCATCAAGGATAAGTTTGAATTTTTAAACTTGAGGAAATCTGCAGACTTCATACTGATGGTCCAGTTATTACAGAAATATGAAATAATCTTGTGGGCCGGATTTAACTGTTCCACAGGCCTTATTTGGCCCCCGGGCCTTGAGTTTGACACCCTTGTGTTAGTGTATGAAAAAGCTGTAAACAGGCAGACACACTACAGCTCCTGCTGTCACAGAGCATTAACTAAGTTAAAGTCATTAAGAACACAGCACTTATCCAACATTTGCATGCTTTAGTCCTTTCTAGTTTCAGCCAGAGACACAGAACTCATCTTTGACACTCTGCATCGTTTGAGAATAACGAAATATGCCCCAAATTGTGACTTTTTAATTGTTTGAGGCAAAAAAAAGGCAACAAAATGGCTTTAACTCATTGAGTGCCATTGACGTATATATACGTCAAAGTGTTTTTTCGGCAGCTGGCACAAGGGGGCGCTCTCACACTCCCTGTGAGTAATTTTGGGGCTTCTGGGATACGTAGTTGGAACACAGAAGAGTTGGTAGATCAAAGCCACTGAGATCAGAGCAGGAAGTGGAGACGCAGGGATGGAGGTAATCTAAGCTAAAAAATCTAAAATACTCAGTATCTGCACAAAATGACTCCCGAAAAACTGAGGGATCAAGTGGCCAGTTTCGCCAGCGGACGCTGGAAGGCATCCACTATCCAGCTGGATGTGTACAGCGATATCACTTCAGAGACAGACTTTTCTGACCCAGACTCCGAGGAATGGCTGCCGAGTGAGTGGAGGGGATCTTGTTCTCCGTCCCAGAGCGATGGAGGTAAGTTAACGTTAGGAACCCACTGATTATTCAAATTTATCAAATGAAACCTTCACTCATGCGTTCACTCATGTGATTTCAGAAGCAGACTTGAGAGAAGAGCAAGCCCCATGCAGTTCTGCAACACCGTCTGTTGGCAGAAAAAGAGGTAAAAACAAAAAAATAGATTATGTATATAATCTATACAACATATTATGTATTATATTAGTTCTATAATTTACAGGCAGTGCCAGGGGACACGCAAGCAGGAGAGGACATGGGCGTATTGGGGGTCCTATGGCGGCCGTCCAGTTGTATTGTGCTGTATTTTGTATTTACTTTTAGCTATTTTAGAATAAAATAACATTTATAATACAATTTCCAGATGTCTTTTATGTCATTGAAGGCAAAATTATAACATTAAAATAACTGTTTTGCTTGACAGACTCTCTTTCACAAAAATGCTTTCCATTATATACAGTAAAAGGGCTGGCACTCAGTGAGTTAAATTGTGTTGTTACTAACATTTTCTAACCTATCACCATTCAATCTGAGGGCTTCTTTTCCCCCAAATGGGGGGCGATGTCACATTGGAAAGTGGGAAGTGACGTTGCACTGCTCTGATGTCTTGATAGATGTGTGTCTTTACAAATCATGTCTTATTAATTTAATTAACTACAGGTGGACTCCAGTCAAGGTGTAGAAACATCTCAGCAAAGTTTTGGAGAAATGGGAGGAGCATGAGCTAAATCTCAAGTGTTGTTGCACAAGGTCTGAATACTTAAATCAATGTGCTATCTCAGTTTTTTTAATTTGTCATAAATTTGCAAAGAAATCTAACATTCAGTTTTAACTTTGTTATTGTAGGGAACTGAGTGTAGATTATGAGTCTAAAAATTCATTCAAATGACCGTAGCACCAGGCCGCAACAATACAAAACTGAAAAAAGGGAAGGGATCTGAATACTTTCTGAAAATACTTTACAGGCATCCCTATCCCCACATAGTGAAACTAGCTCTAAGAGTATAGAAGGTGAAGGAAAATTGAGAAAAAGTTCTTGTTAGACACACTCTGTGCCTCGTCTCTTTCCCCACTCCTCGCCTTTGTCAACAGGAGCGGTGGAGGAAAACAGAAATGGGACATCGGGGTAAAAACGGCCTGCTGTGTCGAGCTGCGTTGCTCTCTGGCTGTGAAGACATTTGAATAAGAAATTAAATCAAGCTGATTTTTCGCTGCTGTTTGTGAAACATTGCATGTAAGGACACTGTTAACTCACAGCTGTGCATGAATAGACATGCACCTCTTTTAGGTTCTGGTCTTTGCACAGGTGGACTACACATCCCGCAGTTCATAATTACCACCTCCTCTAAACGGCTCTATTTTTGTTGAAGCTGCTCTGTTGACATTAAAATTAGTAAGTCAATTAGCTCAGAGCATTTTTGGCTGCAGCAGCGATGCATGCCGACTCTTCTCAGTGAGAATAATCCATGCTGGCCACGTCTGCAGCCAAAACCCAGCACAGAGATGTGACTCCAGCAGGACGGGACAACAGTTAACCGTCTGCCTCACACATGTGGAGGGAGGCAGCGTTTCATCATGGTGACGGGGCGTTTTGGGTTTAATAGGAAACTAAAAAGACAAACTGGAATGAAGATGAGATTTACCTGGACCATGTCCCACTGACCTCGGGGGTGTTGTGTTAGCTTAGGAGGCAGAGGGACAGCCCAGTGTTAGCCCTGAATCTCTGCACAGCACAGGCCAAGTCCATGTTAGAGAGCGTCAGCTTTCAACCTGTGGGTCGAGACCCTAAAGTAGGTCACAGGGCTGTTTTCACCAGGTTGTGAAGTCTTTGACCCCTTTGGATGTTTTACCCTTTTATTGATTTTGTGAATCAAACTGTGGCGCAGTTCGAAACAACTGGGCCCAATGTGAAAGCGCCCTTAGATTTATGAGAGTTACTAGAGTTTGCCAAAAGCATGTGGGAGACTCCCAGTCAAATGGAGGAAAGGTCTTTTGGCCAACCAAACACTGTACATGATCACAAACACACCATCACCACTGTGAAGCATGGAGGTGGCAGCATCATGTTGTGGGGATGCTTCTCAGCAGCCAGCCCTGGAAGGCTTTTAAAGGTAGAGGGTAAAATGAATGTAGCAAAACATAGGAAAATCCTGGAGGGCGATCTTATTCAGTCTGCAAGAGAACTACAGCTTGGGAGAGGATTTATTTTCCAGCAAGATAATGAGCTGAAGCATACAGAGAAAGCTCCACATGGTTTAAAAACGACATGGTGAATGTTGTCAAAGCCCAGACCTCCAATAAAGAATTTGTAGCTGGACTTGAATAGAGGTGGTTTACAAAGAAGAATGGAGTAAAATTGCAGTGCCCAGATGTGCAAGCCTGATTGAGACCTTTCCACACAGACTCAGTCCTGTGCAGCCAAAGGTGCATCCACTAAATTCTGACCTGAAGGGGGCGAATTTGGGTCATGATTCCTCATTAGGATATGGTGATGGGTCCACAGCTAGCTTTAGGTAGTCCTTAATAATCCCTGGGTAGTTGGAATTGAAGTAAAACAGACAGAGATGACTTGTGACAAAGAAAGGGGGAAGAATCTTCACACCCTCCTCAGTGCAGCTCAGGATGCCCCGAAGCCGATAAATAGTCTTTGTCTGTCAGCAGCCTGTGCAGAAATGTCATTTCAAGGAATGATATTTGACAGCTGTCAGGATTGTTCTTGTTTTGGCCTTTAAACAGAGCGAGGTGCAGCCTGGATTCTTCCCGAAACACTTTCATAGAGTGTCATCATGAAAACAGTGTGTTGTGAGTCAAACACGGATCATTGTTTTCTCACAATAATCACATCTTAAAACCGGCTGAAGATCTTTCTTCTCATTGTTGTTTTAGCTCACCGACTGAAGCTGTCTGGCTTTAGCGAGCGTTCTCTTTGATGAGCAAATCATTTGGATCATTAACATCCCATTTACGCCTGCTATGAAGCCTTCAAACAATGCTCCACAAACCAGCCAAATACCATGTGGTATTACTGTTCAGCTTAAGTTTTTAGATTATGTTCTACTTCCTCATCATTCCAAAATAAATAGTAAAATATTACTTAAGTTTTAGAATCACAGCATTTCATTAAATAAAAAAATGTTTAAAAGATCAATAATGGATCAGACCTCAGAGATAAAGGTCGCAGGAAAAACATTATGGTCTCTGAAAAAAAGACGACAAACTTCAGAGGGAAGGTCTTAGAAAAAAAAGCAGATTTCTGAAGAAAAGGTCTCAATGAAATAAGAATTAGACTTCAGATGACAAGGTCTCAGGAGGACGGCCCATGAGTCTGGCCTCAAGGTCTCATGAATGGATATCAGAATTCAGAAAGAAAGATCTCAGGAAAAAAGGTCTCAGACTTGGACCAAAACATTCTCAGGAAACAAGACCTTCAGGTCTCAGGAAAAAGAGTATCAGGTTTCTGAAGAAAAGGTCTCAGGAAGAAAGGCATCATGCTCAGACAAAAAAGTCTCAGGAAATAAGGCATCAGACTTTGGATCAAAAGGTCCCAGGGAAAAAAAAAGCATCAGATTCAGACCTCAAGATCTCAGACAAAAGGGGAACAAGACTTCAAATGAAAAGATGTTAGAATAAAATGGATCAAACTTTAGACGAAAAGGTCTCAAGTCTCAAAAGCATCAGACTTCAGATGACAAGGTCTCAGGAGAAATTCCTATGAGTCCGGCCTTAAGGTCTCAGGAATGTGAATTAGAATTCAAAAAGAAAGATCTCAGGAAAAAAAAGACTTCAGACTGGGACAAAAACGGTCTCAGGAAAAATATCTCCAGGTCTCAGAAAATGAGTAGCAGATTTCTAGGGAAAAGGTCTCAGGGAAAAAAAAGGCATCAAATGAAAAAGGCTTGGGGGAAAAAAAGGTATTGGACTTCATACTTCTTCATCTGAAGTCTGACACCCTTTTTTAATAGACCTTTTCATCTGAGCCTAATGCTCTTTATTCTGGACTTTTCATCTTAAATTTGAAGGTCATATCTTGAAGAACCAGGCTTCAGGCCTAGCTGTGATGCTCAAAAGTTTAAAGAAAGGCTAAATTACTGTACTCAAATACAGCTCAAGCCTCTTCTCATTCAGCATGTCTAGATATTTGTATATTAAACTGTCTAAAGTGTTTAATCTTGTTGTGTTTAACACCACAGAAGAGAAAAGCAGCTGAACATCCCTGCTCAGAGTTGCCATCATATATCTTTGTGTACTGAAGCAAAGCATCCTGTACAGATCGTGCACATTAACATTTAGATCATCCAAAATAAACTCCACAGTGGTGAGGCAGAAAATAAATGCAGAGCTTTATTTTTCTATTTTGGTATCTCCCATCGCTCCAATTATAAAGGGACTGTAGGGCACAAGGTGCAGATTATTTTTACAGCTGCAGCAGGTTGTGTGTGTGTGTGTGAGAGAGAGAAGGATGAAGAGGCTATTTGCCCACACACATTCTTTTCAAAGGCTTTGTTTCTGCTGCATGGGCAGAACTCAGCTGGTGTTTGCTTTGAAAAGACGAAGATTTGTGATGCTCTTTGAACATACAGCAAATCCAACAACACCAAACACCTGTCTATAGGAGACGCTCATCTGTCACGTCCTAACTTTTTTAGCTCAGCAGCAAACAAAAGGGCACTCTGGTATCTTTCAGATTCAAATTTAAAACATCTAAACAATACTGTTTCACTGATGTATTAACAATAATAGATCACCATAACTTTACTTAGACACTGCAGGACTGGATGGCAGTGCTGGACTGATTTTATCTCACTGGACGGACTCACCAGGGTTTTTGACAATAGTTAGAACTTATCAGGAGTGAGCCATCTTACATTCTTACTATCTTTGCTGAGAGTTAGTGAAACTGTGGTCACCTGAGTGCAGTGAATGTATCTCAGTGACTGCAGTATAAAGACACCTGTATCTGGAAGTTCCATTCACTGGCTAATCAGTATTCCTGGCTACCGTTACACCATGGAGACAAAAGAACACTACAAGCAACTCAGAGAAAAGGTTTTGAAAAGTAGAAGTCAGGGGATGGATACAAGAAAGATTCCAAGACACTAAACATATCCCAGAGTTCAGTTAGATCCATCATCAAGAAACTGAAGGGGTGTCAAACTCAATTCTTTCTCAATTCTCAGTTCTGAATTTGGGTCTAACCTGAGTGCCTAACAGGGTCAATATTTAACCACTGAGTGTCAGCCTAAATGATTTTGAGAGTATAAGGTCAACATGATACATTGAAAACTCAAAATCTGAGATAAAATGTCAATCTTATAAGTTTCAAAGGTAAAAACATGACATTTAAAGTCAAAATAATGTTTTTTAAAGGCAAAAACCATTTTTTCAGTATTCTATCTCATATTTTAAGGTTCAAAAAATTAGATTAAAGTCAAAATCTTGAGTTTTAAAGGTCAAAATACTAGACAATTTTAAAATCATCAGTTTTAAAAATCAAAATATGAAATGAAATTCAAAATCACGAGTTTTAAGGGCAAAAAAATGAGATAAAAGTCAAAGGTAGGAGTTGAAATGGACAGCAAAAACAGATAAAGTTCAAAATCATGATATTTAACAATCAAAATATGAGATAAAGGTGAAAGTTGGGAGTTGTAATGTTAGCAAAACTGAAAAAAAAAATAAAATCATGATATTTAAAAATCAAAATGTGAGAGAAACATAAAAATCACGAGTTTAAAATGTCAAAATATTAGATTACATTTCAAATTCATGAGTTTTAAAAGTCAAAATATGAAATAACATTACAAAAAATCCAGAGTTTTAAAGGTAAATAACTGAGATAAAACTAAGAGTTAGGAGTTGAAAAAGGTCAAAACATGAGATAAAAGTCAAAATCATGACTTTTAAAAGGTCAAAATAGGGTTTAAAATGTAGAATTATTAATCTAAGAGGCAAAGTTATGAGATGTAAAGGTTAAAATATAAAATAAACGGTCAAAACCATAATTTTAAGTCATGGGAGATGCAAAATTGAAAATATAAAAAAACCCCACAAATTTCTCCTATGTCCTGACTTTTCATCAAATTATTTTACTGTTGACTTTTTCTCATTTTTATGACTCAACATGGACATTATAAATCATCATAGTTAAGTTTTCATTTTTATACTGGAGGAAATCTGCAGACCTCATCCTGGTGGGCCATTTTTAATAAAAGTATCATGATCTGGTGGGACGGGTATAACTGCACCATGGGCTGGATTTGGCCCCCGGGCCTTGAGTTTGACACCCCTGGAATATGGCACACGTGTAAACCTGAGTAAAACTGAAGTGGGTAACTCCAGCACAACTTCACCAACTTCCAAGGTGCGTGGAGGATGGAGAGAGTCTTGAAGAAGACCGAAATCTCCAGCAACACTTGTAGTTTAGAGAACAACTTTATTAGACCAACACATTTTGGCATTTAGCCTTCATCCTGACCCTGACAAAATGCATCGGATTAATAAAGTTGTTCTCTAAACTACAACTGTTGCTGGAGATTTCTGTTGTCTTCCTGAAGCATATTTGCCATTTAAATCTCCCATAGACATTTTGTTAACTCCTTATTGCTGCATTTTGAATGTATGAACCCAGCTTACCATCTACCTGGGTACTCATGAGTATACAACATTTAATTCTGCATTATATATAAACGTTTGAAAATGTGGGAGATAAGTGTCTGGAAGAAGATCAGAGAGGCCCATAATCCAAGATGCTTGAGGTCCCGTGTTTTCATGTTCCACAGTCAGTGCTGGGTTGTGGTGCCATGCCATCTACTGCTGTTGGTCCACCAGTCTTTATCAAGTCCAGAGTCAATGCTGTCAGCCGTCCAGGAGATTTTAGACTCCTTCATGCTTCCATCTGCTGAGAAGATTTATGGAAATACTGATTTACTTATCCAGCAGGACTTTTCACCTGACCACAGTGAAGCCAAAACTACCAGAAACTGGTTTGCTGACCATGGTGTTCCTGTGTTTGATTAGCCAGCCAACTGGTCTGACCTGAACCCCAAAGAGGAGGAGGGGTCAAACTCAATCACAGCAGGGGCCGGATTCTGGATTCAGGTCTAATCTGAGGGCCTAACAGGGCCACCTTTTTAACCATAAACTGTCAAGCTCATTTCAACAGTATAAAATATGAAAAAAAGCACTGATAAAAAAAAAGTTTTGAAATTTAAAAAGTTAAAAAGATAAGTTTAAATGCTCAAAACCTGAGAAAAGTACATTTATTCAAAAAGATCAGAATATGAAATTGAAATTGAAAATTATTGTTTTTAAAAGGCAAAGCATGAAATTAAGAGTCAAAACATGATTCAAATTTTCAAATTGTTGGTCTAAAAAGTCAAACTATGGGAATATGAAGTCAAAATTTGGAGTTGAAAATATAGGATAAATACAAAATAATTAATTTAATAGGTCAAAATATGACTTAAAATTTAGAATTAGAATCTAAAACTCAACATATTATAAAAGAAGTCAAAATTATGAGTTAAAATTCTCACAAAAAGTCAAAATCTTAAGTTTGAGTCCTAATTGTGAGATGCAAAGTTGAAAATATGAAATTAAATAAAATTTCCCCACATTTCTGACTTTTATCTAACTGTTTTTACTCCTTACTCTTTCAGATTTTACAACTTAACAAGGATATCTTAAATCATCAAGGATAAGTTGACATTTTTATACTCCAGGAAATCTGCAGACCTCACACTGACGGGCCACTTGTATGAGAAATATATAATCTTGTGGGTCGGATTTAACTGTTCCACAGGCCGGATTTGGCCTCCAGGCCTTGAGTTTGACACCCCTGCCATAGAGAATCTCTGGCAAAATGTCAAGAGGAAGTTGAGAGACAAAACTCAACAATACAGAGGAGCTGAAGGCTGCTATCAGAGCAACCTGGGATTAGTGACACCCCAGCAGTACCACAGACTGTTTGGCTTAGCACCACATTACATAGATGCAGAAATCTCAGAACCTCTTTATTGTCCCGTGAAGGGAAATAAGTTTTGCAGCAGGGGCACACAAAAGACAAGGTACAAAATGACAACTTCAGCAGAAAGTCTAAAAGTCAGACAAATTTTAAAAAACAACACAATATAAGAAACACCTACACATAAAATCACTAACTAGAGTTTAGTCCAGAGCTCATACCAAAAATGGAAAATTACTACCAAGTAATGCAAAAAAGTGCAATGTGTGCATGTGCAAATGAGCAATAATAGTGCAAGAACAGAAGCAACCTAAGGGCTAATGGCCATTAAGTAAATAAATTGCAGTGGGGATAAAAGAGACCTGAAGTCTTTTAGTCCTCCTCATAGGAACCCTAAAACGACGGCCTGAGGACAAAAGCTCAAACTCGTTTCCAAATGGATGATTAGGACAATCCAGAATAGCATTAGCCTTCCTCAGGACCTCTTTTATAGACATTACCCCGGCCTGCTGACTTCCTGAGATTTTTCCAGCAGTTTTAACAAGACTAACGAGACGGTTGTTATTGGACAGGCTCAGGTTTCCAAACCATGCAACAATACAAAAGGTTAAAACAGATTCAATAAAACTTCTGTAAAAGAGAGTCATCATCTCAGTAAACATGGAAGGTTCTCATTTTCCTCAAAAACAGCAATCTTTGCTGAACCTTCTTGGAGGTAGCATCAACATGAGGTTTAAAACACAGTTTATGATCAAGGACCACACCCAGATATTTGTAGCTCTTCACCATCTCAACATCGGCACCTTTGATAACAGTTGCTGGAGGAAAAAAGGGAGACTTCCTAAAATCAACAATCATTTCTTTAGTTTTCGACATGTTCAACTCGAGAGAAGAGTCATCACACCAAGCTACAAAATCATCTACAGCAGGCCCATGGTTCTGCTCATCCCCCTGAAGAAGACTAACAATAACCGTATCATCAGCAAACTTCAAGATGTGTCTGTTACTGAAGCTGCTACAGCACTCATCAGTGTACAAAATATAAAGGAGGGACAACAAGCAGCAACCTTGAGGAGAACCAGTGGAAGAGGAGAGCACACTGGAAAATACACCATTAACTCTCACACACTGTGACCTGTTAGTTAAAAAGTCAGTTATCCAACCAATCAGGTTAGGATCTAGCTTAAAATGATGGAGGAGCCTATCAGAAAAGCAGAGAGGGTCGGATAGTGTTGAAGGCTGAGGAAAAGTCTATGAATAAGAGTCTGGCATGTGTCTTCTGCCCCTCAAAATGCCTGAACAAAAAGTGCAAAATTTGTGCAAAAGGAGCTCCAAACATGTACAACTGCAAAAGTGAGCATAATTTTCCTGAGGGTCAATGCTTCTGTATTAGAAATCCTTTTTAGAACTGATTTCTTTTAATACTGTAATACTTTTAGACACCAGATTTAGATTTTTGTGAGCTGAGCCGAAATCATCAAGACTTAAACAAAGTTTAAAATGAAGTTTACCTGCTTGAAGTAAATCTCAGGAGATGCGTCTGTACCGTAGCTCAATCAGTAACGATGATAGGCTTTAATTGGCTGTGTAAATCTAATTGTGAGGCTGCATTGTGTCTTGCTGCAGCAGAAAGATTTTCTAGATGACGGTACTTTCAAAAATGGCTCTTGCAATTGAAAAGGTTCCTGACCCTTTCCCTACAGGTTTACCAATGAAAAAGCCCCAACGTCTCCTCATGTGAGAGTATCTGAGTCTGGAGCCATGTCACTTTAATACTTTAAGAATTAAGGCTTTCTCTAGCTTAGGAAATGTTGGAAATATCCAAGGTAATAAGAGTACTCAAGCAAAAATATTGTATGCATTTAGCCCTTTCTTAATTAACTGAGGCATTTTAAGTATAAACATCCTGCATACTCTACCAATGCCAGTGTTTGCTGGCTTTGTATATTAGTGTCAAAAAGAAACAATATTTAATAAAAGAAAAAAAGAAAATGCAGTAAAAAGAGAATTCATAAATCACATCATCGATGCTGGCTTTAGTCACCATAGCAACAAACATTTCTGCATCAAATCATGTGTCATCACATCAGCGTGGTCACCAGGCAGGCACGCCACGAGTGTCAGCGTTTGTATCTCTGCATCTATTCAGGTTAGCGTTGGTGTTGGTGTGCTCTGCGTGTTACTGAGTGATGACGACTGGATGAAGTCTTCTGGCCTAAGTCTCTGACAGCTCCGGGCAGACTGCGGGGTAATTGTGATCAGTGTTTCTGCATCCTTCAGAGGAGCATCAGGTGAGGACAGGAGGATTTAATAGGATCAATCAGACGAGCGAAGAGTCGACCAGCTGAGGCCTCAGACTTGCTCCGATCAGGAGTGACAGGTGGCACTGGCTGTCGTGGAGTCAGCAGCAGAATGAAAATGTCTTGATTGGTTCTGGCTGTGTTTCCCTCATATCAGAGATGTCTAAACTTCACCTTCAGCCATGTTGATTTGTGAAGATTTTCTCATGCGAGCAAAAGCTGGACAGACACATGGATGTCTCTTTGGTTCGTGTGAGTGCAGTCGGAGGCTGTCGAGGGGCAGCAGGCAACAAGGAATTACAATGAGAGCTCTGTCATTTTCTTACCAGAGTGTCAGGAAACACGAGGATGTGCGAGAGGTGCAGCAGTGCTCAGGGGATTACAGTTTGCACAGCTTAGACCTGCATATAAGGAGTATTAGGTGGAAATGCAGCAGACAAGACTAAAACATAAGATCCATGGAGTGAACGGGACTTTTCTGATGGAAAAAAATAAAATAAACTACTAAATCCAAGTTTATCTGTTATTGTAAGACCACTGCAGCATTAAACGCTCATGCACTACCAGTGTATTAAATGAATTAAACCACTAATTTTCACTCAATCTTTCAATAAGAAAACTCCCTCTTCTGAGTATATATGGTCACAAAACATTGAGACACTTGAAATTTTAGATCACTTGTCATCACTGATGACCCTCCTCTTTTTTTTGGATGTATGTGATTAGTTGGCTAAATGGTTATATTCTGATCCCATTGTTGTCAGCATCACAACTAACAGGTTAAAGGTAAATCTGATTATAAGGGTCCAAACACCAACCCCTGAGCGAGGAACCTCGATGAAACTGTGGGCATTCTTCGTAATTACTAGGGCCCCAGCACTGAACTCGGAATGAGGACCCTATTGAAACTTTGAGCTTTCTACGCTTTAATAAGGACCCTAGCATCGACCTCGGAGCAAGGACCCTATTGATACTGTAGGCGATCTTCATTATTATTAGGGCCCTAGCACTGACCTTGGAGCAAGGACCCTAAAACTGTGGCTGTTTAATTGTTGTTTTTAGGGCTCGGACACAGACTTTGACTGAGGATTGTATGTGTAGACTTTATTATTTTCTCTCAAAACAGTTGCAAATTTGGTGCCTTAAAATGCTCAAAAAAATCAACAACCTTTACAGAAATATCAGTCATTGTGAATAATGAAAATCTTGGTGGTTTTGTTTACTGGTTTTGAACATTGGCGCCACATGGGACATAATCTTACTTTTTCAGGGGCCCCTTTGTGAAGTTGTGGCTTAATGCATGAAAAACAGTACACATATGCGTCATGTCCAGACAAAAAAAAAAAAAAAAAAATGTCTGTTGATAATCTCTTAAAGGTCTGATATCTAAACAAACTCTACCTAGGGATTTTATCTAATTTCCTCCAGATTTTTATTTTTTATTTTTTGTTGATTCTAGACCAGATGGAGATCCAAGGTTGTACAAACTAAGTTTTCACAATTGAGCCCCAAAGTTTAATTCATGATTTTTTTTTTGTTGTTGTTGTTTGTTTTGTTTTGTTTTTGTCGGCATAAGATCATCCTGAAACCTCAGAATAAAGCCTCTTGAATATACCATACCGAAGTCCCAACTGGAAGTTCCAGTTAAATTCCAAAATAAGGGCCCTAGAGTGCAGCTTGCAGTCTGTGTTTTTTTTTTTTTTTTTTTTTTTTTTTTGCCATGTGCTGCTTGTTTGTTGTTGTTGTTGTTTTTGTTTGTTTTTTTCACCATGCCTAAAAAGTCCCAAAAACCTTCCAGAAAATTTCCCCCCAGTGGAAACTCTTGTCGGATAGTCCATCCCACAGGGGCCCCACAGAGGGAGTCTGTGCCTTCCTGTGCTCTTTAATGCGTGTTCAGCGTTGATGAATAGAAAGGGCCCATGGTGGACATTTTTTATCTGAAGGTATCAGCATGTTGGACTGAGTTAGGTCCATGTTCTTACAATAAAGGAACCACATCAGAGTCTGAAAAATGTAGACTGAGATCCACCTTTTTGAAGCAGTCAAGCTCCTGTTGTTCGATCCACACCAAGATTAGACGGACAGATTTCACACCAAACAAACTGCAGCAACCTGACAAATGGACTCGTTTGTATTAACTGAACCAAACGCCTTTAGCCTCAGAGTGAGATTGGGATAGTTTTGGTCTGTTTTGATCTCATTTGAAAGATGTAATGGTGTATAACAACAAACTGCCTGATTCAGAAATTATAAGTCCCATCATTCTCAGGGCTGAGAATGATGGGACTCGTGCTGTTTGCACTGATCTTGGGCGTAAAGCTCCAGTCTCTCATTAGCATACAGTAAAGCCTCTGTATGCCTGTTGGTGCTGTTTAATCTCCAAAGGAATTACATGCAGAAAAAATCATGGCTTGTCAACCTCGGTTTGAGTTCTACCAAGAAGAACATTAACTTCTTTTTAATCCTACAATTATGTTGAGCAGTCAGTGCAGTCTGATCAGCTGAGATGAAGATTGCTGATTTGCATCAGGATGATTTCCCTCACTCAGCAGATATAGCGATGAAGTCTGTGACTCTTCAAATACAACAAGAGGTACCATATTTTATATCACTGTATAACTTCAGGAAATGGTTTATCCAATGTCTTATTGTAGAAGATTGCGATGCATTTATGTATTTTACCCATGCATGCACAAGCAAAGCTGGATTTCTGTTTTTCTTTCTCTAAGAAGGGGTTGTGAATTAGAGCCCTGCATGGGACTGTTCTCTGAATCCTGCTCCCACCCACTCCAGACCATTACCGCCAGCCTTGTGTGATCCGCTCCCACTCACACATCTGACTACTTATAGAACATTTGCAGAATAACACTGTTTGATTAAATTAATAAAGAAATCCACCTACCTTTCAAACTTGACTCTAATCATCTCATCGTTTGTTTATTCTATCATGGCTATCTGGGACCATGCAGGACCCGTAGTGGTTTTTTTTTTTTTTTTGGTCTGCCTGCAGCATTACTGTGTCATAGAAAGTATTCAACCTGTATGTTTAATACATAAATTATGTTCACTATAACTTGTTTTTTTTTTTTGTTTGTTTTTGTTTTTTGTTTTGTCAAAACAAAAAACGAAAAACTCTTGAATCTGTGTGGGAGGAGAGGAGGGTTGAATAGGTGCTAAGAGATGCACCTTGATTCAACACTTGTTCTAGCTATGTGTGAGCTAGAGCAGGGGTGTCAAACTCAAGGCCCGGGGGCCAAATCCAGCTCATGGTACGGCCTGCAAGATCATATCCTATTCTTATTATAACTGGCCCTAAAATTTGAGGTCTGCAGATTCCCTCCATTACAAAAATGTAAACTAAACCTTGATGATATCAAACATTCTTAAGACATAAAAATTTGAAAAATAAAGAGTAAAAATAATGAATTAAAAGAAATGTGGGAAAAGAAATTGATTTTTTTTTTTTTTTTCAGATTTTCAATTTTGCATTGCACAGTTCTGACTTCAATGTATTTTTACAACTTTTATTTCATATTTTGACCTTTAAAATGTATTATTTTGACTTTTGATGTTGTAATTTGACTTGTCATCAATTTATAATTTTCATTTTTATCTAATTTTTTGAGATTTGTAGTTGATAATTTTGACTTAATCTAAAAATTCCAGCTTTTTCAATGTATAATTTTGACTTTCATTTCATATTTTGACCTCGTCAATTTATAATTTTTGACTTTTTATTGAACTTTTGAGTGTTTAGTTTATAATTTTGACTTTATCTAATAATTTAGGGTTTTTCAATTTATAATTTTGACTTGTCATATTTTTAACTTGTCAATTTATAACTTTAATTTTTTTATCTAATATTATTTTTTTATTCACAATTTTGACTTTATCTAATAATTTAGGCTTTTTCAATTTTTGTTTTTGACTTTTTATCTCATATTTTAACCTAGTCAATTTATATTTTTCTCTTCTTCATCTAATTTTTGAGTTTTTAGTTTATAATTTTGACTTTAATAATTTAGGCTTTTTCAATTTACAATTTTGACTTGTTATGTCATATTTTGACCTCATCAATTTATTATTTTCATTTTTTTATCTAATATTTTGAGCTTTTTAGTTGATAATTTTGACTTAATCTTAAAATTCCAGCTTTTTCAATTTATAATTTTGACTGTTATTTCATATTTTGACCTCGTCAATTTACAATTTTTGACTTTTTATTTAATTTTTGTGTTTTTAGTTTATCATTTTGACTTTATCTAATAATTTAGGCTTTTTCAGTTTATGTTTTTGACTTTTTATCTGATTTTCTGACGTAGTCATTTTATTATTTTCGTTTTTTATCTAATTTTTGAGTTTTTAGTATATAATTTTGACTTCAATAATTTAGGCTTCTTCAGTTTATAATTTTGACTTTTTATCTCATATTTTTGACCTAGTCAATTTATATTTTTCTTTTCTTCATCTAATTTTTGAGTTTTTAGTTTATAATTTTGACTTTAATAATTTAGGCTTTTTCAATTTACAATTTTGACTTTTTATGTCATATTTTGACCTCATCAATTTATTATTTTCATTTTTTTATCTAAAATTTTGAGCTTTTTAGTTGATAATTTTGATTTAATCTAATAATTCCAGCTTTTTCAATTTATAATTTCCACTTTTTTGTAATGTTTTGACCTTGTCAATTTATATTTTTCATTTTTTATATACTATTTTCAGCTTTTTAGTTTAGAATTTTGGCTTTATCTAATAATTTAGGCTTTTTCAGTTTATGTTTTTGACTTTTTATGTCATATTTTGACCTAGTCAATTTATTATTTTCATTTTTTATATAATATTTTAAGTTTTTTAGTTTAGAATTTTGACTTTATCTAATAATTTTGGCTTTTTATTTCATATTTTGACCTCGTCAATTTATTATTTCCTTTTTTATCTAATATTTTAAGCTTTTTAGTTTAGAATTTTGGCTTTATCTAATAAATTGGGCTTTTTCAATTTATAATTTTGACTTTTAATCTTATATTTTGACCTAGTAAATTTATTATTTTCATTTTTAATCCAAGATTTTGAGCTTTTTTTATTCATAGTTTTGACTTTATCTAATAATTTTGGCTTTTTCAATTTATAATTTTGACTTTGTCAATATCATTTTCACTTTTTATCTAATGGTTTGACTGTTTAGGTGCACAATTTTAAAATTAAGTCATATTTTTGCCTTTAAACCATGATTGTGACTTTCTTTTTAATATATTTGCCTTTTAAATGCATTATTTTAACATCTTATTTTGTGTTTTGACCTTTTGAACTAATAAATTTTATCTCAAACTATGAGCCTTTTAGCCAATCATTTTGACTTTTTAAATGTCAGAATCTTTTGTCATCAGTGCTAGTTTTTCCCCCATAATTGATTACTGGTAAAAATGAGGTTAACAGGTTAAATGTGGACCCTGTTAGGCCCTCAGGTTAGATCTTAATTCAGAATCCGGCCCCTTCTGTGATTGAGTTTGACGCCCCTGAGCTAGAGGCTCCGAGAATCCCACAGGTCTCGGGATTCCAGGGGGATTCTCGGGGGATGAGAGTCATTCCACCATTTGGTCAAGTGATTGGAATGGGGCTGAGAAAAAGTAAGCGGGGGTGAGTTGGACTAACCACAACAATAAACCAATTTTTATATATAGATATGCACTTTTTTTTTTGTTCATTTAGTCCTTTTGAAATGGTTTTAATACAAACTTGAAGTCATTTTTCTTTGACCCCCTTGTTTTGTGCGAGCATACTCCTTCCTGCGTGTGTGTGAAACAAATCCATCTGGTGTGCCAGGTTAGGAGGACCATACAAGGTCATTACAGTCCCTGTTGGTGTCATGGACAGGTGGCTGAATACTTTTGTCCCTGTGCATGTCCTCACTTTTTTGGAATCTCAGTTATAAAACAAACAAAACAAAGAACCAGACAGCAGAAGAGAAGATGTCCTTTCAACCAAGGACAGGGACGTTTCTTCTTCTGTTATTTTCTTTCAGTTTAAATTTCCTTGGTTATCGGACACCTTTTGTTTCTGCAGCTCCGTGGATGTCAAAAATAAAGCCCTGGTCTGAGCTGCATTTAAAATCAGCCAGGCTCACATACACTGTTTGAGCGCAGCGGGCCGAAGACGCCCTGCCCCTCCTCCACAGTCCCTGGAGATGAGTGCTGAGGGCCCTTCATGACAGATGCTCTCTGCAGACATGTTGCTCCTGTTTGCATCACTCTCCCACTCATCCCTGAAAAACTGAATTAAGTGAAAACGGTTAAGAGAAAAAGATATTATTTGTTTCTGATGGATATTGCCTCATATCAAAGGCCAGCGCTGATGCCCGGAGAGCCGCTGCATACAGAGCGAGGCGAGTGGGTGGAAGCTCAAAAAACGCTTTGGATCGACATTAAAGATACGCGTCACTCCAGCCTATTCAACCAAATTATCCAACTGTAGCTCTGCAAATGATACAGTCATTATGAGCACCTTTTAACATGATAGAATTTAAAGATAAGTAATAATAAAGTTGAAAAAGCACACTTATTTGACTAGACTGATCAATTGCACTGAGGTATGGATGCAGCAGCTTTCCTAGCCACTGCTCATCATTAAAATGCAACAAATTCAACAACAAAACTGCGTCCTTGAATCAAAAATATCATCTTCCAGACTCATGCATAACAAGGTTATTATAATGCCTGTCACCCATCAATGTGTTATGAATACCACATAATCCTTTTAATCCCCGCAGTAGGCCAGAACCTTGTTAATCTCAGCACCAAGGGAAGAAATGTTTTCTGAATAGGCAAAATGTTTGGATGCCAAACAAACACATAGGCTTCAAACCTTTATCTTCAACGCTGAGACATTAATGCAGAGTCACTTTTAGAAAGGAAACAGTATTAGGTGTGAAAAACATGAAAGATACAGGAGGTTATGTTGTAAAGAGAACGATAATAACTATGCTCCTACTTCTATAAATGAAAATCTCTTAAGGTTTTTGCATGGAAAAACAAAATAAATCTTAATAATTTAAGCCCGTTTAGCCTGGGGCTGATAAATGAAACAAAAAGACTGATTCACTGATTCTGAATACAAGCTCACAGAAACAAAACACAAGTTTCCTCTGCTAATTGGCAGATCAATTAGAAGACTTTGGTCATTCAGAGCCTCTAAAACTTCTCACCCTCTTAGATGTTTTACTCTTTTATTGATTTTATACATCAATCATAGTAAACAATGTCAGTGATGACAATTAACCCTTAGAGCTCACAGCTATATTTTTCACCATCATGTCTCGCCTGTAAAACATCAACCCTGAAGTGCACAGTCAAGTTGTATAAATCTTTTTTTCAGGACAACCGGGGCTTTAAGAATATATCTGCTACAGTAATGTCACTTGAATTATGAAAAAGTCATAAGACAATATTAAAAACAAATCAGACTTTAAAACTCAAAGATTTTCATTGATAACACACAGTAAACAATAGCAGCAAAGCATTTTCCTTGCATAGACTTGTTCTCCCATCTCTTGGGGATGAAACTGTGAAAAATAAACATTCTCTGACCAACGGTTTTTAAAACATCTAAATAAATACAAGAGAAAGTCCACGCGCTTTATTGCAGTTGGATTCATTTGTGCCATTCCTTTAAGCAGTAGAGAAGCAACTGGTCGACTCCAGCTCCCACAATGCTTTGCATCTAAACTTTGCCCTAAACAAATATGGCTCTGCCCACTGAAGAAAGCCAAAGTACATGAATGAAAATAGATTTAAAAAAGGACAAAAAGACACGTATTATTGGATCTAACACCGTGGATAATATTTAAAGACCCCGAATAGTCACCGAAGTTCTGGGCTCGCTACAACGGCGTTTTTTAGGGCTACGGAGACATCGAGGGTAGCAAACGATCGCCAAAATGGTCAGCTTTCAAAGACAGTGTCTACGACGTATGGTTCAAAAGTTATTAATGTTTTTCTAAACTGCGTTGCTTCTTGTTTTATACGACAACTCTGTCTTCAGAGACCTCTGGAAGTCAGCCAAGTTCTGGGCTCACTAGAAAATGTTCTGTAACAGTTACGAACGCATGAAGAACATATATAGAAAGGCACATTTGTTGAGGGAAATGTTTACATGCAATGCATTGTGGGAGGAGCAGTCCTCTCTACTGCTTAAAGAAATGGCACAAATTAATCTAACTGCAAAAAAGCGCATGGACTTTTTTTGTATAAATGTAGATATTTTGAAAACCGTTAGTCACAGAATGTATAATTCTTCCCAAGACATGGGAGAACAGGTCTGGGCAGAGAAAATGCTTAGTAACTATTGTCTCCTGTGTGTAATCAACAAGAATCTGTGAGTTTCTTATTCTGATTTGTTTTTTTTTTTTTTCTTTTGTCTTCAGAGTCCTTTAACCTTTTCAAAATTCAAGTGAAATTACTGTAGTAGATATATTCTTAAAGCTCAGGTTGTCCTGAAAAAAAAAAAAGATGTATAGAGCCCGACTGTGCACCACAGAGTTAATGTTTTATAAGCTTTATAAGAAAAAAAGTCCAGATGAGAGATGATGGTTAAAAAATGCTGTGAGCTCTAAGGGTTAGATGAAATGCATTTTGATTTTATTTCATTTATTTTCTTGCCTAAATCTGGTACAAAATCATGGTTGTGTGTTCTCTGCACTCTGCTAAACCTGGGGTCCCTGCTTTCTACAGCTAAGAGACAGAATAGCTACAGCTGCATTGTTTTTTGACAGATTAACCCACAGTGGAGAAATATTACGGATTTTGAACGTCCCACAAGAACTAAATCACAATTTAGTCATCTTGACGAAAGCTAAACTTAGTTTTTGTCAGTTTTAGTCATCACAGATCTATTTTTGTTGGTCTTAGTCTAGTTTTAGTCAAAGAAAAAAAGGCTGTCTTCGAACATTTTTAGTCATAGTTTTAGTCGACGAAACGAACACTGCCTCCCACCACCAAAAACTTGCTAATTAGGTTAATGGTGACTCTAAAATTGGCTGTAGGTGTGAGCGTGAGCGGGCCTGGTTGTCTGTCTCTACATGTCAGCCCTGTGATTAACTGGCGACCAGTCCAGGGTGTACCCCGCCTCTCGCCCAATGACAGCTGGGATAGGCTCCAGCCCCCCCAGACCCCTAACAGGATGAGCAGTATTGAAGATGGATGGATGGATGTTTGCAAAACTGCTCAAGCTCTGTCAGGTTGTACAGGGACCAGGCATGAACATCCATTCACAAGTCAAGCCAGAAATTCTCTATTGGATTGAGGTCTGGGCTGTGACTCGGCCACTAGCTGTATGCTTTGGGTTGTTGTCTTGCTGGAAAATAAATCCCCCCCCCAAGCCGTAGTTCTCTTGCTGAATAAGATAGTCCTACAGGATTTTCCTATATTTTTCTGCATTCATTTTACCCTCTACTAGGGGTGTAATGGTTTTTGTATTCATCCCTTACGTCACGATTCACGGGTAGGTTTGGTGCATGTAGTCCCACGACAAATACATCTGAAACATTAAAATAGAAAGGAAAGAACATTATTACATTATTAACCCACTAATCTTGGTGGCACTAACACTGGTAAGTGCTTGCTAACTTCTGTTAAACCACCAACAAAGACGAGGAGAGTTTAGGCTGATCTCTGTGTTAAAATATAACATATTCAAATATGTTTTCCTTTTCTTGCCTTGTGTTTAGTATATCACAGGCTGTGCGAGCTATCACTGATAGTTCTAAATAAGACTGGATGGAACACAGGATTGATTAATTCAAATGTATATTTTGAACATGTAGAAAATATTATTAGCTGCTCTAACGTTAGTGAAAGAAAAAATAGTCAGGGACATATAGAATTATAAATCTATCTTTTTTTTTTATCAATAAATCAAACTTGTACCAAAATGTGACCTCTGTTAACTATCCCACCCCTACCCTCTACCTTTACATGCCTTCCAGGGCCAGCTGCCAAGCATCCCCACAGCATGATGCTGCCACTAACATGCTTTACAGTGAGGATGGTGTGTTGGGTGTCCTCCTTAGGGTCTCTGCTGATGGCCAAAAAGCACCATTTTGGTCTCCTCAGACCATAGACCTTTCTCCCACTTGACCATGGGGTCCCTCACATGCCTTTTGGTGAACTCTAGTCCAGATTTAATCTGAGATTTTTTCAAAAGTGTCTTTCTCTTTGTCACTTCTCCATAAAGCTTTGGCTGGTGAAGAACCTGGGTGACAGTTGTTGTCTACAGTCTCTCCCATCTCAGCTGCTGAAGCTTGTAAGTCCTTCAGAGTAGTCATAGGTGTCCTGGTGGTCTCTCTCACTAGTCTCCTTCTTGCACACTCATTCAGTTTTTGAGGACGGCCTGATCCAGGCAGATTTACTCATGTACCATATTCATTCAATGTCTTGATGATGGATTTAACTGAACTCTGGGGGATGTTCAGTGCCTTGGAAGTTTTCTTTGTTGTTGTTGTCTCCATCCCCTGACTTTTACTTTTCAATAACATTTTTCTCTGAGTTGCTTGGAGTGTTCTTTTATTGTCATGGTGTAATAGTAGACAGGAATATTTATTAGCCAGTGAGTAGGATTTGCAGACACAAGTGTCTTTATACTACAATCACTTGAGACATATTCACTGCTCTCAGGTGATCCCCATAACACTAACTGTGAGACTACTGGCCCAAACTGGCTGGACCTCTGTTGAGTTAAGTCAGTCACTTTAATGGGTGTGGAAATTTACACAGTCATTTATTAGACATTAGATATTTTTATTGAACTGATATTATTTTGTGAAAATATGTTTTAACTTTGACATTAAAGAGTTTTTTTTTTCCTGTATTTTTTGTCAACAAGCCAAATTCACAGAGTTTGATTTATAAAATCAATAACAGGGTTAACCATCCAAGGGAGTGAATACTTTTTATAGGCACTGTAACCATGAAAACTTGATGTTTCAGGCTGAATGTCTGAGCTATGAGCCGAGTAAAAGTTTGACCTCTGACATACAGACGCTGATTGTAGAAGCCTCATCCTGTCCCAGGATACAGGTATAAGAGATGGAGGAAAATAACAGAGGTAAAAGTTCTTAAATAAAGTTTCCACATTTGATGCTCGGACCTTTAATAGGTCCCACATAGTCCAGCTCCCAGGTGTGAGGGTGAAGTGTTTTCAAGGCTGAGCACAGCTTCAGTCCTATTATCCCCTCTCCTCATTTAAAGGCAGCAGAAAGGAGCAGTTTGCGCGGGCAGGAACCCAAGGCTGAACGCTGCAGCACATCCTGCTCTGAAAGGATCAGGAGTTTGTGTTTGTGTGTTTCAAGCTTTGTTCACTACAGTCAGCTGTGTCAAGGAGTTTTCTGATTATCACTGCTGAGTCCTGAAAGGCCCGGCCTTGATGCTCAGATGCAGGAGCCTATTTTTTAAAAGATATTTTGAGAAGCAAATACTGTTTGATTCTCTTTTTTGTCATTTTACTGAATAGAAATTCATTTTGTAAATAAGCACTGTCATCATCAGGGTGAGAATTTAAGGAAAAATGTACCCTAGATAGATCAGGCATTGATTAGCTCTTTAGAAATCCAGGTAAACTCAGTCAAAAGTGCCAATATTGAACACAAATAAATGGAATGCTCTGTTTGAACCATTAGCCATTTAGCTAGGAATCTCAACTGGACCACATCCACAGTAAAAGGCTGTTACTCCTGAATGCTTCAACATACAGGGATCATCCTGGTCTCAATGGAAATCTGACACTTAGAGGAATCCTGTCCATAGTCCAGATTCATAATCAGTATTACTAGCACGGAAATAGAGGAGCCGATGAGGTATAGTGCATTTTTGTGTAAATATATTGAGCCTGAAAAGAAAATGTGTTATGGTGGAGAAATAGGTTAATGAATGTTATCCTGCAGTCATATTTCCATCATTACAACCATTTTTTACTAATTTTACTATTTTCATGTTATTGGCAGAATGCCAGTCCTTATATGGCTGGGGTTGGTGACATCACAAGAGAGGCGGGCACTTCCCTTCTAGCCAGCCAGCTCATTGGCTGTTGCAGACTAGACAGAGTAGCCCCAACTGGTCAAATTAGGTGTCAATGTAAAGGTCAGACATTATTATTACAGGAAATACAATGAACTATTAAGAACAACAATGACACATTTGAAATCAACACCAGTCCATGGATCTTTCTGGATGTAATCATGTTATTGGACAAAAAAACAGGACAGGATTGTGATAGTGTGGACTCTTTCTGATGCAATAGGACTGTTCCTGACCAGTTTTGGGTAGCGTTACTTTTGAAACTCGTTAGATTACTGTGTTACATACTGAGAAAAGTAACGCGTTAGAGTACTTTTGTGTTACTAATATTATAACCCTTGAGCCACTCGTTCCACTCAGCAGTTGTAAAAACGACAGATAACAACCACACGTCTGCATTTGAACATGCAGACTCTAATGCCAATGTACAGAGTAATTTACAGCCCTTAATCTGTATCTCTGCAGCCTGAGGACACCACTAACAGACAGGAAAACATTTACAGCTGTTTAACATGCTCACAATCTGACTACAAGATGAGCAGAGGCAGACACGGGGGAGACCTCGCAGCATTCTTTGGCCTCTTAGCCGGCCGAGGCAGATGAATGGCCGCGCTGATCCCTGGATTTGCTGTCACTCAGTTCTTTGTCGGTTTCAGTGAGAAACCGATTCCTCACTCAAAAGTTTAAAGGTTCTTCCAGCATCCGCTGACTCCCTCAGTTTCTTGGGGGGCATTTTGTGCCGATACTGAATATTAAATAAGTTTTAGCTTAGATTACCTCCATATCGATCGCTCTGCTCTCTGATCCCGGTGTCTGACTTTGATCTACCGTCTCTTCCGTGTTCCAACTATGTATCCCAGAAGCCCCAAAATTACTCACAGGGACCGTGAAAGCACCCCCTTGTGCCGGCTGCCGAAAAAAACACTTTGACGTATATATACATCAATGGCACTCAATGAATTAAAGAAAAACAAGTGTCAAAAGCATGCAGACCTTGACCATTTAGTGTTAAATTATTGTAAAAACACTGCACTTTTTTAAAAATTTCATTCCCTTAAAGAGGTGATTTTGGCATTATGATGTTTTGCCCTGTCAAGGACCAAGCAATAAAAGCAAAAGGACAAAGGTGTAAAAATAGCAAATTGCTTTAATGAAGTTTTAATTGGTTTACATAAAATATCACTTTAACAGTTGGAATAGGAAATAAAAATGCAAACTCAAAATGAGGTCAACTAAGCAAAAAGGACTGAAGCTGCAAACTAACAAGACATAAACAGAGCTGACCATCAGGAACACATGAGGGGGTTATATTCACACATTGGACTAGTCCAACATAAACAACAGGGAAACTAAAGTGACTAGAAACTTATCATGTAACTTATCCAAACAGAAACCAACCAAAATTAGCCTATTTAAATAAGCTATTTAAAATAAATAGCTACTGAAATATCAGAAAGTCCAAAGCAAAAGAAATTAATCTAATTAGCAAATCATGTGTCCAAGTCTCCCCTCCTGCAATCTCCACTGCTGGTAGCCTCCACTTCCTGTGGGCGGGGCTTAAAAAGGCCATCTTGAGCAGCCAGCAGGTCCTTTGACAGTTGATCTCAATAAAGAGAACAAAGAAAGTGTATTACTGAAAATTAAACATCTCACATTAAGGTAAGTGAAAGAATGTTAACTAAATTGTGTGCACCCAAATCAGAAAACAACCGTCACAACCGCAATCAAGTGAGATCTGTTTCAACAAAAGTAAATGTGAGATGTGGTTTCATTAAAAAGGAAACAAAAGTGAATAAGTTTTGACAGATTAATAAAAAGAAATACCAACATGAGAATGATTTATAGAATCAATAAAAGGGTAAAACATCCAGAAGGGTGACTACTGTGTATAGATGCTGCATTTCTTCTCATTCTTCAGCTCCAATCAGAATAATTACAATCAATTTCTGCACTCTATCAAACAGCTGCACCTGCACGTATTGAACACACTCAGATTGAATAACAGCAGAATTATCATCAAAGCTTTTAAGCACAGACCGCAGGAGAAGTTCATGACTGTGTTAAGTGGCTGTAAATGTTTGAGTGTCAACTCTAAGTGCTCAGGTAAATATTACTAATGGCTTCAGGTGCGACGGGAAATCGAACGTTCTCTCTTCAGCAGTCAGAAATATTCACACATCACCCCTATTCAGGTGAAGAATTATTAACTTCCATGTCTTTTCTAAAGAAATATCTTCTTTATAGACACGTGACATTCATATCCCTCAACTTTGATTAAAGTGAGAGAATGAAAAGAGTCACTTTAAGCCATAAACTGTGCTGTGATGGGCAGCTTTGGTTACAGAGAGGGCCACATTTGTTTTTGTCTAACAGAGGGCTAGATTCCAACAAATCCTCAGATACTCTACATTAGATAATAGACACTTGTTTTATCAAAGAACCAAATGTATATAATTTATCAGAATTAGGCCTATAAACCGGATATGAGGATTTATGAGCTGAAGTTAGCATTGAAACAAACTAAGACTACTTTTATAGTCTGAGCAAACTGGTAGGTTATTTAAGTAGGCCAGGGATGTCCGAACTGTGGCCAAATGCTGCCCGCTATCCCATTATTGATTGGCCTGCAGCAAATTCTAGAAAAAAAAAGAAAAATGGCCCACGTGAGATAATGAAGCCTGTGCTCAACTGTAGTGTACATTTTAGTTTGAGTCCTACCATGTTGATTCTGTAAACAAACATTTCGACAAGAATATTTATTGATCAATATATTGCAGCAAATAGCAGCACCAATAGCATTTCAGAGGCAGAGCCAGTGGTAGACCGAGCCAAACAGGGCCCCCTGAAATCTGACTGAGTTCCCCAAATCCTGAAAATGACTTTCAATTTGCCTTGTCAGCCATTAACGTGCCATTTAGGTGTATTCAATTGCTAAGCATGGATTTGTCATACCCTCAAGGTGAGGAATATAAAAGTAGCCCCACCATTCATATATTTCTGTATGCGGCCCTCAGTGGAAAAAGTTTGGACACCCCTAAAGAAGGCCTATAGCTTATCCACGTTTATTCATACAAATGCATTTGTAATGCATAAAAGTGGTTTCCAGAAACAAAACAGAGGGTAGAGAGGATAATACAAAGTGGAATATTAAGACATCACCAACATTTAGTGGAAGTGGTAGATGAAGGCTCAGGAAACAGTCTAGTTTGATTTATTTTCGGTAATATCCATCCATCCATTTTCTATACTGCTCATCCTGTTCAGGGTTGTGGGGGTGCTGGAGCCTATCCCAGCTGTCATTGGGCAAGAGGCAGGGTACACCCTGAACTGGTCACCAGTCAATCGCAGGGCTGACATATAGAGACAGACAACCAGGCACGCTTGCATTCACACATACGGCCAATTTAGAGTGTCCAATTAACCTAAGGAGCATGTTTTTGGTGGTGGGAGGAAGCCAGAGTACCTGGAGAGAACCTACGCATGCACAGGGAGAACATGTAAACTCTGCACAGAAAGGCCCTGACCAGGTGGCGAACCAGGGACCTTCTTGCTGTGAGGCAACCACGCTATCCCCTGTGCCTCCATGCAACCCTAATTTAGGTATAAGAGAGTCTAAAATTTTTTTCTGAAGTTTTCAAAAACAGAGAATGTCATAATTTCTATGACTGTATGGGTACGTGCCGGCACATTTAAACCAGTTCAAGGCAAGTTTTGGACACCTTTCTGTGTCGCCCAGCCTCATTAGAAAAAACGCCAAATTCAACATTACACATTCAGAATCCAGAGCTAGGATCAGAGTAGACTTTACCCTAAAGTCTGTTTTTTTAACCACTGTGAACACAAGCCTACTGTGCTGTGCCTAGGTCCACCCAAAGAGGTGGACAAGAGTGGATAAGATGCAACCGTGACCAAGTACAGGGAACTCAAAGAGCTGTAAATTTAATTCTGTGCAGCATGGCTCCGTTTCACCCTCTGAGCTGCAGGGTGGGGAAGTAGGACGAGGGTCATGGTGGGTGTCCAAAATGATAAAAACATCCATGGTAGCAGAACAGACTCGACTGTCCATGGTGTTCTCTTCTTCTTGGCTAATTTGCAAACCAATTACATGCATAATTCCACCCACCATATCAGACTGTCCACAAACAAGTGTGCAAGGTACAAAACAATGTTACTGATGTTAAAGCAGACCAGCGGTGAAGAGGGAAGGAGGAGAGCAATCATGGAGCTTTAAAGCTGATGTAAGAAACTGTTTTGTGGTGATTTTGGCGCACCCTGTGGACAAAGTGCTGCTTTTTCCCCTTTAATGATCTGTGCTACATGTGTGAGTGGTGTTTTAGATGAAAAATATCCACCTGCTGTCTTTACACAGTCGAACATATCACTCATTCCTAATCTTTGCCTTGTCTGCTGTTAATTGCTACATCTGACACAACCTGCCTGCTGCGTCCACAGGCTTCAGAAATAAGAATAAAGAAATAATCAAACATGGTTGCTGATGGCTTGCCATGCATTTGTAGCTTATAAAGAGGAAGAGTTTTAATTTATTTCTTTAGTAGATGAAGAAAAACTCTTTAGAAGCTGAAATCTACTCAAAAAAGGCAGGAGAAAAATGTAAGGCTGGGGTTTTTCAGGGTAATTGTTCTTAAACAACATATTAGAAACAACATATTGAATCAACTGTGATTAACCACTTTTTTCTTTTCAAAAGCTGACTTCAGTTTCACTAGCCACACTGAGGCCTGATTTCTGCCAGACCTGTTGAATCCAGAAATCTCTTAAATAGAACCTGTCTGACAAAGTGAAGCAGGCTAAAGTAGAACACATCATGGTGCTATCTAAAGAAATTCAAGAACAGATGAAAAACAAAGTCATTGACATCTATTTGTCTGAAAAGGGTTGCAAAGCCATTTCTAAGGCCTTTTGACTCCAGCCAACCATAGCAAGAGCCATTATCCATAAATGGAGAAAACTTGGAATGGTGGTGAACCTTCTCAGGAGTGGTCAGCTGACCAAAATGACTCCAAGAGAGCATTAACGACTCATCCAGGAGGATGGAACAGAACCCAGGACAACATCTAAGGACCTGCAGGCCTCACTTGACTCAATGAAGGTCAGAGTTCACGATTCAACAATAACAAAAAAACTAGGCAAAAATGGCATCATGGGAGAGTTCAAAGGCCAAAACCACAGCTTACCAAAAATAACACAAAGGCTCGTCTCATATTTGAAAAAAAAAAACATACTGATGATCCCCAAGATTTTTGGGAAAATATTCAGTGGACTGACGAGACAAAAGTTGAACTTCCTGGAATGTGTGCATCCCACTACATTTGGGGTAAAACTAACACAGAATTGAATAAATATCATACCCAAAGTCAAACATGGTGTTTGTAGTGTGATAGTCTGGGGCTGCTTTGCTGCTTCAGGACCTGGACCACATGCTGTATTTACCAGAAAACCCTGAAGGAGAATGTCTAACCATCAGTTCATGACCTCAAGATCAAGACCGCATGGGTTACACAGCAGGATTTACAAATTGATCCAAAACACAACAGCAAGACCACCTCTGAGTGGATTGAAAAGACAAAGGAGGGTTTCGGAGTGGCCTAGTCACAGTCCAGACGTTAATCTGATTGAGATGCCGAGGAATGAATGCTGGAAAACCCTTCAACATGGCTGAATTAAAACAATTTTGCAGAGAAGAACGGAACAAAACTCCTCCACAGGGAGGTAAAAGACTGCCAGAAAATGCTTGCTAGAAGTTGTTGCTACCAAAGGTGGCACAAGCCACTGTTGAAGGAATCTCGGATTAAATCTGGACTAGAGTTCACCAAAAGGCATGTGGGAGACTCTGTGGTTAAGAGGAAGAACAAAACAATACACATCAACACAAACATACCATCCCCACTGTAAAGCACGGTGGCGGCAGCATCATGCTGTGGGGATGCTTCTCAGCAGACAGCCCTGGAAGGGTTGTAAAGGTAGAGGGTAAAATGAATATAGCAAAAAAAAAAGAGAGAGAACTACGGCCTTTCCAGCAAGACAACGTGAAGCATACAGAGAAAGTGATGTAGAAATGGTTTAAAGACAACAAGGTGAATGTTCTGGAGTAAAATCAATTAGAGGGTAAAACATCCAAAGGGGTGAATATTTTTCAACAGATACTGTACATGGCACTCAAAGCAGGCAACTTGCACACTTCATGGAAGTTGATGGACACCATTCTTCCTGTTAAAAGTCACTCTACTGTTAGATCTTCTTTAAAATGAATATTCTAGGGTGGAAAAGTTACCTATTGTGGCTTTAAACCTCATATATAAAGTGCTGATGTGCTGTGGGAGCCTCACGTCTCTGGACTATAGAAACACAAATTAAAAATGTAATAGTTTTTTTTTTATGACCCAGGTGCTTGGGGGTTGCTGCTGCGCTAAATTCAGTGTGGATATTTCAGCCCAGAGCCATGTATGACTGATGACGGGGAGTATTTTGGGAAACGTGTCTGTGTATCACACAGGGGCGAGGATTAGGATTAAAGAGTAGCTTCACACTGATTGAAGTGTGTCTACAGTCACGATAAACAACGCAGCGCTCCAGCCCCAGAATAACTCAGGCCTCTGGCGTTCATGAAGTCGAGGCGTGGGACCTTCTCTGTGCCTGTCAGTGATGTTTGCTGCTCCCATCAGCGTGGAGAAAAACGTTTAAAGTGTGTCTGGTTGATGCTGTTAATGTGTGGTGCTCTTGTATCATCTATGTGTTAGATTAGTTTACTGTAAAGGTCACTTTGAGTTTGTTACTTTAAGCAGCTGTTTTATTCATGAGGTTCATTTAGGCTGTGTTTGTATGTATAAAGGTACAGACAGAGCTTCCTGTCCCTACTCTGTGTTCACTTTATGCAAATGTCTTTCTTCCAAGAGTACCTTGATGCAAACAAGATGGCAGACATACATCCAATCCATACCGGAAGTCTCAACTGGAAGTCCGTATGTCTAAGGTTAGGCTTAGGCATTAAAACCCGAGTGGTTAGGTTCAGGGTAAGGCTGTGGGGAAGGTGATATATTTGAGATCCAGCACCAAGGGTTAGGCTTAGGCACGAAAAAGACTGACAAACACTGGCAGCTGAGTCCAACACGAAGAAGAAACTTCCGCTTGGGACTTCCGGCATGGATTGGATGTATAGTGACGCCTATATCGGCCATCTTGACTGCAGCCTACCCACACAGACCGACTGCTGCAATACCACTGGAAATCATGGGGGCAGTGTTGAATAGCTTAGACAACTGTTCAAGCCAGAACAGCAAAACGCAGAAAAATACTTCAGAAGATGAAGTTCCTAATATCGAGTGAGTCATAAGAACCTAAAGCACTATCAAAACGACGTTTTGTGCTCTTTACTGCTATGCCAACTTAAAAAGGTCTTTAACTACTTTTGTGCCCCAAAACTAACGACAAGTTCAGGCATAGAAGCTTTAAAAGCCCACAGAGAAACAGACATGGATGAGGAGCCTCCATCTTAAAACTGGACAAGTAGAGTAAGACGTTCAGTCTGTTTCTGTCTGGTTCAGTACTGAATGTTCAAACATTACCATGAACTCCCCAGCCTACAGCAGCTGCTGCTCCTTACCCAGTCTGCTGCTTACAGTGAGAGTGACGAAGAGCCATCGCCAAGAACCTACAGGCTGTTCTATTTGGAAAGTGCTATCTGACATTCTGGATGAAACGGCTGTAAACAACCTGTTGGAGTACAAACGCACACATTAGTAGTGCTGAAAAAAACGACAACTCAGTAATTTAATCAAGCCAAATGATTCTAAATGAAGAGCCTTTAGGAAGCTGAAAGAGTTAGCTCTACTTGCTGAGCAAGGCCAAATTATCTGTATCATTTAGAGGTGGTTACTCCATCACACACTCCACACAAATGTGCCAAAATAATTTGTATGTGAGGAGGCTGGACCGTTGGGACTACATGTCTTCAGGGTCAAAGCAAAGATCCAGGCATGCAGGGATACTGTGGATGTTGCCGTTGAATCTGTGTCTGCTGATGGTGTGCTGGCCCTCCCACAGAAATGGCTGGGCCCCTGAAAATCTCAAAGAATATATATATAGATATATATGTACATATATATACATAAATAGATCTCACCCCTATGCTACCAGTAGTAACACTATTAAACTAACAATTACGAGCTGGGCTCTCAACAATGCTGGGGCGTGGCTGATTGAGAAGAGGATAAGACGGGGTTCCCCTGCACTGTGGTGACGTCACTTCTCTGCTTAAATCAAAGACGAGCTAATTAGACAGATAGCACACGCCCCACACACACACTCAGCACACACGCTCCAATTTGAAGCAAACACAAGTTACACAAGATACACAAGATATAATATACAATAACAAAACACATTACCACTGCTGTTGAAACATTGCTTCTCACCCATTTTGCCACTTTCTGCACATTTCTTGCCATTTTTTTTTGGCCTATTTATGCCAGTTGTTGCCCTTTCTTGTCATTCATTTTCCCACCTTTACACATTTTTGCTACCTTTTGACCAGTTTGCAAATATTACTATGTCTACTCCCTTCTTTTAACTTACTTTTTACTTTTTGCCCTTTTTCCACTAATTTCTGATACATTTTTAACCATTTTTAGCCAACTTCAGCAATATTTTTTCCAACTTTTTGACTACTTTAGCCACCTTTTGCCATTTTTGACCCTTTTGACCATTTTTTGTCAATTTCTTTTTAACATTTTGCAACTGTTATCTGTTTTTGCCCTTTTCACCCGTTTCCATCACCTATTTTTAACCACTTTTTGCCCCATTCTTTTGCCCATTTCTGCAACATCTTTTTACAACTTTTTGCCAACTATAGCTTTTTTTTCCACGCTCTGCCCATTCTGTGCCAATTTTTGTTCATTTTTTCTTTTGCCCAATTTGCCCATTTATCACACTTTTGCCATTTCTTTTGCCACCTTACCCCATTTTTGCAACTTGTTTCCCATTTTCCCCGTTTTCACCCATTTTTGCCTTGTTTTTTCCCCTTTTCATCCATTTTTGCCTTTGTGTTTTTTTTTCACTTTTTCATATTTTTGCCGTTTTTTTCCACTCTTTACCCATTTTGCCTTGTTTTTTCTCTCTTTTCATTCATTTTTCCTTTTTTTCCCTTTTCTGTATTCTTGCCTTGTTTTTCTCATGTTTCACCCATATTTGCCTCGTTCTTTCCACTTTTCTCCCCTTTTGCCTTGTTTTTTCTCACTTTTCATCCATTTTTCCAATGTTTTTTTGTTTTTTTGATCAATTTTCCATATTTTTGCCTTATTTTTTTTCCCACTTTTTGCCCATATATGCCACTTCTTTTTGCCACCTTGCCCCATTTTGATACCTTTGGTTTACTTGTTATTTAACTTTTCCATATTTTTGTCTGTTTTTTTTTTCACTTTTTCATATTTATGCCTTGTTTTTTCTCACTTTTTATTCTTTTTTCCCTTTTTCCCTTTTCTGTATTTGCCTTGTTTTTCCTCACATTTCACCCATTTTTCCTTTGTTTTTTAATCAATTTTCCATATTTTCGCCTTTTTGAAATTCCACTTTTTGCACATTTATGCCACTTCTTTTTGCCACCTTGCCCCATTTTGACACCTTTGGTTCACTTTTGCCACTTTATTCCATTTATGCCACTGTTTTAAAACAAATTTAACCCATTCTTGCCACTTTTCACCATTTTTTTGTCCATTTTCACAATCATTCACTTTTCACTCTTTTGTAAAAAAGGGTCTCTTAGTTTCTATTATTTTATTCTCCTGGCATCCTGACATCTATGGCATCGTGGGCTGGCTGTAAAATCTGACATTACTTTAATAATAATTCAGTGTGTCCATCCACTTCGTTAACACCCCTAATAAAAAGGCTGTATTGCACTGCAGTATAAATAAATTAAATTCATCTTTTGTTGCTTGACCAGAGTGGTTATTCAGGTTAAAAATAAAATATGGTTACCACAGCTTAACTTTACAACTGACCATGATTTTGCTGACCTCCATGGGCCCCCAGTTTGGTCCGGCCCCAGGAAGCTCTCCCCTTTATCCCCCTAATAGGCTGCTTTGATGGTGAGTGTGGGAGTTGTGGCAGTTCACCTTTCATGGCAGCATAATCAGTGGCTGGAGTTGACAGTTTTTCAACCCAAAGCCCATGAAAAGGTCCTAAAATTTGGTTTAATCGAATGCAGCTAATACCACTGCTTGTGCTTTATCTGTCATGCTTGGTCTTCAGAAACAAACATGGGCAAGCACACACACGCTCCTCTGGCTTTGGACAGATTTGGAGTTTGACAGCAGATCACACACATTTTAGTCGTCTCATAACAAAAACTTTGCATGCAATCATCAGAGTTTTTATCATAAATTCCTTATTGGTAGCTCGTCATTGTCTAATCTTGGTAAATGGAGGCAGACTTTCCTCCTAAGTGAAGGGAGCAGAAGTTATTTGTTGTGCCCTGCAGTGGTACACTATCTCCCTAAGTTAAGTCCTGAATGAGGATCAGATTCTTTAATTATATCTACCACAGTTCATTTTCTGTGAAATAAAAGAAATCTATTGTCACATTCCTGTCAGGCGGCCTGAGGTCTTACAAAGGTTAAACTGTTTTCACCACTCGGAGCGAGCGGCGGTCTTCTTGAGAATATAGTTCTAGCTCTTTGTTCATTAAAAAGTTACGGTGAAACTAAAGGACAAGGTCTTTTTCTCCCGGCGGGGACAGCCAGAGCCTCCAGATCTATGTGACACTACAGCTCATTAAAAAAACACTGACAGTCCCACTGCCGTTTTATTACCGGCCATTTTCTGTGTCTGACTGTACCCGCCTGTCACCTGAAAGGAGAAGGAGCGTCGGTGCCAGCGCGGTTGTGTGAAAGTAATGAGGAAAGGAAGAGGGAGGAATAGAAACAGAGGAGAAGTCATGCGTACCATTTGTGATCTCTGACTAATTTAACCTTGGATTCATTTGTTTCCTGTTGTGCAGCCATTAGAACAAGACTGCCCCTTCAAAACCGGAGTGATTGCTAAAGCTGCAGCCTCGTGGCATTCTTTTTAAACTCTTCCTGCCAACACATCATAATTCTTAAGTTTTTATTTTTCTAAAGAACTTATTTCTTCAGCAGTGATGCAGGAACCGATACAAAAGGAGCGGCAGATGAGTATAGAGAGGATGAATAAATATGCACTTTTCAGAAGGATGACATTTCTGTATCCTGTTTGGATTATTCTTATGTAATATCTTCATTTTTTTAATGCTACATTTTTCATTTGTATGATCTGTGAGCCAAAATGTTCAATTTCAAACCAAAAAAAAGGCTTAAAATATTCCTCTTTATATGTAATCTAGAACAGTGGTCCCCAAAGTGGTGGTCAGGACCCCCAAGGGGGGCCCAAGACACTTAGGGGGTGGGTTGGGGGCGCAGGATGCACTCCAAATCACATGGCAACTTTAAAAAAAAATGATTTGAAGTGGGATATATTTTATACATTATTGTACAACCCAAATTCCAAAAATGTTGGGGCGCTGGGAGAAATCAAATCTCAGATTTCAGTCGATCACAATCAACATATCAGATGTTGAAACTGGGACAGTTTAAAATTTCAGGAAAAATATAAGCTCAGTTTGAACTTGATGGCATCAGCACATCTCAAAGAAGTAGGGACAGGGCAGCAAAAGGCTGGAAAAGTAAGTGGTACTTAAGAAAAACAGCTGGAGGAACATTTTGCAGCTAATTATTAATTACCAACAGGTCAGTAACATGACTGGGTATAAAAGGAGCATTTTAGAGAGTATCCCAGAAGTAACGACGGGTAGAGTTTCACCAATCAGCAAAAAAATTGTGTGTTAAAAATTGTAGGACAATTTCATAAAAAAAAAAAAATGTACTTCGATATAAGACTGCAAAGACTTTGACTATCCCACCATCTACAGTCCATAATATTATCACAACATTCAGAGAAGCTGGTCAAAATAGGAGGCTGGTGATCTTAAGACCTTCAGGTGGCACTGCATTAAAAACAGCCATGATTCTGTACTAGAAATCACTGCAAGGGCTCAGGAAAACTTCCAGAAATCAGTGTCTGTCAACACAGTTGGCTGTGCCATCCATGAATGCAACTTAGAGCTGGATCATGCAAAGAAGAAGCCGTATGTGAACAGGATCCAGGAATCCTGCCGTCTTCTCTTGGTCAAAGCTCATTTAGAGTGGACTGAGACAAAATGGAAAACTGTTCTGTGGTCAGATGAATCAAAAATCGAAATTATTTCTGCACTCTAAAACACAACATCAATTCAACTCAGAAACATTGAGTTGAATTCACTCAGTTTTTTGTCACCTGTTCTAAATACTTATTATAAACAAGTTACTTGTACTTCTTGGCCATAACAGCTAAAAGGCTCAATTTACTTTAGTTTACTTGGTTTAAACACATTAAGTAAAAAGAGTTGTGTTTACTTAATAATCCAAAACAGCCATTTCAACTCTGTTTTTATGAGCTGATAGAACTCATTTTAGTTTGAAGTGAACAGTACTCAAAAAATTTAAGTATTTTTTTGTTATTACTCAAATTTGAGTTATGACAAATATGCACTTTTCCCAGAATGCCTTTGGGCACTAAAACATTATGCATTCTGTTGGCTGCTGCTGTCTTGGCCAGGACACTTTTGAAAAAAGATGTTTTTAATCTCAGAGGTTTCTCCTGGTTAAATAAAGATTAAATAAAATACATAAATAAAATGCACCATGAGTGAAGTTGCTGTCTCATTTACATAGGGGGCGATGTTAATGTTATTAATGTCTATGAATGTTGGATGGGACACTGACATTAATGAAATATCAACTACTGGTTCAGTGGGTCACTAACAGCCATTGTTATAAATGGTGGCACAAGTTAGTCCACCTTAGATGAAATGATAACTTAAAAAAACTTCTACAGAGAGTACTATTTGACATTTAAGGGTAATCAGTTGACTATGATATTTTGAGTGCTATGATCTTATCAGTGTTCACATTGCACTAAAAATATGAAGTATTGCACACTCAAAGTAGATGATTTAGCCTAAGTCCGGCTAACTTAAATTAACATTTGAATCTCAGGTTTGAGCACTAAAAATAATTGATTTTAAAATAGTAGTAGTAGAATATTTCAATAGTTCATGTAGAAAAAGTACTGCACACTGAAAACAAACACGTTTTTACTCATAAAACTCAAGTGTAGTTTACTTGTTGTTTTTGAGGCCACAAGTTTCCATATTTTCTTATAAGTAAGCTCAACTCATTTTGTTTTACAGTGTGTTTCCCAGTGTTTCCCAACTATTTTTTGTTGGAGCCCCCAACAAGGGGTGATAAATGGGAGAGCTTTCTGGGACCCAGCCAAACTGGGGGCCCATGGAGGTAAACAAAATCATGGTCTATTGTAAAGGTAAGCTGTGAAATGCATTTTTTATATTTAACCTGAAAAAGTAACCACCTTTATCAAAGAAACAAATTTCTTTTTTTTTAATCATTTGTGTAGTATATAGCCTTCTTAAAATGTAAATTTATATTGTTAAAAAAAATGAAAATAGGTGAAAAATGGGGAAAAAAAGGTTAATGTAAAAACATGGTGGAATAGATGGTCAAATTAGATCTTAAGAGTAGCAGAAATGGGTTAGTAGTGGCAAAAATAATATATGAATGGCAAAAAATAACCGAAAAAGGTAAAAATGGTTACAGTGGCAAAAATGGGCTTAAACAGTGGTAAAGGGGAATTAAAAAGCGGCTGAATTTGGCAAACATGGGTAGAAATCTGGTGAAATGGGAAGAAAAATCACTATAAACTGGCAAAATAGTGCTAACTGAGAAAGAAAAAACAGGCAGATATTGGCAGAATTTGGACAAACTGGCAAAAATGGGCATATCAGACATTGGGCATTAAAAGTGGTAAAATTTGGTTAATAGTGGCAATAATGGGTCAAGAGAGGCAACATTTGGCTTATGTGGCAATAATTGGTTTAGAGTGGCAAAAACAGGCAGAAAAAAAGTGGTGGAAAGGGTTTCAAATGGCAAAAATAAGTGTTAAATGCAAAAATGTGTTAATTTTTTTTTGGGGGGGGGGGGATAAAACTGGTTAAAATATGGCCAAATTGGTATAAAGTGGCAACAGCTGAATTTAAAAAATCTCTTGTTTTTTTTTTTAGGGAATCTGGAGACCCCTATTAGTGTCTCGCGATCCCCAAAGGGGTCCCTACCCCAAGGTTGAGAACCACTGGTTTAAAGAAGAGGAGATGATACAGAATGGTAAACGTGGCCCTGTCCCTGCAGCTGTTTTTCTTTAGTGCCACCTACTTTCCCAGCCTTTTGCTGCCCTGTCCCATCTTTTTTTAGATGTGTTGCTGCCATCAAAATCAGCTTATATTTTTCATGAAATGGTAAAATGTCTCAGCTTCAATGTCTGATATGTTTATTTTCTATTGTGAATAAAATATGGGGTTTTGAGATTTGATAATCGCTGCATTCTGTTTTTATTTATTTCTTCCAGCGCCCCAACTTTTTTGGAATTGGGGTTGCATGTAAAAGCATATGATTGTGTTTTACTTTGAAAGAAATGCCTCAAAATCTTTGGTCTGTTATTATTTTGTTCCATCTCAAGTCAAACTGACCCATTATTTAGAAAACATCCAGTTATGATTGAAAAATTGAAGGTTTGGGTCTTATTTATAAGACTTTGCTGCAGTGCTGTGCTAGATGACGGCTCTCAGTGCATTTGTAAGCTGGTTTTGATGCTCCGGGTGTGGAAATCACTTTGCCCTTTATAAATAAATAAATAAAAAAAGGTCCTTTGGCTCTGTTCTGGGATGGCACTCGGAGAGGTGAGGCCTGAAACAGATCCACGGCTGTTGTCTTTCCAGATCCGCTTTATAAAGTCTCATCCTGCTAGATAAATTGATGCTGAAGGCTGAAGGAGAAGGTCAAAGAGGAAAGAGCAGCCGAGTACGAGTGCTCAACATGGAGGAGGAGAGGAGGGAGGGTAGTCTGAAGGATGGAGGATGAAACTGAAACGCACAGAGAAAAAGAGAAAGACTGACAGACAGGAAGAAGTGCGCCTCTCCATTAAGCCGTGTCCTGAAGCGCTGCAGAGAACAGAGTGCGACAGCTCATTAACTCCCATCATGCCTCACTGTTTCCTGCTTATGAGAGGAGACAATGAACCCTGTAACTGCTTCCAAGGAGCCGCGCTTTTCTCGCTGGTTGTTCGGGTGATTTTGTGATGCCGGCACTGTGGCTTTGCAGAATCAAAGTGATGTAATGACAGAGAGAGACGGCAAGTCAAAGAGGAAGAAGAAGCGTCATTATGTGAGCTCCATGCTAACCATCCTGTGATTTGTCCAACCTTTAGAGGACAGCAGCAGAAAAAGACAGTAGACAGGAACAAAACGCTGGGTTTCTATTTCCACCACTCTTTCAGAGGCTCGGCACGACTGAGTGAACAGCTGTACTTAAAGCCAGAGTTGGGCTGTGAGATGGTGACAGCTGATTGTTCCTGTTTGGTGCTGGGGGCTGTTAGGAGAACTTAGAATAAATGTCTGCTCTACAGTTTCCTCTGCATGAAACAGACTCCTTTAACTGGATCTGGCTAGACTCTTCTGGAAAATTCAAATACAGTATGAAAACATGAAGCAGGGCTGTTGGAGCTATCATACAGCAGCACATTATAAAGCTGTTAGATAGGCTACCAATGCAAAGAAAGAAGCTGTTGTTTCTCTATAACTGGTGAGGCCTTTACCCCTAAATTACACATACTCCACCTGAATGCCGACTGAAGTAGGCCTGATGCTTTGCATGTTTTCCTGGCTCCTAGGTTCCATCTGCTTTACATTATGACTCAGTTTGGCAGCAACCAGTGCTGAAGATAGACCAGGCATGTGTCTCAAGCAGAGCAGAACATCTGGAACACACCAAAGACGGACCACAGTGGGTTCAGAATTGCAAAGATTGACTCAAAAAAGCGTGATTTGCTCTGTTGCTTCACAAGTGGATCACTGGATCGCTGTGCAGGTAGAGTATGTAGAGGTCAGAGGAGTTATCGCTCCAAATTAACAGCAGTCAGGAGACGACTCTGCTTTATCTTGGTGTCTTGTGATTGTGGGACTTATCCAAAAAAATGTTGACCTTTTCCTTAAACTTTTGTGTTTTTTTTTTTTTTTTTGTTGCCTCAATACATCTTTGTATATACAGGCACATCTAATAAAAATTAGAATATCATGAAAAGATTTAACTTTTTCTTTCCTGTGACTTAATTCAAGAAGAGACACTTCCACAAGTTCTACAATAGTGGTTCTCAACTGGTGGGTCGAGACCCAAAAGTGGGTCATGGAGCAGTTTTAAGTGGGTCATGACTAGGTGTCTGAAAAATAAATTGTGGCAAAAGTCGTGAAGTCCTTATTGGACATGCACTGATACCCTTTATTTTACCCTGACTGTGAAATTGGGTAAATTAAAATGTTTGGGCAATATTTCAACTAATTTTCTGCACTTCTTGCAATAAATGGCTACTTTCCCCATGATACTGAAATAATTTTGTCAGTTTTGCCCCTTTTCCTTTTATGGTTATCAGGTGTTTTGGTCCAATCATGCTCCACAGCGCAACATAATTAATTAAGTAAACACGCGCTGCTGAAAATCTTTTGAAAACTTGGGTTCGTGATCTGTAGAAAGACAAACAGGCTTAGACAGACAGGCTTATGTGGCAAGAATTGGTTTAGACGTGGCAAAAACAGGCAGAAAAAGTGGTGGAACAGGTTTTAAATGGCAAAAAAGTGTAAAACGTTTTGGGATAACTTTGAAAACTGGTTAAGATTTGACAAAACTGGTGTAAAGTGGCAACAGCTGAATTTAAAAAATATCCTTGTTTTTTTTAGGGAATCTGGAGACCCCCTCTTATAGAGTCTCGTGACCCCCAAGGGGGTCCGGACCCCAAGGTTTAGAACCACTGGTCTAACTGATGACGACCCATCAGCAACTGTAGCATGCAAGAGAGTACCACAAAAACAGTTTTACAGCTTTTCTCCCTCATTATGTGAAATTCATCCATGAAACAAAACCAGTGATTTTTTATTTAGTAAATACACCATTTAAAGCGCTCTTTTAACTGAATTAACTGACATGAATCTGCTTACTTCAAATCTAAAATGCCTTTTGTTTGGAGAGTTAAGGAAATGAAATGTCAGAGAAATGGCGTTCTACTGTATGTTAATAGCAAATCTCGTTCCTTCTAAATGTCTGTGACAAACTTGGCATTTAAGATGAATGCATGCTGCAGAACATTTGGTGTGTGCTCATGAAATAAACTCCAGTGTGCCAGCATGCATACCGCCAGATATTTGGCCACGGGCTCACGCTATACAGTCTCTTTTATCCTTTGTTATTCAGACAAACGTACGTGGAGAGAACTCTGGCAGTAAAAAACAGACATATTCCAAAAAAGGAGGCTCACTTCATAAACTTTCATCCCATCCCTGCACACTCCCACAGCCAGCCTTCATGCTAAATCTGGAACATGTATAAATCCTCGTCTTTTTTGCTCCTATCAGTCAGGTATCTCGACTACTTCTGCGGCTGCATCCCTTCTCACCCTGTTTCTCTCACCTTTTTTAAACTGTGAATGTACCAGAATTGTTGAGTTGCTGAGTTGTGAAAAACGTCAACAGCTGAATAAAGTCAGTCAAGGTGTGAAAGTGTTTCATAGATTTTTTTTTTTACTAAAATTTCAATATCATTATACCAAAGAAAATCTGGCAGAGATCACCCAGGGATGAAACAGTTACACCCAGCAGTGTCATGTCTGAAATTTTGGTGTAAATTAACAGCTAAAGGCTCCTGCAAACACACTTATAACTATTATCAAAGAAAACTTACAATGCCTATTAAAAGTATTCACCACCTTGGATGTGTTTTCCTTTCATTGAGTCTATAAATCAGTGGTGTCTTTAATCAATCAATTAAAGACACATCTGTCTGGACAGTCCAGGGTTGGGTAAGGTCACTGGTTAATGAGTATTCCTGGCTACCATTACACCATGATGTCAAAAGAACACACCAAGCAATTCAGAGAAAATGTTATTGAAAAGTTTAAGTCAGAAGATCATCACCACAAACAAACCATCCCCACTGTGAAGAGCGGTGGTGGCAGCATCATGCTGTGGGGATGCTTCGGCCCTGGAAGGCTTGTAAAGGTAGAGGGTAAGATGAATGCTGCAAAATATGGAACATCCAGGCAGACAATCTTGTTCAGTCTGTGAGAGAACTATGGCTTGGGAGAAGATTCAGGGTATTCATACCTGCTCCCTGAGCATCCTGACAGCGCTTGAGCAGTTTTACAAAGAATGGATGTAAATATTGGCAAAAATTTTGATATCTGGTGATACCAGTACTTGCCTATTTAAGCTAATATCTGCCGATATTGATACCACACTGATAATATTGTGTCAATTATCCCTAATTGACATGCTTATGATGTAAACACAGGATGGGATGTTGCAATGGAGTCTGAGCTGAGTGCTTAAATACAAGCTTGTAGCCACTGTTCTCCTCTTCTACAGGTCTGTGTATATAGTCTTTTAAATGTAATGCTTTTAATAAAAAGCCAAAATTGACATAATTTTACACAAAATTTAAAAAATGGGCTGGACAAAATTATTGGCACCCTCAACTTAGTATTTTGTTGCACACCCTTGGGAAAAAATAAGTGAAACCAATGGCTTCCTATAACCATCAACAAGCTTCTTACACCTCTAAACTGGAATTTCGGACCACTCTTCTTTTGAAAACTGCTCCAGGTCTCTCAGATTTGAAGGTTGCCTTCTTGCAACAGCAATTTTGAGATCTCTCCATAAGTGTTCAATGGGATTTAGATCCAGACTCACTGCTGGCCACTTCAGAACTCCACAGCGCTTTGTCTCCAACCATTTCTTGGTGCTTTCTGAGGTATGTTTGGGGTCATTGTCCTGCTGGAACACCCATGACCTCTGACACAGACCCAGCTTCCTGACACTAGACCCTACACTGCAGCTCAAAATCTTTTGATAGTCTCCAGATTTCATGATTCCTTGCACACAGTCAAGGCACCCAGTGCCAGACGCAGCAAAACAACCCCAAACATCTTTGAAGCTCCACCATGTTTGACTGTAGGTACTGTGTTCTTTTCTTTGTAGGCCTCATTCCGTTTTCTGTAAACAGTGTGACGTGCTTTTCCAAAACGCTCTACCTTAGTCTCATCTGTCCTCAAAATGTTCTCCAGGAAGGATTGAGGCTTACTCAGGTACATGTTTGAAAACTCCAGTCTGGCTTTTTAATGTCTCTTTGTCAGCAGTGGTGTTCTCCTCTGTCTCCTGCCATAGCGCTTCATCTCATTCAGATGACCACGTATGGTCCCAGCTGACACTTTTGCACCCTGAGTCTGCAGGACAGCCTGAATTTGTGTGGAAGTTGGCTGAGGATGTTTATCCACCATTCCAACTATCCTGCGTTGCATTCTTTTGTCAGTTTTTCTCTTCCATCCACGTCCAGGGAGATTACCCACAGTTCCATGGGTTATAAACTTCTTGATTATATTATGCACAGTGGACAAAGGAATTTCTAGATCTCTGGAGATGGTCTTTAACCTTGAGATTGTTCATATTTTTCCACAATTTTGCTTCCTAAGTCCTCAGACCATTCTGGGCTCTTCTTTCTCTTCTCCATGCTTGGTGTGACACACACAGGCACACAACACAAAGGTTGGGTCAACTTTTAGACATTCTAACTGGCTTCAGGTGTGATTTCTAGATTGCCAGCACCTGTTACTGCCACAGGTGAGTTTAAATGAGCATCACATGCTGGAAATAAAATGATTTACCCACAGTTTTAAAAGGGGGCCAATAATTTTTAGGGTTTTTTTTGTAAAATTATGTCAATTTTGGCTTTTTTCTTCTGCTTTTTGTGTTGATCCAATGCACAGAAAGGAAATAAACGTGCCTCCTTCTTCTTCTTCATTGGTTGTTTATTAGTGGTTAGCAAACATTTATTTATTTTACTGCCACCTGTATTGGCAGGTAAATCCTTGTCATATTTCTTTGCATTTGTATGGCTAATGGTTTGGACGTAATGGTTGCGTGACTAGGCGCATGGTGTCCTCTAACCATCACAGTTCGAAACATGTAAAGTTTTCTCCATTTGTGGATAATGGCTCTCACCATGGTACACTGGAGTCCCAAATCCTGAGAAATGGTTTCCAGACTGATAGATGTCAGTGTTTTTGTTTTTTTTTCCAATGTTTTTTTTCATTACATGACAAATTATGTGTTGCTTTTGATGACTTTTTACATAGGCTCAGGTAGGTTTGGGTGTTTTTGTTTTCTCTTAATGAATGGAATTGTCAAAAAATTGCTTTTTTATTTTATTGGGCCATCTTTGTCATATATGAAAGCTGGTTTGATGATCTTACACATTTAAATTTGACATCAACTTAAAATGAACGCAGGAGTTGTTACATCCCAGTCTAAGGGAATCTGGCCATAACACAATGTGTGGCCACTCATCCCACTCCCAAGGAAGCCAGGCACAAGTTTAGCAAAGTTAAAGCAGCAGTTTTAATTGTCCTAATTCGAGTGGCAGAAAGAGCATAACAAAACTGCTGCAGAGAGCCGAGTTTTAACACAAATATTCTCATGAGTAACAATCACAAGCACGAAGTTATCAAATCTCACTCCAAAGTTGATGTACTGAGATCACACAATCCACAAAGTCACAAAAGCTAAAGCTGCTGGCTTCTTTGGAAGTGGCTGGTGAAGGGGAGAGCAGACTGCAGCAGCTGGGATTTAAAGGCTGGAGGAGTGGCTAGATCCAATCAGCAGCAGCACCTTCTTCTTCAGTGACCAATCAGCTATAGCCACCTGCATCAGCAGCTAATCACCAGTGGTTTTCAGACTTTTTGCTCAAAGTACACCATATTTAAGTCGATACAAAATAGACTTTTTAAGTAATGTTACAGTCAAGGTGGCCTATAAGGGAAGATAAAGGGGAGAGCTTTCTAGGGCCGAGCCAACTTGAGGATCATGGAGATGGCAAAAGTGGGCAAAAATGGGTTAAAAGTGATGAAAAAACATGGCAAAATTGGGCAAAGAGTGGCAAAACAAATCAGATATGGATGAAAACTGGTAAAAAAGTGGCCAAACAATGGGTTGAAATTAGCAAAAACTTGTTTAAAGTGTCAGAATAGTGGCAAAAATGTGTTACAAGAGGCCTTAAAGGATTAAATGTTGTAAGAAGGTGGTAAATGTGTTAAAAGGATAAAAAAGGGCAAATTTGGCAAAAAAAAAAAATGGCATAAAGGTGGCATAAATGGGTTGATAGTGTCAAAAAAATGGCAGAATAGATCAGTGGTTTTCAAACTTTTATCACCCAAGGCACACCTAAGGTAAGTCAAAATCTCAAGGCACACCATATTTAAATCAATCCAAAACAGACTTTTTTAAATAATGTAACAGTCAAGGTGGCCTATACGGGGAGATAAAGGGGAGAGTTTTCTGGGGCCCAGCCAACTGGGGGATCATGAAGATGGCAAAAGTGGGCAAAAGGTGGCAAAAATGGGTTAAAAATGATGAAAAAACATGGCAAAAGTAGGCAAAAAGTGGCAAAACAAAGTCAGAAACAGGTAAAAATTGGTAAAAACTTGCTGAAAGTGTCTAAATAGTGGCAATAATTGGTTACAAGTGGCCTAAAAGGATTAAATGTTGTAAAAAGGTGGCATATATGGGTTGATAGTGTCAAAAAGGTGGCAAAATAGATCACAAGTGGCATAAAAATGGCAAAAAGGGTTAAAATTCCCAAAAGGTGGTAAAATGGAGTTAAAAGTGATGGATGAAAAGTGGCAAAAGGGTAGTAAAAATGGGTTAAATGTCGCAAAAAGTTCCTAAAAAGTGGCACAATTGGGTCAACAGTAGTAATGAGAAGTGGCAAAAATGCTAAAGAAAAAGAAAAAAAGAAAAAAAAAAGCAGCAACATGGTTTACACCGCGTTCCAAATTATTATGCAAATGATATTTTTCTCAGATTTTGCTAAATAGTCAATACAAATGACAGTCATTATAATTTACAAGTTATCAACCTTTAGAGTACAATTCGAATGTTATTAAACAAACCTCCCAATGACAACAGTATTTTTTTCTAAAATAAATACTTAAAATGCACTGTTCCAAATTATTATGCACAACAGAGTTTCAAACCATGTTATTGTTGAAAAGAACCGAAAATATTCATTTGTTAAATCAGAAGCATTAGCAGGTCATATTTACTGAAATCAAAAGCTATTTCCATCAAAACATCTTAACAGGTCCAGTTACATTTGAACATAGGAACCCTTATTTGATAGGAGCTTCACTATTCTTGCATCCATTGAACTTGTGAGCTTTTGGAGAGTTTCTGCTTGAATTTCTTTGTAGGATGTCAGAATATCCTCCCAGAGCTGCTGTTTTGATGTGAACTACCTCCCGCCCTCATAGATCTTTTGCTTGAGGATGCTCCAAAGGTTCTCAACAGGGTTGAGGTCAGGGGAGGATGGGGGCCACACCATGAGTTTCTCTCCTTTTATGCCCATAGCAGCCAATGACACAGAGCTATTCTTTGCAGCATGAGATGGTGCATTGTCATGCTTGAAGAAAATTTTGTTATGGAAAGCACGTTTCTTCTTTTTGTACCATGGAAGAAAGTGGTCAGTCAGAAACTCCACATACTTTCCGGAGGTCATTTTCACACCTTCAGGGACCCTAAAGGGGCCGACCAGCTCTCTCCCCATGATTCTGGCCCAAAACATGACTCCGCCAGGTCCTTGCTGACGTCGCAGCCTTGTTGGGACATGGTGGCCGTCCACCAACCATCCACCACTCCATCCATCTGGACCATCCAGGGTTGCACAGCACTCATCAGTGAACAAGACTGTTTGAAAATTAGTCTTCATGTATTTCTGGGCCCACTGGAGCCATTTCTGCTTGTGAGCATTGGTTAGGGGTGGCCGAATAGAAGGTTTATGCACAACTGGAGGATCCTACATCTTGATGTTTGCGGGACTCCAGAGGCACCAGCAGCTTCAAATACCTGTTTGCTGCTTTGTAATGGCATTTTAGCAGCTGCTCTCTTAATCTGATGTATTTGTCTGGCAGAGAGCTTCCTCATTGTGCCTTTATCTACAAGAATCTGTGTGTGCTCTGAATCAGCTACAAATCTCTTAATGGTACGATGATCACGCTTAAGTTTTCATGAAATATCTAAGGTTTTCATACCTTGTCCAAGGCATTCAACTATTTAATGCTTTTCAGCACTAGAGAGATCCTTTTTCTTTCCCATATTGCTTGAAAATGGTGGTCTGCTTAATAATGTGGAACATCCTTCTTAAGTAGTTTTTCCTTTAATTGGACTCACCTGGCAAACTAATTGGCACAGGTGTCTGAGATTGATTTCACTGACCCAAAGAGCCCTGAGACACAATAACATCCATGAGTTTCACTGGAAAACAACACATTTTACCTTTATGACACTTAAACACAATTTGCATAATAATTTGGAACGCGGTGTAAGTTGTCAAAAGAAGTGGCAAAAATGGGTAGACAAATTGGTTAACTTGGTGAAAAATAGCATGAATTAATAATTTCAACACCAAGTTCAACCCAATAATAGCTTGCCATGCTTTTCTGCTCTTAATGAGGTAACTGTTAGCCAGGATGCTAGCACCAATGCAACTGACCCAACACACTTACACTGACATCATCAATGAATCCCGACTGGAAAGGTCCCATTCTCTGGGGTTTTTACAGGGGTCCATCCAGATCTGAGGCCAGGCCTGGTTACAGTTCTTGCCATAAAGTTGTAATAATAACGTTATCTTACAAATTCCCATGGCACACCTAGACTTGCCTTAAGGCACACTAGTGTGTGTTGCCACACCATTTGAGAACCACTGACTTAGACACACCCACACAGAGACACATTCACACACTCAACACTGCAGGGGAGGACACAGAGCTGTATATGTGCAGTAAAGCAGAAACAATATGACCCAGGGTCATCACAGGAGTGGGCATTTCTCCTTAGATATAGACATTTTTGTGGAAAATTCCAACGTATTTTAGCATTATGGTGACATCTCTGTGTCCCACATTTACTCCTCACTCTTTAATTGTCACTCCTGAATCAATAATGAGTATTTTGTTGATTTAAAATCATGTGAATGTGATACAGTCTCTCTGTTTACACCGTCTGCACATATGCTGCTCCTCATTAACATGACAATCTTTACATGATCAGTTTAATTATTTAGTCCAGATGGTCCGCTGAGTGGATGTTCACTGAATAACAATAATTACAGGTAGATAAACAGGACAAATGCTGCCTTACGGTGTGTTGAATGCTCCTCTGATGTTTTGTTTTTTCTCCGTCTTTTAGAAAATGCTGGCTTGGTTTCTGCAAGGTGCATATGCTCTGTGGTTTACCCCACTCCAGAGCAGGTTATCCATAAAGTACTGGTTTCCATGGTGATGCAGTCCAGGTAAAATGAAGCAGCTTTGTGGGTGAAACCTCAGCTGTGAAGTGAAAGAGGAACTTTGTACAAATTCATGATGGCTAAAGCTGGTCAGACTGTAATGGATATGAATGGTCACTCGACTTTTACCGTGACACCCTTTAACTGAAGCTGTCCTATAAAAAGCTCCCAGTGTGATTCCCTGCTCCACCATGTGAGGGCAGTGTTGAGCTGAAGGTTCCCTCGATCCCTCTGCCTCCTCCCTGACCCGCGCGCCCCCACACGCAGGCTGCTGGGGGCCACGTCCAGGCGGTGATGATCAGAGAGGAGCTTGTTCATGTGTGTACTGTATGTTATCAAAGATCTTCATCTTCCTGCCTCCACCCTCCGCCTCCTCATCACCCGTCAGAGCAAGGAAACAGGCCGCTCTGATCCTTTTGCAAAACCTTTTTGTGCTCCAGAAAACAGGGTTTGAGTCTGTAAAATGGCTTCATGGTGTTCTTTGTCATTCATAAAGAATATGTGCTCCCAACCACATATATGACATAAAGGAAGAATGATCAGGCAACAGAGACCACTCTATTCTTCTTTTTTTCTCTTTTAATGGATACATGGATGGCATAAAGCACAATAAGAAATACTCAAAATGTATTACACTGTCTCAGTGACTTTGTAACCATTGGAAATATAACCCCAATTCCAAAAAAGTTGGGGTGCTGTGTAAAAACAAAGAAAATAGAATGCAATGATTTTCACATCATATGTACACTATATTGCCAAAAGTATTTGCTCACCTGCCTTGACTCGCATATGAACTCAAGTGACATCCCATTCTTAATCCATAGGGTTTATTATGATGTCGGTCCACCCTTTGCAGCTATAACAGCTTCAACTCTTCTGGGAAGGCTTTCCACAAGGTTTAGGAGTGTGTTTATGGTAGATGTCATACACTGATGTTGGACAAGAAGGCCTGGCTCTCAGTCTCTGCTCTAATTTATCCCAAAGATGTTCTATCGGGTTGAGGTAGGCCAGTCAAGTTCATCCACACCAAACTCTCTCATCCATGTCTTTATGGACATAGCTTTGTGCACTGGTGCACAGTCATGTTGGAACAGGAAGGTACCATCCCCAAACTGTTCCCACAAATTTGGGGGCATGGAATTGTCCAAAATCTCTTGGTATGCTGAAGCATTCAGAGTTCCTTTCACTGGAACTAAGGGGCCAAGCCCAGCTCCTGAAAAACAAGCCCACACCATAGTCCCCCCTCCACCAAACTTTACACTTGGCACAATGCAGTCAGACAAGTACTGTTCTCCTGGCAACCACCAAACCCAGACTCATCCATCAGATTGCAAGATGGAGAAGCATGATCGGTCACTCCAGAGAACGCGTCTCCATTGCTCTAGAGTCCAGTGGCGGCGTGCTTTACACCACTGCATCCGATGCTTTGCACTTGGTGATGTATGGCTTGGATGCAGCTGCTCGGCCATGGAAACCCATTCCATGAAGCTCTCTACACACTGTTCTTGAGCTAATCTGAAGGCCACATGAAGTTTGGAGGTCTGTAGCGATTGACTCTGCAGAAAGTTGGCGACCTCTCACAGAACAGCTATGTCAGTTTTGTTGCTATGAAGTAGCTATGCTATCTACGTAGCTTACACAGCTAATGAAGATGCATAAGCTACGCTCTCTGAGCTAACTCTGCTTTGTTAAACCTTTTGTTTTTAGGTTTTGCAGTTCAGTTTTTTTAGCTTTTGGTAAACCTAAATGTTACCTTAACCCTGACTCGAATCCTAAATGGAGGTTTTATCTTTTTTTTTAATTCTTTCTGAATGAGACAGCATCTCCGATACAGTAGATGTGCTGTGAAAGAAACTGGTACCAGCTGAAGAGCTTTTAGTACTGAGCAGAGCCTAAAGATCCAGATCTCTTAAAAGAGGCAGATTTACCATAAAAGTGAGCAAGGCTGAATGAAATTTGAATGTTGAAATGCAAGCAAGATCAGGGTTTGCTGTGCCAAACCATACTGGACCAATCTGGACTGCTTGGTGGTAAGTTTTAATCCATGTCTGCCATCGTTCGTTGGTGAGGTTTTTAGATGTTTTACTTTCATGTGTCACTACTTTCCGGGTTCAAATGTCGCTCAAGAACTTTTTTCCCAATTTTGAACTGTTGTCACGACCATAAACAACACGAAACTTTGGCATTTTGATAACACTTCTCTGTGCAGTAATCATTTCCTGCCCCAGTCTGAAGTTCTTTTCTGTGATTCAAGGAACAATCCTTGGTGATGTACTTATATATAAAATATAAATATTTTGAATATTGTATTTAAAAAAAGGCATATGCTGCCACAGCTCTTGGCTGATTTAAATAGCTAAAATAAAATCAAATTAACAGTCATGTTCAGAGTCAAAAGAACAGGCTCATATTTCTGAGTGCTAGAAATGGTTGGAATTCCAACTTATAGCACTTCTTAGGAAAAAGAATCCTCCTTTCACATCAGTAAGAGACAGAGAGGCTGGGCTGATGCAAGTAGGCCAAGGTGAGCTCAGTGCAGACAAACCCACACTGCAACCATTCATGGAGCTTTCACAGCAGAGGAGAAAGAAAACCATAATAGAGGCAGCTTCAGTTGTAACTAGGGGTAATGGTATTTCTTTGGTTTGACGTACATGCAGTCACACAATAAAAACTTCTGAATGGAGAAAACAGGCAAACAAGGGGCGCAGATGGCCTAGCCGTAAGGTGGTGCCCTATGTTCTTTCCTGCATGCCCCCCCCCCCCCCCCCATTTCTGACTCCATCCTCTGTCCTCCTCTCTAAATAAAAGCATGCAAAGCCCAAAAATAGACCCCGCTCGACACAGTATCCACAGCCCAATTCAGGTGGCAGCATTAATGCCCGTAATTTTCTGTAGTAGAGGAGCTTCAATTGTGCTCAAGCTCTGTCACAACGTCCCTGTGTTTAATTAAACCAGTCTAGTACCACCTCAATTATTCCACATTAGTAACCCCTAAGTTAACTGAAGAGCATTCAGAAAGTGTTGGGAACCCCTTCACTTTATTACCTCTGCCAAGGAGGTTATGTGATCAGCAGGGTCTGTTAGTTAGTCTGTTTGTTTGTTAGTTTGTTAGCAACATAACTCAAAAAGTTATAGATGGATTTTCAGGAAACTTTTAGGAAATGTCAGAAATAACATAAAAAAGAACTGATTAGATTTTGGGAGTGATTTGGATCCCCATTTGGATCCAGGAATTTTTTTTTAAAGGATTCTGTACTATTAGGAGATAGGGCTAATAGCGGAGGTCTGCGCCCTCCGAGTGCTTTTCTAGTTCAGTTTTATGTTGAAGCCTAATGCTACAGTGGATTATTGTTTTTCTCATTTAAGGAACAAAATTTTTGAAATAAATTTGTAAAAAATAATAAAAATAATGATAAATAATATAATAATAAAAATAAAAAAAATAAAAAAAGAATAAAAGATAAAAATAAAATAAAATAAAATAAAATAAAATAAAAAATAAAAATAAAAACAAAATTAAATTAAATTAAAAAAATTAAATTAAAACATAAAATATCACTTTGACACAAGTATTCAGACCCTTTAATCAGTTCTTAGTTGAAGCACCTTTGGCAGCAGTTACAGCCTCAGGTCTTTTTGAATATGATGCAATGAGCTTTGCACACCTGGATTGGGGCATTTTCTCTCATTCTTGTTTGCAAATCCTTTCAAGATCATTCAGATTGAATGGGGACCATCAGTGGACAGCCATTTTCAGGTCTGTCCAGAGATGTTGGCTGGGGCTCAAGTCAGGGCTCTGGCTGGGCCACTCTAGGGCTCCCTAAGCCACACCTGTTGCCTTGGCTGTGCGCTCAGGGTCAGTGTGATGTTTGAAGGTGATCCTCATCCCAGTGTGTGGTCCTGAGCCCTGCTGTACAGGTTTTCATTGAGGATATTTGTATTTTACTCCATTCAGTGTTCCCTGAAACACCCCCACAGCATGATGCCGCCATCACCATGCTTCACTGTTAGGATGGTATTATGTAGGTGATAAGCAGTGCCTGGTTTCCTCCAGACATGTTGTCTTGTTGTTTAGATTTGAGGCCAAACGCCATCCATCTTGGTTTAATCAGACCAGAGAATCCTGTTTTGCAGTCTGAGAGTCCTCCTCCTTCTTTTGAAACTGCAAGTTGGCTTTCATGTGTTTTGGACTGAGGAGAGGCTTCTGTCTACCCACTCTGCAGAGGGCTGCAGCGATGGTTGTCCTTCTGGGACTTTGTCCCATCTTCACACAGGATCTCTGGAGCTCAGTCAGACTGACCATCAGGTTCATGGTCACCTCTCTTACTAGAGCCGTCCTCTCCTGATTGCTCAGTTTGGCTTTGCTTATGCTGTGCTCTTGGGAGCAGAAACTCTTGTTTCACTTTGTTATTACTGGGTACTGAGTGGAGATTCATGAGCGTAAAAACATGTGTTTAAATGATTGCAGCATAGGGCAGCAACATAAATTTGAAAATAGTGAAAGGGTCTGAATACTCTCTGAATGCTTTGTATCTTCTGATTGATGGAACAAAGAGCAAACTTTCAAACGTCCTCCATTAACTTCAAAATCGAGCCTCTTATTTTTCATCTCTCTTCCTGAATCAGAACAAACCTCCTGATTTTGTGCATCAGGTCAGGAAACAGACGGCTTCCTGGGAGCCTCGGTGTCCAGACCGTCCTTGAATCTGACGCCTGGACGGCCAGAACAGGAAATGAAGCGGCAGTGATGTCACACATGGGGCAGGAGGTGGTGAAACATGAACAACAGCAGCTTTTTGGTTCATAGGTGTGGTTTCCATTTAATTCCATCATCACCACCAGACGCTGCCTCAAACAGCCGGCTGTGGTCCCGAGGCTCTTCCTGTGGGGGCGACTGTGAACGCATCACATCCTGTTTGTCAGCATGCAGGTGAAGAGGTGATTCTCTCTGTTATGAGCCGCCGAGGACACAGTATCCTCCGGCTGTGACCAAAGAGGGCGTATTCTGCAAGTCAGAAAGGCTCTGAGGTGGTCTGAGGAACAAACTGTTAAAACTAAACCCTAAAGAAGGAGGTTGTAATGGTTTATTTAAATTTTATTAGTATTATAGCAGCCGTGTGACACATCAGAACGAATCTCAGTGGGCTCCTGCATGGGTAGGCTGGTGGACCGTTAAAGAAGTGTACAGTCTCTGTGAGTCTGCCAGTTGGTGTCTGATGAAACAGAGAGAATAAAAAGAAGAGAAGCAGAGCTCTCAAACACTTTCTGTTTTTAAAAGCAAACAAAAAGTTCTTTTGAACACTTTAACTGACACTAGTGTACTTATTTCACATTAATCTGAAAAGTAGGACACATTTTACATCACATTAGATGTATTTTTATCCCATTTTCACAAAAAGGTATAGCAGAGATTTACTTCCTGTTTCAGCTTGCATTCACGCTTTCTTGTAAATATACTAACATATTCGCCACATGTGGGAAACCGCTGGAACGGTTTGCGACCCAGTGGGAAGCGGCTGGGATGAGAATCAGCACCTCCAAATCTGAGGCCATGGTCCTCAGTCAGAAAAGGGTGGAATGCCCTCTCCAGGTTGGGAATGAGATCCTGCCCCAAGTGGAGGGGTTCAAGTATCTCAGGGTCTTGTTCACGAGTGAGGGAAGATCGACAGGCAGATAGGTGCGGCGTCGGCAGTGATGCGGTCTCTGCATCGGTCCCTGGTGGTGAAGAAATAGCTCAGTTGAAAGGCAAAGCTCTCTCGATTTACAGGTCGATCTACTTTCCTACCCTCACCTATGCTCACGAGCTGCAGGTAGTGACCGAAAGAATGAGATCGTGGATACAGGCAGCTGAAATGAGTTTCCTCCGCAGGGTGGCTGGGCTCTCCCTGCTCCTCCGCGTTGAGAGGAGCCAGATGAGGTGGCTCGGGCATCTGGTCCAGATGCCTCCTAGACGCCTCCCTGGTGAGGTATTCGGGGCAGGTCCCACTGGGTGGAGGCCCCAGGGAAGACCCAGGACACACTGGAGAGACTATGTCACTCGGCTGGCCTGGGAACACCTTGGGATCCCCGGGAAGAGCTGGACGAGAAGTGGCCAGGGAGAGGGAAGTCTGGGCTTCCATGCTTAGGCTTGCTGCCCCTGCAACCCGATCTCGTATAAGCGGAGGAAAATGGATGGATGGATGGATAGATGGATGGATAGGAAATCTCTAGAACAGGGGTGTCAAACTCAAGGCCCGGGGTCCAAATCTGGCCCATGGTACAATTATACCCGGCCCGCAAGATCATATCACATTTTAACTATAACTGGCCCACTTTGAGGTCTGCAGATTTCCTCCAGTATAAAAATGTAAACTAAACCTTTAAATGATTAAAAATATCCTTAAGTCATCTAATTTAGTGTCAAGAGTGAAAACAATTAGATAAAATTAGTTTGTGTTTTTATTTTCAATTTTCAATTTTGCATCTTGCAATTGCAACTTAAACTCAGGATTTAGAATTTTTATATTTTAACCTTTTCAACGTATAATTTTGGCCTTTGTCTCATATTGTGACCTTTTAAGCCATGATTTTGATTTTTTTCCCCTCATTTTTTGGCCTTTTAAACTCAAAATTTTTAATCCCATCTTATATTTTACATTTTAATTTCACGAGTATTAATTTTAACTCATATTTTGAGCTTTAAAACTCATGATTTTGAATTTTTACTTTATTTGTTGGCCTTTTAAACTCATATTCTCATATTTCGTATTTTAAATTCACGGCTGTGAATTTTGTCTCATATTTTGATCTTTTACATTCATTTTTGACTTTAGGTCTCATATTCCTGCCTTATATATTATTTTTTCTATTTATTTTTTTTTCTTTTAATTTTGTATTTTGACCTTTTGAACTATTTATTTACTATTTACTTTTGCCTTTTTACCTCAGATTTTGAGCCTTTAAACTTATTTTGATGTTTTTAAACTGAAAATCCTTTATCATCAGAGCTAAGTTGTTTTTTTATTTCCCCATAATTCATCACTGGTGAAATGAGGTTGACAGTTTTTGGTTAGACGTTGACCCTGTTGGGCCCTCAGGTTAGACCTGAATCCAGAAACCCCAGCACCAAACAGGAAGTTGGTCAAAGTAAAATTAATGTGATATTATATCAAAAGACCCTTGCAACACGTCTTTTAGGTAACAAAATATAAGTATTCACTACATACTTTTGTTGGTAATTGACATTTTATTTGGCTGTTAATATTCTTCTCTGCAGGTCATCTGCCTGTGAAACTGGTAAATGCCAGCTAACAAAAACTCTGCCAATTAAGACAATAGCAGAAGCAGACGACTAGAAGTCACCAGTTTACACAGTCACTGACTGAACTGAAACACATATCTTAGTTTTAAGGATTCACAGGTTTAGACTTTTACAACAGACGCTATCAGTTCAAGCTACACACATTTAACACAAAATCTAGAATTTGATGTGCCAAAATGTCGAGGTTTGGATCGTAACTGATCAACAGCACTACCTAATTCCCATATGCACAGGTTTATAGCTGAAAAAGAAGTCTGAGGGTTTAGTTACTCTTTAAATTGTAAAAGACAGAAAATAAGACATTTCAAAGACCCCTGTTGGGATTAACTCCGCCATAGGGGGAAACCTTTCCACTTAAAATGTGATGGTGAGCTGCAAGAGACACAGCAGAAGTTTAATTATTTAGTTTGTGCATAAAACTCGAAGGATATGGATCTAGCAGCTCACCTTCACTGTGAAGCCTGTTTTATGTGCCAAACTCATCTGTTCCCAGGGTGTGAGGGCCCATTCAGTGCTGTTGCAATCCTAGTGTTGATGAAATTTTCCTCTAATTTCTATTCCATTTTTCTTTACTACATAAGAGGAAAATACAAACTTTTGATTATGTCCTACAATTCCAGCCAACTAGACCTAAATCCTGTCTTTACTGAAGACACATCTGCCTTCATCATGTTGCGCCTCTCCTGAACCACTGACATCAGAAGGGTCTCTCCTGGGCTAAGGAGAAAAAGATCTGGACTTTTGCTCAGTGGTCAGATGAAAGTTTGGAATCCTAGTTTTACTTTCCATTTAGAAATTCTTTTTCCAGATTCTGGAGAAAGAGAGGAGGGGTACAGAATCCAAGGTGCTTGAATTTCAGTGTGAAGTTTCTACAGTCAAGGTGGTTTGGGGTCCCACAGGTCTTTATCAAGTCCAGAGTCAACTCTGTCAGCCGTCTACCAGGAGACTGTAGAGGCCTTCATGTTTCCATCATTTTTGGTTATTTGTTGCCCCTTTTATCTAATTTTTGCCGCTTTTAACCCATTTATGTTCTTTAAAAATCTAATTTTAACACTTTTCCACCATTTTTTTGGCCATTATTAATATCATTTTTTTTTCCATTTCAAATATGTCTGTAACAAAAGTTATTTCATTTTAAGTAGGCTATTTACTACACAAATGAATAAATAAAGATATTTGTTTCTTTGATAAGAATGTTATTATTTAAGTCAAATATAAAATATGGTTTTCACAGCTTAACTTCACAACGGACCATGATTTTGCTGATCTCCATGGGCCCCCAGTTTGGCTGGGTCCCAGAAACCTCCCCCTTTATCCCCCCTTATGGGTGGCCTTGTCTTCACACCACTATTCTTGAATGTACATGACCCTGTTCAACCTCCTTCAGGTACAGAGGGGGTCCCTGGTCTCTGGCACCTTTATTTTGGGGAATAGGTTGAGAACCACTGCCTTAGGTTCCAAATCTGGAAGTGTCTCCTTAAGTAAAAGCTTCAGTGTACTTACTTTGACATCGAAAGATTTGTTCCTCCAAACATTTTTTCTTTAAATTCAATAAAATTCTTGTCTCTCTTATGTTGTGAAATGTTGAAAATAAAGTCTTGCATTACTGTAAACTTTATGACTGCCCTCTCACAGTTCAGCTTTTCCTTGACATTATGGTTCTTTTCATAACATTTCTCTTTATCACCAAAGTCTCCGCCTGCAGCAAATATTTGATTTTTTTTCCCCAGCCTTTCAGCTTTTGACTGTAAATTTTGTCGTTTAATTGCAACTTCTGAAAAATTTGACTTCTGACATTTTGCACGTTTCTGAAAGCTTTGACTTTATTCAAACACTTTCGCCCTTTTCTCCTTATTTTGGCGTTTTTAGAAACTCATTCTTAGGATTCAGAATTTACTAAGGAACTGCAAAGTAAAAGAATACGTGGAGTGTTTACAGTCGAAAATGCTACTTCCGGGTTCTGCGGTCTGGGACTAAGAAAGGGGGATATTTGGACAATTTCAACTTTGCCCTCACTTCATAGCAAGTGGATGGACATGCATGAGGATGCACGGGTCCTTTCAATCAATAGGAGAGAATATATCATATCTCAAACATGCATTAAATTTATATGAGCTTCATCGTGATCACATTTTGGTTAGAGGTGGAAGTGTTCGTGATTCATATCCTACATATTTCCTCTTATTTTTTATGCCCGTACATAAAATAAACCTAACATAAACAAATGCATTCACTCACTTATGGTTTGGTAGAGGACGAGGCTCGGGAAAAGGATGGTAAAACTGGCGTGTTTTTTCGCTCCAGTAAACTCATCTGTTAAGTATGGACGCTATCTCACTGAAGTCATGGGCATAGTGTACAATAACTGGCATTAAAAGGGTGTAACACTGATTTTTTTTTTTTTTTTTTCCCAGTGGTCAGGGTTAAAGTTGTTGAAGAGATTTGAGTCAGGGAAAGTTAAAAAAAAATTGAAAAAGAGTGTTTCATTAACAGTTTTCTGCATGTCTGTTTTCTGAACAAAGAAGGACAGATGGAGCTAAAGTATGGCACTTGGCACTACAAAAAAAATTCAATGCATCAACATCAATTTTACTACTCATCATTGGCCTGGCCCAGACTCTATTTATAGAAAAAAAGTTTTTTTTTTTTTTTTTCCTAGATCATTTTATACAGGAAATATGGTGTTTTTGTGTTTTTTTTTTTTTAACCATAATAAATAACAGTGACATGGTGTACAATAACTGGCATAAAAAGGATGTAACATTGAATTTTTCTATTTTTTATTTAATTTTTTTTTCAGTGGTCCGGGTTGTAGTTGTTGAAGAGATCTGAAGCAGTGAAAGTGAAAAAAAAATGTTGAAAAATGATTATTTTATTAACAGTTTTCTGTGTGTCAAGAATATGGACAAACAAGGACAGATGGAGCTAAAAATTACACGGGAGTGGGGGTTAAAAAAGAAAATATTGTTGTAATCAGGCAAATAACCACCAATTTGGATAGACCCACTATTAAAAATTATGTTCCACTTTATACCAGTTTTGTTCTGCCAAATGCTACTAGTCTAAAAACTATGCACTTTACCTTTAAAACCAAACTAAACAAAACCCAATCCTTTTTATCTTTAAGAAGATATGCACTCACTGCAATTCTTTCACACTGGTCTAAAAAATACAACTTTTCAAAACATTTTTTTGTGTGTGTGTGAATAATTGATTTTTATGTTCTTTGTTTGAAAATGCATAGTTCCAACTGTCAGCCTTTTTTTCACAAAAAATCCTACCATACCTATGTAATTTAAATTACCTATAAAAAGTATTTACCCCCTTAGATGTTTGATCCTTTTGTTGAGTCCATCATGGTCAATTACTTTCACAAAGTAATGTCAATTAAATAAAAATATGTAAGATAAAATAAATGACAGCGCAAATATTCAGCCTCTTTAAAGTGACTGACCTACATCAACAGAAGTCCAGACAACTGGTGCTAGAAGTCTCACAATTAGTGAAATGGGGATCACCTGTGTGCAGTGAATGTGTCTTAAGTGAAAACACCTGTGTCTTGAAGGTTCAGTCACTGGTTAATCAGTATCCATGACTACCAATGCACCACGAAGACAAAAGAACACTCAAAGCAACTTAGAGAAAAGGTTATTGAAAAGAACAAGTCAGGTGATGGATAAAAAAACTTCCATGGCACTGAACATCCCCCAGAGCTCATTCAAATCCATCATGAAGAAATGGAAAGAATATGGAGCATGTTAATCTGCCTAGATCAGGATGGCCTCACAAACTGAGTGAGCGTGCAAGAAGCAGACTGGTGAGAGAGGCCATCAAGACACGTATGACTACTCTGACGGAGTTCCAAGCTTCAGCAGCCGAGATGGGAGAGACTCTGCAGACAACAACTGTTGGCTGGGTTCTTCACCAGTCAAAGCTTTATGGGAAAGTGGCAAAGAGAAAACCACTGTTGAAGAAAACTGATTAAATCTGGACAAAAGTCATGTAGGAGACTCCATGGACAAGTGGAAGAAAGTTGTTTGGTCTGATGAGACCAAAATGGAACTTTAAGGCCATCAGACAAGACGCCAAACACTGACATCATCACAAACTCACCATCCCCACTGTGAAGCACGGTGGTGGCAGCATCATGCTGTGGGGATGCTTCTCAACAGCTGGAAGGCCTGTTAGGTTACAACTGTTGGCTGAGGTCTTCACCAGTCAAAGCTTTATGCAAAACAAATCAATGTAAAACATGATAAATAAAAGGTTAAATATTTGAGTCTCATGTCATGGTTGTACTGGCGTTTTTGCGGGGTATCCAGAAGAGTTTCAGATCTCAAACCGGACCATAGTCGGATTAGGATTGAGAAAGGTTGGGCTCCTGGTTATAGATCAGGTAAATGGTTCCCGTCTGGCTACTGGATCCTTGTCTGCATGTTTCTTTCTCTCCACTTTCTGATTAACCCCACTGTCCTGTCTGTACAATAAAGACAAAAAAAAAAAATCATTTACCAAACAGAAGGACTTCTGTGGCCTTGAAAACTGTTGGAAATGCTGGTGTCAATGTAAGAATTCAACTACAGCATCATTGTTTAGTTAGTTCGGACATTTCAGTGTGAAAAGTTAACATACTTGGACTTTATCATGTGATTTTTTTGAATAGTTTGTTGAACAATGTTGGTTTATTATTGAAGATAAAAAATTCTTTATTTTCCTTTTCATCCTCCATCGTTCTCTGTTTTTTAGCGACAGCAGACTTTAGTCTGCAGCGCGGAAAATGTGTGTTTTCTTAGGTGGAAATGTTAGAGTATGTATTTTAGATTAAACCACAGGAGAGAAACAGTAACAGCGCACACAAACATGAAAAACAAAAGGCATGGATGTGCATTTGAAGTTGAGTCTGAGTGAATGAGTGTGTACATCTGCATTAGGAGAAACCCGGCATCTTGTGGCGAACAGCGGCCTGTTGTACATTTTATTTGTGTGCAGGTGTGTTTCTAAATGTGTGCCTCTGCCCTGCCTCTGCTGCTTTTATTGTTTCTGTTCGGACAAAATCAACCAGAGAAATTCATCTGACATTGGGGTTTGGCATGCCTGATTTCTGTTAATCCACAGAGACACACACAGTGAACAACTCTCCGATGGAGTCGTATCAAGGAGCAGCATGCATCGCAGAGAGACGGAGCAGAACAAGTTAATTTGTACAGTGCCAAGAAACACTAATTCCTTGTAGCGTTTGTTAATTCCCGTCCCGGGAGCGGAGGCAGCTCCTCGGTGAACAGACGCTCACAGCTCTGACAGCCGTGTCAGCCGTGCATGTGCATCGCTCGGCTTGTGTTTGTGCTGCAGTGGGAATCAGCTTTGGAGTCGGCGAGATGATGAATAATGAATAAATACAATCAAAAATACTCCAGTACAGCAGATAAGTTTAGAAGTGTGCTGGTGTGTGTGATCCAAATAAAAACACTGACACTTTTCAAGCCATGCCTCTAATTAGGAACAACAATCAAGTCAGCGCTGCCAATTAAAGACAGACGGAAAGAGCAGAGCAAAAATAAGAACACAAACTTCAGGATTTAAAGAAAAAGGCAGTTAAGCCACTAAAGACCCACAAATGCAACTTTGGTAACACTTTACAAGTAGCAGAAGATGAGTTCATCTTAAAGCATTACTAACTAACTGCTCGTTAACACTGGACCTCCTTCATCAACATCTTCCTCAGATTTTTCTTACATTTGTTCTCAAAGTTGCTCAGAGAAACCTTCATGGGATTCATGACACATTCTTAAACTGCTAAATTGTTCTCTTCTGTGTTCTTCAGTTGATGAATGCAGGTGCTGGAAAGCTGGAAGCACATTTCACCTCGTTAGCATAGAGAAATGCCCCTTATGCCCAAATTAGGGCATGACACAGCAGGGCAGTGTGCAAACACAGAAGCAACAAAGGAGTGAGAGGATAAGACGCAAGATATCAGTAATGTCCAAATTAAAATAAATGTATGTCCAACCAAGTACTGAGTGCATAAATGAGCATGATAGTGGATTTAAGACTTGTATGAGCTGCATGGTTATATCTAACGAATCAAAGCACGTATCATCAGCACAACGGGTGGAGCAGCCATCGTTGTTATTTTCTATGGTCGACTGGCCGCAGTGTACGCATGAATATGCTTACATAGGGGGAAGAGTGACAGGGGAACAGGAGATCATGATAGAAAAATTAAAAACTGATTTGCATGAGTTCTAAATCACAAGTCTGAGTGGAGTGTCAAGTCACTAATGTGTCTGACTTAATTGCTACTCAAGTTCAAGTCTTGGTCTTGAGTCCCCATCTCTGGTTTGTGCTGCCATGTCATCTGCTGCTGTTGCAGAGACCTTCATGCTCCCATCTGCTGTGAAGCTTTATGGAGATAAGAGTGCCAGAACCACCAGAAACTAGTTTGCTGACTATGCTATTGCCGTGTTTGGTTGGCCAGCCAGTTGGTCTGACCTGAACCCTGTAGAGCAGTGTTACTCAACCCTACTCAACCAAAAAGCCAAATGGTTGAAAAATACCTTTGCAAAAGCCACAATCTAAGTAGTGAAAAGTGGCAAAAAAAAAAAAAGCTTGACGTAGCAATAACAATAAGTTAAATGAGGCAAAATGGTCAAAAGCAACAAAAAAAGGATGAAAAGGGGGAAAATGAGAATTAGGAACCTAGTGATATTTAGTGGCAAAGGGTAGCATAAATGGGTGAAAAGTGATGAAAAATGGCAAAAATGAGATAAAGTAGGAGAAAGAAGTGGCAAAAAATAATAAAAAAAAGAAGACACAAGTGGTATTTAATGGCAAAAGGTAGCAGAAATGGGCGAAATTTGAAAAAAAAAAAAAAATGTGATAAGGGCAAATGGTAAAGTGGTAAAGTGTCAAAAAATTGGAAAAAAGTAAGAAAAAAAGTGGTATTTAATAGCAAAAGGTAGCTTAAATAGGCAACAATGGGATAAAAGTGGCACAAATTGGAAAAAGTGGCCCAAAAAAATGTTAAAAGGGGCAAAAATGGCAAGAAATTGCCAGAAAGAAGTGGCTAAAATGGGCAAAAATGAGGATGGAGGTGGTATTTAATGACAAAAGGTAGCTTGAATGGGTAGAAATGGGGAGAAAAAAATGGTGAAAAGGCAAAAATGGGATAAAAGTAAAAATTTACAAAAAACAAAAAGTGTCAAAAAATTGGCAAAAAAGTAGGAAAAAAGTCGTGTTTAATGGCAAAAGCTAGCTTAAATGGCAAAAATGGGATAAAAGTGGCAAAAACTGGAAAAAAGTTGCAACAATGGGCAAAAAAGTAGGAAAAAAGTGGTGTTTAATGGAAAAATGTAGCTTAAAGGGATGAAAAGTGGCAAAAAATGGTGAAAAAGGGCAAAAAAGTTTCTCTTTTGTCAGGTTTTCTGGGGTAATGATATTTAAAATTAAGACATAAAGGAGCCACAAATAATCACAAAGGAGCCACATGTGGGAGTATCACTGATGTAGAGGATTAGGGAGCTCTTGGGTAATGTCAAGAGGAAGATGAGAGACACCAGACTCAACAATCCAGATGAACTGAAGGCTGCTATCAGGGAAACCTGGGCTTCATAACACCCCAGCAGTGCCACAGGCTGATCGCCTCCATGCCACATTGCATAGACGCAGTAATTTGTGCAAAAGGAGCTCCAACCAAGTACTGAGTGCATAAATGAGCATGATAGCGGATTTATGATTTGTATGAGATGTAAACTGTAATCATCAAGTATACAACAAAGTCTTGAATATTTTACTTTGTAATGATGAATCTAAAATGGACGATTCACTTGTTGAATTAAATCACAGGATAAAAAAAGATGCCACATTTGTTTTGCTGGGGTGACAGAATCAGAAAAAAAAACGAACACATAAACTCCATCTGTTCCATTTGTTCTCGTTTCTCACAGATATTTAACTGGTCTTATTCAGTGATCAGGCGTTGAGTCTTGTAACATACAGTCAGACATCTTGCTTTCTCATTTGAATAATTCCCCCCGTAAAAGACATTTCCTCTTGATGAGATTTCAGTTAGAGCTGGACCGTTTCCCGTCCTTAGGCGCTCCATTATGGCCGAGCAGGTGTGAAATGATATAATGAGTCAGAGGTGAGAGAAAATCTCCGCTCGCTCTGAATCAGAAGGATTAAAGCGGAGACAAGCTGCGGCTAATGTGATTGAGACCTGATCTGAGTTGGATGATGGTAATGAGGGGTCATCAGTTCGCGGGTTGTAATCATCTATGAGTGCAATCTGTGTCTGTTATGACCCGACAGAGCTGGAGTTTACAGCCTTTGCTGCAGGGTTTCTTCTCTTTTCCTCCCCTTTCTGCTCTTTTCTGTCTTGCTTTGGTTGCACATGGATCTCTTCGGTTTCCTGCTCATTCCTGTAATTCTGTCCTGTTCTGCTGTATTTTTCATGCCCTGGTCTTGTTCTGTACTGCCGTCTGCTGCATTGCATTGATATTTAGTATAAGCCTGAATGTAAAATGCTGTAAATGTGATTTTATTTCTGTCAAAGGCGATACAATTGCATCACTATTTTAACTGAGAGGTTGGAGGGCCAGTTTGCCAGCACTGTCTGAGGCCTGCAGGGATGATCCAAACTTTGGTAGCTGTACACACTTAGATTTAAAACCTGATATTTTTGTTTTATAAACTGTAATCCATGGTTTTCCTGGCAGAGTCAAAGACTTCCTGTCAGACTTAAAAATCCTGAAGAGATTTTACCCATGATTTTTTAGTTTCTGTATGTATTTTGTAGTAACTTGTGCACAAGAGCAACTTCCTTTAGTGCAAAAATTATGACTAGAAACACACTGCCCAGCGATAGTCTTTTCAGTAACAAGATTAGTAGAAAACCTAGTATATGGCTGATCACAACTATCTTAATGTCTGTTAGTTGAGATTTAAAGGACCCCAAAAGTTTAAAAATAGGCCTGTTAATATAAACATGTTAACGCTCGTGATTAAGCCTAAAAAAATACTAAATACGCAATTTAATCATATGACTAAGTTTGACCACAACTTCCTCCCATAGTCCTCCTGCATGGGTGTTTACGTACCTGGGGTTGAAAAGGTTAAAGGCAGGTAAAACGCAGCCAGCAGTGATGAGTGAGGAGACAGACCTAGGTCTGCTTCATGGCAAATTTCCATTTAAAAAGCTGCCTAATGAAAGTCTGGATGAAACAAAAGTTGTGTGTACATACTGCGGTGATGAACTGTCTTTATGCCAAAGCACAACGAGCCTGAAGGACCACCTCCGGGCAAAACACATCTTTGCTAATGTTAGCAAAGATGCTAACGACAACATGGGATCAAGCTATGATAGCTAATGTTACTAATGTCTGCAAAGATGCTAACAACAACATGGGATCAAGCTATGATAGCTAATGTTACTAATGTTAGCAAAGATGCTAACAACAAAACGGGATGAAGCTATGATAGCTAATGTTGCTAATGTAAGCAAAGATGCTAACAACAACACTGGAACAAGTTATGATAACTGTCGCTACCCGAGCCATCCTGGAAACCCAATTTGTAGTGCGCATGTACAAACACGCGTCTACATCCACGTCTAATTCTAACCCTAACCCTAACCCTAACCAGTGGAATATAAATGCTAAACCTAACACCAGGAAGCTAATTAATTAAAATATAAAACCTACCCCAATGAGAAACCCCTAAATCTAACGAATGGAAATTAAAATGCTATATCTAACGTAGCTTCGATAGGCTTCTGAGCGGATATAGACGCGTGTTTGCACATGCGCAGTACAAATCGGGTTTACGAGATGGATCAGGTAGCCACAATGTGTAATGTTGTTAATGTTATCAAAGATGCTAACAACAACACAGGATCAAGCTATGATAGCTAATGTTGCTAATATTAGCAAGGACGCTAACAACAACTCAGGATCAAGCCATGATAGCGAATGTTGCTAATGTTTGCATCTCTGCTAACGACAACACAGGATCAAGCTATGATAGCTAATGTTGCTAATGTTAGCAAAGACGCTAACAACAACTCAGGATCAAGCTATGATAGCTGATGTTGCTAATGTTAGCAAAGACGCTAACAACAACTCAGGATCAAGCTATTATAGCTAATGTTGCAGACCTAGATTTGTCCCAAAAACGACAACATGTAAGCTAACCAATGTGATTGCTAATGGGTCGCCAGAGACTGCAGACCATCAACATCGTTGACGACAAGGGGCTTCAAGACATCATCCAGGTCTTCTCGGATGACCCGTACCACAGAACACCTACGAGAACTACTGCCACAAGAATCTGTGAACTGTATGACAGCTAAAAAGGCAGCTAAAGTGGAGCAGCTGGCCCGAGCTACATTTATTACACTAACGAGAGCCCACTGGACATCAGTCAGCAACTTCAGCTACCTCAAGGTAACAGCACACCTGATCATTCTCTTTACAGCAGAAGTTATTTTCTACCTGATTAGGTTTGTCTTCTGGGCTCGTTTGCAGTTTATAAATATTATTGCTCAGTGAATTAAGACACTCTGATTTAAAAACCACAGATAAATTTAAAAACTCTAGTTTGTTTAATATTTCTTCATTTAAACACCATACATGTACTAATTTATCTCAACCTAAATACAAGAAAATAGTAGTATTTTAAATGTTAATTTATAGATATTAATAATAATAATAATTATTATTATTATATTATTATTATAAAAATCAATTTTTTAGTAACAAGCACTTTCAAAGGGCTGTACATAAAGTTAAGATCATGAAAATATACACTTGATAATAAGAACGTTTAAAAATTTAAGTTACTAAAACTAAAGAAATTAATCACATCATAGAGATGCCATTAACTTTTTTTTTTTTTTTTAATCAATTGACAGCACTATTTAAAACATAAAGCCCTGTTGGCAGTAAACAGCTGGCCTGACACGTTAGATCGACTGAATATATTTCCCAATCACCTGGGAAAGCTCCCATAGAAACCATCTGAAAAAGGGAGGACTTTTCAGAAAATCTTCAAATGTGATTGGAGGAGCATTCTGTCCATCACATCCATGACGGGCTATCAAAACAACAAATGGCCCTGTTCGCATACGCTACTCTTGTGCAGGGCTCCACTGCCTTAGATTGTTAATGACGGAGCTTCACGTAAAATTGATGCCAAGGCGACTCGGATGATGCGCAAAAACAACCTCTTTGCCAAGACAAGCTTTCAGTGTGACTCTGTGCACTTGTTTTAAAAAGAAATGAGGTCCAGTACCAATTAAACTGTTAATTTCCAACAGCTACATCCAAGCTAACAGCTACCTCGGCAGCAGCCCGAGGATACACCGGAAAACTGTAGCGATCGCAAAACCATGCCAAAGCACATAGTCATGCCGAAGCAGAGCAGGAGTACAGAAAAACATCTTTCTGCCGTGGCAAGCTTTTGGTGTTGCCCCCTGCTCGTTTAAATAAAGAGACATTGTCCAGGTCAGACAAAACCGTCCAAGCTAATCACTCCACTAGCAGCCATCGTATACGAGCATTCACACAAGAAATAACCCTTTCCCTGTAAATATCACAAATTTGTGCTGAAGCAGGTCAGCAGAAGAGCAAAAACACAGTTCACAACATGAAAAGAATTTAGGGTTGTTTTTATTCTTTATTTCATACAGAAAAATGATCCAGTTCTAACAAAACAGACGCAGTGCTAAAGCTTTATCTGAGTTAATCACCACAGCGGAGGCAGCCATTACTGACGGCTTTCAGTACAACTAAATCCTGCCCATAGCGCAAGTAGACTCAGTCAGTCAGTAACAAACAGACCCTTTAAATTTGGATGCCATTTTATGATATAATACGGTAGAAAAGCTGTCAAAAAGGGGAGCTGCCAGCTTCCTGCAACCTTCAATACAACAGAAATATTTCTGTGTCCTTCCCCAGATCTGTGCCTGTCAACGATCCTGTCTCTGAGCTCTGCAGACAGTTCCTGTGACCTCATGGTTTGGACTTGCTCTGATATGCATTGTCAGCCATGAAGGATTCTATAGCTGTGCGCCTTCACATATCATGTCCATTCAGGTTAATTTACCACAGGTGGACTCCAATTAAGGTGGTTTTGTCTTGGAAAGGAGCGTTGCCTGTGAGACAAATGGCCGCTTTGGACCCTTAATGTTACTTGTATTGATGCTGGACTTAAACATGTATAGTCTATGCTTGAACAGTCTGTATATCAAATTTTCCTGCACTATTACACTCCAAACTCATCAATAAGAAAGTCAGGAAAAAGGGGAAATAAAAAGATCTTTTTGTCATGATCCAGCAGCCTCAGGAAAAGAACAGAAATGTTCCTGCAGGAGGCACACAGCTCTCTGAGTTGAAGCTTCAACAGTAATGGTACAGTAGTCATAAAGTGGCATCTGTCAGTAATCATTTGCTGTATGCTGCAGCCACAATATTTATGTATCACACTGCTGTCAAAGCATGACAGTGTCTTAGCACCAGTCAGAGTAGCATTCACCGAGAATTGGCATGTGACAGTGAATCTGAAGTGTCACGGAGAAAAAGGAGATCTGCCAGAGACACAGGAGTGACTCACCGTCGCACACAGCAGGGACACATCAGAGCCGAGAAAAAGCAGCCTCAGCTAAATGTTCCTGTCGTCAAACACCAAAAGCCGAGCAGATTTGCATGCCTCTTTGTTTCCTGCGGCTCTGATGTTGTTTTATGAGCTGTACTTCAGACTGGCAGGTGGAAAATTGTGAAGAAGTGCAGCTATTTGAAATAATGTTTTTTGGAGACAGCAGGAATGAATGTCATCAAAAGACACTTTCAGCACAGAAACATCCACGGCAAAGAGGATGAAATACTCCCAGTCGGAGTTTGACACTGGAAGGAAGTTTCCACATTCCTCTGCTGAAAGTAGAGGTTTTGTCTCTGCTCATTGCAATCTGAAGTTAGGCTGGCGACGCTTTAGACTACTGTCAATTCTTAAACCTATTTTAAAAATATGGGCGAGCACAGACATAAAGACACCAGCAACTTCTCTGTCTGACTACTAAGAAGAGCTGCTTATGTTGACTGGCATTCTTTGACTGTGGTCTGAAAACAACATCTTTTCGGGCCAGATGATGATAGCAGGTCTAGGTGTGCCTTGGGTCGTTGTGTTTAAAGAGGATTCCATTTTTAAGAAAGCTATATTGCACCAAAGCACAAATAAATAAAACTATTTTCTGTTGCTTTGATAAGAGTGTTTATTATCTAGGTTAAATATACTGGTTATCACAGCTTAACTCAACAATAGACCACAGTTTTCCTGACCTCCATGATCACCCAATTCGCTTGGACTCCTCCCTTTATCACCCCCTTATGGGCGGCCATGACTGTATCATTATTTAAAGTCTATTTGTATTGACATGAATATGTGTGCCTTGAGATTTTTGCTCAACCTTAGCCTGGCCACACACTCCCCCAACGATCGTGAGGGCTTATCCTGAGAGAAGCCTCGTTGCAAAGGACTATTTGTCTGAATAATCCTCATGTGTGTGGTGTCAACACAATTGTTTGACTGCTCCAAATTGTGTCGTAGCCTCCAAAATCCCAAATCGTAAATATCAAACATGTTTGATATTTACTATTCTAGGTCGTAGTGCCACTGGCGGAGTACCCACAACAACCAGAGCGAGCACATCGGGTAGCATCACAGCTGGATAATACGTACTTTCACTGCTCACAACCATGAACACAACTTTACCTTAATTTCAGCCATGATTTCATCACAAGTCTTTCCCATGTTTTATGATTTTTGCTGCACCTGTAACGCATGCCAGGGCAGCCTGCTGTGGAGAGACAGCAAGTCGTTATCGACAGACATCCGTGTTTTTTTTTTTTTTTTCTCTCTGAAGTCACGTGATCACACAAGGTCGTAGGCAGGTCAGCAGGTGTGCTGTCAGTGATCTGACAGTCTGGCTGAGCTGTCTAGTGTGTGCGTTCAGAGTAACCTGACACGCCAGATTGATTTGTTTCACACATCCATCTGTGAAAGCTTTAATAGGAAACATTTGAGAAAAGGCAGAGGTTTTGAAAAAAACTCGGCATGTGATTGGCTGAACGTTCTGTCACATTTCTGCGGGCCAATCAGAGCAACAAAACACGTGACGTAGCCGCTATCGAGCTGCGCTTGTGCAGCTAATGAGTAATAATGCGAAACATGATGACTATAGACATGTAAGTACTTGATTTTTGTCGTTTTTGAAAAGAAAACAACTCACTGCTGTTCTTTGTTCTTCTTTTAACAAAGAAATGTCGACAAGGTCTGATAAAACTGGTGCTTTGGCAGCATCCAGGCTAAGCTCTTCCTCCATAACTGCACCAGCTCTTGCTGCTTGTCGACTCTGCTGCACCTGAAAGTGCTGCTCCTCTTCGCTGATTGGTCCTGTCACTTTCTAACCGGGCCTAAATGGTTTAGATAGGAGCTTTGCAAGATGGATTCGTCAGTGAAAAACAAGGAAACGGGCGTATCCATCTGCTTTGCAAGGTTACGTTCAGAGTATTAATGATGAAAAATCTTTGGAAATTGTCCTTAAGTCTGTGGTCTCTCACGTTTTAAATTCGTTTCAGATTAAAAAATCATCTAGGGTGTGGCCGGCCTTAGGTGTGCGTCGGCAAACAAAGTTTGAAAACCACCGGATTAGAGGATGACTGAGTATATTTGAAGGCATGGATGGATGACGAGGTTTTACTCAGAGTATAAGATTTTAAGTCTGCACACTAAAAATTATTATTATTGTTGTTGTTTTTATTATCATTATTATTATTATTATTATTATTATTATTTTGGAGGTTGCGGCTGAAAAGTATTTTCTCGACACCAACTGAAATTTGGCGTACTGCATGTAGAGTGCTTCAGTTTAGACCACAGGCCATAAACCACTCTGCAAAGATGGATTGGGTCTCATTTGGATTTATTCAGATATCGGTACTAATTCCTCACATTTACTGGTGCCTGAAATAAAGTGTTCAGGCTCAATAAAACCCAAATAAACATTTTGAATAACTGTTAATAAAAGAGATATGAAGGAGGTTGAGAAGATGATTAGAAATTGAATATGAATACTGAGAAATGTAACTTAAACATTAAAAAGCAGAACAGACCTCACTCATTCAAATAAGATTTTGCGAAGAGGGTCTAAAATGGAGTCAATAGATGCAGAACATGTTCATGTGGGATTTAATTAACATGATTATGTGCATAAAACATTAAGACAATTTGGGCACAAGTGGGTTGACCTGTGACTTCTTGCTTTGCAATTTGAGCACCAAATATGAAAAAGAAAGGTCGGATTGAATTGTATTTTTCCACCTTGCTGAATATAACATCATTCAGATAAGATTTCCAGAGGTCAGAAGATATTTTTTCTTTATTTTCATAGTTTCTTTAATTCTCTCCATGATACAGTTAGTGATCCAGGCTGATTTCAGTCACCTAATCCACAACCAAAGCTGTGAAAGAAATATGTGGTTTTGCTGATGGTGAATAAACCGAACCCTGCTGGAGGGGATGTAGAAAATTTGAATGTGCATGTTTGTGAAGCACTCAAGATTGCGTCCGTGATTGGCCGATGCTCCGCGGTGACAGGGGGAGGTCACGTGGGATGAGGAACAAACTGCATCTGATGCAAGCTGTTGTAAATGTTCACACTGTCTGCTCTGTGGTGTGCAGCTTCACACACGACCTCATGCATAACCATTACGCCAAGATTAAAATTTAAAGTGTTGGCTGGTCTGGAGAATAACGCTGCAGAACTCCATGGAAACAGGCGGGCGGCGGTGATGGGATGGACAATGATGATAATCTCTTCATATAAATTCAACTGTAACACTCCTACAATGAGATTTAATTTGAGACATCTTGTACCACTTGCTCATTCAGGGTGAACTTCCGGGACAGAGGAGTCTTTGAAAAGAGAGGCAGTTAGATTTAATTAAGGTCTAATTAAGTCAGAGAATGAGAGGATCACACTGTTTCCTTTGGACTCACACCTTCGGATACACTCTGAGAAAAGTCACCCTCAAACTACTAAAGTGGGATTTGCATATATTCTACAATCATCACTTTCAAAGTGAAATATTTCAAGACTTTATGTTTTCATCTTGATGATTAAGGCTTACAGCTCACACAAATCAAAAATCTGCTCTCAAAATATTACAGTATTGCGGAAAAGTCCAACTTGCAGAGGTTTCCTGAGCCTTCATTCTCTCTCTCTGGTTTAGTACACACAACCACAATCATGGGGAAGACTGCTGACTAGACTTGACACCTGCCCACAGTGAAGCCAGAACTACCAGAAACTGGTTTACCAACCATGACATTACTGTGTTTGATTGGTCAGCCAACTGGTCGTAGAGAATCTCTGGGGAAATGTCAGGAGGAAGATAAGAGACACCGCACTCAACAATACAGACTGGGCTTCATAACACCCCAGCAGTACCAGGGACCGGAGATGGGGACTCGTGATTTGAGACCTGTGCACAATCTTCGTTTTTTAATTTTTCCATCATGATCTCCTGTCCCTGTCACTCTTTTTCCCCCACCGTCCCTTTCCCTTCGACCGTTCGTGCGTCTTTAACACAGCAGCAGCGTCTGCTCTCCTCTCATCCTCATCTGCTTTCATGCTGTATGAGTGACACACACAAACACAATACTCACGCACACACCTACACTGAAACGCATGCTGACATGTCAGTAGTGTAGACTTTAGGCTTCCATCTGTTGAGGGCAAAAGTTTCAGAATCCTGAAGGCTAAATATCAGAACTTTCTCCTCTTAAAGCTCCTCTCTGACCACAGACGACCAGCGTCCTCACCTACGTGAGCCAGGGGTGTGCACTATGTTAAAAAAAAAAAAAAAAAAAAGAAATTGGGAGACATTCCATTAATACTATATGTTTATGGGGAACAAATAATGTTAAAATCGCCACATTTGTGTTGATAAGAGGATGCTACTAAAAAGTTTCACGTCTTTAGTTGCAGGGAATATAATAAATGTGCTGTTTTATTGATAATTAAAGGATATAAAACACAGTAGGAGCACTTTTTGACACTCTATCAATGATTGAGATTAGAACTTCTAAAACTAACAGTATCATTGGGTATCAAAATATTGAAAATAATTAGGCAGCTACATTTTTATTGCAGTATTTTGTGAGAGTGTGGTGTAAAAATATCTGTTGAGAGGTACAAAAAGTTTGGATTGGCTGCAGTGGATTGCTTAAATCAATAACTGTGAATAAGGCTGGTATGGCTAAAATATAGGCCGCAAAAACATATATTTTTGTATGTGTTTACGCCATTTAGTTGTTCTTAATTGGTGCAGTGAGGCATGTCTAGGTTTGCAGTGTGGATTTAACCCTTAGGCATCCCTATAAACGACTACACACATTTATCCCTGGGGGACATTTTCTGCACCTACTTTAAATGCTGAAATTCATGATTTATATTATTTTAACTTTTTTTTCCCCAAAATTTTCAGTTCAGCAGGATGAGATATTTTCCATTTAAACAGTGGATTTTTTTGTTATTATTACCAACAACGGTCATAAGTCATCAATTACCACCAATATCAAGTTTTATGCATTTGCTTTTTTTGTGCAGTTTCCAGAAATTGGTGAAGATGCAAAAGATGGATCCCTAAGAAACATTTTGACCCCAAATTTATATGGTTATATTCATAATTTGTTTTTTTAAATTGATTTATTCATTTTCCCCAACGAAGCACGTTGGAGTGGCACTTGAGAGATGCAATTTCTCATATCTTACATGCAAAATCCAAGTTTATATCATATCAAAACCCACAGACATTTTTTATTTCATTTCTTTATGCCTTTATTTCACAGAGCTGTAAAAAAAATCCCACTGTAAGTGTGTCTTTTAAGTGCCCTACGGATACATGTTAGCCCAAAAAGGGTAATGGTGCCATCTAGTGGTTAGTAGTAAAAATTACAAGTCTAAGATCCCCTTCAAAATTGCATCACAGATAATGGCGGTTACAGTAATACATGGTATTGCAAATTTGCAATCAAAACAAGAAATTATAATGGGTTTAAAAAGGCAGGTTTTGTCCCCAAGGGATAGATACGTGTGCATTCTTCCTATGCACAATACCAAACAGGTCAATGTAATGATTTGGCTTGAACAATTAAAAATGAGCAAAAATACACACCTTTGTGCAGTTTCATGCCAATCGCATCAACAGAACACAAATTAGGTCAAGAATTCCTAAAGAGAGTGTGAAGAATGTGCCTAGGTATACCTAAGGGTTAAACAAACACACTTTATACCACAACTAAAGATAGATTTAGCATGGATATGAATGTGTGTGCCTTCAGCAGAAAAATATTTCAAAATCACTGTATACCTCAGTTTTTTAAGTGATGATTCGGTACATTTTTGGTACGTTACTTTGAAAAAAATGCAATAAAATTATGTGTATATTGAAATGATTAAATTACATTTAAATTAAAAATAATGCTGCAACTTCCTACCAATAAATGTTTTCAACATATAAAGATAATGAAATAAATTGTGCAAATACTACTTTGTGTTTTTTATATATTGACACATTAATACCCTTTCCTTTTTTTCCCAGCCAACCTTGAACATATCGTAATATAACTATTAGTTAGCTCATTAGGTGTGCTAATTAGTGGCTGCTGTGCTAATTCCTACTCTGATTTCATTATGGCATTACTTTTTTGACTGATGGGATTAATACAAAGTGCGGGAGCTCTTTTGATGCCCCATCTAAGCAGTTTTAAAGGTTAGAGTCTCTCTGGGGTGTCACCCCTCCTCTCCCAAGCCTGACATTGGAAAGTTCTGCACTGAGCAGGAGTGTCCAAACTATGGCCCCAGGGTCCAAATGTGGCCCGCAGCACATTTTTGATTCGCCCGCAGCAAACTCTAACCATAGTATGAAATATGGCCCTATTTGAACATGAAGCTTGTGCTTGACTGTATTGTAATTCTTTGTTCTGCACAGGGCAGTGCTACTGTTCTAATTCTGTAAACAAACATTTTGACAAGAAAAACGTATTGATTTGAGTTTCTTGTGACTTAACCAAGACAACACCGTAAACTATCCTCAAGGTGAGGTGTACGAAAGTGGGCCCACCACCATTATATATTTTCATCTGCAGCCCTCAGTGGGAAAAGTTTGGACACCCCTGAACCAGGCCACCCATATTACCCACAATTGCCACATACAACAGCTGCGCTCTGCAGCGCTGCAGTTCTGCAACGACCAAAATAGAGCGACCTCGCACACTGGAAGCTGTGCAGCCCTGATCAGCTCGAGACAAGACCAGAGATCACATTGGAACTGGTGGTTCATATGTCAACAACGGATTATTTAGCCTTCTTGGAGTTACTTGCCATTCACTTTAACATGAGTCCATTATTTTATTGCTTCTACCATGGATGAGTACATTATGAAGTTAAAAACCTGTGGCCTTTTACCTTAAAAGTTAACTTTTTTCTGACAATGGCGCCGTAGTACCTCTGTGACACACTGACCTTTCACTCGTGCTGCAGGATGAGACAAAATGTTGACATAATCAGGAGACCACGCATTGTGTTGTATTCTAAATTCACCTGACATTTTGTGTTTGCTTCTAGCTTTGTGTTGCTGCCTTTGCAGGTGTTTGTATGGATTAGATGTGGCGTTCGCGGCTGTGGAGAGTTGTTTCAATTTACACTCCACCCTGCACATTCTGCACATGAAAAGGGATCCTATGATTACAGGAACTTTGTGTTACACCTGCTCTTCAGACACTTCTATCTGTCCCTGTACTACCCACCAGCAAAAACCGTTTACAAAGACTTCACTTCCATCAGTCAGAGCCGTCTCAGAGCTGCTGGACATGTAACCAGTCAACCTCAGAACAAAAGAGCCATAAAGGTGTCGTCCCTACATCCCTCTCCTGTGTAGTCTGATAGCCTCCCCCTCAGTCAGCCGGGGACCAGCTGAGATCCATGCATTGATCTGGGATAAGTCTGATCTATCAGTCTGACTTCCTGGCAGTCAAAAGCTCAGCCCGGTGTGACAAATTAAAAGTATTCTCTCTGATCCAGACAGCCAGGAGTGAGTCAGTGAAGGATGTAAAGAGGAGATACAGTCTCCCTGTCAATATGTGTCACTCATTGATGGAATCAGCATCCTGCCGTTTATGTGACGGATGAAAGACGTGTCCTCGTGACACAAACAGGCAACCCTGGGACTGTGATAAGTGGAGTTCACCATACATAACAGGCCCTGTCATTTAAACGGAGTCATACGGTCACTGTAGAGCCACACATCACATACGTCTGATAATACACTGAATGAAGGAAATAGACGGCCAGGCTGCCTTCTTCTGGTTCAATGAAAACTCTATATAAGTGGCCTCCTTTGATGAATATCAAGCTATCAGAAGGAGATAATCTAAGTTAAAAATAGACTTTCTTGACATGAGGGGCATTTAAATAAGACTCACTGTGAGCTGCAGGAGGGATGGCAAAGGCCCTGTTTATATTTTACTTCAGCAACCACATTTGTCCATAATATGCATCCAAAATTAAGTTAGCAGTTCAGTTCAATTCTTCATGAGCAAATTAGTCTTGTTGGGTACTGGTTAGACTGAAATGATAACTCAATTCAGGACAGCAGGTTACTCTTGATGTGCCTTTCACAGATAGGCTGGCTTTGTGTGCAATGGACGCCGGCTCTGTGATCTCAAGTTTAACATTGCTACGGATGTCACCTTTGCAATAAGATGTTCTGTGAAATTTTATCCCTTATGGATGTTTCACAGTCAATTCTAAGTGGCACTATTAGACAGCAGAAGAGTTCAGGAACAACAGCAACTCAGCCATGAAGCGGAAGACAACATAAAATCACAAAGCGGGGTCAAGGAGGGCTCTGCTGTTTCCAGAGCTGAAGGGTTCTGACCTCCACTGGCATTAATGTAAGCACCAAAACTGAGGCAAGAGCTTCATGAATAGGTGTCTATGGCAGAGCAGCTGCATGCAATTGGACAGAGTGGCACTGAACTGTGGAGCAGTGAAAACATGTTCTGTGGAGTGACGAATCACACATACTGTTTCTGTTTGGCGACTGCATTGTTCCAACTGTGAAGTTTGGTGGAGGATGTATAATTGCACGGGGTTGTTTTTTAGGATTTGGCTTTGGCCACTTATCTCCAGTGAAGGCCAATCTTAATGCTTCATTTTGGACAATGCTAGGCTTCTTTGTGGCAACAGTTTAGGAAAGGCCACATTCTATTCTAAAATTACTGTGCCTCAGAGAGCACAAAGCACGGACTTTGAAGACATGGTTTGTTGCTTTCAATGAGGAAAAGCTTAACTGTCCCACACAGAGCTCTGACCTCAACCCCACTGAGCTCCTTTGGGATGAACTAGAATGGAGATTGTGAGCCAGGTCTGTCATCCAACATCCATGCAAAGATCTCAGGGGGGATGTGGGACCCGGTCTCCTCTGATGTTGTTAAATTTTCCTGCAACAAGTCATTAAAAAAAAAAAAAAAGATTATAGAGTATTTACATGAAATCAACCCCTGATTTTCAGAGTTTAAAATGTATAAAATTTGCAAGAAAAACTTGAAATTTCCAAATTCAAAATGTCTTGAATTTTTGACACTGGAAGTCAAACATTTGAAGTCTCACTCCAGTACCAAACCTCATCAAGCATAAAATGAGGCTTATAAACTGAAGAAGGTATTGAGGCACTTTTCTTCCATCCATGCTTTCCTGAAGAATCCGTCTCCCTCCTTTTCTCCTGCAGCAACATCCTGGACAGCCTATCATGACATCCAGCAGCAGTGTTGTGCAAGACTGCACAGGCAGCGGTAATATCACATGTCCTGTCCAGAGTCACCCTGAGGCTGTTCAAGCTGTAAAACCTCAATTTCTGTTGGCCTAAAATAATCTCTGTGCCCTGGTTTTACTGTGGGACAGTTTGAGGGTCCTCTGCTTCGGTAGGGGTTCTGAGTAGGGGGTCAAATACTTTTCCAAATTGTAACCCCCTTGGATGTTTAACTCTTTTATTGATTTTATAAATCAGTCATGTTCAAAATAATTTGACTTTGCCTTTTTTGACAAAAACTTGTAAAAACCCCCGTTGAAAACAGATTTCTGTAAAATAATGTCAATTAAATAAAAATATAGAAGGTGAAATAGCCAACCGGTTGCTAGTGGCCTCACAATTAGTGAAGTGGGGATCACTTTAGTGCAGTGAATGTGTCTCAAGTGATTGTGGTATAAAGACACCTGTATGTGGAAGGTCCAGTCTCTGATTAATCAGTATTCCTGGTTACCATTACACCATGAAGACAAAAGAACACTGCAAACAACACAGAGAAAGAGTCAGGGGATGAATACAAAATAAATTCCAAGGAACTGAACATCCCCCAGAGTTCAGTTAAGAAATGGAAGGAATATGGCACATGTGTAGATCTGCCCAGATCAGGTCATCCTCACAAACTGAGTGAGCGTGCAAGAAGGAGACTAGTGAGAGAGGACACCAAGACACCTATGATTATGGTGAAGGAGTTACAAGCTTCAGCAGCTGCGCACTGAACACTGCACATCACCACAACCACACCATCCCCATTGTGCAGCATGGTGGTGGCAGCATCATGCTGTGGGAATGCTTCTCAGCAACCAGCCCTAGAAGGCTTGTAAAGTTAGAGGGCAAAATGAATGCTGCAAATATAGGAAAATCTTGGAGGACAATCTTTTTCAGTCTGTAACAGAACTACAGCTTGGGAGAAGATTTATTTCCCAGCAAGACAACGACCCGAAGCATACAGAGAAAGCTACACAGAAATGGGAAGGGAGGTGAGTGTTCTGGAGTGGCCGAGTCAAAGGCCAGACCTCAATCCAACAGAGGATTTTTGGAAAATGGCTGTTCATGCCTGGTCCCTATGCAACCTGACAGAGCTTGAGCAGTTTTGCAAAAGGTGAATATTCATGCTTTTTTTTTTTTACCTTACATTTGTTTTAAATTACTTTGTAGAAATCAGTTTTCACTTAAACATTAAAGAGGTTTTTTGTTTTCTTTTTGTCAAAAAGAACAAATTATATTGACCATGATTGATTTATAAAATTGATAAAATGGTAAAACATCCAAGAGGGTGAATACTTTTATAGGCATTGTATCAATGAAGAGGCCATTTGAAGTAAGTTTCATATTAGATGGTTTCAGTAGGAGCGTTTGAGCAAAGATCTGCTCCACACAAAGTACACCAGAACTCAAGAATAAATACACAGGAACTCGCTCTAAACCCCTAAAGATGATAAGGTAGGACCTGTGGGTAGGACGGAAATCCAAACATAGAGGATGCTGGCAGACCAGTGTTATACAAGGACTTATTGACTAGATTTATTTAGGATCTGGTAACAGGTCCACAAAACAGAAGAAAGAAGAAAAACACAAAGAACATCAGGTAAAGAGAGTTAAAAGAGACATACAATCAGTATAAACCAGGGTCTGAGGCATGACCCCATCTTAAGTTTCTGATCTAAACAGGAAATCAAAACCCCGTAGTGGGTTCTGGATCCAAAAAGAGCAAGCATAAGTAGGCGAAAAGGTCTGGGCACCAGGAGGCTCCTTTATTTATTTAGCAACAAGACGTTTCAAGCCAACAGGCTCCAAAGCTTTTCGGTGGTTAATGCTTCTTCATGTTCCTGATCTTCAGAGACAAACCTACTGGGAAATCATGCTCCCAGCTAGGAAAACTTTGAGGTACATTTTGAAGGCTGACAAAGTTGTGGATGAGTTAAAGCTGAACTCAGATCTCAAATATGTCTGTCATATTTATTTTAGGTATAAAAGGAGATTTTTTTGAGAGCCAGAGTCTCTCAGAAGTAAAGATGGACAGGGGTTCATCTGCAAAAAACTGTCAGATTCAAGTTTCTCAGTTAGAACAACTTATAAATATGATCCAGTATTTTGTTTTTATCTTCTGTGATTGAATGCTATTGGATTTAGAAGGATATGAGAATTAATTAACAAATTATGAGGAAATGTAGTAAAAACAACATTTATGAAGCTGTAATGCACGTGTTCAGCTACTTAACATCCTCTTACTGCAGCAGTGTCAGAGTAAAATCAAGGCAAACAGACCGACATCTTTTCACTGCAAAGCTTGTCTTTAGAAGCACACATTTCTGAGTCTTTAAAGCTCTCCTGCCATCAGGAGGATCACAGAAAACACTGGCTCGTCTATTAGCCATGAGACCCGCTGCACTCTAAATCCATTTTCTGTCACACAGTGACATTAGAGGAGCACACTTTTGTTCCTGACAGTACAATACACTCACAAAGCAGTCACTCCTGTGTAACAAAGCCTGGCTCTTACCTTTACTCAAGTACAACACTATGCATTAAAAGGTAGTGCCTGTAATGAGCCCAAATAGGGGCCATTATGAAGCTGCACTCGTGAGTGGTCTGTGAATGGATGGCTGTGTGCGGTGTCTTTATTAAAACCTCTAAAGCCATCGAGTGAAGAGCCCTGCAGCCCGCCGAGGAGAGGCCTTCTGTGGGAAACTCAGCCCTGCAGCTAATGAGCTCACTGGCATTACTTATAGGACGCATAATTGGAACATCTCTTAATTTCTCATCCTGCCATTAGTAAATTGAGTCTGTCTTTGTTCCTCTTCTCAATCACTCACTCGCTCTCTTTGTCTGTTTTTCCCGCCCAAGCTTCCCTCATCACTTCTAATTACTTCTCCTCACTCTGAAAGGAAGGACTGAAAAGCTGCTTTACCTCGTGCATTTTGAAGAGCTCGGCGCTCCAGCCTAAAGTGTCAATAAAAGTAAACTGTCATAGAGATATCTGAACTATTGAGCAGCATATTTCTCTCTTTTATTCTTTTCAATGCTGTTTTACTCATGTCGCTTTTAATTCCTAGTCAAAGCTGCTCTAATGAGCGGCAGTAAGAGCTGACTTTTTGATGCTTGTAGATGTTACTGATCAAAGTGTGGCATTGGCAGCATTTGTTTAAGAAGTGTATGCTATAGTAGTAGTTAGATTTGTGTCATGCATTTTCTGCTAAAAGCTGGAAATGTTCCTGGTGCATGCTGGCCTTCAGCAGCGGGTTGCTGATTCTTATTGTGATTTCTAAGGATAGGATCTCCAGGAACAGCTGGGGGAAGGAAGGTTTCCTCTTCCGGAGCCTCAAAGTCTCATCTGCTTTTTGCAGACAGTGTTTTATCTCTTGGCTCCTTCTTGCTGGGACGTCCAGCAGGCGTTGCATTGGTTTGCAGCCAAGTGTGAAGTGGTGTGGATGCGGGTCAGCACCTTCAAGTCCAAGGCCATGGGGTCTGTGCCGGAAACGGTGGATTGCTCCCTATGGTTGGTAAGAGAGGCTTTGCCCCTGGTGGAGGAATTTAAGTATCTCCTTTCTTTTTATTTATTTATGCTTCATTTTTGCAGGGAGAACCAGAGAGACTGTGGTATCTTTTCCAGGGATTCCCTACAGCAAGGACGCAATAAAAGACATAAATGAGCATGTCTACTGATTCGGTGTATTAAGTGTTACATTGGTTTCATTGCAAAAGTCTTGCACATTTATCTCGGTTAAGCAGTTGTCTCTATAAACCCAAGATTATACTTCTAAACTTTTTAAGTTACAGTCATGGATGACAGTATTGCCGCCCCTGGATATTTCCAAACAATACACCATTCCTCCCAGAAATTGTTGCAATTACAAATGTTTTTGGTATACACATGTTTATTTCCTTCATGTGCATTGGAACAACACAAAAAAGCAGAAGAAAAAAAGCCAAAATTGACATAATTTTACACAAAACAACAAAAATTGGCCAGACAAAATTGTTGGCACCCTCAGCTTAATATTTGGTTGCACACCCTTGAGAAAAAAAAATGAAATCAATCACTTCTTATAATCATCAACAAGCTTCTTACACCTCTCAACTGGAATTTTGGACCACTCTTCTTTTGCAAACTGCTCCAGGTCTCTCAGATTTGAAGTGTGCCTTTTTGCAACAGCAATTTTGAGATCTCTCCATAGGTGTTCGATGGGATTTAGATCTGGACTCATTGCTGCCCACTTAAGAACTCTCCAGTGCTTTGTCTTCAACCATTTCTTGGTAGGTATGTTTGGGGTCATTGTCCTGCTTGAACACCCATGACCTCTAATGCAGACCCAGCTTTCAGACACCTCCATTGCAGCCCAAAATCTTTTGATAGTCTCCAGATTTCATGATTCCTTGTACACAGCCAAGGCACTCAGTGCCAGAGGCAGCAAAACAACTCAATGCACATAAATGATTGAAACATGTTTAACAAAAACACTTGTAATTTTTTAATTTTTAATTTCTGGGAGAAATGGTGTATTTTTTGGAAAAATTCCCAGGATGCCAATAGTTTCGTCCATGACTGTACATTACTATTAACTCTTTAAGTGCCAAAGTCACAAAACTGTGACAAGCAACATTGCTGACTTAAACAGGCTCTAGCTGCAAATATGGTGCCTCATGTTGTTACTACTTTACACCAGGAGATGGGGAACATGAGTAACTTCAATCCCAGCAGCATTTGTGGGTGTGTTTCTATTCAAAGTTTGGGAGAGAGAGAGTTTTGAAAGACATACCCCCGGTCGAGGAAACGAGGAAGCGCTAGTAGCGGTTGTAGTCGGAGCGTAACAGAGAGAAAAAGAGCAAATTGTAGTGAGAATACTCACAATGCCGGGAGGAATAGAGGAATAATAACCCCTCTGACGATAACGTTTCGTCGTCCAGTGAAACCATGGGTGAGACTGACGGTGCGGCTGTGAGTAGCGACAGGGAGTCTGTGCACCATGACAGTGCACAAGCAGCCCATACTGAAGCTGATAGTTTGCCTCACCGTGGCTGGAGTGGGAGTAATCCACGAATGCCAAGGAGGGGACGTGGTGGGGGTGTCAGGGGTGGTCAAACCCCCTGCGAATTGTGTTAGAGGTAGCAGAAATGAAAAACACTGCGGAGGTAGGGGCAGACATGGTAGAAGCCGTAGGAGAAAACACACAGCCAATGGCGGTGGAGGCTGCCTGGTGATGTCAGAATATTCAAATTAGATGAGTGAATTTACTCCCATCACAAACCTTGGGTCATACTGAAGATTTTTCTCATTTACAGTGTGCCTTTATCTCTAACCACTTTCAAGCTAAAGCCTTTTGAAATCTTGATATCAAAATTGAATATTTTCTTGAAAAAACTGGTGCCCAAAGGGTTAAATACTCTTTTAGGGTACTTGTGAGGTGGCTGTCCCAAACCTAAACCCCTAACTTACATTTTATGAGAATAATACTGCTAATATTTGTGCTACATTTTTCAGATATAACAGTGCATTCAGGAAGTCCACAAACCCCCTTTCACTTTTTTTGTTTTTATTTTGCAGCCTGATGCTACAATCTTATCATATTAGATAGTAGAATAGCCATATTATTCTCAATAATCTACACTCACTACCCAATCCTGACAAAATGAAAACTGGATTCTGAAATATCTGGCAAATTTTTGAAAAATAAAAAAATTAAACTGAGTGGAAATGATTTGGAAAGGCACACGCCTCTCTATAGAAGGCCTCATAGCAACAACATAGCAGAGCAAAAACAAAGCCATGAGGTATTTGTCAGGTGAATGAGGCCTAAAGTAAGTGACTAGAAATAAGATGGACTGATGTCTGAGTTTTTGCAGGTGTAGCTGTTTGTTGTTTTAGCAAGTGCTTCTCCTTATTATCACAAAAATGAAGTCAAAGAATAGCAGATCAGTGCTGGTCTCGACCGGCCTTGATGGAAAATCTGAGACAAGACCGAGTAAAATGCTCTCGAATTCAAGACAAGATCAAGACATTCAAAATGTGGTCTTGAGGCTGGTCTCAAGACCAAGACCGTTCTCGAGTACTTCAATACTAGAGATGTGACGAAGTTCTAGCAGGACAACCATCACTGCAGCCCTCCACAGATCTAAGCTTTATGGCAGAGTGGCTAGACAGAAGCTGGCTCAGCCCTATGGGAATTCGTCTTGCACCAAGAGCATAAAAACATGAACAAAAGACACGGACATCCAGGGGACACAAGTAAATACATCACTAAAACCATTCAAAAGTATCACTAAAACAAAATCATTATTAAAGCATTATTAAGGCACCGTGTGCAACATTTAAGGAATGTCTAGCAAGTTCAATGAAGTGCAAAGTTAACTACTGGCAGAGCTTGTTGTGTAGCTGAATACTCCATGGTAGAAATGATGAGATTCTTGTTTTCATCCTGAGCATTCTGTATCTGCGTCCTGAGGTTAGGAATTCATACTCAGGGGATAACGAGGCAGGGCATGAAGAGCAGGACCTGTAAGATTGAAACAAGAGTGAGTGACAACACAATAAAACAGGAAATAATCAAGAAAATGTGCAATAAATAAAAACAAGAGCAGAGGCTAAAGGGACTGAGATTTACCCGTCCACCTATCCTCCAGCCCTCACTTTTTGTCCTGAGTTTTGCTAAGTGACTGAAGGAATGAGGCTGCTGATTTAAACGGCAGAAATTTCCTCCACGGGGTGACTGGGCTCAGCCTTAGAGAGGCTGGAGGAGCTCGCACATTTGGAGTAGAGCAGCTGCTCCGTCTCACCAGAAGGAGCCAGTTGAGGCTGTTTGGGCCTCTGATTAGGATGCCTCCTGGCTGACTCCCTCTGGAGGTTTCCCAGGCACGTCCAGCTTGGAGGAAACCCTGGGGTAAACTTCAGAACTCGCTTCAGGGGATATACAGCCAACAGAGAATGGCAAATAAGGAATATTAAACTACAGCAAACAACAGAAAAGTTCTAAAAATACATATTCTACTTTTAAAAACCCTTAATATAATTCAAACAGTCTTTCAAGGATAGAAGATATACCCCAAACTGTGGGCTTATTAGCCGTGCCATCCCCTCAGGCTGTTTCTTTTTGGATTCAAACAAAGAGGGTCCTCACGCCGTGCACAGCTGTCCTCACCCTTTAGATATCAGCGTCCTGGCACTCCAGCCATAGATGCCACCATGGTGGTTTGGGGTGGTGCCCAGGACTTGGCAAACTCAAACGTTCCTGAAGCTTCCACTAGCCTGAAGCGTTCTGAGTGAGTGGCCTATACTTGGCCGGCTAAGTTTTTGTGCACAGCGACTTGTAAAGAAGACAGCTGTTAAACGCAGCCATGTCTTTGAAACAGTGAAGAGACAGTCTTGTATAAACTTGTAAGGTTAACCCCAGTTTATTTTAATCATCCAGTCAGAGCTTGGAAGGATCAGCGCTCTATTTGGTTTTCTTTGGATGCTGTGTCTCCTGGAATAATCCCATTCTTCCTCACTACACCACCTTCACCCTCCTCCTCACTGTCTTACTCTGGCATCTGCCGAGCATGTCCACTTTAGCATGCACAGTCTTTTATATCAGGTTCACATCAGTGCTAATTGGCTCTTCTTCACAAGTTTTGCATCAATAAATCCCCCTAAAAGTGTCTTGATTTATTGTTTAACTGAGCTAAGAACATTTCAGAACTAGATTAAAATTGCATTCTCAGCTGAAATTGCATGGGGATGCTGAGAGATGAATTGTGGAAGAACTGCCGAAAATAACCAAAAGCACAAAAATAGCCGAAAATAGCATAAAAATAGCATAAAATAGCACAAATATAGCAGAAAATGGCATTCAATAGCTCAAAAAAGGATAAAAAATATCTGAAAGTAGCCTTAAAATAGCTGAAAATAGCATACAAATAGCTGATTTTGGCCTAAAAGTAGCTGAAAATTGGATAAAAATAGCTGATTTTGGCCTATAAGTAGTTGCAAACTGCATACAATGGCTGAAAAAGCATAGAAATAGCTGAAAATAGCATGAAAATAGCCATATTTTAAAACTTATAAAATTTTGATATGAGAAAAGTCATAGCAGTCCAATGACTAAGAAACTGAATTTTTTAAAGTTCAAACGGTGTTGATACGACAAAGTATGAAGGAGTAGATAGCCGGCCTGGAAGAAGAATAATAAACAAAATGGCTGACGCGAATATCAATGGTGTTGATGCTTAGCATCCGCACTTATAAAAGCATTCTGTACAAACTGGGTGGGCTTTGCCACAGGGATGCTGAACTGGGCCTTTTAATTTGAAAAACTTTAACCACAAGTGTGCATGTGCCTGTGACATAGATCAGAAAGCTTCCTTAATATTAAAAGTTAAGAGAATAACTTTATTTAAAGGATGCATTTTGGCTTGAGAAATAGACTGTGAACATATTCTGGGTGCATGTATTTGCTAAAGCAAAGTAAATATGACTGCCTGTTTATCATCTTTCTGATTATTTTGGCCGAGAGATGTGCATGGCTCATGGAAATAATAGGCAATTCCTTTAATCTATATATCTCTGCATGAGATGTGTATATGTGGTGTGTGAGAGATACTTTTTGTGCAGGCAACCAGACAGCCCTGCCTTCTTAACATGCAAATGAGATTAAAATCAAGCCATATTAGGACCAAGATGGGTGTCTCAAGAGTCTAGTCTAAATGGGCTTTAGTGTTAAATGCCTTTTCTACAGTGAAGCCAATTTTAAACTAAATTATTATTTTTTTTCTGCATATTAAGGATGGTAAATCTACTCTTGGAAATCCACTTTGCTTAATTCTGATCATCCCATTCATTTTGAGGGTCAGGCCAGAGATATACAACGCATTCAGAAAGTATTCAGACCAAAAACACTAGAAATTTATCTCATGTTCCTCCGATTTCTCTGGATCCTTGCTGAGATGTTTCTACATCTTGATTGGAGTCCACCTGTGGTCAATTAGATTGACTTTCACATGCAAACTCTAAGAAGGCTTTCATGTGTTTTGCACTGAAGAGAGGCTTCTGTCAAGCCCATCAGTGATTGGTGGAGGGCTGCAGTGATGGTTGTCCTTCTCGAACTTTGTCCCATTTCCACACAGGATCTCTGGGGCTCAGTCACCCCTAAAATACACCAGATACGTGTTTGGTCTGTCTCTGCTCCAGAACGGTGATAGGTAAATAGGTTTTAGTTTTAGAGCTTCCACCAGCTCCGCTGCACTGCATCTCTGCTCTGGTAGAGCTCCGGCAGTCTAGAGCCCTGTGCAGCAGATATGCTGGACTTCTATTTCTGATGGATGCTGGAGACCTGCGCATAAATTCAACATGGAACAGATCGAACAGGAAAGGAAGTGTTGTCAAAACCATATCAAAATATTTGGTTAAATATCGGAATAAAATGCTGCGTGGTGACGCCAGAAAAATGCCAGACTGTATTTGATTTCACTACATTGACAAAGTCAAAATGGGGCGTAGCAACAGATGAGAGGAGTACAAAGAGGCGAATTTATTTATAAAAGGTTAGAAATATACATCAAAGTAGTTCAGAACAAAAACTTCATTTGTGTTTATTATGTTTTATGGCACTTCAGTAATTTCTACTGGCATGGTCAGGTGTAATTCTGTAGTCACCGCAAATCCTCGATCTCACAGGTCTCGCAGTCCAGCAGTGCTGCTCCGTGCTGTGGGTGTTGACAGATGGCGGGGCACGCAGTCAAACTGCAGCGCTGCCATGATGGACGGTTGACGTATGTGGTGTATTTTAGGGGTTAGAGTGACCATCGTGTCCTTGGTCACCTTTCTCACTGAAGAAGCCTTTTGGAGGAGATGTAAAACATCTTCAAGAACCTCGAGCAAGTCCAGCTCCCCCTTTTGACAAAGAATTGGATGACATGGATGCATGAGAATCTACATAGACATCTTTCTTACTAAGGCCCTTCTCCCCAGATTGCTCAGTTTGGATGGGTGGCCAGCTCTTGGAAGAGTCCTGGTTGTGCCAGACTTCTTCCATTTGAAAATTATGGAGGCCATTGTTGGAACCTGAAGTGCAGCAGAAATTTTCTTTGTCACCTTCCCCAGATCTGTGCTTTGACCTCATGTCTTGGTTTTTGCTCTGGAAAGCATCCTCAGCTGTGAGAGAAATAGAAAGAATCCGAGCTAAATATTAAGTGTTTTTGCAAAGTGCTTGAATGATCAGATGGCATTTGCAATGAGTCCAATACTGATCTGACTCTTAGCAAGATGGATGTTTGAAGAGACATGCAAACCAAAATATAAACATAAAAATGTTTAAGATGAGACATAAATATAGTTTAAATTTACTTCATCTTATTTTTCATGGTGGGGGTCCATAGAATAAATTATTTTCTCCCAGGGGAGCCTCACTCTCCCACAGGAAAGGACAGTTCTAAGAATGCTCACGACAAACGTGGGTGCCTCTTACTGAAGCACCTCTTTGATAGCACCCTTCTTTTGTCAGTTACAAAATTTTGGTAAAGCTAAAAGCGTTCCTTGCAGAGATCAGATATTCACAGGGGCTTAGTTTTGAAGAGCAGTGTGTTCTTGCAGTCATTGTCCTCGTTTTCTGCTCAGACGTGAAGGGGCCATACTCATAGCATTGAGCAATCCAGTCTCATTGAAAACAGGGAGGCTGCAGCTGAGCAACAGATTGCAGACGTTCACTGACAAAAAGAGGTGGCGCTCTGACTTAGGGAGTTGAATGGTACATAGATTATGGTCCTGATGAGCTGCTGCACCATTGGCAACATTATCATTACGGACACTTTGGATATAAAACAAAGGAGAAACTAACTAACACCAAGTTTTTCTGTGCCAACATGCATAAGGAAGGTAAAGCTCTAAGAAACTACAATATTGTACAAGTTGTAAGTTGTATTTCTGAAATGTCCTTGCAGAGTTTTGGTACCTGTAGCTCCATCCCTGATTGAAGGTACAGTATAAGCAGATGAAGGTAAACTGGAAGTCTTGCAACAATCCTGTCTCTGAGCTCTGCAGGCAGTTCCTTTGACCTCATGGCTTGATCTTTGCTCTGATATTCATCGTCAGCTGTAGGGCCTCCTATAGAGAGGTATGTGCATTTCAAAATCATGTCCAATCAGTTTAATTTCCCACAGGTAGACTCCAATAAATCTGTAGAAACATCTCAGCAAAGATCAGGGAAAATGGGAGGAGCCTGAGCTATACTTATGTCAATATGATGTTTCATTTTTTCTTTTTAATTAATTAGTAAAACTGTCAAAAATCTGTTTTCACTTCGTCATTATGGGGTACTGAGTGCAAAATAATGAGAATTTTTTTTTTCGACTGTAGCATCAGGCTGCAACATAACACAATCGAAACAAGGTGAAGGAGCTCTGAATATTTTCTGTGCCTCCATATTTTCCTCCCAACCATAGAAGGCTGAGGAATAATTACAGTGGCAATAATAAGAATGCAAACCCTTTGAAAGGATCTAGTTTTCTGCATAGTTGGTCATCAAATGTGATCTGATCTGCATCTGTAGGGACAAACACAATGTGCTTAACCTAAAACCACACAAATAGTTATAATATTTAAAGTCTTAATTGAACACGGCCGTTAAACATTCACAGTGCTGCTGGACAAAGTAAGAGAACCCTTAGGTTAATTGGAGTCAGAAGTTAGCACAACAAGTCCAATCATTCAAACCAGATATGAGCCAGGTGTAGAGCTACTGTGACTTATAAAACCATCCATCCATCCATTTACTATTCCCCTTAGCACGGAGCCTATCCCAGCTGTCATTGGCCAAGAGGCAGGGTACACCTTGGACTGGTCGCTAGTCGATAGCAGGGCTGACATATAGAGACGGACAACCAGGCACACTCACATTCACATCTTCAGCCAATTTAGAGTGTTCATTTAACCTAATGATGATTTTCGGTGGTGGGGGGGAGCCAGAGTACTCAGAGAGAACCCACACATGCACATTGAGAACATACAAACTCCGCACAGGAAGGCCCTGACCAGGAAGCGAACCAGGGTCCTTCTTGCTGTGAGACAACAGCACTAACCCCTGCGTCGCCGTACATATTTTGAGTTTGCTCTTTGCAACAAAAATCTCCTGATGTGAACCATGCCTTGCAAAAAAGAGATCTCAGAAGACCTTTGATCAAGAATTGTTGAAATAGAGAACAACTAAAAGGGTTACAAAGTAATCTCAAAGACTTTAGGTCTTAACCAGTCCACATTTGGACAAACTGTCCACAAATGGAGACAACACAGTTACTCTAGGACAACCCTTAGAAGTAGACATCCAGCCTGGTTGGCTGCATACATATAATGCTCAGAGAGGGAAAAAAATGACCTTAGAGTAACAGCTAGATGCTTAAAGGAATCATTGGAACAATCAACATCTCTGCTCATGAGTCTACGGTGTGCTAAAGAATGAACAGGCATGGCGTCCATGACAGGACACCATAAAAAAATCACTGCACGCCTGAAGTTAGCCTTAACTCTCCACAATGGTACTAGGAAAATGTTTTTGTGAAACTTAGGTTGAATTGTTTGGAAGGACATGCAGCAGTACTGTATAGATGGGGTAAAAAGGGTACCACATACCAACATAAGAACATCATTTCAATTGTGGAGCATCAGAATTTGGGATCGCTTGCCATCATGTAGGATGAAATTCCCAAGTTTGTCAAGGTATCCTACCGGATAATGTCAGGGTGGCTGTCTGCCAGCTGAAGCTCAGAAGAAGTTGGATGATGCAGCAGGACAATGATCCTAAACATGGAAGTAAATCTACTACAGCATGGCTTCAAATAGAGAAAATCCACCATTTAGAGTGGCCCAGCCAGAGCCCAGACCTGAATCCAATAGAGATGCTGAGGAATGACCTCAAGAGAGCTGTTCACACCAGACAGCATAAGAATATGTGTGAGCTGTAAGGAGGAATGGTCCAAAATTCCTCCTGAATGTTGTGCCAGTCTATCGGAAATGCTTGGTTGAGCTTATTGCTGCCAAAGGAGGTTCAACCAGTTTTTAAATCCAGTGTTCTCTTATTTTTGCAGCAGCATTATGAATGTTTAACAGCTGTTTAAGACTTTGTGTGGTATTTGGTTAAGCATGCTGTGTTTGTCTGTACTTGTGACTAAGATGCAGATCAGGTGAAGAAGGGTGCACATACATTTTCCTACCACTGCACATTATCATGTTTGAGGTCCAACAGAGGACGTTCCAACATTTTCGACTCTGAACCACTGTTATAATCAGGACTAGTGTCTTGTTACAATGATTCCTCTTTCAGAGACAGCAGGAACCAGAAGCAAGACCCATAATTTACACAAGGTATCATGGGAGCTGGGAATAAAGTGAATAGATGAAAAAGTTATTATAAATAATCCAGTAATTATGGCCTTTGTGGTGAATTGAAAGGTCAAAGCAAATTGTTTGGCGCTATATAATCCAGTAGAGGGTGGTTAAATATTGATGTCTTTGGCAGAGTGATGAGGTCGACATTAAAAAGAGCCGTTTCATTTGGAAGGAAAGTTGGCCAAGTCTCGGCTCTATGTGCATTTTCCAAAAACATAAAAACCATGGAGGCAAGGGACTGAGCTGGACAGAGAAGGTAGATAGTCTAGGATAAATTTACTCAGAGGAATGATGCTGATGGCCAAATGTAAATGTCCAGGTATAGGGATAAGCATGTGCTTGAGGTAGTTTCAAAATGACACAGAAAAATTGTGAATTTCACTGTTAGGACAGAGGCCTGTCTAAAGTAACAAGGTGTCAAGGAGAGAAAATTGTCCAAGAGATGAAAAAATAATGACACTAAGGTTTTTGATAAGAAGTGGTAAGGGTTAAAAGTGCTAAAGAAAGTCAGACCAATATTTTTGGGCAGTCCTTGTTGATAAAATTGCATATTTTTCTGAAATAAAGACAAACTAAACCATCAGAACACAGGTGAAGATACACAATATTGCCAAAAGTATTCACTCACCCATCCAAATAATTGAAATCAGGTGTTCCAATCACTTCCATGTCCACAGGTGTATAAAATCAAACACCTAGGCATGCAGACTGTTTCTGCAAACATTTGTGAAAGAATGGGTCGCTCTCAGGAGCTCAGTGAATTCCAGCGTGGTACTGTGATAGGATGCCACCTGTGCAACAAGTCCAGTGGTAAAATTCCCTCACTCCTAAATATTCCACAGTCAACTGTCAGTGGTATTATAACAAAGTGGAAGCGATTGGGAATGACAGCAACTCAGTGACGAAGTGGTAGGCCACGTAAAATGACGAAGCAAGGTCAGCAGATGCTGAGGCACATAGTGTGCAGAGGTCGCCAACTTTCTGCAGAGTCAATCGCTACAGACCTCCAAACTTCATGTGGCCTTCAGATTAGCTCAAGAACAGTGCGTAGAGAGCCAAGCAGCTGCATCCAAGCCATACATCACCAAGTGCAATGCAAAGTGTCAGATGCAGTGGTGTAAAGCACACCGCCACTGGACTGTAGAGCAGTGCTTCTCTGGAGTGATGAATCATGCTTCTCCATCTGGCAATCCGAGGGACGAGTCTGGTTTTGGCAGTTGCCAGGAGAACATGTCTGACTGCATTGTGCCAAGTGTAAAGTTTGGTGGAGGTGGGATTATGGTGTGGGCTTGTTTTTCAGGAGCTGGGCTTGGCCCCTTAGATCCAGTAAAAGGAACTCTGAATGCTTCAGCATACCAAAAGATTTTGGACAATTCCATGCTCCCAAATTTGTGGGAACAGTTTGGGGATGGCCCCTTCCTGTTCCTGCATGACTGTGCACCAGTGCACAAAGCAAGGTCCATAAAGACATGGATGAGAGAGTTTGGTGTGGATGGACTTGACTGGCCTGTACAGAGTCCTGACCTCAACCCGACAGAACACCTTTGGGATGAATTAGAGTGGAGGCTAAGAGCCAGGCCTTCTTGTCCAACATCAGTGCGCAACATTTTGTGTAAAGCAATGTTTTTTTAATGTTAGTGACTTCTGCACATGCTGAGCACTCTCTGCTCCTGTTGATCAAGGTCAGCAACATAATGGAAAGAGCTGTGGAGGCAGGCAGAAAAATAACAAGCTACATTCTAGCATCATAACCTGTTAATTGACATTCTCCTCTGGGAAAGCTGAATACTATATTTCTTATATTATTGTGTCTTATGCCCTGTTTTGAAATGAAATATGCTAATTTGCAAAAGTAAGATTATTTCATTGACAGTGCAATAAAATGTCCACCTTTTGGATGTCTTACCCTTTTATTGCTTTTATAAATCAATCGTGGTTGATATAATTTGGCTTCTTGTCACAAAAAAATGCAAAAAAAAAAAAAATTTAATGTCAAAGTGACAACAAATTTCAAGAAAGTAATCTCAGTTACATAAATAAAAATGTGGAGTTAAATAAGTGACAGCATAAATATTCACCCCCTCAAGTCAGGATTTAGTAGAGTCACCTTTGGCTGCAATCACAGCACTAAGTCTGTGTGGATAGGTCTCAGTCAGGCTTAAACATCTAAATACTGCAATTTAACTCCACTATTCTTTGGAAAACTGCACAAGCTCTGTCAGATTGCATGGGGATCAGGTATGAACAGCCCTTTTTAGGTCCAATCACATTTTTCTATTGGATTGAGATCAGGCCTTTGTTTTGGCCACTCCAGAACATTCACATTGTTGTCTTTCAGCATTCTCTTTGTAGCTTTTGCTGTTTGCTTTAGGTCAGGCTGTAGTATTCCTGCAGACTGAATAAGATTGGTGTCAGATTTTTCTTTTTGCTGCATTCATTTTACCCTCTAATTTTACAATCCTCCCAGGGTTTGCTGCCAAAATGCATTCCCACAGCATGATGCTGCCAACACCGTGCTTCACTGTGGGGATGGTGTGTTGGTGGTGATGTGCAGTGTTTGGCGTCACCAAACATAGTGTCTTCTCTAATGGCCAAAAAGCAACATTTTGGTCTCATCAAACCAAAGAACTTTCTTCCACTTGACCAGGGAGTCTCCCACATTCCTTTTGGTGAACTCTAGTCCAGATTTAATCTGAAATTTCCTTAACAGTGGCTGTTTTTTTTTTTTTTTTTTTTTTTTTTTGCCACTCTCCCATAAAGCTTGACTGGTGAAGAACCCGGCCAACAGTTGTTGTATGCAGAGTCCCTCCTATCTCAGCTGCTGAGATCTGCTGCTGGGCCAAAGCTCATTTAAAATGGACTCAAGTAAAATGGAAAACGGTTCTGTGGTCAGATTAATCAAAATTTAAAGTCTTTATGGAAACCAAAAACACATTGTCCTGTAGACTAAAGAGCAGAGGGGCCAGCCAGCTTGTTCTCAGTGCACAGTTCAAAAGCCTGCCTCTCTGATGGTAAGTCATTACCAATGCTGAAAAGTATGAAGAGCGATTTGAGCAACATATGCTCCTATCCAGACAATGTCTCTTTCAGAGACTGCCTGAAAGAGATGTGGTGGAGGAGTCTGAGACTGCAGTCCAGACCTTCCATGAATAAAAAACAAGCAAAGAAGACCCAGGACTGTTGAGCAGCTTGACATCAGACAAGAGCGGGACAACACTCCTCTCCAAAAACGCATACAAATTTTATCATCATTCCATCATTTTTAACTTCAGGGCTGCCAAAAATGGAAGTTTCTGCTGGTTGCCGTAGCTCTACCAATCAAAGATGTTACAATGAGTTTCTAGGATTGTGGGTAATGTAGTGCCATTGCCTAAGATCACAAATCATTTTTTAAATGAAGTGGTTAACATGCAAAGACTTGTCTTCTACAGGAGCAAAAATTAGCATTTCACATTCATGTAGCTCATGCTAAGTCAACCTATTGTGATCATGGCATTATAAATCAGCAGAGGAAGCATGGACTGAATGATGACAGGTGGTGACTGCGTGAAGTGGAGTGAGTGGGCTTGTCTTGTCCAAGATGATTCAACAACGGTGCTTGAAATTCCAGGGTGGATGCACCTCAGCTGTAACTCTGACTTTGGTTACTCTTTTAGCTTTGCAGCAAAAGTAATTGATTTTTCTGGTAACCATTTTGCCTCTTTGGTCGACATCCCTACTCCTTCTGTCTCCTTGAGAACCGGTGCCCCCAAACAGCATGGCTATGTCCAGTACCGTGGATAGATAGTTGTTTGGCTCAGGCCTAAAGTTGGGGGAGTTAGAGCAGATGGTGTGATGGAAGAGAGAAAAAGCAAAAGCCGGCTCCATTGTTGTGGGTTTCCTGGAAAGAGAGAGTTTAGACGGTTTGTGTCTACACCACTGACATATTCCTTCAGTTTCATGTCGTTTACCATGATGTCACAGTGCTTTCAGCTGCTCCATGTTTTCTCACCAGCAGATCCAGATTTCATCTTTGAACTGGCGCTCGGAGCACAGCAGCAGTGCAGCAAACATGCAGGTCTGTTTATGAAGCGCCACACGTACTCTGTACTTTGACCTCTGGCTTCTTTGAGCCCTAGGGTCTCAGAGAGATGAGGGCTGACAAATGAAGAGCAATTAAAGCCACAATCACACACATGAAGAGGAGCGTGGACCCTGGCTGGTCGGCTGTCAGGGCCCGCCGGCTGGAGGATGTCAGCGCTGCAGGGAGTCTGCTGTTTGACTGCCTGCAGGGCTGTCAGCTGTCACTCACTCTCTCTCTCTCTCTCACAGAGAAACGCACACACCTCAAGGTCAGCTGTCAGACACATCAGTAGGTTAGGGCGGACATGTGGACTAACTAACATTTACCGCTCTGCTGAGGGACTCCTGAATGCACCAGGAAATCCTCAGACGCAAATAGTCTCATCTGCATGTGGCTGAAAACGTCCTCTAGGTTATGTTAGAATATTTGTTGTTAAATATCGAAGATCAAGCATTTTATTTAATGGTCTCACTTTATTATTGTTAGGTGTACTTTAGTCCTTAAATAGTCAGACAAATATAATTAACATGGTAAATTATCTGCCATTATCAACCTCATTTTCAAAAAAGTTGGGACACTGTTAAATGTAACGATTTTTAAACTGTGGGAGACCACAGACTTCAGGACAACTTCCAAAGATTTTTTATCTTTAATCCTCTGAACGCACACACTAGATAACTCAGCCAGACTGTCAGATCACTGAAGACCACACACCTGCCGACCTGCCTACGACCTCGCGTGATCACGTGACTTTAGAAAAAGAAACAAAACACGAATGTCTGTTGATACCGTCTTGCTGTTTCTCCACAACAGGCTGCCCAGGGATGCGTTATAGATGAATCAAAAATCATAATACAAGGGAAAGACTCTGGGTGAAATCCTGGCTGAAATTAAGTTAAAGTTGTGTTCATGGTTGTGAGCGGTGAAAGTACGTATGATCTGGCTTTACGCTGCCTGGTGTTCTCGCTCTCATTGGTTGTTGTGGGTACTCTGTCAGCGGCACTACAACCTAGAATCATAAATATCAAACATGTTTGATATTTACGATTCAGGATTTTGGAGGTTACGACGCGATTTGGAGCAGTAAAACAATTGTGTTGACACCACACACATGCAGACTACTCAGACAAACAGTCGTTTGTGACAAGGCTCCTCTCAGGATACGCCCCCTCAATCGTCGGGGGAGGCAAATCTTGGCCCGAATTGGGCTTCAAATCCTGTAGTGTGTGGCCGGCCTAACTGTGAATGAATGAACAATGATATGGAAGCGTTAATGAGCCCATGCAACGATTCAATGCATCACGAGCAGCTATATTGACCTTCGGCCTCATCACAGAGATTTCTCCAGCTTCTCTGAGTGGTTTTCTGATATTATTAACTGTAGATGGTGGAATATTCAAAGTCTTCATAACTTCATGTTGAGGAGCATTTTTTAGAGATTGGTAAAAAGGTAAATGTTTGATACAACAAGGTACACATGACTTCTGACTTGTCCACTCAGCTGTCAGTAAGTTTTTTAAACTGAAATAAGACATTAAGGAGCCATAGCCTGAGGGACAACCAATCAGTCTCTTCCCAACAAACACTCAGAATTTTATTTATTTATTTTTTTAAATTCTTTTTTAAAATTCTTTATTTTATTTCTATTATTTTTTAGACTTATTGTTTTATCCAATTAATCAGATTTATTTCATTATACATTAATTGTTTGAGGAATTTTTCATATGCAAATTTATATTATATGTAAATATTTAATGCATTTTTATTTTTTTACACTGCTTTGGCAGTAACTGATCTGTTCATGCCAATAAAGCAAGTTGAAATTGAAAAAAAAAGGAGCAGTGGTGGACTTATTTGACATCACTTTGGCTGCAGAGAGACATTAATGTGGCTTAATCTGAGGGTCCTGAAAGAGACAAAAAAAGCATTAATCACAGTAAAAAAAGAAAAAAAAGATTGCACTAATTGTAGACTTTGATTAATCATGATGAACGCATTAACTCATACATCCCAAATAATTTCCTGTCATTCTTTTCTTTAAGTGGTGCCAACATTATGGGGTTTCTTGACACTTTGGGCCTTATGTTGATGGTGTAAAGTGTGTTTTTCAATGCCATGTGGTACTAAATGATCTCCACAAGAGTTCGATCCATTTATAAAGTATTTCTATAAAGGTCTGACTGTCCTGGAGCTCATTAATACACACTCACTTCCTTTTCATCGTGACAGCTAGCCCAGCTAATGTAAGGTGCCATTAGCATGATAAGCTAGCTCAGCAACACCCTCACAAGTATATTGGCTGACACATGTACAACGGATTATTTTCTACTCGTTAAAACAACAATCAGCATATATTCAGACGGATCAGTGTAGGCATCCATGCTGACATGTTTTGGTATATCACTCTGTTGAAGTTGGGATGGGTTCTAAAGCGGTACATTTTAGAGTTAATAGAAATTTGTTAGGAAACAGGACATGGAACATGAAAATAAGATGTTCCCAGGACACTCAAGACATATGCCTACCCTACTTTGGTGTCCCTGAACTCTTTTCTTTGCACATAAAATCAGAAGCTGCTATAACTTAAAGAAGTCATGAAATAAATAAACTAGCATAGAATGATATGTTTGACTGTAGCACTCATTAAAAATGAACTCATAATGTTCAACTTATTTTGGAAAAGATACTCAAAGAGAATCTAGTGGGACAACAGATCTGGTGTCCCAGATTCAGTATCCTGAGACAAACTCAGGGGCCAGTTTTCCTCTCTGCAGCAGGAGATGGCGGCGCATGTTCCCATGTACTGACAGAGCCGTCCGTCTGCACTAAAATAGCACAAATACACCCAAATTAAGGGAATTCCCTTTAAAGCAGTACAGAGCGTGAATGAATGTAGGTTTTTACAGCTGTTGTGATCGCAATCTCTTGACTTCAGCGGTGCAGTAAAACGGGATAAACACACTGACAATAGGGTTCAACATAGACAGATTTTTAAAATGCATTATTAGCTTAATGAGCATGTAATCAGCACCTTGGGAAATCAAATATCTCACTCTTTTTCAAAATAAAAGTGGGCACTAAGGTTTTATCGGAAAGGGAATTAGCCTTAGCCTGAAGCTTGTTTTGTACTTTGGCATATGTCAAAAATCAGAAGTCTTGACCTTTACATAGAAGCCGACAGATAGTTCAACGTACCATATTGCATAGTAGTACGACCTTTCCTTGCTATAATTATAGACAGACCATGATAAATGAGTGAAACATTTGTATTTTAAACACCTAAGAGGGTAAAAATTTTTTAAGAATTAAAAATTTCCATCTTTTTTCCCAAATGTCTCGTGGGCCAGATGACACCTGCTGGCGGGCCGGAAGTGGCCCGTGGGCTGCCATTTGGGGGTCGCAGTCCTATTGTCTCTTGTGTCAGTTTGCTTTGCTGTGTCCATTTATGTCCACTACACCAACACAAACACCAGGGAGACAGTGTTTCAAATCAGTGTCTGGCCACTGGGTTTCTGTGAGGTGAAGTCAGCACCCTGAGGTTGTAGCTTATAGCTAACGTTTCTTTCTCTATATTTTGTTCTCAGTCCACCATCTAAAGCCACATGAGACACCACATGTGACTTAGCCATTTTAAGAGCATCAGCTATCTTGTTTTTTGCCGTCTTATCTCTCTCTCTCTGCTGTGTAAATAGTTTGTTGTACTTTAGTTTTATAATGGTAGACTTAAATGTAATGCAGTTTTTGTTGGACATCCAAAATCCATGATATTTCTCCACTTTGGGTAAATCTGTCAAAATACGATGCATATATAGCTGCTGTAAAAGCAGCAACAGAGATGTTTCCATTTACTACCTCTTCTAACAATTATACATTTTCCATTTGGCACATGATCAATGTCTATTCTGAATTGTAGAAAAGGTCACTAAGTGGATGAATTTGGTTGGACTCTGCTTTGTTAAAAATGTTGTAGAATAATAGTCTCTCAAAGATGAAGACCTGTATCGGTCCCTTCTTGTACTCAGTCAATAAAAACAGACAACAAATCAAACCTTTTGTTGTCTTTTTCACCTCTCTGGCTGCCACAGAACAAGCTGGATTGTAAAAGCCTTCCGACCAGGCTTTGAGGAAGCGAACAGAGCTTTTTCTTTGGCAGATCCTCGATATGATATTGACCCCGGCGATGTTTCCAATTAGACGCTCGTTTGCTGTAAAAAGCAGTGTCTCCCTGGGAAGTCAGAGTGAATTCTTTCGGCCTCCAGGCAACAACTTTTCTGCACACTGTGACTATTGTTGACCACAAACTCCCCCCTTCTCCTTTCATTTCTTCTCGAGTGTCAAACCAAATCACCCCCCGAAATATAGGAGTGGGCCGCTCGTTGAAGTGGCCACACACTTTGTATTCGTGTGAGTGTGGCGAACGGCTTATCTCCCATCACGAAGTCTCAGCAGCGGTGAAAGGGTTACATTCCTCAACACAAAGACAGATTGTTAGAGATGTCTGAAACCATGACACAGTCTGAAACAAGCAGCAGGTCTCTGTGGATTATATGGATCTATTCTGAGACGGAACAAAAGAATAATTCAAAAACCATAAATATTATGTGTGTGTGCAGGAGAACTCAATGCTCACATTCAAGGAGCTTTCAAAGGCTCAATATGCAACATTTCTAAAATGAATAACGTGAAACTAAAACATTTCTTTTGTAGTGGGACTTACTAACAAATAATAGTTAAAGGGATATTTCACTATTTTCAAAGTTAGGCTGTATGAGGTATTGGTGATAGTAGGCATTCATAGAGCATTCAAACAGGACACACTTGGAGAGGATAGGCTATACAGTTATTACAGCTACTCAACTTTCAGATATAGTCAGCTGCTGTTCCTGTGGCTTGGAGGAAAATAGTCAAAGAAAATGGGAAACAGTGTTGCCAACTCCTCAGTAAGGAAAGTAGCTATTGGCTGTCCTAAAAGTCTCCAGAACTCGCTAAATGATGTCATCGTCTAATTTGCATAATAGTCCTTATGCATTTAATTGTAATGGATGCTGTAGAAAAGAGGAAAAGAGTCATGAGAGAGGCAAAGTGAGTAAAAAGACCCTTAAGATGTGTAGAAATTAACTTGCTTCTGTCGATTCTTGTTTTATAACGTCACAATTCCAACTCCTCCTTTATCTAGGCTTGAGACTGGCAAAAATGACTCGAGAGATACTCTGGCAGTCACTTTAATTTTTATTTTTAGTTTATTATTCTATTTATTATTCTGTTTTTCTAAGAAGTTTAGTTTTCTTACATTTAGTTTAGTTTTAAACCTTGAGGTCCACTTAAAAACCTACAACAAATCCCAGTGAAACATTAACATTTTTAACCATAACATTTAGACCTATAATCTGTTTTTTTTTTTTTTTTCTTTGCATACAGTCTTTGTATTAACAATCTAAATGGACCAAAAGGAGACATTAGAAAAAACTGCCAAGGCGCCTTCACAGTGCGGTTAATCTGCAGTCTGGACATGGAGGGGTGAACATCTCCTGCTCTGACTGCAGATGAGGGGGACTGCTGGGCGACTGGGCTGCCTGTGAGTGCTTTGGGATGGGGAGGGGCCCAGAGCAGCACCTACTGCTCACTGAGAGGAGCAACAACGATGTGTGCTGTCGCATCAGAGTCTTCTAAAGTCTCCAGTAACACCAGACAAAGTCGCTAGATTGGTCATCAGCCACTTTTTAAAAAAAAAGTCGCTAGAGGGGTCTGAAAAAGTTAAGTTGGCAACACTGATGGGAAAAAAGTTCTGGTTAGTAGACCTCTCATTAAATCTTTTTTGTGGTTGCAAAGAAATAAGATAAGTCCTTTTATGTATATTTTTTTTCTTGCAAGCATTTGATTTAAATGATATACCAGTCAAGTTTCTACATTACTGGGAAAGGATTGTAGATACCCCTTTGTCATGGAGAGAGGGACAGGTATATAAATTAACCTAAAATTCTGTAATTGATACCAAACCTCTGTACTTCAAATGAAAATAATACACAAATTCTAGCCCACAAGAAATATGCTTTTCATATGGGGTCTGGAAAAGGATCATATGGCGGCATCATACTGTCAAAATTCTAGAGCATATATGAGATTTACTTTTTGGCAGTAAGTGGGTGGACATATTTATATATATTAATATACATATTTATGGTCCTTGTAGTACTTGTATGTGTTTGGGTCTTGTATGTATCATTAAACTGGTCTCAATTAAAAAAAAAAAAAATTAAAAAAATTAAAAGAAAAACAGTTTATACAGCACCACATATGGGTATAGCTGCTCCACATAATTTAGCAAGTTTAAGCTAAAAGAAAAAAGAAATGGGCCAAAAACATTGCTGGCCCGATTGTACACTTTTTGAACATTTTCTGTGGATGTTGGGGGGAAACTTTTATGAACCAGAGTAGACAGAGATAGAGTAAAGAGTGCAACTTCAGATGGCGACTCAGCGGGAAGAAAGAGAAGACAATCTTTACCTTAGACTGGTTAAGTACCTGGTGGTGCTGGTGTGTAATCTATGGGCCCGTGCCCACTAACACTGAGACTCGCTGATGTCATGAGTGGGACTTCCCAACACTCCTTTAGGGCGTTTCTGTTCGAGAATAAGCTCATGGATCCCAGCAGCCTGCATCACTCCCCAACCAGAGTTCCCTGCCTTACGGAATGCTGGTGTTTTATGGACTTTCTTTAACTTTCTGGGGATAAATTGGAGAAACTGACCCCAACCAGAGCTAAATGGAATAGAAATGGGGCGTGGCTTTTAAAAATGTACAAATGTAAATGAAGGCTATACTGCTATGCAGTAGAGAAGGAGGAGAAAGTTTGATGGTGAGTTTAACTGGGTGATAGGAATGCTGGCAGAAAGGGAAAAGTTTGGTCAATGTGTTACTCTGCTGATAAAATTCTTGTTTTTTAAGTTAACTTTGGATAAGTGTATGGTTCCCAAACTTTTTTTTGTCAGGCCCCCCTTTGGCAGATGCAAATGCAACACTACCTCCAGGTTATTTAACAAGCTAACAAGTTCTGTTCAGTGAGAAATATGAATAAAAACACCTTGTTGTTCCCCCTCTGTTGTCCAGGTCACTTTATAATGAGCTCTCCACAGTAACTGCATGGTGATAGACTCACTCTGTTATCCGTCATTATCAGAATGTAGTTTTTTACTCAGCAGATCCATATAACAATAAAATCCTTTGAGTATAGGAGCTCTCATTCTTCATGGACTATGGCTGTCTGCTCATAACTACTTCTGATTTCTCCTGAGACCTTCTTTGACCTCGTGACTTCTTCATGGAGGTTAGTAAAGCAGTTAGGAAGAAATGTAGGAGGTCATTTTGAGACTCTGAACCACAGCCTTTGACTCCAACACCGCAGGCAATGTAGACAGGATGCCAAAGATCAAACCTGTGAGAAAATCCACCTCCATACTTGAAAAATCCTCCACCTCAGTTTCTGTAGAGTGATCGTATGCTTGCATTGTTGCCATAGAAATGGATTATGGTTTCATTCTGAAATACAGTGATGGACCAGCAGGCACAGAAGAAGAGTCCTGATAGACTTGTTATGCAGGTACAAGACACCTATGAAACATTAAGGAAAGAAGACACTCTGCAGAGTTACTCCATGCAAGCAAAAGACCTGGGGGCACCTTCACTAGAGAATAGTGCTGCTTCTTGCATGTTTTTAAGCTGTGCAAATGAGTCATACACAGAGCTCATGCAAAGGGGAAATGCTAATTGCACACAATTTTTTTAGTGGAATCATTTCAAAAGTGGAGATGTTTGGTAGTGCAAATTTCACACTAAAGTTGGTGCAGTAGAAAAGATCTACCACCTTGTCTTCACCAGGCAACACATACGCACACATGTAGAAAAAGGGGGCTTGAGCTCCAGCCACTTCGCCCTGGGCAGTACCAAGCTTAAAGAACTATAATCAATATTTTATTTGCAAATATTAGAAAAGGAAATGATCAAGGCCTGCATGGTGTTCCCTCCTCTATCCTCTTTACTGCTGGAGCAACCAGCGCATGCTCCCATAGAGGAGCATCCCTACATGCATGCATCGATTACACAGAAAGCAGGATATCGAAAGAGTTCATGACCTGGCAGAAAGCAAAATAACTCAATCCGTTCTTTCAAAACAGTGAGGGGGAGAAGTCAGACCTTGAAGTAACTTCTCCAAAAAATGTAAACTTTTAACACCTTGTCCTAACTCCCTTCTCTTCTCTCTTCATCATTGTTTACAAGGTTGCAGTAAACCCAAACCACACCCATAGCTACCGTTCTCAGGCCCATCCACAGAATTGGCTGGGCCCCTGAAAACCTGATGAATGGGCCCTCCCTAGTGCTGATTTATTAATGATATCACTGCATGTGTTTAGGATAGAATCAGTGCTCCTGTCCTGACTAATGGTTACTCCATTTTTTAGCTTAAAAGGGTGTCAAGCTATTATTGGGGTCTGATGTCTGAATTATTTGTTTATGCCACTCCCTTCCAGTTTCAGCCCATTTTTTGTGACATTTGTTTCCTAATTTAACCCACTTTTAACCTTTTTTTTCAGTCAAGAACACTCTGGAAACATGTTTTATCATTTTATTGCAACATGTATGTATAGTTTTACTAGGTGTAGAAGACTCTGTGTAGATGCTCCCTGCATTGGTCAAGCAGTGTATGACTAGAAACACCCATATAGATAGACACATTAATTACAACATGCACTGAACACTAAAGAATTAGTAGCATGAATCCATGTAAGAGGTTGGAACAAGCTTTATGCTATAAAGGAAGCGGAGGCTGGGGTGGAGGATCCCATTTTGGCCCTTTTAACCCATATTGGTAGCTTTTATCTGATTTTTTCCTCTGTTTACCTTTTTTTAAGCCATTTTTGCCACTCTATAACCACTTTTAACAATTTATTTTTGCTCATTTTGCCACTTTCAAACTTGCCTTTACTAAGCAATTATTTAACTATTTGATCCTGAAAGTTGTTTCAATCAATCTACTTTATTCTCTTGCACCCTGACATTTGTGCACATCATGTCTATGAAGTCTGACATTAATTTCAAATGGTTTAGTCAGTGTGCCTATTCATATTGTTAAAGACCCTGTCAGTGAAATCCAAAATTTGTGTCTTAACCCACAAGACATGTCGGATTGTGGTTGCTATAAACACATGAAAACACTGAGATCTACATCTGACTGATGTCTGGATTTAGACTGTTAGACTGTTGGTTTCATGTGGGCGGGGCCAATATGTGGGCTCATGATGTCACGAACCCACAGTGGGAAATGACCCCGCCCCTCCAAGGCGGCTTTCACACTAGGGGCCTGGTCCCAGATCTGAGTGCACTTGAGCCCAAAGTCCGGTTTGTTTGGATAGTGTGAATGCAAACGAACCGCGTCCGGGCACCGGGCCCACTTGGGGAGGTGGTCTCGGGCGCGATTCAAGTGGACTCTGGCTCGGTTCTGATGAGATGTGAATGCAGCTGTGCTCGGATATGGGACAGAGCGATGTATCAGCTTTATGACATCAGTGTGAAAACTGCGAGGTTCGAAAGAACTGGGCCTAATGTGAAAGCACCCTAACACTACAATCTAAAATCACAGAGCAGTTCATCTCAGTCCAGTCTGCTGTTAGCTGCTGTCAATGCCTTTATTGAAAGTGAACAGTCAGTTAAATGCTGTTTTTGTTCATTGTGAGGTAAATTTGGTAAATCTATCAGCCACAGTGGTCTATGGATCATTTAAAGCATCACTAGAGAGATTTGAGCTAGAAAAATGACTTTGTCTCTTCTCTGGTACAGAGCCAGGCAGCTGCACTCTACTTATAAGTTCAGCATTCAGGTTGTAGCATTATTTAAGTTTAGAGAATTGTATTTCTCTTGAGTGGGTGTGGCTTCAGCTCATTCTACCGACACGCCCACACCACCCTGGGGCAGATTTTACTGCCTCATTTTTCATGATTTTGAAGCTTTATTTCATAAACTTAGAGATGTTTTACTTGATTTTAGTTTGACTTAGGGGTTCATAACACAGTGACCTGTCATACAACAAACCAACAGATTTATTTTCACTTTACAGGGTCTTTAAAGGAAGTTTTTCCTTAACCTGTAACTCTGCTAAATGCCGCTTAGCTCTGAGCACATGGTGGATTAGTGTTTGGTCCTCTGTTGGCCCTCTAATCCTCTATAACTTGACTAACACCACTGCATCTATCCATCTAAATAAGTCCTTAAGCATCATCAAAATCTGTCTGTGTGCGATTTCTTTGTCAGATTTTAAGAGCTCCAAATTACAGAGAGTTAAAGGCATTTTCTCCTCTGGTTCTGATGAGCCCAGGGTTTCATCACTGTGAGCGTTCACATGAATAATGCACTCTTCCTTGTTGACATCTCATTAATTGATAGCATCCTCCCGGCTGCCACCTTCAACCTTGTTGGCGCGGATAAATGGGAGGATGAAGAGCCTTGTGATGAAGATGAAGCCCAAACAGACACAAACATACGACCACATCTACATAAAGGTGTGCTGGGTGCTGCTGATGAATGGGTCTTAACGCTGCGCTCCTTTCTGTTTATGACACAGACAAACTAAATTAATTCTTCCTCTTTTGCAGCTTCTTTGGCGGGTCAGTTTGCAGAATGATTTACTGCTCTGGTGTTAAATTAAACCTTTTTCTCCGGGTGTTTTATTTTATTTTTTTAACCACTTAGATCAACCGGGTGGAAACAGTTATTTCAAATAATAAATGGATGTGTCGTCAGGGCTGGATTTGGTTCACGAGGGTGACGGCAGAACACAGAGATCATTCACCCTGAGGTTCATACAAACACAGAAAAGGCAGATTACTCTCCATGCCAAAAATGCAAAAAGAGTGGGAGATGATTGCCTCCAGTTCTCTGTGTTGTCAGTCAATGCCAGCAGTTTTTAAAAGGAAAGAATTCTGGCAACAGAAAATCAGTTTGGCTTTCGGAAAACATCATTCAGTTTGGACAAGAAGGGAAAAGTTTTTAAGTTGAAGTTTACATCTTCATATTTGTTTGGGAAAACTTTGCTGTTAGTAAAAAAAAAAAAACATGATGAGCCACAAGTGATATTTTGCATGTAGAACCCAGTTTGGAAAAAAAAAAAATGGAGTACTGCTGTATTTTGTTGTCTAAATTTAGTGACTGTAAAGCTCCCGTATAAATCACCAGAAAATCCAGAGTATAAAACAGAACTTTAAATACCTTTTAATGAAGTTTTGGTTCACAGAGATCATGGTTTGGTTCCCTCAGTTTTGGGGTCATGGTTCGGTACAGGTTGGGTTCAATAGGAGAAAGCTGGTCCTGGTACGTATTTTGCGGTTTCTCTCATGGATTATTTTGAACTGACTCTCCGTAGAAAACTTTTTTTCTTTATTTGAACCTTTCATTACAACTCTGTGCCATGACAACGTTGGCATATTTGTCATAGTGCCACGACCAGGAGATACATAAAAAACGCAGGACAAGTGCCTGTCATCATCACTGCGTCATCTTTTTCCTTTCCTCATGGATTTCAGTGTGCAGTGTACCATCTTACATATTATATCTGATACTACTTAAAGACCCTGTAAAGTGAACAAAGATCTGTATGTAGGTTTGTTGTATGAAAGGTCACTGTGTTATGTACCCCTAAATCAAATTTCAGTCAAATAAAACATCTCTGAGATTGCCTAAACTCTGGTTCAGTTGTGACATGAATCCTATTACGATCATTAATTACCTTTAGCTTGAATGCTAACCGTCATATTGATTACTCTTTGAGAGGGTCTGTCAGCCAATGGCAGGCTGTTCTGTAATCACATCACTGCCTGAATAGAGCATAATGGAGAGAGAGATAGAGGTAGCCTGTGATGCAGCCCCCTGTTTTATTGTTACTTTAATATTTAGCAGTAAAACTCAATAATCAGCAGGAAAACCACTTTAGGGTCACAGAGAGGCTGTACATTATGTTTCTATTTGTTGAGTCATGTTCTGAGTCAAATATAGGTCGAAAATAATTTGCTAGTCTGCACAGTCAGTCCAGAAAGTTCACACTGGTATCGGATCAGTACGCGGTATCAGCTGATACACAATGAGAAGGAAAAATGGCATCTATAGTTATAATAACAGCAAAAACAACTGCATTGTGCCACACAAACAACCATCCGTGCAAAACACAGCACGCCGTGTGACACAGCGCGATCGCCTTTTGGTTGTTGTTTCCTGTCTTCATGGGTGGTGCCCTGGTAGCTCTTAGAGGTCCACGATCACGCCGGGGTGATTTCATCGTGCGCTACTTTTGCCACATGACATCATGAAAATAAAGCCACATTTTGCATAGCAATAACTTCATTTGGAAAACATGATCTTTAAGCTTTCTTTCAGTTTTTGTTTGATGTCAATAGGCCAAGTAAAACAGGAAATATGATCATTTTCATTTGATATAAAAATTAATGTTACACATGGGGGACAGTGGACCATGCTGTACAGGACTGACACTGTTTTTTTTATATATATAATTGCAGCATTTTGTAATTTGTTTTTAAAAAATGACAATATATCGTTTAAAATAACAGTTTTGAAAAATCCATTTCGTGGGTTGTTGTGTTTTTTGGAGGCCTTATATCTAATACAATAAATTTAACTTTAAAAAATATAGTTTTATTTCATTAAGTTGAGGTAGTGCTGAAAAAGATGATATCAAAGGGCCGTGTTCGACCTGGGCCACCGCATACACGGGGCGTGCCTTAAACCACTAGGCCACCCGCGCCCAGAGAGCGATATAAACTCGTCTTAAAAGGGTAAAATATTTCCCCTTTAAATATCAAACCAAGCTTTAACTGGAATCATGTGGACCCCCCTGCTTTATATCTCTACCTTGTTGTGGTTTTTGTTGTCCATCCATCCCACCTGAACCTAATCTCCCTCCAGACAAGCCTTCCTGATGGTTTTTGGACTCAAACGATATTGTGACTCTTGTTTTGTTTATGTGTTTGGTCTCCATCTCCTTTTGGCACATTAAGTCCACTTTTAGGTCACATCATCCTGGTTTTTAGACTAATTTATCCACCGCTAGCTGGGGGGGCCAAGGAAGCAGCTGCCACTGTGTCAGAATGTGATTCCAGAAGATTCCACTCAAGTAGCTGTTTCCTTGTGCCATCTGCTCAGTCTGCTGCAGTTTCTGTGTCTGACTCTAAATGTCCATCTGGCTCTCTCTCTCTCTCAGTTTATTCCAGGAAGGTAACTCACAACAACTCATCTCTTTGTGTTTGCTTTCTTGAGTCGTGGCTGTAATCCTTTCACTGAAAGCTGTAGAACATGAATCTAAATCATGTGTTTCATAATAATAGAGCAGGATAAACATTTAATGCTGGCCTTTTACACCAAACAGCCTTTCAAAAGCCATCATCACCATCCAATGGGAGCCAGTGTTGTGCGTCAGCATGTTGGAACAGTTGATTTTTCAAAACATGAACATGAGCGTAGCTCAGTCTGAAGATGCTGAATGTCTGCTTAAAACCTGAGAGGTGCAGAAAGTCGTTATCGTACCGGTCAACTCATTCCAGGTTGATATGTCACTGCGGTGGCCTCTACAGTCTCCTGATCTCAGTCCAATAGAAAAAAATGGGTTAATAATGGCAAAAAATGGGAATATTAAGCGGTTACAGGGGATTCAAAAGTGGCTGATATGGCATTTAAGTGGCAAAAATAGGTGGTAATTTGGGGAAATGGGATGAAAATTGATATAAACTGGCAAAAAATTGTAAGCTGAGGCAGAAATAGTCAGAAACTGGCAAAAATAGGCAAAAAATGCAGCTAAAAAGGTGGTAAAATCAGTAAGTGGCAAGATTTGATTTAGAAGCGGCAGGAAAAAAAGGTGTGGAAAGGATTTAAAATTGACAAAAAATGGGTTTTAAGTTGCAAAAACTGTGTTAAAACTGACAAAATTGGTGGGAAAAAGTGATAAAAATGGGTTAAAATTTTGAAAATTTGGTGTCAAGTGGCAAACGTGTGATTCAAAAAATGTTCTTAGTTTTTTAAGGCATCTGGAGACCCCCTCTCAGTGTCTTGCAACCCCCCATGGGCCCCAACCCCAGCATTTGCATTTTACCAGGGGCAGTGGAAAATACTCTGTTGAAAAAATAAAGTCAACACCTTAAGGTGGGTCTGGCAGGTACAGCCTAGGGTACCATCCTGGAGGGCAGTGGGGTTGCCATGAGCCCCTGATATGTGCTGTGGATGTCCTAAGCGCCTGAAAACCTGCTGGCGGGTTATGGTTGTATCACCAGGGAAGTACAGGCCCGGACCAAAGAGACACCATGGAGCATGATCCTGGCTGCTGAGCAGCATACATTCATGTTGACATGTATCATGCATGACTCTGGCTACCCTCTCTCTCTCCAGCCTCAGTTAGTGGCACAAAAGGCCCCATGATGCGCCCTACATGCCTAAAACTTGTGCACACACACTCACATAGCTGTTTGCACAAATAATGATGTCCATATCCACCAGGTGCATGATGGGAAGTAATCTCAAAAATCTTCTAATTCTTGTCTTGCAATTAGTGATCAAGATCTTAAGTCCTTGAAAAATCCAAGTTTGTGACTAAAAACTCAACAAGTTGCAGACAAATTTTACTTTAGCTCTGGGAGGGTGCAGTATTTTTTAAAGTCCTCTAGTGCAGGGTTCTCAACATTGGGAATGGGACCCCATTGGGGGTCACAAGACACTGAGAGGGGGTCTCCAGATGCCTTAAAAAAAACTATGAACATTTTTGAATCACGCTGTTGCCACTTGACACCAAATATGCCAAATTTTAACACAGTTTTGAAACTTAAAACCCATTTTTTGTCAAGTTTAAACCCTTTCCACCCCTTTTTTCCTGCCACTTGTAAACCAAATCTTGCCACATTCCACCTATTGTTGACTCTGTTGACACATTATTGCCACTACTAACCAATTTTACCACATCTTAAGCCACATTTCACAATTTGATGTGCCCATTTTTGCCAGTTTCTGACTATATCTGCCTCAGCTAACCCTTTGTTGCCAGTTTATATCAATTTTCATCCCATTTCACCAAATTACCACCTATTTTTGCCACTTAAATGCCATATCAGCCACTTTTGAATCCCCTTTAACCACTCCATATTCCCATTTTTGCCTCTTTAACACATTTTTGCCATTTTTTGGTTATTTTTTGCCACAATTTTTGGCATTTCTAACCTATTTATGCTACTTTTAAAATCCAATTTCACCACAATATTTTGCAATTAGTAACCCATTTTAGATGTTTTTTTTAATTTTTTTTTTATTTTTTTACATATTTTAATTCTGTTTTTAACAAAAGGATCTACATTTTTAAGAGGGCTACTTACAAGAAAAATGAATTAAAATTTATTTCTTTGATAAGAGTTGTTATTATTCAGGTTAAATATAAAATACTGAAGCTTAACTTTACAATGGACCATGATTTTGCTGGCCCCCAGTTTGGCTGGGCCCCAGAAAGCTCTCCCATTTTCCCCCCTTGTCTGCACATGACTATTCTTGGATGCATGGCTGTGTTCAACCGTCTTCAGGTACAGTGGGGGTCACCGGTCACTGGCATCTTTATTTTGGGGGTCGCCGGCTGAAAAGGTTGAGAACCACTGCCCTAATGTAAGACCAGCCTAAATCCACATCATCACAGAAAAACCTGCAACAAAGCTGCAGAACTTTAGAGCAGAAAAATAACTGAATAGACTTCATCCATGAGAAAAATAAGAAAAAAACTCTTGAGTTCCAGGGTATGATATTTGGGGGAATTTGTTATAAATCTTTCCAAAATAAAGAATTTCATTACCAGGGAAAAGGTTTAGAAATGATGAAAGCAGAAAGGAGGAAAATGTTGCTATATTGAAAAATGAAGGTATGAATTATTCAGTGACTTTGGTGAATTTAATGAAAAAAGTTCTGGTTTGTTGACAATAAAGCCATATTTTATTGGTTTTGTCTTCTGAAATTCATCATTCACAAAGTAGAACGATCACTGATTATTTCAGGAAACAGTCAAAAAGTAACAAAAGGTTAAACCTCAGCTTTTTATCATTCAGTACCTCGTGGTAAGACTGGCCAGAATCATCTTTGTGGGCAGTGCAGGAGTCTTTCTCATTTTCCACCTGGCACAGTTTTCATTGTTACACCTAGATTATATTGGACAAAGCCTGTGTGAGGCCAGCCATTTGGTTAAAGAGTGGGGATTGAAGCCAACCATGGTATCCCTGTACTGAAAACACCAGATAGACAGGTTCATATATCCACTGCATTGATTCATTTCAAATTCATCTGGGAAAGCTCCATACAAGGGTTTGGGAAAAGGTGACTGGATGAATGCTCTGTCACATTGATTACTGACCAACCAGAGTGACCAAATGCAGATAACACTCATGCCGAGGTCTGCCAAGAAAAAAATTAAGAGCCGTTCTTTGCCCCTCCATCAATAATGCTGTTCAGATCTGATTAAAACTGTTGCTAAAGCTACATCAGAGCTAATGGCTTCACCAGTGGCAGTCTGCCCGTAAAATAGCAAAGAGCAAAAGTCATGAAAGGCCTTCTGTGAGGTTCTTTGCTTTTTACGTCCGCTAAGCATGGCCGTAGCCAGGTATGAGGTCACTGAGGTCCGGACCTCGGTAAAAATTTCAGAGAGAAAAAAATACAAGAAGCCCAAAACAGCATGTTAAACACATATTAACACACCGCACAGCTTTAATTTTGAAACTACACACAGGAAGTTATCTGAATACGTCTAGAAGCATCTAAACTGCCTTATTTTACAAGAAGAAGAAGAAGTTATCTGACGTCAGGCCCGCCCCTGCCTAGATGCAAACTACGCATAGCGTGTAGGGCCTGAACATCGTGGGGGGCCTCACTTTGAGCATCTGCTTTCTTCTCTCTCTCTCTCCCTGCCCATCAGTCCAGTGTTTGTATGATAAACATGATCGAGGTAATGTATATACAATGTTGACCAAACAAAAACTGCACCTGGTCGTTATGTTAGTAGATCAACCCTCACAATATCTATTTTTGGAAATCAGTGCCATCCGTGATCAATGAGGTGCGCACCATGTGCGCTCGCTCTCCCTTTCTCTCTCTCTCTCTCTCTCTCTCTCTCTCTCTCTCTTTATCATGACGCTTGCAGCACAGAAACTCTAATCAGGTGTGGCCTGTATATCCACACGCTATTCTGCAACCACTCTTGTCAAAAGTAAGCTCCTACTGTCCTTTTGATCGGGTGGGTTTGTTTGTGTGTTTGTTAGTTTGTTTGTTAGCAACATAACTCAAAAAGTTGAGGACAGATTTTCATGAAATTTTCAGGAAATGTCAGAAATGGCATAAGGAAGAACTGATTAGATTTTGGGAGTGATCTGGATCCCCGTCTGGATCAAGGAATTTTTTTAAAGAATTCTGTACTATTGGCAGATAGGGCTAATGGCAGAGGTCTGCACTCTCGATTGCTTTTCTAGTTTTTAATGTGGCCCAGTTTTGATATATCTGCCGCTATACTATAGCTTCATCTGAGCTTTTCACTTCAACAGTGGCAGCCATTATTACCTGCCTGTAGCTAATGGCTCCCACTAAAAACAGTCATCCCCAGTCACCAGGCCATGGACCGGTACCGGTCAAGATGTTTGGTCGCTCGAAAAATTAAGCCCACAAGCCAGTTAAAAACAAGAACAACATGAGAAGAAACATCGGAGAGCCTCTGTGGAGATGTGAAAAGGTTCAGAGGTGACAGAGATAGAGCCTGCCAAGAAAAAGAAAGCTGCGTTTGAAATACCTGGAGTCCAACTTAGAACATGGGTTTAACGTGACAGCTGATTCTCACAGCTTATGTGAGAATCAGCTATGCCATTTGTATCATTCTATTTAGGCCTAATTATATATTTATACCCCCACATTAAAGACCGTGTAGCATTTAACCTGGAATTCTTATCCCAAAAAGCTTGTAAAACATTAACCTGTTGGTGCACAGTCTAGCTCTGAACATCCTTTTTGTCAGAATCTGTATGCTAATATCACTCTAATTTTAAAAATGGTATGGGACTATTATGACAAAAGAAAAACACTATAAAGAAATAAAAACTCAAAGATTTTACTGTGTGTCCATTAATTTGTTCTCACATCTCTTGGGAGCAAATAGTGAAAAATAATCATTCTGAGACAAGAAATCTTCAAAATATTCACATATTCACGATAAAAGTCCTTGCGGTTTTTTTTAATATCAGCCGATTATGATCCATTGTTCGAAGCAGTTCCTGTCTGCAGAGACACAGAGGGCCACATCATAGTCTCTCTGTTTCTCTCCATTATGAGCTATTACAGCCTCTCATCCAGCTTCTAAGTGTACACACGTGCACTGTTTGGCAAAGACTGATGTGATGATGGGACAGCCTGCCATTGGTTGTCACAGCCCATGTTTTCTGTGAACTCAAGATGGTGGCTAATGCTAAGCTAGCAGAGAAAATGATCAAAAATTGATTAAAATGGGATAAACAGACTTTTAATATCAGAGTTATTGGTGTGGATTTAATCTTGATATTCTCAGTATAGTCACCGAAGTCCAAGGCTCACTGGAAAAGCTAGTGTAAGGGCTATGAAGTCATGAGAGCATCATTAGAACAATAAAACAGAACATATCTAGAGGAAAAAGAAAGTAAATGGCTATGATTTATGCTTCAAAGTAATTTAACTTTTCCAACCTCAGTCTCTTTGTGTCAAACGTTGGCCTCAGTGGGTTTTTAAGTTATCATACACTGTTTTACCTTACAAGCAACTTTTCTTCCCCTCTGTCAGCTAGCCGCTAGCTAAGCTATTTGCAAGATGATTGCAGCCTTTTCAACACTGTGATGGCAAAACGACGGAGCAGCTCATGTCTCCCGCTCCACTAACAAGGCAAACTAACTATTAAACAATTAACAATAGCTTGTTAGCCACATTTCATTTTCTCCACTGACTGCTGTCTTATTTTCTTCTTTCCTCTTCCTCTTTTCTGCTCTTTTGTTTTTGGCTCCTGGAAAAAGTATCTCCTCTTTATGTCACATGACTTTGATCAACACACTTGACTAAAGTTAGTTGCTGTAGCAGTGCGACAGAGATGACATGGGGCCCCTTTAGGGAGGTATTCAACAAAGATGTCATTGCTCTTCGACCATCGGTTGTTTGATGTCAGTGGGGTAGGTCACTGCAGTTGCCACAAGATATTACTAATGAGAAAGGTTTGTCAGCCCTTACTCCCGAGTGGCCTGGAGCCCCTAGCAGTTGCCTGCCTCGCCTGTTGACAAGCTGCACCTCTGGACATGGAGTCTGGACAAATCCATCTGCTTTGCAAGGTTATGAAAACACTGCCTCAGACTGACTTTAGATCAACCTAGCAACATACAAAGAGGTGGAGCTGAGGCCTATTTTAAGCCAAATTTATATTGAAACTGGAGGAGAGGATGCATCGTTTCCATAGCATCAACTCTTAGAGTCACTCAGTACTTAAGATTTGTTTTTGAAGTGATTGCCCATTACCATCAGGACTGACTTAATATGACTTTAACAGTGTTTTCTTTTTTTAACAAGTTCGGAAAATGTTTGAAAGGATAGTGAGGCCAACAGCAGGGTAAGATACCCCCCTGAAAAGTCTAGACAAAGGTGTGGTAATGGAAGGAGTAGGATGAGATGAGGAGTGGACTTCTGTGGAGCCTGACCCAGATACTGACGAAATGACTAGGGAGTGGCAATGAAGAGATGCAGGATGACACAAAGGAGCTGGACCTGAACGCCAATGAGATGTAATGGAGGTGGCTGGGGTGGAGGAGGGTTGGAGTGGTGACACAACAAACTGAATTAGGGTCTAACCTGAGAGCCTAACAGGGTCAACATTCAACCATAAACTGTCATTTGAAAACTAACTGAGCACTGATGATTAATGGTTTTCAGATTTTATAAAGTCAAGATTACAAGTTTAACAGCTCAAAATCCGAGAAAAGTCAAACTTATTAGATCAAAAGGTCAAAACACAAAATCAAAGTCAAAATAGGGATTTTAAAGGGCAAGTATACGAGATATGATGTCAAAGTTGGGACTTTTAAGAATGGAAATGTTAGGGTTAAATCATAAGTAAAAGTTTTTAACTGTGAGTTTAAAAGGTCAAAATGTGGGATTTAAAGTCAATGTTAGGAGTAGAAAAGGTCAAAAGGTGAGATCAAACTGGAAACAGTGAGTTGAAAAAGTCCAGATATGACTTTAAATTCACAACTGTGAATTTAAAAGGTTGAATGTTGATGTAAAAAGTCAAAATTTTATATTTAAAAGGTCAAAACATGAAGCACAAAGTCAAACAACAAAATTTAATTGTGAGATGCAAAATTGATAATATGAAATGAAAAATTCATTTCCTTTTCACATTCCTGACTTTTTATCTTGAATAGAATAGATGAATGAAAATGAAACCATCTTCCTGCTTGAACGTGTACTGATTCATATTTTTTCCTGCATCTCTATCATATTCATAATGCATAACATCAGGCTGATGATTTCTGATCATCACATTATTACATATAAACACAACTCAGTCTTCCCAAAACTTAGATTTCTGCTGAGAATAAAACACTTTTAACAGAGAAATGTAGCACATACAGCCGTTAATGTCTCACGTATTGTCGAGTTGTACTTGATGTGCATCGATACATCAACTGGTTGATCAATTATTCAGTCAGAAAGAAAGTCAAAACACTGTCACCTTTAAGCTACACTTTTATTTTGAAATTCCCCCGCACGTCTGTTGACAGTTTCCACCCACCAGCATCGTCCTCAACAAGCTACTGGGATATAAGTGTACCTTTCCTCACTACAGTAGTGTGAGTGGTGTCTGATTCAGGCTCTGCAGCTAAACAGAGAAGGGAAAAATCAGCTGTTTCATGCTTCCTTTATTACAGTGAAAAGCAGGACAGCAGCTCTCTTTCTAAAATTCCCTTCTTTCTCTCTTGTTATGAGGCCGCTCATAAAAAAACAAATTCAATCCCTCCATTTGTCACAATCACAATTACAGTAAAAACAAAAATAATGTAAATTCTTAACTGCATCACCAGCTGTCACAGCTTTAATCTCATTAAAGTCTCATGTCACACAAACTACACGTGAGCTATATTTAACATCAATATGAACAGTATGAAGGATTTAAATAGAGCAGAAATTACTATTTAAGTCCACGTGTGTATATATTTTAAAAGAAATTTTAAAACTTGAGAAAAAAATAGGCCAAAAGATTGATTATGATGACATAAGGGTGCAGAAAAGATACACCAGGCTTTAGATTGATCAGAACACAAGAAAATAAATAATATGATATATATGACATCTTTAAGTATATTCTACTTTGCATATATATTTATTGGTGGTTAAAGCCTCCCAAAACAAGACTTACATTTCTGATGTCACATTTATCCTCTTGCAACATCCTGAAACCAGCTGTTTGCAATTTGCCAAAATAAATCACAGGCAACATCATCAGACTGACTGTTGAGAGCTGGGTTAGGGTTAGCAGCTCAGTTCAGACAGCTGGATGTAAGCCTTCCTACAAACAGCTCCATCATGCCAGCTCACAGTCATAACTGGAATTATGCATAAATCAATATCCTTATTTAAACCAAAACAGACGAGTAATAATACAGTTCTACTTCTGTGTAGCGTCTGCCCATTCCATTCAAAATTATCTGTTAAACCAGATTTTAAACATGTTTAGTTGTACTGTAAAAACAGACATTTAAACATCGGGAATGTAAATGACTTATGGTGCTACCAAGACCACATTAAAGCAATGTTGGGCCCTGGGGCTTACACTTACTGACAACGCAGCTCTCAAATAATGTCACTTCCCTAGGGCATCAGTGTTAAATAACTGAGTGTTTTATCCCAGTTCTGGCGCTGGATTGGTCCTTTTGTAACTCACGTGGTCCAGTGCATCCTCATTCATTTCCCCCATTATCCCAGTTTGTACTGGTGTGGGCTGGTGGCATAACAACAGGCGAGTATGGCTGGGTTGGGGCAGGGAGACTTCAATGCTGCTTGGATTAACATTGGCTGCACATGTTGTTAGCACATGTTAGCTAAGAAGCTCTGTTATCTACATAGCTATGAACACCATATTTCCAAAAGTATTTGCTCACCTGCCTTGACCGGCACATACACTTAAGTGACATCCCATTCTTAATCCATAGGGATTAATACAATGTTGGTCCACACTTTGCAGCTATAACATCTTCAGCTCTTCTGGGAAGGCTTTCCACAAGGTTTAGGAGTGTGTTTATGGGGATTTTTGACCATTCTTGCAGAAGCACATTTGTGAGGTCACACACTGATGTTGGATGAGAAAGCCTGGCTCAGTCTCTGCTCTAATTCATCCTAAAGGTGTCCTATGGGGTTTAGGTCAGGACTCTGTGCAGGCCAGTCAAGTTCATCCACACCAAACTCTCTCATCCATGTCTTTATGGACCTTGCTTTGTGCACTGGTGCACAGTCATGTTGGAACAGGAAGGGGCCATCCCCAAACTGTTCCCACAAAGTTGGGAGCATGGAATTGTCCAAAATGTCTTGGTATGCTGAAGCATTCAGAGTTCTTTTCACTGGAACTAAGGGGCCAAGCCCAGCTCCTGAGAAACAACCCCAAACCATAGTCCCCCCTCCACCAAACTTTACACTAGGCACAATGCAGTCAGACAAGTACTGTTCTCCTGGCAACTGCCAAACCCAGACTTGTCCATCGGATTGCCAGATGGGAATGTGTGATTCGTCACTCCAGAGAACGCATCTCCACTGCTGTAGAGTCCAGTGGCGGCGTGCTTTTCACCACAGCATCTGTCGCTTTGCATTGCACTTGGTGATGTATGGCTTGGATGCAGCTGCTCGGCCATGGAAACCCATTCCATGAAGCTCTCTATGCACTGTTCTTGAGCTAATCTGAAGGCCACATGAAGTTTGGAGGTCTGTAGCGATTGACTCTGCAGAAAGCTTGTGACCTCTGGGCACTATGTGCCTCAGCATCCGCTGACCCCACTCCATCATTTTACGTGGCCTACCACTTTGTGGCTAAGTTGCCGTCGTTCCCATAGCTTCCACTGTGTTATAATACCACTGACAGTTGACTGTGGAATATTCAGGAGCGAGGAAATTTCACCACTGGACTTGTTGCACAGGTGGCATCCTATCACACCACACTGGAATTCGCTGAGCTCATGAGAGTGACCCATTCTTTCACAAATGTTTGTAGAAACAGTCTGCATGCCTAGGTGCTTGATTTTATACACCTGTGGACATGGAAGTGATTGGAACACCTGATTTCAATTATTTGGATGGGTGAGTGAATACTTTTGGCAATATAGTCTAGCTTGTGCAGCCACTTTGGGAGCTTATCTTAAGCTACATCAGCTATGTTAGCAATGCAGCTCATGTAGCTGCTTTGTGAACCTATCTTAAGCTATGTCAGCTACTTAAGCTACATAGCTATGTTATCTACATAGCTGCGTGGCTTATGCAGTCCCATTGTGAGCTTAACTGAGATAACATCAGCACTAACTCATCTACTCTAACAAATGCAGCCGCATTGTTTAATTCAGCATCATAAATGTTCCACCTTTTCAAACTAATTTATCACCTTTCCACCACAGGTTGATGTTGGGTTTCCTTCTTCACAAGGAGAAAGACATTCAGCACACACACACACACACACAAAGTTCTATCTAAAGGCAAAAAGCTTCCAGGCAGAATAAAAGAGGAGTGAATCCTGAATGAGAGTGCCTGTGGATGTACAGATAGCATGCAGCCTCACTCTCACTACCACCTACTTTCAATAGAGCCCATTTTTTTGGAGGTTTTGAACTATGTGGAGTGAAGAAAGGCACTATTTTATGTCATTTTCTGAGCCATTACTTTGCCTTTGCAAACGTTCAGCAGCTCGTCTAAACTTAATGTTGAAAAGGAGGCTGACAGTCACGTCAGGATACCGAGACAGAAAATTACATATAAGAGCATGTTTATTCTTAAATCAATGTATTTCAAAGTCAGACTCGACCAGAATCAAGAAAGCACAGACACCTGAAGACATAGTTTATTGATCGTTTGGTTGTTATTTAAAGGCACTGTTATTAAGCTTATATTGGATGTTGTTTTTTCTCCAGATAGCAAAGCTGGTTTTCCCAACAAGAAGTTCCTTGTGAAATTACCAAATTTCCATGCTGTCGTGCAAAATGGAGTGAAATAAGATGCATACGTACATGTTCTTCTATAAATATGTGCTTTTCAAATGTATTTGTTTTGCTCTTCTCTTTGTTCAGTTATGATTTGTTCCATTTAGGGTAAACAAAACTGATTTTTTGTAGAACGTTGGGTAAATTTCTCATGGGAGGTGACCCAACAGCTAGATAGGGATGTAAAATTGTTACATTCAGTAGCATTGTACTCAAGACCACACTATCCGAGACCAAGACATGCCCGAAACCAGAGTGCACCAAGACAAGGACAGGACAAAGACTTTTGGGGGTCAAGACCGAGCCAAGACCAAGACCATAAAAATCAATTTAAAAAAAAATGACAAGGTTGAACAGTTAAAGAGCATTCTCTCTTTAATTTGTTTTCTTATAAATAAATTTGACAGATAAGAACAAGGTGTCTGCAACTCTTTCAAAGCAAAACATGCAAAAATCTCAAATCTTAACACATTTGTTCAACTAACTTCTAGTAAAAATAAATCCTTGCATGTATTTAAAAGCTACTGACATGTCTGGAATTATTCTAAACATCTGAAAATGAGATGTTTATCTAGATTTGACAGGAGGATTTGAATGAGGCCTAAAGTGTTCAGAGGTATTTCTAGCTTTGCTTCCATTACCCTTAGAAATGCGCAAAATCTAAATAGCACAATAAAAACCTGTAATGGAAACACCTGAATGAAAAAAAAAAACCTCTTAATATGTACGTTTTTACACTCTCATGAGGAAGTTTTTCAGATGTTTCAATACAGAAATATATCACAAAAGTGCAATGGAAACACCTTCCACATTTACACGTCACAGGACACAACGTACGTTGTGTTTCTCCTTTTTATTACATTAATGAAGTCGAAGAATAGCAGATCATTGTAAAAACAAGACAGACAACATAACAATCCAGTTACAAAAATCTGGAATGAACATAAACTATAAAAAAAACAACAAAAAAAAACAAACAAACAAAAAAAAAAAAAACAAAACACCCAACCAATAAAAAAAAAACAAAAAAAAAAAACAGAATAACCTAGACCAATCCAGGCAATACAGGAACCCAACCATATTATAAAGACCCAAGGACCGTAAGAGCAATTTAAATATTAGGAAGGGACAGAATAGAATAGAAATCAAAACAATAAAATAAAATAAAAAACAAAACAAAAACAAATTTGAAAAATGTAGTTATTATTAGATCAGATCACAACAATTAAAAAGGTATAAACTGTAAGGTTATAATAATAGTAATACAAATAATCAGTTAAACCTGCAATAAACATAGATCTCAGTGTATTCACGTATTTACAGCAACCTTACTCCAACACATCTAATGAATTTAGACACAAAAATATGGATGTCACTTTAAGTTTCCAATAGTGTCATTTTTCCACTTTGTAGAAGAACCTCTGTTCTTTTTTTAAGCCACTTAATATTTTCACTTTTTGAGTTGGGAAATCTGCACTCAGTCTTCAAAAGTTTCATTATTCTCTGCATTAGGGCTAAATGATTTGGGAAAATAAGCTAATCACGATTTTTTACCCCAATATTGCGATTGCGATTTGATATGCAATTGTTCCTCATCTTATGTGCCCCCCCCCCCCACAAACACAAGAAATAAACTATTATATACTATATTAAAACAACACTATTAGATAAAACTAGGGCTGAACAATTTTCAAAAAAAATAACTGATGATTTTGACTCGTATTGCGAATTGGATATGAATTTTTGTATTGAAGGGAGTTAACGATAATTTTTATGTCATTCTCATATTTAATCAAAAAAATGTACAAAAATGAAGAAAGATTTTTTGAAGACTATTCTAAAAAATGGGACTTGAATGATTGAACGCCATATAATGCATCATCTCTGCTGCTGCAAAAAATAAAAAATAAATAAATAATGAGAATTTAAACCGGTATTTTGATAAAAATTTCAGGTTAAAGAAATTTTACATTCTGCGATTTGAAAATTGCAGTAAGCAAGGGGACAGACTCAGAAACAGGGATAAGAGTGGGGAGACACATGCGGTAAAGGGAAAGGGCCACGAGCCGGGCCGCCTGTGTACAGGGTGCGAGCCTTAAACCACTCGACCATCTGCGCACCCCTGATTTAATCTAATTTTTCGAGTAATTGCCCAGCCCAACTCTGCATCGTTCTTAGTGACAAGGCAAGTAGACTCATGCTGTTCATGTAAATATCATCACATCAGGTTCTGACTTGATCAAAGCAGAAAAATGATCACAATGACACCTCACACTTTGGGAGTATTTTTGACAAAATACTGTTTGTTGCAAGCCTGAAATTGGGTTGCACCCCCAAACATTGAGGAGGGGGCAAATCTGGCTTAAAATCAGTCTTAAATTGTGTAGACAGTTTTCGACAAAGTGCTCAGCGTGTTCTGCTTTGTCTGTCACAGCCGAAGTAGGCTGATGCTTCTCCATACGTTCCTGTTTTACTGAATGCTTAAGTGTTAAATGTAAATAAATGTGGCTGCAGATGTTTTCAAGAAATTATCACACTTTCTTTTATGTGTTTATTCTCCCTGAACGTTCAGTGCTGCACAGAGACATGGTAATGAGGAAGAAAATGAGGTTTTGTCTCTGTGCAGGTGTGCAGGTGTGCTTATGGTAATTGTGCAGGGTCCATTTGGGCTGCTGAGCTGGGGCCCACCGTGATATCCTTTTAACGGGGCCAACAGTAACTTGCGGTGCCCTGGGGAATAAGATGCAGTATGAACATTTTTCAGAGTTATGGAACAAATTTAGACTCAGCGGCTCTTGGGGTCTAAGTTGGAGCAGATCTTGGCAGAAGGCTCAGCAGGAGGCGGACCCAGCAGGGGGGTCCTGAGTCATCTGGAGGAGCTGGTGATGGTGTTGGAGGAGGAGGAGGAGGAGGAAGAAGAGGAGGAGGGCCTGTGAGAGTAGCAGAAAAGAGAAGCAGAGATGAGACTAAAATGTGGGCCAGGAAGTCGAAGAATGAAGGAACATACCTGATTTAGCCGACAAACATTACCACCAGTCAGAGCAGATGAAAAACTTCACGCTGACCCTCACATCTCACAAAATAACAGTCAATTATGTCATTTTTTCTTTCTTCATTTGTTTATTTGATGTTGTTCTTGTAACTAAAATCTAACAGGACCAATCCTCCCTGATTACACATTGATTTACACCAGCAGCAAGGGGTGGGGGGAGTTCATACTAATGCTGCATAGTGGCTTTGACAAAGTCATCCGAATACCTCTCCACTGTCCTCAAATGTTCCTCCTTTAATTATTGATAGACCCGCACGGCTCTCAGCATGACTTCTTTAACAGTAGAGGGAAACTTTAGCAAAACTTTTTGGAATAAACTCCTGTGCTCTACAAATTAATTTTGTGCTGTGCAGGGCCAGATTACCTGATTTTACTTGGTGCCCAGTGGGAAGTAGAGATTTTTCTTCACATAACATAGGGCTGGATGAAGTTAAGGCGTATGGTGCGCAAAAGTAACCAACACTCTGCTGATTCCAGTTGAGGAGTTCTGAACCTCCACTGGTGTTAATGTAAGCACAAAAGCTGTGCAGCAGGAGGTCAAGTGTTGGACGGAGCGGTGCCTACCTGCCTGACTGCATTGTGCCAGCTGTGTAGTCCCATCTCAGCTGCTGAAGCTTGTACCTTCTTCAGAGTGGTCATAAGTGTTTTAGTGGCCTCTCTCACTAGTCTCCTTCAGTTTGTGAGGACGTCCTGCAAATTTACACATGCGCCATATTCCTCCCATTTCTTGATAACCAATTTAAATGAACTCCCGGGGGGATTTTCAGTTCCTTGGAATTTATTTTGTATCCATCCCCTGACTAACACTTTTAAATAACCTTTTCTCTGAGTTGCTTGGAGTGTTCTCTTGTCTTCATGGTGTAATGGTAGCCAGGAATACTGATTAACCAGTGACTGGACCTTCCAGACTCAGGTGTCTTCATACTACAATCACTTGAGACACATTCACTGCACTCAGATGATCCCCATTTCACTAATTGTGACTACTAGCACCAGTTAGCTAGACTCTGCTGAATCAGGTCAGTCACTTTAAAGGGGTTGAATATTTAGACTTGAAAACTGATTTTAAAAAGCAATTCTCTTGAAAAAAGGCAACCCTGGATCTTCACCCTGTTCTTCTCTCTGGCGTTTTCCCATCAGATCTGCTCTTACTGCTCTCTTATTTTCAACCTTTATGCTTATTTAAATTTGTTTGTTTTCTTTGTTGACCTTTTTACCGCACCAATAACTGACGTACAGCGTCATCATGAGCCACAGCTGTGACATACATCAGATTAATAAACCACAATTAACCTTTTCGATGACAATCGGAGGCCTGGATCTTCCACATTCTTCCCTCTGTTCTTTGAAGCTGCAGCGTTTTATCAAATGTCAGGTTCAGCTATCGGTTCACTGACGGATGCCCGCTCTTCTTATTAAAGGGCAAGACCCCTGACCTGTGAGATAGCTCATTTGGATCAGAGGAGGCTCGTGTTAGGCTGCCCCCCATCGGAGCCAGCAGGAGCAGCAGTGACTGTAGGACACTGTGAACGTTGGAAACAACTAAATTGGTAAGAAAAGAGGTAAAAGCACACATAAAAGGGTTATTACCTGGTGCCAAGAAGCATGTCCTAAAAGCTAAAATGCTCTCTACCTGCAGCACAGATCTGCTTTGACACCAGCGAGGCATGACAACAGGCTGATGGAGCTTTCAGACAGATGGAAAAGAAGACAAATGATCAATGTTCCCAGAGAGAGTGACCTGAGTGATGGGACAGAGGAGGAGCAGACACACTGACTATGTCTCAGCTCACACTTATCCAGTCATATCCTGCACCAGCTAACGAAATTCTGTCATCAACATCACCCTACATGCTCCGCAGACCTCCGTCAGGACTCCACCTGCTGCATCCCCCTCTCAGAGATAGCAGGAATAAAAATATACCTGCTCTCCTCGCAGCTGCACGCCGGAGATAAGTCGCACACACAATCGTGACAGGAAGAAAAGAAGCGTTTGTTTAAATTTGAAACGTGGCGTGTCACAGGTGAAGAGAGGAGAGCTGAAAGCCTGAGACTCGACATGGTTTAAAGAAACGGGACATGGCACATTTCCCATTTCACCGAGCAGATAATTAAGCTTCAGCATAAATTTTCAGAGTTAATTTAAGGAAAATACACGAGAGCCGTCCTCATTTACCTGAGTGAAGGGATGGAAGTGTGAAGTGTGTCAACTCTCAGCTGTGATTAACAAGAAGAGTGTTTAAAATAGGAGGCGTCCTTTTTACTTTTAATTCAGTGTCACTCTGAGTCTTAGTTCGGCTCTTTAGCTGCCATGCCTTCAAATCTGAATCAGAACCACAGCTTAGCTCTCTTATTAACTAGATAGGAATATTTACGTCTAAAAATACTGACATCTGGCCCTGAACATGATGGGAGGCTGTCTAGGATTGTGGTCCTCACTGGTCTAGCCACTGGACTCGCTACCGCTTCCTCAGTGAGCAACCATGTCACAAATTTAATCAAACTTATTTAAAGAAAAAGAGCAGTTTGGGCTTTATATGGTCACTTAGATACGTGGTCCTTAACGTGGGGTTGGGACCCTCTTGGGGGTTGTGAGACACTGAGACCCCCTCTCAGATGCCTTAAAAAATGAAGAATATTGTTTAATTATTTTAAACTGTATATTTTAACCATTTAAAAAAAGAGCATGCATAAAATTAGTTAAATTTAGGATAAAAACATGATCATTTGATGAGATTTATCCCCTTAAGCCTGAAAACACAAGTTACAGCCAGGAAATTCTAATTTTTTGGAACTGAAATGTTTATTTCACTTTCTAATGAAATCCAAAAAAATCAAATTTCCATAAATTTTAACATATTTCTTTTTTTTTAAATCTCATTTGATACATTAGATGTTTTCAAGAGTACCTTGATGCAGACAAGATAGCCGACATACATCCCATCCATACCAGAAGTCTCAACCAGAAGTCCGTATGTCTAAGGTTAGGCTTTGGCATTAAAACCTGAGTGGTTAGCTTCAGGGTAAGGCTGTGGGGAAGGTGATATATTTGAGGTCCAGCACCAAGGGTTAGGGTTAGGCTTAGGCACGAAAAAGACTGACAAACACTGGCAGCTGAGTCCAACACGAAGAAGAAACTTCCGCTTGGGACTTCCAGCATGGATTGGATGTATAGCGACACCCATGTCGGCCATCTTGACTGCAGTTGGGCCCCTCTCGATATTTTTGGTAACTGATAATCCACTTGAGTGCATTTTTATCATTTATCAGATTGTATTCAGAAGGTTTTTTTTTTATTTTGTCATTTATGATCATATTGATTAGATAGAGGTATCATAAAAGTATGTATCAAATATGATACAAGAGGCTTTAAGGGGTTAAGCAGAAATCAAAGAAATGTCCAACAACTCCATAAAAAGTACGTCTGCCCACAGATTTGGCTGGGCCGCTGAGAAATACGTGTGTTTTGATAGTAGCATCGTTGCTAACAGTAACCTCATTTTGGAGCTGAAAAGTGCATCAAACTATCATTGGGCTCTACAGTTAAAAGTATTTATTAGTGCCATTTTTAACCACTTTTCCTGCCCAATTTTGTCACTATTTTTGTCAAATTTTATCAATTTTATGCAATTTTTACCAGATTTTACCATTATTTCCGCCACATTTTTGCTACTCTAAACCCATTTCTGCCACTTTTTAAATTTCACCACCTTTTTCAAGAGTATCTGGATGCAGCCGAAGACCTCTACTTGGTGGGAAAATCCCCGCCATGTCTTGTCTTCTAATGCTGAAAGTCACTTGAACTGACTGCTTCTCCGTTGTTTTCTTCGTGCATCACCGCGATATTAATAGAGGCAAGTCCGCCACATAAGGAAATACAAGTAGACGAAAAATACATGACTTTTCAGACTAACAAGCACAGCGATTACATAAAATTAATTTTAATGAATCGATTTATGATGCATATTCACCCATCACTGAGCACAGACATAATATGTGACGGGAGACTGGCTGGCTGGCAGTACATTGACGTCGCCGCTGTGTTACCAGAGGCAAGTCCGCTACAGTTCAAAACAGTAGACAAGGATTGTGCAAGTTTTTGGAATAAAAAGCTCAAACGATGAGACTTGATGGATTTTCATGAATCATTTATAATAAATGATCCATATTAAAATAATAACTGACAGTGAAACATAAAAGCAGAATCCACTTTCTTGGATTTTCTCAGTTAAATAAAAAGATTTACTCCATGATTTAAAATAAGATAATTTTGTATATAATACAATTTCATATATGTAAAAATATTTTTTATTTAGTATTTATATATTCATATATATACATATTAATCTGATTATTTGAGCTTTTTACTTGCACAATCCTTGTTTGCTGTATTGAGTGACACAGTGGACTTGCCTCTGGCAACACGGCGGCGACATTGGCGTCCAGACAGCCAGCCAATCTCCTGTCGCATATTATGCCAGTGCAAAGTGATATTTGACTTTGGATCATAAATAGATTTATTAAAATCAATTTCATGTAATCGCTGTTAGTCTAAGGTCACATATTTTCCAACTACTTGTATTTCCCTATGTGTCGGACTTGCCTCTGTTAATATGGTGGCGACAGAGAAAACAACGAAGAAAACATTCAAATCAAGTGACTTCCTGTATTAGAGGATGATTTATGGTGGCGCTCGTCTGACTGCCAATATAAAGTGGAGGTCCTCAGCTGCAGCCAGGTTCCTCTCCCTTTTTTCCTTTTTTTTTCCTTTTTTAACCAATGTCTTCCTCTTTAAGCCTTTTTTGTCTCTTTTAAACACCTTCCACTACTTTATCTGCATGTTTTTTTAAACCAATTCTTGCCACTCTCCGGCCATTGTTCCCTCTTCTGACCCATAATTGCTACTATTTACCCATTTTCACCACTTTTTGCCACGTTTAACTCATTTTTATTGCCACTTAAAACCATTTTTGCTACTTTCACTGAGTTTTGCCATTTCATGCCTATTTTGCCCCTTTTCACCTAGTTTTTTGCACGTTTTGCCACCATTAACTTCTTTTTATTGCCATTTGAACCCAATTTACCTCGTTTTCCTCCATCATTGCCACTTTTTTGACCACTTTTGCCATTTTTAACTCTTTTTTTTTTTGCCACTTAAAACCATTTTTGCTACTTTTCATCCAATGTTTGCCATTTCATGCCTATTTTGCAGCTTTTAACCCAGTTTTCCCTACTTTTTGCCACCTTTAACGTCTTTTTATTTCCATTTGAAACCATTCTTGCTTGTTTTCCTCCATTCTTTGCCACTTTTTTGACCACTTTTGCCATGTTTAACTCATTTTTATCGCCACTTTAACCCATTTTGCTACTTTTCACCTAGTTTTTGCCATTTATGCCTATTTTGCAGCTTTTAACCCGTTTTTTCCACTTTTTGACCATTGCCGCCACATTTCAGTTATTTTTATTGCCACTTTAAACCATTTTTGCCACTTCTCACCACTTAGATGCCGCTCTTGTAAAGATATTTTTCAACAGTTTGGCTCTTTGGTTGAGCAGGGCTGACAAACACTGAGTTAGAGTCAGGATTGATGGTTTACTAGCTAAAGAAGAAGAAGTTGAGCTGTTGAGCTCTGCAGACACAGACCACTATAAATGTGCTGCTCTTCTGACCTCTACATTTATTCCCGTCCTCTCTGGGTTTTCACATTTGCTCCGTTGAATCTGCATGTTCAGAGGAGGCTCACAGAGACAGGAGGAGATGCAATGAGCTCTGATTTATTCGGCCGTTATTGTTATCATCAGATCAGCTCTGATGTAACGGATAGACTAGGAAATTTAATCTGGAGCTGTTTTCATGTGTTTCTCTCTCCTCCCAGCCCACCCAGTGTAATAAATAGTTGTATAATAAATCAAGCGCTCCCTATTCTTGTGGGCCACTCAATATGTATGTGCTGTGACAGGCCGGGCTGGGACTCACATCATATATCTGCAGAGATGATGGCAGAATAAATCACAGCTTTTACAGTAGCAGGCTGCCCAAGGCTACGCAGGCCGTCACTCTTCAGCTCGCTCTCTCGCTTCCTCCCTCTGATTCTTCTTCTTTGATTCTTTTTTCAGCTTCCCTCCCTCAGGTTGGCCTGTTTGTTATCCGCAAATGCATCCTTTTTAGGTTTTCAGCCCTTATTTCCCCTTCTGTCTCTCAGTGCTAACGGTGCAAAAGTGCTCTGTGGAGCATTTTAACATCAATGAGTGACTGCCACATTCATTTTTAATAGACTTTTACACATTAGCATCAGAGAAGAGGAGGAACAGTGGGAAGCCTGGCGCCTCTGCCAGCCTGTTGGATTGGATTTACATGTGGAAACACCACATCTGATCTGGCAAAATACCAGATGGATTGGATGGCTCTGCTTTACAAAGGCACAAAAGGGTTCCCTGCTTAGCGGGGCTTTTTATTTGGAGGAAAACACAGGTTTAAAACTTTAAAAAACAACACATGGGTTAATGGGAGCGTTTTAATAACAGATGACAGTGACTGCATGTGCGCTGCTGATGTGTGAAGGCCATGAGGGGGCGGATGGATAAGAGGAGAAGGGTGTTACAAAGAAAAAAATGCCTACAACTGTGTTAGTTTTTGGCTTTATCATCTAATAAATGTAGCTGACTCTGGGTCAGGGCTACCAATCAAGGAAGAGACATCCTGAGAATTTTCAGCTCTTTCATTCTGCAGGAGAAAGGCTTCCTTAGAACTAGGGCTGGGCGATATGGCCTAAAATTTATAGCATGATATATTTCTGCTATATGGTGATACACGATATAGATCGCGATATTTTGAAATGTCCTCCAAGTAGCTGTATGTCAAATTCAGCCCTAGATGGCACCAGTTTTATGGTTAAAAAAGACTGTTCTGTTGGATTAAAAAAATATGTATATGCAGAAAGGGTACAATTCAATAAAAAGTCAAATTTAGCATGCTGTTTTATTTTGAAAAAGACTTCATTCAAGCTTTTACTAATAAATAAATACATAAATTGTGAAATACTCAGTCTTTAATAGTGATGTGGAAGTTCTGAAATGTTTTCTGTGTCATGTTTACTGTTGCTGATTATAAAATGATGATTTTCCTCATTATGGGTGAAGCAAACCGACACAAAACTCAACAATCCTGCATGCAGCAGAAGGCCAAAACCCTGCAGTCTAGTCCAGTGGTTCTCAACCTTGGGGTCGGGTCCCTCTTGAGGGTTGTGAGACACTGAGAGAGAGTCCAGATTCCCTAAAAAAACTAAGAGTATTTTTTGAATTCCACTGTTGCCACTTTATAGCAGTGTTGCAAGATTTTAACCAGTTTTTGTTTT